>NC_141699.1:332403249-333036749 GCF_964263255.1 Lissotriton vulgaris | reverse complement strand
GGATGGCGGTGTAGGTTCTGAGGGGGGTGGGGGGGATTGTTCGTAGGGAATGTTCTCGAAGCTGTTGTGAATGTCGACAATTTTGTTGTAGAAGAAGGAGGATAACGAGTCGCAGAGGTCTTCGGAGGGAGTAATGTCGTTTGAGGCTGCTGTGGGGTTGGAGAATTCTTTGACGATGTTGAAAAGTTCTTTGCTGTTATGGGCGTTGTTGTCGAGTCGATCCTTGAATGCTGATTTCTTAGTGGCTCGGATCAGTTGGTGGTGTTTGCGGGCGGCTGCCTTGAAGGTGGTCATGTTGTCGGTGGTTGGGTTTTTTCTCCATGTTTTCTCTAGGGTACGGCATAGCTTTTTGGATTTCTTAAGGTCATCATTGAACCAGGGAGCTTTTTTGTTACCTGATTGGATCTGGTGGTTTTTCAGGGGAGCTAATTCGTCTGCGCTGTGAGTGATCCATTGTTTGAGGTTGGTGGCAGCTTGGTCCGGGTCCAATGAGAGGGTGGGAGGGCTTTGGTTGAGTGATGTGAGGAGTTGGTCGGTGGTGATTTTGTTCCAGTTTCTTCGAGGAATAGGTTGTTGGGGTATGTGGGTCGAGGTGGTTTTGTAGCTGAAGTGAACACAACTGTGGTCCGTCCAATGGAGAGCTGTGGAGTGATCGAAGGAGATGTGTTTGCAGGAGGTGAAGATAGGGTCAAGCGTATGTCCGGCTACATGGGTGGGGGAGTCAACAAGTTGTTTGAGTCCGAGATTGGCCAGGTTGTTCAGAAGGGTGGTGGTGTTGTAGTCGTTTTTGTTTTCCAGGTGGAAGTTGGGGTCTCCCAGTAGAATGTAGTTCTCGGAGGCGAGGGCCTGTGGGCTGATGAAGTCAGTGATGTCATCGCTGAATTGTTTACGGGTTCCAGGAGGCCTGTAGATGAGGGTGCCTCTAAGTGTGGTCCTAGGGTCGGTGTGGATCTGGAAGTTGAGGTGTTCGGCAGTTGCGAGGTTATCGTCTGAGTTGGTCGAGATTTTGATGGAGTTCTTATGGACAATGGCGATGCCTCCTTCTGTTTGATTGGTGCGGTCTTTTCGGATGATCTTGAAAGCGTCCGGGATGGCTATGGCGATGTCGGGTGCTGATGAAGCGTTCATCCAGGTTTCTGTAAGGAAGGCGATGTCCGGTGACGCAGTGTCGAGTAGGTCCCAGAGTTCAGTGGCGTGTCTGTGGACCGAGCGGGTGTTCAGCAGGATGCACTTCAGGTGGTTATAGTCGGAGCTGTGTTTGGAGGAAGTGGATTTGGTGTGGGTCTTGATGCAGGCGAACTTGCAGGGGTGGCAGGCGAATGGGCTGTGGGTACGTCCTGGGGCAGCTTCGTAGCATTGTGGTGTGCGTCCGGGGTTAAGGGCTAAGAGGGTGGCGGTGTCATACGATATGCGGGAGGAGCGCGGTTTTCGGGGGCCAGGGGGCCTGGCGCTGGGCGCGGTCCAGGCGCGGACGGGCGTAGACGGGCTTACCTTTGGCGCACCTTCGGCGCGCATAGGGCGCGTCCGCTGCGCTTGAACGCTGGGCGCAAATGCATCTGTCATTAATGGATGGTGGAGGGGGGGGAGGGTCAGCTGGGAGGCGAAGGGCGGGGTGTAGGTCCGGGCAGGGAGGCACAACAGCAAACTTTAAGATGGCAGCAGGCAAGAAACTAAACAGGATTGGGGCAATATCTATGAAAACACGCTCTGCAATCCTACAGTCAAATAAAATTACTTAGAGGCACAAAGCGCTTCCACTAACTGCGCGCTTGTAAATTGTAGCGTTTCGGTAAATGACTTCCCTTGCCAGCAGATGGTTAGAAAAGCGTGTGTACGCGGCAAAGTAATTCAATAATTATTTAATTGGCGGGAGCAATGATAAATAAAGAGGAGCAATGCGAGGAAGGCAGATATCAATAATAAGGCGCTACGATACCACTGCAGTCGGGGTGGGGAGCTGCGTGGGGGAGCGACCGCTTCTGGTAGAATCAGGACGGTCTGTGGCTGATGATATATTTACAATTGTGGCTGATGATATATTTACGTAGCGGACTTGGGATCAAGTCACGCCATAACTATCAATATTGAGAGGTAAGGAAAGGGTAAAGTGATAATCTGAATGATATAGTAGTAATTACTGGGGCTTCTCTACATCAGGCATTAAACAGAATGTTATAAGTTTATCTAGACGTAGAGACTATTTATATCATGGATAATTTACGAATTTGAGGAAGAAGGAGAAGGATATAAGACGCATATATATCTTCAGTGAGGTAGGCTTCATTGAAAAAATGTGGTGGTTGATGATTGAATTTTACATTGACAAACCTTTGCCTGGCATACTCTGGAATAATAAGAGATTTTATTTTACTTTGATTTGACAGGGACGTATTTGAGAAACCTTAAGGTACCGGCATCAAATGACATAACTTTACATATTTTCACATGGGCTATGTAGACATAATTTTTTGAAAAGGTATACACCCAGGCAGACTTTAGCTACAAGGAACTGGCTAATTCGCAACACATCTTATGAACAAAATATGATAGACACACAAATAGTAAAAAACAAGTAGTACAACAGACTGTTATGATATCAAAAATATATTTTTAATCTCGATTTCTTTTAAAAAAATTATATAAAAAAAGGTTTAGTAAATATCACTGTGTATATATGATGTATATAGTCAAGAAATTGATACATTGATTATGAATGGCAATTCCATGATACATTGTTAAAACCAAAACAGAAAAGAAAACAATTAAAAGTTAGTTTCAGAATTATTTCTCCAAATTTTGTTAGACTTGGGCTGTGTCAACGCGTTTCGACAAATCTTTTGTCTTCATCAGGACTTTAGAATATGCAGCCACTTTTTTCTACAAAGAGAAATTGGTAATGACCTTCCACTGTAACCTTTTTTGGAAGACTGCACAAAAATGATGTTGGGAGTGAGGCACCTTCTCCATATTAGATGTGGGCGGTATGTGATATCTGAGAAAGCAGTGTTCACTGCGTACTTCTCACTTCTACCTCCGTTTCCTTCTTGACAATCCTCAATACAAAATATGGCCAAGGGTCGATTTCTTTAGCCGTCGGCAAAAGAACGGTCCACTTAATCGTTTTCAAGGGGGTACGTTCCTCATCTAGTAAACACAGTTGTCCCAAACCAAATGGTGCGTGATGAAAACCCGGGATCTGTGAGGAGCCGCGGTCTTTAAGGGCGTTTTTCAATTCTAACCGCTCCCTGCGTTTTACGATTAACGGTGGTGAGAATTAGGAATGCTAATGATTTTGTAATCCATAAACCATTCTTTTGGATTCAATTCGATTCGAAGACCGGAGACAGAAGCGTTTTTGTATCTTTTCGCTTCCCAGGGGCTTATTTCAGTGCGGTACCTTCATATGGATATCGATTGCGTTAATCAAAGTGCCCGTTTCGGTGCAGCATTGACCAGAAATCGTTTTCTGGATAGCAAAATGCAGTGCGTCTCCTTCCGTCAGGGTTTCAAGTGAAAAAATGGAAGACATAATAACACTTTGGTTGAGTCAGGGGACTAAATAGAGTGGTCACAATGTCACAATGAACTGGATGTAAGAAATGAGTGAAATGATGATCCTTACATTATGTATCAAATGTTATCTAACGATGTGGTAGAACAAGGTAGGATTGTCCATTTTAATTTGGGCTTGTGTAGAAACATGGTGCACTCGATGTAGGCTTTAATAGTCCTTTTCACAAGGTTGTAAAAAATGTGGGCTCTATGGCACTAATGTAAGTGCTACAGTATGGGATTACAAATGCACACTTTGTATTATTCCCAGTCCTGAGGAAGCCGTAGGTTATCCCTACCACGGCGAAACACGTTGGCACAAGGGATTGGAATTTGATGACATTAAAAAGAAGAAAACAACAAGAGCCCAACTGAATACTGTTGATTTTTTGTTTCTTGTATATACAATTGGATCGTAGAAGTGCATGTGTGCTCCAAAATATTGTCAAAGTATTGTTCAATCTTTTGATTTGAGTGTAGGGAAGTAGGGTGTTCTCTTCCCCCCATTTTAGATGCACAAAAATGTATTAATCATTGGGGTAAATCGAGTGTAATTATTATATGAGCACCAGCATATCCTGTACACCCAACAGCAGGTAGTAGGAGCTGTTCCATCCCTTAAATTCCCTCGTGTGGTGCAATCCCTTTTCCAAAGAGAATAACTGAGCTTGTCTTTGAGTCACTCTGGAGTTTCGTCAGATTGTCTAATGGTTGCCAGATCCGCATAACAATGTATCCCTAGATTTAGCCTCAAATATTGAAATATTGCACCTTAAGAGCTGCAAGAAGTATTTTTGGTCTCACCTGTTTGTGAAATGTTGGATCCCCAAACATGAACACAAACCTTTCAGACCCAACATGAGCTGGTTTGGCCATGTGCAATTGTCCAATGTAGGAATCATCTGATTCCCTGGATAGGAGCCCAAAATTATTGAACTGAAAAGCATGCAGTATATTTGGATATCACAAAAAGCCAGATTTGCTTTTTGACCTGATACACCACATTTTCACTATCCCACATCATTATCTCCATTTTCTCCCTGTTTATTGTATAGCCTGAAACTTTTCCAAAGTCTTCAGAATTCTGCTCAAGCCTGGGAATAGGATACTCTGGGTTCAAACTATACAGAATTAAGTCATCTGTTTATAAAACTATTTTTAGCGATTGGCCCAGAGCTTTAAATGGGAGTATAGACTTTAATAGCCATATCATCTGAGCAAAAGGCTTATTTTTTTTTGTTTGTTTGTTTGTTTTATTAAAGATTTTTCACTTTTACGTGCAGGGCACGGCAACCTGTTACAACAGAGCTAAATATAATATATTTCACTTTTTCTTCTCTGTTAAAGAATAAGCCACAATGCAATCAGAATGGAAAACAATTAACATACTTCAATTCTTTCTAGTACATAAAGTCTCTTCACTTTAACATCTAGTACCAGGATTAAATAATAATTGCCAAACAATAGAAAAACAGAAAACAGAGGGGGTTTAAGGCAAACATCAAGCACTCACATATATATAGTCCGACACTCAATGAACATATATATTTCTAACAGTTCAATCCATGCTCCCTTCTTTCCATCCGGCAATGGGACCCCAGATTTGTTTACCAAGCTTCCTTTCCTTTTTCCCCTTCCTTGCATATATCTCAGTCTCCAGGTTATATACTAATAGTAGTTTGGCCAACCAATGATGAAATGTAGGTGGCAGAGGGTCTAACCATGCAGATGCTATGCAAAGTCTCATAACTGACAAAGCTACAAACAAGAATTACCCTCCTCCCTGCGTTTGCCCCTCATCCTCCTTCACTCCCAAAAGAATTATCGAAGGGGTTAAGAGAGTTTCAGTTCCTAATACCTTGTTTATAAAACCCTCGATGCCTTTTTTGAGCAGTTGCAGGTGAGGGCATGTTGCAAACACATGTAGCAAATCTGCATCCAAGCTTCCGCACCTAAAACAGCTAATTCCTGTTGTGCCTCCACACTGAGCTATCTTTGCAGGCGTATGATAAAGACGGTATATAGTTTTATAGTGTTGTGCCTGGAGAGGCGCTGAGCACAACAGTGTATATCCCTTTTCTAGAGACATGTAGAAGCTTTCCTCCCTAATATCCAAACTATTTTTCCATTTGATTGCCCATTTTTCAATATCATCCTGCTTTGAGGTTATCAATTCAGCGTAAAACCTCTTTATTGTGCAATCCTCCCCTACTTGGATCACTTCCATAATAGGGTTTTTGCTGAAGCCCGCCAGTCCTCCCTTCTTATTATACAAAAAGCTCCTTATTTGTAGATATTTGTAAAATTGTCTAGTGTCTAAAGCAAACTTTGTCTGTAATTCAGAAAACTGGTAGACCCCTTGTTGTCCCAAAACATCCCCAACCCTTCTGACTCCCTTCCTTTCCCATTCTGTAAATATAGGGCCAGCGAAGACCTCCTCTGGTAGATTTGGATTTTCTTTCAATCTAGTATAAAAATTATACTTCCCCAGCCTAAACCTTTTAGCGAAAGCTTTCCAAACTGTATAAGCCGCAATGAGCGTCTTAAACCGTGTCCTTTTAAAATAGCTAGCCTCCATATATTTTAAAAGTACATTCTCAGCTTCTGGTCCCAAAACTAGTCCATATATCGCCAATGAGCCAAACTCGTTCCAGCCTTCAGACTCTGCCCCCCCCCCACCAAGCCTGCCATATATTGTAAAGCTGCTGCCCAGTAATATAGCTTTAAATCTGGCAGTGCCCACCCTCCCCTCTCCCGTGGAAGTGTCATAAACCTGAGTGCCCTCCTAGTTTTCCCCTTTTCCCAAATGAATCTATTGATCACATGTTCAATGTTCTTAAACAGCTTGGCCTCAAATAATAATGGCATTGCTCTGAAAAAATATAAAAACTTGGGTAAAACCAACATCTTTACTACATTCGTCCGCCCCACTATAAAGAGATGTAGATCATCCAATCTATCCAAGTCCTTCCTCACTTTATTGATTAGAGGTGTTATATTCTTTTCTACTAAGCTATCTAGATTAGCCGAAATAGTCACCCCTAAGTATGTTCCTGCCTGGACCACTCGGCTATCTGTGCAGATAGTATGACAATTTTTAATTATCTGTGTCTTGGCCGTGTTTAGTTTGTAGCCCGAAATCTGCTCAAACCTCAGGGCCTCAATTTCAACTTGGACAATAGCCTCCATAGGGGTTGGTGTGATCACTGCAACGTCGTCGGCGTATGCTAGTATCTTACAATGGCCAATACGGGTAGGCAATGGCGTTACTAGCTCACACATCTCTATTCTACAGATCAGTGGCTCCATATACATGGCGAATAAAAGCGGTGAGCAGGGGCATCCCTGTCTTGTACCTCTCCTTATCCGAAATTGTCCTGTGGACCCCGCATTCACTCGCACAGAAGCCACTGGATCTACATATAGTGCCTGGATTGCTTTAACAAATCGCTTTTTAACACCTGATCTTTCCATTATGTGCCAGAGGTAGTCCCAGGAGACCCGATCAATTGCTTTTTCTGCGTCTAATAGCATGACCGCCATTGGGTCCCCTGAGACTGCTGTGGCATCAAATAAAGTTATCACCTTACGTGTGTGGTGGGTAGTGCCCCTTCCAGGTATGAAGCCATGCTGACTCTTGCTCACCACCTTATCTATTATCCTAGCATATCTTGTTGCTAGAGCTTTAGAGAATACCTTAGTATCCGTATTCATTAGGGTGATGGGCCTGTATGATCCAGGTTCTTCCAGAGGCTTCCCTTTTTTCAGAATTATCGCAATTTCCGCACCTCCCCATGATCCAGGAATAGATTCACCTATCTGTGCCTGCTGCATTGTCTTAATTATATCCCCTTCTAGAGTGTCCCAGAACACTTTATAGAACTCTATTGGGATTTGATCAGGGCCCGCTGATTTCCCTGAGGGGAGGTTCAAGATAGCATTTTTGATTTCTTCTACCTGCAAAACCTCTTCCAGACCTTCTGAATCCTCCTCCGTGAACTTAACTACCGGAATCTCCTGTAAGTAATCTCTGATTCCCCGGATATCTCCCCTCAATGGTTCGTCATACAATTTCTCATAAAAGGTTCTGAAGACCTCCCTTATTTCCTCTGAATCTGTATGAATCCTGCCTACGGTATCCCTGATCTCCCTCACAGTGCCCGACGCTTCTTGTTGCCTTGTCCGTATAGCCAGTGTTCTCCCTACTGTCTCACTGAATTCATGACATCTCTCTCTTTTTGTTGTATATATTTTCGCAGCTTTTCTGGCAATACCTCCCTCTGCGTCCCCTTTAGCTTTCAGGAGTTCTATCATAACAGTATCTAATGGGGTTCCAGTCATGACACACTTCTCCAACTCCTCCTCAGCCTTAAGTACTGCCCCCAATATTTCTATATTCCGCAGCTGCTCCTGCTTTCGTTTAAAAGAATTAAAGCTCAGCGTCTCCCCCCGAACTCCCGCCTTAAAAGCATCCCAAGCTACCCCTGTAGCAGCACTACCCCTGTTGATCTCGAAAAATTCCCTAATCCATTTTTTCATATGTTCCACATATTTATCTTCTTGTAGAAGCCCTCTTTCAAAAGTCCACAATCTTTGCTGTCTAGTATTTGTTGGCTTAGTTATTGTAAGCACGAGGGGATTATGATCGCTGAGGATCCGCGGGAGTCTTCTATCCTTGAGTCCGAAAGAGCTGTACTTGAAAAGAAAAAGTAGTCCAATCTTACACAGGTTTGGTGTGGAGCGGAATAGTATGTAAAACCCTTTTTATCTACCCATTTTTTCCCCAGACATCTGATAAAGCATTGTTTGCTACTAAACTCTGTAGTGCCTGACTTACTCTCCTCTTCCTACCTTGATATTTACCAAATGAACCCAACCCCAGGCCATCAGCGCCGTTAATGTTAAAATCCCCTGCCAAGATAATTCTAGGCGCCCAGGTAGCTAGTTCCACATCCAAAAACTGGAAGATCTCAGGGTCGTCCTCGGCTGATCCATATACTGTTACTAACGTAGTCCACTACCCATCTATCATACACTCAATCATTGCCCACATCCCCCATTGATCCTGTGTTTTTTTTCTCATTAACAGATTTTTGTTTCTAGATAATATAGCTACCCCCCTTTTTTTGACACCTTGCCGCGAGTTTACTAATACATGAAAACCCAACTGTTTCAAAAAATATTCTTGCGAGGCCATGACATGTGTTTCCTGTAAAAAAATAAAATCAACATTAATTTGTCTTAATACAACTGAAACCTTTAGCCTTTTCTGGGCATCATTTAAACCGCAGACATTCCATGTTACATATCTAGTCCCCATAAATAAATTCTTAGGCTATTACCATATATACTCATACATTTATTAACCATATTTATTTTTCCATTATTTTTTAATTCTTTTACTATGTGCCAACCACCAAATAGTGCCTTCCTTCCTTCAAGCCCCAAACACCTAGCCCTATCCCCCTTCTTTCCCACCTCTTCTTCTGTGAAAGATTCCAACGTTTGCTGCCGTACCTTGCCCTGCACCCCCTCCCCCCCCAGACCCCTACCCGCCCCGCCCCTTACTGGCAAATAGGTCAATGCTGACCTATTTCTGACAGCCGAGCCCCCCTAGGAAGCTTCCCCCACCCACTCTCCCACTATCCCTTTCTTAGTCCTGCATAGCCAGGCTGATGCTTGCTGATCCCTTCCCTTCTCTCCCTTCCTTTTTACTATGTCAAATGGGCTGTTTGTCTTATAGCTGCAACCCGGTCGCTTTGCGCCTTTCCTTCTCTTTGCGCCTTCCCTTCTCTTAGGTAAGTCAGGTACTCCTGAGCCACTATTTCAGAATAAAATACCCTGACCTGACCATTAAATCCAACTTTGAGGCGACAGGGAAACATCAAATATACCTCACATCCTACATTTTGGAAGGGTGTTATTAGCTGCCTCATGCGCCATCTTCTCTCCACAGTAGTGTGGCAAAAGTCTGGACGAGCAAAAAAAGTTATATCTTTGTATGATCGTTGGGCCACTGGCTTTGCCTTACTGATTACCTCCTCCCTTAGCAGAAAATTTCCCACATACACCAATATGGCCCTTGATTTTGAGCCAACATTGTTCTTTCTCTGGATCAGAGGGAAGCGATGCGCCCGCTGCACCTCCTTATCCCAGTCCCACTTATCCATCTCTGGGAAGGCCCCTTTCAACAAATCAACAACAAAGGCACGCACGTCACCCCCCTCCTTCCCTTCCTCAATTCCAAGCAGCCTTCTATTATTGCGCCTTTGTCTATTCTCAAAGTCTTCGAGTTTCCAGAGAACGTCCGATGAAGTCTTTTCTTGCTCGTGTCTATACTCCTGTAATTTCACTACTTCATCCTCCACTTTGCCTGTCCTCTCCTCCACTTCTACCAGTCTGCCAGACACTTCCGCATACATTTTATTAACTTTGCGCAGAGACCCTTGAATTTTCTTGTTTGCGTGCTTAGCTCTCCGACCCTCACGCCGAGCCTCCCCCTGGATTTGCTTCAGGGTTGAAAACAGAAGATCAAAGCTAGCTGCATAACCTCCCGCCTGGGCCTGTGTCTGAGCCTGAGCCTGATTTGGTTGTTGGGAGCCACCAACTGCACCCTCTTGGTACAGCTGCGAAGTAGCTGCATAGTCCCAATCCAGTTTCTTAGCTACCCCCGTTTGCGTTGTGCTCCCAAGTTTCTTGGCTCTTCTGTGGGACCTTCCTTTGGCTCTACTCGACTTACATACTGTATTTCGCTTCAGTGCAGTGTTATGCTCTGGCTCTGATTCTAGCTCTGAAGTATCTACCTCTGACTCCTCCGAGCAACTCTCCGTAGATAATGATAGAACATCTGACTTAGTAGACAAGTCATCACTTAGAGCTGAGTCTTCGCCCTCCTCCTCTTCATTATCCTCGTTATCCTCTTTATCTTCGTCATTCCCGGTATAAAAGCAGTCATCACTAGGTGAGCCAGTGGCTGTCGGAGGCAGATAATTTTTCCTACTGTCAGCTCCCCCATTAGCCTTCCCCCCATCCACCCCTTGAGCATTATCAAGGGTTTTATAGGCGGCTCCCTCACAAGTGTTCTCTATATTGCCACCTTTAGCTTTACTCGTTTTGTCTGCTGGCTCCTTATTTGAAAGGACACCCCCCAGTGCTTCCTTATCGCCCAGTAGTTGCTGTACCTCCTCCACTATCAGGGTACCATCACTCAAATGATTAGCCCCCTCTTGCGCCTTACTCGTCTGAACTTGCTGCTCGCTCTGCACAGGTATTAATATTGGAGATAAAGACACAGTCTCTAAAGCAGAGGTCTTCAAACTTCTTGATGCCAAGACCCCCTTGTAAAACCTTTTTAGGCGTAAGGACCCCCTTCCGATAAAAGTTTCTAGAAACTGGTACTCCTCATCATCAACAACTATCGACAACTATAAATGCGCCTGTTAGACCTCATCGCATACATCCATCCATCATTCGTCCACCCACACTTTCACACATCCATCCATCATCCATCCACCCTTTCATCTATCCAACCATCTATCCTTCACCTGTTCACCCTTTCATCCTTCCATCCATACATTAATCCTTCATCCATCCACCCTTTCATCCTTACATCCATACAGCCATCCTTCATCCACCCACCCTTTCATCTATCCATCCATTCACCCATCATTCATCCACCCACCTTTTCACACATCCATCCATCCTTCATACATGCAACCTTTTATCCATCCATACATCCATCCTTCATCCATCCACCCTTTCATCCTTCCATCCATCGATCCTTCACCCGTTCACCCTTTCATCCTTCCATCCATACATTAATCCTTCATCCATCCACCCTTTCATCCTTCCATCCATACAGCCATCCTTCATCCACCCACCCTTTCATCTATCCATCCATTCACCCATCATTCATCCACCCACCTTTTCACATATCCATCCATCCATCATTCTTCCATGCAACCTTTTATCCATCCATACATCCATCCTTCATCCATCTACCTTTTCATCAATCCATACATACATACATCCTTCATTCATCCACCCTTTTGTTCATCCATCCTTCATCCACCCTTTCATCCATCCATCCATTCAACATTCATCCACCCACCTTTTCACACATCCATTCATCCTTCATACATGCAACCTTTTATCCATCCATCCATCCATCCTTCATCCATCCACCATTTCATCCTTCCATTCATCTATCCTTCACCCGTTCACCCTTTCATCCTTCCATCCATACATTAATCCTTCATCCATCCACCCTTTCATCCTTCCATCCATACAGCCATCCTTCATCCACCCACCCTTTCATCTATCCATCCATTCACCCATCATTCAGCCACCCACCTTTTCACACATCCATCCATCCATTATTTATCCATGCAACCTTTTATCCATCCATACATCCTTCATCCATCTACCTTTTCATCAATCCATCCATCCATACATCCTTCATTCGTCCACCCTTTCGTCCATCCATCCTTCATCGTGCTTTACTGGCGGGACCCACAGCTCCTGGCGCGCAACGCCCTTTGAACTCAAAGGGCTACAGCCTCCTCCCCCAGCCACCCCACCCCTCCCAACCCCTCGTGTATGTGAGCCCGGCTGAAACAGCTTCACTGGACACACACAAAGCCACACCCAAGTACTTCACAGGTCTTTAAAAGACCTTTTACTTGTTAATGAGGCTTTGATTTTTTTCACCCCTCTGTGTGAATTAGGCCTCCATCAGCCCGGCGCCACTAAGGCAAACTGAAAGAATCTGTTCTGCGACCCCCTTCCCAGGACTCCACGACCCCCCTGGGGGTCGAGCCCCACAGATTGAAGACCTCTGCTCTAAAGTAACGGCTGGAGCATTCCCCTGTGAGTCTATTTCCTCCCCCACGCTCCCAGACACGAGACTTATCTGCTTCAAGCCAGTTAACTGCTCCCAGACTGCTGCTTTGGGCTGTTCCTTACTGTTGTGAGCGCTCTATAAATCCGAGGCGATCACCATATTTTCACTCTCTTCCCCCTGAATCAGCTGCACCTGAGCTGCTGCCTCGCCTACTATCTCACTCCGTGGACCGCTGCAATCATTCTCGGCGTCAGGAAGCTCTTCTCCGTGACTCACCGCAGCTGCCGCCCCGGGCTGCGCCTCACTCCTCAGGCCATTGACGTCACCCTCTGGCTCAACCTCTTGGTGCACGGCCTCGCTTACATCAGTCAATGGGCTCAGCTGCTCTGTAATCCCGGCAGACTTGCCAGGCCCAGTAACATCAGTAGGCGCATTCTCCGTTCTAAGCGCCGGGAAAGATTCAAACAGCGTAGGCTGCCGCAGGCTGACTTCCCTCAAGGGATCAGAGCCGACATCCATGTTCTTGAAGAGCCCTTTTCCAGGTAGCTCCTTTTTCCTTTTCTCGGCTTCTCTATCCTGCTTTCTTCTGTCGGTTGCAGACAGCCTTTCTTCTTCGCGCAGCCTGGCAGCCTCTCTTCGTGCTTGCGCTCTGTGACGGGCTTTTGCTCTCAGATTTGCCGCCGGGATATCGGAATCGCTCGCTAGCAAATCCTCATCTTCTCTCCCAGTTACATCCTTGATCGCCCTCTGTACTTTCGGGGCCATGACCCGCCTTACAATGTCCCAACCTGTTTGAAAGCGCCGGAGTGTCTCCACAATCGTCACCCCGACTATCTGTCAGAGAGTACTCGGATCTTCCTTAGAACGGGTATACACGCATGTTGGAGGCCACTCTGCTTGAGTAAACCAGTTGATGTAGTCCTCGAGCATCACTCTGCACGGCTCAGCTATTACTTCTTCAGCACACGATATGCAGCGTACAGCATATTCTTACGTATGCTTATTTTTTCTACAAAAAAGGATCCGACAACTTTTCAAATTTGCTTAAACCGAGGTTCCCAGCACATCACCATGGGAGAGTAGGTTGGGAGCTGCTGCCTCCTACGGTCTGTCGGCGGCCATCTTGCCTCTACTCCGGCTTGAGTGCCCTGAGCAAAAGGCTTAATATAAAAGTAATAAAGCATCAGCCAAGGCATACACTCTTGTCTGGTACCTCTGGGTATCTGGAAAGATGCAGTGAGCTCACCATTAATCAGACTCTTAGATACGGGTTCCTTGTATAGGGTTTGTATGGACTTGATGAAATTACTTTTGAAACCATAACGCTGCAATACTTCCCATAGGTAGACCCAGTTTACCCTATCAAATGCTTTTGGCAGCATCCACCATTGCGATCGTCAATGGAAGTTTGAAGGTCTCAGCCATGGCCCAACAAGAAGATGGGTCAAATCATGTACTTGCCTGACTGGGATGAATCCCTTTTGGTCAAGGTGGATTATTGTTTGAAAAATATTTGGTAGCCTATTAGCCAGGATTCCTGAAAAATATTTTATAATCGCAGTTTAACAACGGTGTAGGTCAGTAAGAATCCTCCTACCTAGCATCTTTGCCTGGCTTTGAAATCAGAACGACAATAGCTTCATACCAGGAAGTTGGGATCTTATCATTGTACAAGTAGATTGCATTAAATAAGGTTTTGAACAAAGGGACCAGGAGATTACGCAACTGATTATAAAATTCCACAGGAATTCCATCTGGGCCAGCTTCTTTTCCATTTTGCAGTCCTTTCCCCCGCTTTCTGATCTCTTCCTCTGTAATTTCTCCCTGAGGGGTTTCAATTTGTTCTTCTATGACATGTGAATGATTTTTATCCTGCAACCAAACTTTAACCAAGCTATCATGTTATGCTTTTGATCTGGGCAAATGGTTTTCCTTCAGAGAGAACAGGTGTTACTTTCATTATGTATCCCACATAGGTGCTGTGAATTCTGCGATTGCCACACTATTGATTCAGCACTGTTGGGAGCCCCTAGTCCATCCACCCCCCCCTTACCAAAGGATAATGAATGAATAAATGATTGGACACTTATAAAGGGCATGGCTACCAAAGGCCTCCCAGCACTAGAGACAAAGCCCTCAACCGGTGTATCAGGAGATTCGGGGGAACAACAGAGTCTTCAAAGATTTGTGGAATGAGAAGTGGTTGGTCTCAGACCAGATATAATCCGGTAATTGATTCCAGCATTTCGCCGTGATGAGAGAAAATAAACGGCCACCACTCTGCGCTCTTTTTACTCTGGGAATAATTGCCAGGTGTTTCTTCTCAGAGTGGAGTGAACAGATCAAACCACCAGCCTAGACTTCCATGGCCCACCTTGGCGTGGAGATGGTGGAGGGAAGGATCCAGGTTCTTAGACAGATGTCACATGTCTTGTATATCACTCACAAGTTGGGCCTGTCCGACTCCAGGATGCCATATCTGGGGGCCTTGAATGTCTCAGGATTATGCATGTATATAATGGTACTTGTATAATGCAAGCCTAGCTAGGAAGCAACAGACTACTAAGAACCAGGATCTGAGTACACAATTCCCAAGCTGTTAGCACCTTACAAGGCCCTTGTAGTTTTTCTTTTTCTTTTTGATTCATCAGTTTTCTATTCATATCCCTTAGCCTCGGATCTTCAGAGACCTATCATGGTGGCAAAACAGAAGCCAAAGCTTTCTGCTTGGGGCTGGAGGTGGTGGTGTCTACAGTGCTCCCTTTTTTCACGTGAGTGTGCTCGACTAACTGTCTTTATGGTGGTTACTTGGTGGGTGGCAGCTTATTTATTTTTACAACTTAGAATTCGTGGTGGATGTCACTGTGTGCCTTGAATCTTTGTTATGTATAATCACAGCCTGCTCCCCTTTCGGAGATCAGACATGCGTTATATGGTCATAAAACTTTCTATGACAATGGGCATCTCCGCAGTGACAATGGTAAGCCAGAGCCATAAATGGAGTTGTTTCTTTTTGTGTGGAAACTCCAAGGCATATTGGATGTATATACAAACCACTTCATACCAAGTAAGCCATATACTGTTTTCTGGGGATGATCGATTTAAATCACATCTTGGACCCATACACAGAGCTAATGGTGAACAAGACCAGGTCATAAAAGGAGTTGTTTTTGTCTCTCTAAAATCCCTCCGGCATTATGGCTGTATACACAAATCACTTCATGTCAACAAAATCTTATCCCACTTACCCGGGAAGACTTGAATCACATTCACTTTGTGAAATCTAACTAATACACAATCTCCTGTGATTGAGGTGGTAACATATGCCAGCTTCAAAATTTCTAAGAGAACTAGACCTCCTAGCCAGTCCTCTCAAACATATCTGAAAGGTCACTTGCCCATTGTGACCTGGACTGGGGCAACTTCATTACCCAGTAATGACGTCTTGTTATCTATCCTTTCAGACAGCGAGCCCCTACTTCTGACTGATCTATAATTTGCCAGCCAGTGAAAGGAGAACTCGCTATCCCGATCCAGACCCATCACTTGTCCTCCTGTCCAGCTGAGAAAGCATCTTGAAGAAGGGCCCGAAAGTATGGGTTCACATCACTACATCATAGGACAAGCAGAAGAACCACATGGGCCCCTCCCCCACATTTTACATGTAAGCACTGCTTTGGCACCTTCGCTACTCCCTAAGATCTCACCCAGAGCACTCTGAAGGAACCTGTGCAGCTCCTCCCACTAGGCCACCAATGATTTCTCCAAGCCTTCAAAAGTCACAGAGTACTCCATTTAATTGCAAGAGAGTATGGGGTCATATCAACCTGCTGTGTCAAGCCTCGTTTGGTGTGCACAGTCTATTGAACTGACGTGGCAAATCCTTACATCTAGTGCCTTGCCCAGTGGTGCCACATCCTTCATTGTCAAAGATGGCCATTGAGTGTCAGTGTCCACGTGATACAACCACCTTCATGAGCTCTGAAGATCCAGGCATGTCTCTTCTGTAGGATCAGAAGAGCCGCTGCCAGGGTAGAAGGTGAGTTCCAGAACTGTCATCCTAGTTCTATTACTGGGAGCACTTTTCATTGCCTGTCAATACTGAAAGTACTGTTTGGAAAAAACAACATACCCTGTTTGAGGACTGACTCAAGAGGGATTGACCCTTCCCAAAATAACGGCCTGCCTGTGTCCCATGTCGGTATACCTCCAGCAGCTAGCATCAGCACATCCAGACATGGTCCTAGACGGACTAAAAGTGTAGCTGGGCATCACTGGGGATTCCAAATGTGCAAGCTCTGACACCTTCATCCTGTCAACGCCCCACTCTAAAACTAGCTGCAGCCTCCCCCACTGTGCTTCTCCTGAGCCGCTCCGGCACCTCATCACCTCTCCGTCTGCAGCCAGGCATTTGGTGTCATCAGCACTGACTCCCATGGAAGGAGTGAGTGTGCAGCAGAACCGTCTAAGGTTCTTGCGATGCGTCAGCGGTCTCTTCCGGAGGCATCAAGGCACCCTCCAGCCCCCTCTCCAGTGCTCCCCAAGCAGACCGGCCACTGTCGGGCTTTGGGGTGGGAAGAAGGGGAATCTCGATGACATTCATTTTCTGGATGTCCGTGGATGAGCACCTACCCTGCTACCGCTAGACTGCCCAGTTTAAAGTGAGCCAGATCAAGCAAAGCCCAAAACACCGGAGGGATGAAAATCAGGACATACATTGTGTGGTAACCAGTGAATACACGGTTGGGTGGCAGTGAGTGACAAAGAGTGAAGAGTTAATTGTGGAGGGCGGGCAGTCCTTACAGCAGAGTGGAGGACATTGCTGCAAGATGGCATTGAGTGCGGCCAGTAACAGTTGACTACTGAGTTAGAAAGGGTGACTGAGACTTCTGTTTCTATAACTAATTTAATGTACGATGTGTTCTGTACCAGGAATAATGAAAACACGGTTTCAAACTAAAAAAATGAAAGTCCTTTTTATCATATATTTTTTATTACGTAGGTACATTAAAACACGTTACAAACGCACTAGGCATACTCCATTTCCTTAAAATTGCAGGAATAATAATTAGTTAAAACCCATCCAGGAAGAAGGCACAGGAGCAGAAAACAGAGACACGCCATACAAATGTAACTCAAATAACAATTACATCCAGATAAGCTGTTTAATCTTTCAGCAACCAAGAAGCGATCCCATATTCTGCCCAATTCTCGACCCGCCGTCTCCGCATATATCCGCTCTCTGCCCCTTACTCTCAGCATTTTTCTGAACCGGCCAGCAAAGCTTGGGACTACTTTGGACCTCCAGTTTTGTCAAAGTAATGATCTTGCCACTAGCACTCAGATAAATGTTACCGTCTGATGCCCCCTCGCTCCCAATGCCATATCGCAATATCCCAAAAGCCCCAGTAAAGAATTCGTGGGATCTCAAGCTGCAGTTCAACTTCCAAGAATCTGAATATACTATTCTAGAAATTACCCAATATAGTACAATGTCAAATCATATTAGACCAGTTTCTGTTATCAGCTGCATCGCATCTTGGTTCGGATGGTCCTTAATTATTTTATTTAAAGATTGGTGAGTCTGATACATCCACTTGGAAAAGCCTGCATTCTATGAAAATTAGCGCCCCTCAGTGTTTTAACATTCAATTCCCACAACCTTACCTGAAGCAGGTTTCAAGAAACACACATTCACAGCTGGAGCTGCTGTGGGCTGGCTGGGAGGTGGATGGTGCCTTATCTCAGTCTCATCTAAGAATTTTCACATGTCTTTAAAAGACCGATTACTTGTTAGTCACACTTTCTTGTTCTTTTTGGGGTTTTTTTTACGCCGAGTCCCAGAACCTGTGCGTGCCAACTCTGCCTATTCCTTAAATTTGTGGAGTACTTTTGTTGCCACAGTGGAGTCTGCATTTCTGGAGTGCCTTCACCCACACCTATCATATAATCATTCCCAGCCTGTTGCTCAAAACACTTATTTCTTCATGCACAAAAACAATGGCCACTCGCATCATTTGATCAAGCCACACTCCATCCGCTACTTATACAGTTCATCACCACCAGAACAGTCACCCAACACTGCCATTCTCCATAATCTGTTCTAGCAGCCCTCCTTCACATCACCACTGAACTGCAGTGCCCCCTTGACCACTTAAAGGCTTACTTATAGTAACTCAACAACAACATACTTCTTGAGCAGTCTCATAGATGCACAACAACTCAAGACTAGTCCTGCACTGGGGATACTAACCTCTATACTCAAAGTTATTGTTTTACATCTGCTATCAACAAAATTACTTGATTGGAATGACTGATCAAAATGAAGGAATGAGGGTGCGGCAGAATTAAAAGAAGTGCAATAATAATAGTGGCTCTCTGCTTAGTGCAATAGCTTAACACACCAGTGTTATTAAGTTGCACTTGTACGCAGCAATCCTTGAAAACTCATAAAGAAGTAATAGTGGAATTATCTTGGGGTAACAAAAATACATCCTGAAGTCCGTACAGGTGGGGATGGGTATATGTTGTGTGGCAAGCTGAAAGAAATTCCAAGCTAGGTATGCCTTTTAGGGTTCCCTCTTCTGTTTTCTGTGGACCTAAATTGGTGAGAGGTTTTCTTGTGTTCAAACCAGGAATTACCAAAGCAATTTTTTTTTCAGAAGTCTGCTCTGCCAACAAACGAATAAAACGGCAGATTTCTCAACTCCCCGTATATGTTAAAATTTGACATATAACTAGTTGAGATCATCATCGAATAATAAATCCACATATTGAAATCTCCATGCAGTAATACAGCCAGAACCTATCCTAGGGTAAATACATCCTCATCATTAAGTCATTGACTAGTACAGCCCCATTCTAAAGATATTTTGGGACCATCCTTGTGTAATAAAGCCTCGTTCTGAAGTCATCAAAAGATCATTCTGTAGTAAATACAGCCTCATCCTGAAATACTTAAAATATCATCCTGACAAAATCCAACCTTACCCTGAAATCATCCTGGGGTCACCCTGCAGTAGTAATTAATCATCACAAGTTTTCCAGAGTAGTTTCCCTGATGACTCGAGAGTCATCTCATTTGAATATTTTGCCCTACTGGTTTACTTCAAAATGGCTTCGGATGACTTCCCCAGATGCAGGAGTAGCTCAGCTGATGTCATCGGATGACTAAGGAATGACTCCAGGATGATCTTCCTTTTTGACTTGGGATGGGACAGGAATTGTGAGAGACAAATTAGAGAAACATGGAGGGTGACACTACAACTTTAGAGAGTAATACAGAGAGAAATGCAAAGATTCCTGGAAATTGTTGAGAGAGACAGTGAAAAATGTTGACAGAGGCAAAAAATCAAAAGCGTTGAGATCCACAAAATAAAATGTAGATATGGTCTTCAGCTGCAGCTCCTCCGCTAAATCGGAGGAGCGTCGTCCCACAAGAAAAATAAAATTACAATAACACCATTTTATTATCACTTTCATTTTCCCTAGTGGCTCTGTAGGTGCAGGGCGGGGCTAGGCTGCCCACAGAGCAGGAAAGGACTGGTTGGCACTCGCCAAGTGCACATGACGGTTTGGCCTGCTGTCTTGGGCCGGCCAAATAGTCATGCGCACTTTGCATGTTCTCCACTGGCTGTACTGCACGGCTAGTGTGGAGAACATGCACAGGGCCCCAGTCCATGTCTGAGCGTGGAACCACTGTGCTCAAAACAATCACAACTTTGCTCAGCAGCGTCGTGATTGGCTAAGGGAGTCTGGAAGCCAGTGTGCTTCCTGTTTCCTGCATCCTGGCAAGAAGGACAGGGGAAAGGTGCCCGCCGGTAAGATAAGTTTCATTTTCTTTTTTATTCCTTCCCGCCCAACCGCTGCTGCCCTGTCAGCCGCTACTACTGGTGTGCCCCGAGTAGTGGCAGGCCAGACTCAAGGTCATTAAAACTGAGGGCCCAGGCACTGTCAGCACGTCAGAACGACACTTCCATTAAAACCGTGGAGGTTTGAGAACAGTAAATGCATTTTGGAACAGTTACACTCTGTGTGGTCGGAATCTCGGGGGCAATGAACATATTTGACTCGGGATCCCATACCATTATGTTACATTACGTAACTGGCACAGAGAGAAGTATGGAAAGATGTGTGCACGGGAATAATGTGCAGGGATGCGTTGAAAGAAATGTGCAGGGGGAAGGATGGAAATGAGGAGAGGACAAGACGTGAAATGTGGAAACGGACATAGAGAATTCAGATGAGGGCCACTGGACAATATAGAGGGAGATTCAAGGAGAAACGTGCAAAAAACGTATGGATAAAGTGTGGAGAGAAAAACAGGGAGGAATGGGTCGAGGAGTGAAAAGGCCAAAAAGGCCTCGAGCAAAATGAAAAGAGAAGCACTGGAAGGAATACTCCGAGCGAAGGAGAGAGAGACAGAAATGCATTTCCAGAGCACAGCAAAGTAGCTGTGTTGAGTATCTGTTTAACATTAGCGCTCTAACCATCTAAATATTACGTAATTCCATCTGTATTTAATTCGCATCTAATGGTGCATGCAAAGACTAAATGAATGGTAAATATTTATGGAGAAGTTGATGAAGCTTGAACTTGTTAAAACAACCCTGGCTAGTGTGTGAAAATAGATGGAAGCACGTGATGTGGGAAGGAGGAGGCGGAAACACATAAGACTGAACTGCGGTTTGCACGGTGGCGGCGATAAGCCCGCAAGATCCTGTAGGTGCTAAAACATCACCATCAGTAGCTAAGGTGCAACAACAGCTATACATAAGCATTGGCAAATCCAATAGTTCCCGCCCATACAAGTGATTTTGGTTTTGACAAAGTGTTTTGTCATGGTGTACAACAGTGTGGCTGCTGTTCAGCATGGCTAAAAGCTATTTGCGTGGAGTGTGTAGAGTGGAGTAGGGGAGTGGAGTGCTGTGGAGTAGGGGAGCAAAGTGCATAGAGTTGAGTAGAGGAGGGTAAAATTCAATGGCTCAGTGGTATAGTGTGTCGCAGAGTCCAGTGGCGTAAAGTGGAATGGTGTGGGTTGGGGTGGGGTGGAGTGGAGCAGGATGGAGTGGCATGGCCTGGATTGAGGCAGTGGGGTGGACTGTATTGTCTGGAGTGGGGTGGATAAGAGTGGAGTGGATTTCAGCAGATTAGGGGGATTGGAGTGGGATTGCCTGGGCTGGATCGAAGTGGGGGTGAATTGGATAGGGTTGGGCTGGAGTGGATCGGAGTGGAGTGGTATGGATTGGATTGAATTGGATTGGATTGGGGTGGGTTGGATTGGGGTGATATGGGGTGGATTGGGGTGCGGTGGACTGCAATGAGGGGTGGTGGACTGGAGTGGGGTGGATTGGAGTGAGTGGGGTGAAATGGAGTGGGATGGACTTGATTGGAGTCGGGAGGATTGGATTGGTGCGGAGTGGAGTGGAGTGGATTTGATTGGGGTGGGGTGGGAGGTATTAAGGTGTTTTTGGGTGGGGTGGATTTAGGTGGTTTAGACTGGGGTGAATTAAGGGAGTTTTGAGTGGGGTGGATTAAGGTGGACTGGAATGGAGTGGGATGGATTGGAATGGGGTGCATGGATTGGATTAAAGTGGGTGGATTGAAGTGGGGTGGGGTGGGCTGGATGGATTGCACTGGAATAGAGTGCGATGAACTAAACTGAGGTGAGGTGGATTGGGGTAGAGTAGAGTGGGTTGAAGTGGAGTGGATTGGATTGGAGTAGAATGGGGTGGATTGGAGTAGAGTGGGGTGGATTGGAGAACAGTGGGGGGGGGTTGGAGTGGGTTGGGTTGCTTTGGTTTGGGGTGTGTTGGAGTGGGGTAGATTGGAGTAAGGTGGATTGGAGTGAGGTGGATGGGGTGGATAGGAGAGGGGTGTACTGAAATAGGGTGTTGTGGGGTATGGTGGACGGGATTGGGTGAATTTGTGAGGTGTCTATTGAAATAGGGTGTTGTGGGGTGGTTTAGGATGGGGTGGACTGGTTTGGACTGATTTGGAGTGGGTTGTGGTGGATTGGATTGGGTGGGATGGATTGAAGTGGGGTGGATTAGGGTGGGGCTGATTGTATTGAGTGGTGTATTGCATTGAGGTGGGGTGTGTTGGAGTGGGGTGAATTTGATTGAATGGTGTGAATTAGATTGAGTGGGGTGAATTAGATGGGATGGATAGGATTGGGGTGGATTGGATTTGGGTGGATTCAACTCAAGTGAGTTGGATTGGAATGGAGTGGAGTGGAGTGGAGTGGAGTGGAGTGGGTTGGGTTGGGTTGGGTTGGATTGGATTGGAGTGGGTTGGGTTGGGTTGCACTGGAGTGGGTTGGGTTGAATAGGATTGAAGTGGGGTTGATTGGATGTAATTGATATTGCTTGGGTTAGAGTGGGGTGCTGTGGAGTAAGGCGGTTTGGAGTGGAGTAGATTGGATTGGCTGGGGTGGATTAAGGTGGACTGGAGTGAATGACTGGGATGGATTAGATTGGAGTGGGATGGATTGGAGTGGGGTGGGGTGGGTGGACTGGGCTGCAGTGCATTGGATTGGAGGGGGTGGACTGGAATGGGGTGGAATGGATTTGAGTAGGTGGATTGATTTGGAGTGGGGTGGGTTGGATTGGATTGGATTGAAGTGGGGTGAATGGATTGGAATGGGATGGATTGGATTGGAGTAGTGTGGAATGGGGTGGATTGGATTGGCATGGGGTGGGTTAAAGTGAGGTGGGTTGGACTTTAGTGGGTGGATTCAACTGGAGAGGGGTGGATTGGATTGGAGTGGGGTGCATTGTGGTGCATTTGATTGGAGGGAGGTGGAATAGGGTGTGTGCATTGAATTTGTGGAGGTGCATTGGAGTGGAGTATATTGGATTGGGCTGATTTACGGTGTATTGGATTGGTGTGGGGTGAATTGGGATGGAGTGGGGTGGTTTGGGACAGAGTGGGTGGATTGGATTGGGTGAGATGGACTGGATTTGTGTGAGTTGAGGTGGACTGGATTGAAGTGGTATAAATTGGAGAGGGATGGATTGGACAGAAGAGGATCGGATTGGATGCAGTTGGGCAGATTGGATTGGAGTGGCTCAAATTGGATTGGAGTGGGGCGCATTGTGTTGGGGTGGGGCAGACTGGATTGGAGTGGCGAGGATTGTTTTGGATTGGAGTGGGGCAGGTTGTTTTGGAATGGAGTATGGCAGAATGTGTTTTGTATTGGAGTGGGCACAATGTTTTGTATTGAGTGGGGCAGATTGTTTTGGATTGGAGTTGGGCAGATTGTTTTGGAGCAGGTTGTTTAGGATTGGAGTGGGGCAGAATATTTTGGATTGGAGTGGAGCTGATTGGAGAGTCAGCAGATTGATTTGGATAGCAGTGGGGCAGATTTGGGACTGGGCAGATTGTTTTGGATTGGAGTGAGGATGATTAATTTGGAGTGGAGTGGATTGTTTTGGATTTGGGTAGGGCAAATCTTTCTCTATCGGAGTGAGCAGATTGGAATAGGGCAGATTGTTTTGGATTGGAGTGGGGCAGATTTGAGTGGGGTAGATTGTTATAGATTGGAGTGGGGCAGATTGTTTTGGATTGGAGTGGGACAGATACATTTGGATTGAAGTGGGGCAGTTTGGAGTGGGGGAGATTGTTTTGAATTGGAGTGGGGCAAATTGGAATGGGGTAAATTAGAGTTGGGCTGATTGTTTTGGAGCAGGGCAGATTGTTTTGGATTGGAGTGGTGCAGATTGTTTTGGATTGGAGTGATGTAGATTGTTTTGTATTGGAGTGGGGCCAAATGTTTTGGTTGGGGTGGGACAGAGTGGTTTTGATTGGGTTGAACAGATTGGAGTACAGCAACGTTTTGGGAATTGGAGTGAGGCAGTTTGCTTTGGATTGGACTGGGGAAGATTGGACTGGGGCAGATTGTTTTGGATTGGAGTGGAGCAAAACATTTTGGATTGGAGAGAGGCAGACTGTATTGTATTGGAGTGGAACAGATCTTCTTGGATTGGAGTATGGCAGATTGGAATGGGTAAGATTGTTTAGGATTTGAGTGGGGCAAATTGTTTTGGATTGGAGTGGGCAGATTGCTTTGGACTGGAGTGGGGCATATTGCAGTGGGGCAGAATGTTTTGGATTGGAGTGGGGCAGATTGTTACAGATTGGAGTAGGACAGATTGTTTTGGATTGGAGTGGGGCAGATTGATATTGGATTGGATTGGGGCAGATTGGAGTGGGACAGATTGTTTTGCATTGGGACATATTGTTTTGGATTGGAGCGGGCAGATTGTTTTGGATTAGAGTGGGGCAGATTGGAGAGGTGTGAGGTGGATTGGAATGGGGTAGATTGGATTGGGCTGTATTGGATTGGTGTGGGATGGATTTGGTTGGAGTGGAGTGAATTGGGATGAGTGAGCCGGATTGGATTGCAGTGGGGCAGATTGGAGTGGGGTGAATCGGATGGGGCAGTTTGTTTTAGACTGGAGTGGAGTAGATTGTTTGGTTTGGAGTGGGGTGCATTGTTTTGGTTTGGAATGGAGCAGATTGGCATGCACCAGATTATTTTTGATTGGAGTGGGGCAGATTGGAGTGTTTTGGAGTGGGGCAGATTGAAATGAAGCAGATATTTGGGATTGGATTGGGGCAGATTGTTTTGGATTGCAGTAGGGCAGATTGGTTTGGATTGAGTGAGGCAGATTGTTTTGGATTGGAGTAAGGCAGATTGTTTTGGAGTAGGCCAGATTGTTTTGGATTAAAGTGGAACAGATTGTTTTGGATTGCTGGATTTGAGTGGGGCAGATTGTTTTGGATTAGAGTGGGGCAGATTGTTTTGTACTGGAGTGAGGCAGATTGGGGTGGGGTGGGAGGATTAAAAGTGTGGTGGATTGGGGTGGACTAGATTGGTCTGGGTGGATTGGATTGAGCTCAGTGGATTGGATTGAGTGGATTGGTGTGGAGTGAAGTAGAGTGGATTGACGTACATTGGAGTGGGGCTACTTAGATTGATGTGGGGAGGATTGAGGTGTACTACACTGCATAATTTCGAAAATTACACATAAGAAAGAAATAATGTGGCTTTGCCATATATAGAACAAGATAATCATCATCCTTTGAGAACAGTGCCCAAGAGCTAAAAACAAAACAAAACTTGAGTGCAAAGTTAGAAAAGAAGAACTGGCAAAATAAAAGAAAGTTAACTATGGAAAATAATGCTTAGAAATGTTATTTGTCTTGCTGAGAACGTTTTTGCCAGTCACACGCCTTCTGTTTGCAGGGATCTGGAGCGTAAAAAGAACAAAATAGTACCTCAGTCACATCGGGAGCAGCGGGCGGTCACTCATTAAATTGAATCACATGAAGGAACAAAAATTATGTTAGGCCTGCAGTGGCCAGTTACGAGGCTGTAAAGAAGAGTGCCACACATGCCAACAAATTGTAAGCAACAGGGCAGGCTCCAAGCTCTTTTTGCTAAGAACTGCGCGTCACAAGCGATATGCATACGCTAGCACATGCTGTCGCAGGATTGACCCTAAAAATCAGCTGTGTGGTTTCACTCAAATAATACAGCGACCTGATTTAGAGTTTGGCGGACTGGATTACTATGTCTCGAATGTAACGGATATCCCTTCCATCGTATTACAAGTGCATTAAATCCAATGGAAATTGTAATATGGCAGACAGGATATCGGTCACGTTTGTCTGCCAAACTCTAAAACAGGCCCTTAGGCTGATAGTTTTCACACGTTTCCCTTTATATATACAAATAACCAAAAGTTAAAGTAACGTTATAGTTAGGTGAAATGTTCAGTAACAATGTAACGTTTTAAACTCAATAAAAACACAGAAATTCACCAGTTATTGTTACAGTTATCTCAAGTAACTATAACTCATGCCCTAAGTTAATATAACTCACCCCCACACCATGCACAGTTTTTTCATCAGTAATTTAATTGCAAATATTATAGCGATATTATCAGTGATGTTACATAAGATGCCAAGAGTGATGTATATGTGGGGTAATTAGCAATGCATGACGAGGGCACGAGTTACAGTTACTTGAGATAACAGTAACTGTGGAATTTCTATGGTTTTTAGAGTTTAAACGATTACGTTGTTACAGAGCATTTCACCTAGCTATAACCTTTTTTAGTGTACATTTCTAAGGTTTTTTAATGCAAAGTAAGATATTATAACCATATCTAACTGTAATTCCACTTTAACCTTTCTTTTTTTCTGTGAATTTCTAGGGTTTTTATAATGTAAGTTGATATTTTTTGCCATACGTAAAGCCAACCCCCTGCTGTGCACGGCCTGCAGTCAAACCCCCACCCTACCACTCACCCTGCCACAACCAACACCCAATATTTAAGGCAGACCTATCATCTTTGTCCAAAAATTACCAATAATTTAAATCAAATGTGCATTTCAGTAATGCCCACAATGCAATGTTTATTATTATGGATTACTTAATAAATATTTAATAAAGTTGTTTTAAACCTCATGTCTGTGAATCTTTCGTTGTGTTACATTTTGGGGTGAAAATTTTGAAAACAAATATTCATCGATATATCATTTTTTAATCCAAAAAAATAACATAAACCTATAGCTGAATCTCCCTTTTAACAATTTACAGCACAAAAATTGAATCATAAAAATAAACATATAAAGAACGTGTATTTTATATTATAAAACTACAGGCCACATAAAATGAAACCATACAACCAGCCCTTAGGTGGCACTGCAGTCCCAGCTGTAGAGCAAAAGCTCCATCCTGGGAAATGCTTTTGAAAAATATGGCAAGTTCACCAGGGGTCATGGTTTCAATGACTCAGGAGACAGATTTGCAGTTGTTTGTTCTAGTAGTGCTGGGGGTTTTAGAAATCCTTGCAGCACCGCCCCACAACATTAAAAAAAGTTGGTAATGTAGCTGCCCTTCTAGGGATATCACTCGAAACAAAATATATCTCACAGGGCATTATGGGTTCTCCTTGATGGATCAGTGAATAATAAATGAGCAGCTGTGGCCGCTCATTCATTTTTCACCTTTAGTTTAGTTTTTTTTTTTAATTTCTGGGTTTCCTGTCTGGGACCTGGTTAAAAAAAATAAAACTAAACATGAATAATGAATGAGCGGTCAAAGCCGCTAATATTTTATTCACTGCTCCATCCTGCTTTTTTTGGTATACCCTTACTGAGCGAACCCCAGAGGACAGTGTCCCTGGGGCCCCTCCTGGCTCAGGGAGGGAAGCCGCACAGCCCCCTTCCCTTTATTTAAGACATGGCCCCATTGGATGGGGTCCCCAAAGCCTCTCCTGTCTCGATGAGGGGGGCTACATGCCCCCTTTATTTAAATTATCGGCCCCAGGGAATAGGGCCACTGGGGCTTCTTGGAGGACAGGGGAGGATGGCCACCTCAGGGTTTTTTTTTTTATATAGAAACGGACGGGAGCCCATCCTTTTTTAAAATTACAGCGGTCTTGCTTATCTTCCTGAAATATACAGCCACTAGGCCTAGGAGGTAAGGGTATCCCTACCCTGCCCCCTTATGTTTTTTTTTTTGCGTTCCTTTTAAGATGGCTGCAACCAGGTCCTGGTTGATGTGGTGACAGTTACTCCTCTGTGGTGTGATGTATACAATTTTTTTTTAACATTAATTTTTCCAAAACTACTGAATGGATTAACACCAAAATACAAAAAAGCTCTCTCTCTGGACCAATATCTAGCTTTCTGCCAAATTTGATTAAATGAATACATTAATTTGCTGTTTAGCCGTGTCTAAAGTTCTAATGGAAAAATGAATTGGGCAAATGCGTTTTGGGAACCCCACTTTTGCTCAGCCCCCACTTGTCAGGTCATCCCGAATCTTTCAAGTCACAAACGTTTATGAAAAGATTTGTGGAGATTCATAAAACGGCACCAAAGTTATGAGCAATTTAAAAAAAGGCATTTCCTATGGAAACACAATCCTAACTATGACTACCACTGGGTAATATATATTCACTGGAAAAACCAAAGGTCACAGGGGGTAAAACACCTTTACTACGCAACTTTCTTTCCGCATACCTTCACTCCGCATACCATCACAACGAAAGGACCATTACTCCGCAATACTTTTATAACGCATACCATTACATCTTATATGCTTTTATCACGCATACTTTTACAACGAAATACGTTGTAAAAGCATGAATGGTAAAAGTATATGATTTTTAAAAAAAATTCTTTTTATTAACAAAAGAAATCAACAATACAATACACAAACATTGACCAGGGTGTATCGGGTGTCCACTGTTACATATTTATGAATGCAGCTCCCAACAATAACAGCAAGAGATTTAATCAAAAGAAAACGGGCCTAGGCATCCTCTCGATCCACATCCGTAGGTTCGAGTTCCGGCGGCTCACAGATATCACCGCGATAGGCATTCCAGGCTCCCCAGATCTTGACCCATTTGCGGGGATGCCCCCTGGATACATACACTGACTGCTCACAAAACACACACCAGTCAAGATCTTCCATCCACTTCCTTACCCGAGGTGCCCGAGAGGCACCCCAGAGCTGTGCTATATTTCGTTTAGCAATCACACACGCGAGAGCCACCCAGACCTTACCATGGCTTGGCAGGTCCGTAGGCTCCCACACATTCAACAAGCATCTCCTAGCCTCCAGCTCGACATTCATTCCCCATACTTCACTCATTTTTGTATGTATCTTGGTCCAGAAGTCACAAACCCTCTCACACTCCCACAATATTTGCAGGAACGTTCCAGGCAGCCCACACCCTCTTCGGCAGTCAGCAGACCCAGCCAGTCCCATCCTCTGCAATCCCGGACCCGTGACTTTGGAGCGTAAGATTCTAAGTTGGGAAGAGTGCAGTGCTATAGAAAAAGTGCTTGCTAAAATTGACTACCTAGACTAAGGGAATTGCTTATAGAGATTAGTGTAGGTGTCAAGATTAAAAACACGCCTAGTAGTGGATAAGTGAGACTACATTATGGCGCTGTGCAGGGTGGTCGACTAGTTTCAGCTAGATGGAGTATTACTCCAGCTTTCATCAGGACCTTAAAGACGATAGGCTACTGCAACACGGTGTGAGGGGTGTACAAATGTAGAAGAAAATTAGTTACATCAATGACATGCAGCCGATCGGCTTTGAGCGATGGGTACCGACGGATAGAGCGGGCCTCAATTTCCCGAGCGGTTGCCGGGCGAGGTGAGGTTTTCACCCACACAAAGCTGGGAAGAAGATTCCTTTCCTGTCTTCAGTGGACATTGGGGTTCCAAGTTCCGGGGAGATACATGACTTCCTTAAGTACATTGCATGTCATTGATGTAACTAATTCTCTGTTGGCCTCATGCCATACTCTTGTAGAGATCGAGGGAGACCCCACCAATGGGAACCGACCACGCTTCGCGTATAGAACACAGGTGTATTGTCCCCCCGGCACTTGACCGCGGTCCATCGCATATCCGGGGTCCACCGGAGAGCCGTATATGGGGACCAGCTGAGATGCCCAATAGTATTTCCGAATATTGGGCAGACCGATGCCCCCATCGTACCATGGCAGCATCAATTTCGACAGAGCAATGCGCGGCCTCCCCTCCCACAGAAGGCTACGCTGGAGAGACTCAATCTCGCTGAAGTATGACTGCGGCACAGGGTCGAAGGAGTTCTGTAGTGCGTACAGGAATCACGGGAGAGCCATCATTTTGAAAAGGATGGCCCGTCCCAAGAGAGAGAGTGGGAGCGTCTTCCACTGCGCCACGTCCGACCGGAGTCTAGCTAAGGGGGGCAACAGATTTAACCGGAAGCGCACCTTGGGATCACCAGAAATCTATATCCCGAGATAGCGAAAGCTAACCGACTCCAGTCTCACAGGGCAGTTCTCAGGTACTCTAGGGGGGTCTCCGCTCAACACAAAAAGGACGAACTTCGCCCAAATGATCGCAAATCCCGAATACCTGCTGAAGATGGCCAGAATATCCATGAAAACAATAAGGGAACTGCGTGGGGAGGTCAAGTATAGCAAAATATCATCAGCGTAAAGGAAAATCTTGTCCTCCCATTCCGCAGTCCAACGCAATTCTCTGATCGAGCGGTCCCACCGCACCCAAGCCGCAAGCGGTTCCAAAGCCAAAGCAAACAAAAGAGGCGAGAGGGGACATCCCTGTTGCGTTCCCCGCCTGAGTGAAAAGTCACGCGATTTGTGGTTGTTCACGACCACGCGAGACAGGGGGGCCGAATATAGGAGACGGACCTAGCCCAGAAATACAGGGCCAAACCCCAGCTTAGTCAAAACAGCAAAAAGATAGGAACACTCCACCCGGTCAAAAGCCATAGTAGCGTCAAGAGACAACAAAACCGCTGGTTCATGGATGTGGGATGCACCCGCCACCACACCATGCAACCGACGGAGCTTAAGTGCGGTGTTACGCCGGGGCAAAAAAACGGACTGATCTGGATGGATCAAGGTCGAGATAACTTTTACCAGTCGGGTGGCAAGCAGTTTAGCCAGAATCTTGGGCTCCGCGTTTAACAAAGAAATAGGGCGGTACGAGGAGCAGTCCAGTCTGGGTTTACCCTCCTTATAAATTACTACAATGTTGGCAACTCGTTGGTCATAGGGCAGCCTCCCCCGATCCCGGCTTTCCATGTACATGTCCTTCAGATACTGGGCCAATCGGTCCGCATGTGGGTTAAATAATTTAATGGGAAGACCGTTGGGGCCCGAGGCCTTACCAGAGTAGACCCCTCTTATAGCCATAGCCACCTCATCGTTGGTGAGGGCTAAGTCCAGCAGTTCCCTATGATCGTCCGACAATGCAGGCATCGGTATATCGCGAATCATGTCAGCGTTTTCGATCTCAATAAACGTTCCAGCAGCGGTGTACACCTCCTCATAATATCGCGCAAATTCCTGGACTATCAACTGAGGATCCGACGTGACCGCAGGGCCCACGTTCAGTTCAAGCACCAAACAAGACCCCCAGTCACCCTTTTCCAACCAGGCGATCAACTTCCCCGCCTTATCACCGTGCTCATAGATCCTGCTTTGTGTTGAGGCGAGCTGCGCCTTCGCACCTTCGCGCGTCATTGACTTATATTCATCCCGGAGCAGCCCGAGGCAATGACTCGCCCCCGGGTCACTCCCGGAGGAAGCTGCGATTTCTAAGACCACAAGCTCCGCCTCCACTCTATGCAATTCCTCCCTCCTCTTCTTCTTCTGCCCGGAGACAAAGGAGAGGGCCTCCCCTCTTATTACAGTCTTGTACACTTCCCAGAGGGAACACCTCGATGTGACCGAACCTTCATTTTCACGGAAAAAATGATCTGTGGCCCGCATAAGTTCCTTTTTTATCACAGGGTCTTTCAGACGCCATGCACTTATGGGAGCTATTCTACCAACATCGCCCTGCCCTAAACACAGCCAAAGCCAGATCGGCGAGTGGTCAGAGACTCCCCTCGCCAGGTGGGTCGCTTCTCTAATGAAGGTCGCCTGGGCCGCCGGCAAGCACACATGATCAATTCTGGAGAGGGAATGCTGTGCCGCAGAGGCATGTGCATACTCAGTGGCACCTGGATGTCTGAGACGCCAAGCATCCAACAACCCTGACGTGGAAATAAAGTCGGGTAGCCACCTACGAGAGGGCAACAACACACGGGAGGGAGCCTATCTAGTTCACCATTCATGACTGCATTAAAGTCCCTGCCCAGCACCATGATGCCAACGGGCAATGTGAGAAACAATCGACCTAAGTCACAAAACGTATCAGCCTGCAACGCCGGGGTGACATAAATAGATACAGAAGTAATCGTCCTACCCTCCCAGAGACCCGATACGCCTATCTAGCGACCACGATTGTCAGACCAGGTCGATCGGATCGTAAATGGAAAGGAGTTCTTCACTAAAATGCCCACTCCCCTCGAACCAGAAGTAAAACCAGCATAAGCAACAAGCTTATACCCTCCCCTGTGTAGCGCCATACATCGCTTCCCCATTAGATTTGTTTCCTGCAGCAATATGATATCCGGCATGTGCCGTCTAATGAGTTGGCTCACCATAGTCCATTCACATTCCAGCTAAGGACGGAGAACTCCAGGCCCTGTCTAGCGGAAGCCATGCATCCTTCCATTAAAGAACAGGAGATCCGAGGCCACCCTTAGCAATCCCTGGTCCCTTACAACAGACAAATCAACACATACAAATCCCCAATGGCCAACCCACCGGCCCCCCACCCTGCACCCCTGCATGAAGCAAATGCACATCCCCAACTCGCAGTGTGCCTGTCACCCCCACTAACAAATATCTAAAGGTAGAGAAACGGTGGAGGACCTTACAACAGGACGCCCGCCCCCACCACCCCAAACCAACCATAGTTCCCCCCTACCGGAACAATCACTTAAAAAGAGTCTCAAGCTAAAAATTGTCCAGAGAGGGGGGGGGGAACAAACAGCCCCGACCAGGCCCCCTGCGCCAGTGATAGGATGAGTGCGGCTTACAGTTCCAAGCAGCGCGCTATTCACCACTGTCCATTCGGACCTGAGCCCCAGTGTCCGATCCTTCCACTCGGTCCAGCCAGTCCGCGGCCACCTCAGGGTTATCATAGAACCAGGTCTTTCCATCATGTTCGATCCTCAATCGTGCGGGATACAGCATTGAGTACTTCACATCCCCGTCCCTCAACCGCTGCTTTACGGACATAAAGCCTTGTCGCTGTCTCTGAACCATCCGAGTGAGGTTCCGTGACAATTGTAAGTGGTGTTTTCGACTCGCACGAATGTGGTCGAGTCTGGTATCTATGAACCGCAAATAACGTGTTTAGTGGGTGTATGCGTTTTCGCTGTGCTAGCCTAAACCGTTTGTTTGTTTCGTGGGTTTCTTCATCTGAACCCACGGGTTCCATCTTAGATACGGCATCCATTTTGTTTCTTGCCCTCAAGTAGCCAGCGAACGGACGCTGTCCGCTTCGCGACCCTGGGATTCCCAAGCCCTTGCGGAAGACACGTGTTCCTTTGAGGGTGTCTTTATGATAAGGGGGATGACACTGTAAGGCAGATGGCCCCGCTCGAGGCTCGTCTTGCCGTGCCGTACTATTGTCTCAGTTGTGCATTACATTATGCACGTCCTTTGACCCCTGCAACTCGTGTTTCCTGGTACCACCCCTTTTATACCCTTTTTGATCTGTCCACTGTTCTCGTCTTCCTCTGCACCTGTTTCTGTCTCTTCCCTGATTCGTTTACTGCTGAAAGGAATGTACTAATGGTGGGAAGACGTACTTTTACAGTTGGGAACTGCCAAATGTTACTGTAATTATGTTCCGGGCTCTGAATACATGAAAGCGACCCCTTACGATCTTTACGATAGGAACCAGGTTGTAATCCTTTGTGCTCTATGTTATCCTATGCTCAAAAACTGTATAAAAGGAGCGATCCACAGATACAATTCGAATCAGACTCCGCGAACTTACATGTTATGTACTTCACGTGACTTCTGTGTTCCCTGCAGTAAATAAACCTCGAATCTTTGACGCCGAAGGAAGTGTCCCGCGTCTCTGTTATTTGTACGCCAGAACAGGTAACCCACGAAGGTTTCAGGTGTTATCCCTGGCACCGCTGGGTCTTAAATTAACCCAGTCCTTCAGTTGGCGCCCAACGTGGGGCTGCATCAGTGGTACCGGTCCAAAGCCCGACGATCGTGAGGAACTTCGTGTGAAATCTCCGATCGAAGGTGCACCCCGCTTCATCGATCCTGTTGTCGAAACAAGTGGCCCGACGACTTTTCCCGCGAAGATTCCCGCCTCCTGACGGCTGCGACGGACTGCTGCCCTGACTGTAGACCTGTTTTGGCGCCTGGCGTAGACCTTGGTACAGCGAGACGATAGACGGGCCTTCCTGGTGACGCCATCGATCTTTGAGTTAAGTATTTGTGGGTCGCTCCCAGAGTCCTTTGTTGTTGTGGGTGCTTAGTTGTTGCATGGTTCCATTGCATTTGTGGTTCTTGGTATTTCGTTCTTAGTTGTACTATTTGACGTCTGCAGTCGCCAAAAACCGAGGGTTTTTGCTCATTGCAGGGATATAGTGTAATCCCGTAACCCTTGACGTTTGTGAAACTCGGTTAGTGTGCACGATGCCTGGCAGTAGTACTTTGTTCAGTTGCTTTAAAGGTTGTGGTACGGATTCCCGGCTGGAGGACTCGTGTCCGATACCTCCGGTTGGAACTCCAACTTATGAGTTATATAGCCGCCATGGTTTGGGTCCAATTACGTTTAATGAGTGTTGGGTTCGTTACACTAAAAAAGACGGTGTCCTTAGTTGGCCACCTCATGGTAGTTTCGAGGCCCCGATTTTAGATAATCTTGAAGCGAAATTATTTCAGAGAAAAGCAAGGCCGGCCATGTTTGATTCCTTTCGGTTGTGGCGTAAAAAAGCCAAGCAGAGAGAAATCAAACAGCTAAAACGTAATAAGAGAGAAGGTATTGTTACAACGGTAAGAAACGCAGAGCAGTTTCAACGAGATAAGGAGGAAAAAGAAAAGGAAGTCTTTGATAGATTGCAGCGTATGAATGTCGATAAGTGTTACCCCGCTTTACCGACGGGTACGGATAAGAAGGAGGAAGCTGTAGAGGACCCCTTGTTGTCCTATCTCTTGAAATCACCTCCTCCGTATGCACAGGGTACTGTGGTTCCTGTGGTCCCCCCTGTCCCTGTTCCTCCACCTGCTCCTGCTCCTGTTCCTGTTCCCCAACCTGTACCCATTCCTCAACCTGTTCCTGCTCCCTTACCTGCTCCTGTCCCTACTGCTCCCCCACTTGTACTCCCTCATACTCCTGCTCCCGCTGTTTCTACTGTTCTGGTTACTCCTGCTGTCTCTTCTGTCACTGACACTTCTCTTGTTACCCCGTTGTCTTACTCTACTACCCCATCTGCTCGACGTCGTGTTCCTTCTGTTGCTGCTAATTTTTTCAATTCTCTTGGACCTATTCTTGAGTCAGCTGGTTCTGATGGTCCCCAAAGACGAAGTCAGCTTCCTAGTGGTAGGGAACGTGATTCGCTATATAATATGGCGATGGGTTGGATTAAATATCCTCTTAGGAATCCTCCACGTGTGGTGCTTGATACGTTTTCTCAATGCAACGTACCGACACAGAGGTTCGTGTTCGAGGAAATGTGCAAGCTTTTACGTGAGCAAATATCAGCTGATGCGTCTGATGATGTATTGACTGCTCTAACTAATCTTCAGCTTCAGTTTGCGAGCGGAATAATGGTGGGTAGCAATGTTCGACGTGCTGTCAAGCAGTTGCTATCTTTTCGTCCTTCCATAATACCTCGGGCATTGTTTTTAGAAGCCATTGAGGGACCACTAGCAGCGCCTGGTCAGTATCCCATGCGCAAAGTTCCACCAGTGTGGATGCCGGGTGATGCTACTCAAGCTCCACCGATCTTGCCACATTTCCAGAGAGTGTGGATACATCTTCCATGGAAACGGTCAGAAGTTTTGCAAGTAAAACAATCGCTACCTGATCCTCGCAAAAATCCTGCAGGGTACTATAAAGAATTGTCGCAGCTAGTGGATGCTACGATAATGAATCTTGCCGATATCGATATGTTGTTCGGTAACGTAGTACCGCAACCGGTATGGGCGAAGATTCGTCAGCAAGATCATGCAAACGACTTAGGTGGTGACTGGGCTGCACTTCTTGCTGCGGATGCCTTGCAAGTTGGTGGGGCTAAGCCCGAACAGTTGATTGCTAACCTCCCTCAGAGAATAATTACTCTCATGAAGACGCTTATGCCAGCTATGAAGGTGAATTGGGACAAGTTGTCCGCTTGCAAGCAAAAGAAGGATGAGAGTGTCTCCGATTTCTTTACGAGATTTGAGGAGGCATTTATCGATCACAGTGGTCAGGATATGGGCACTGAGGGAGGTCAGAGATTGTTTGTGGACAAATTTGTGTCGAACTTGTTGCCGGACTTAGGCAACAAGTTAAGGAGTTAAGGAATTCAGAAAGTGCGTGGGCTGTTTCCACTTCTGCTCAGATATTGGCTACGGCCCAATATTATGAGAATAGAGAAAAAGAGGAAAATGATTGAGCAGATAAAAAGATGAAAGAGCTCAAAACGAAGGTGTTGTTGCAACAGGCGTATCCTCCACGTTCGAATCAGAACGATTCGCAACAGCGGAATCGATCTCAGTCTCAGTCAAATAGGTCGCAATCACGAAATGATTCCTCTTCGCAGAGATCTACGTTGGGATACAATCAGTGTGCCTATTGTAGGGGGGAGGGTCATTTAAAATTCGATTGTCCAGTTTTGCGTGATCGAAATAGTGGAAATTCATCTAGAGGAGGGCGTGGTGGTCCTCAGCAGGCCTCACGTGGTAGAGGTCGTGGTCTGCAAAATGATCGTTCCAATGATTTCTCTGATTCTAATAATTGTTTCGATCAGCGTGGATGGTCGCAAGGCAGATCCGCTCAGTACAATGTGGATGATTATTACGTCGATCAGGGCACTGACGACGGTAATTACTAGGACAGCCATAGACAAGGAAAGGGAGTAGTATCAATTCCGGTTGATCAGAGAGGGCCTTACGTCGCAGTTGCCACCTCAGGCGTAGTTGAGCCTTTTCTGTTGGACACTGGTGCAGCGAAAAGTTCCATCATGCATTCGAAACTCCCTGGCGCACCTTTGTCTGGCTTAACAAATGTTTCCGTTGGATTCTCAGGCGCCCCCGTTAGCAATCCGGTTTCTCGTCCGTTGCCCCTTACAATTGGGCCACGTGAGCTGAAAGCTCCTTTGATTTTGACTACTGGTTGTGGTGAAAATCTTTTGGGCTTGGATTTGCTGAAACAACTATATGCGACTTTGTATTGTTCTCCTGCGGGAGTGAAGCTTACTTTGGGTGAGAAAGTCATCTCTCCTATGTATTTGTCTCTTGATAAGCTTCCACCGGAATTGAGTTCTCTTCCTGCATCTTTGTGGGCAACAGGTCCCAATGACGTGGGCCTGCTTGATATCTCCCCTTATGTTGTTCATCTGAAATCTAATGTGCGTTTGCCACGTATTCCCCAGTATTGTATCTCCCTTGATGGTGAGCGAGCGCTGTTAGCAATCATCTATGACTTGATTGAGAAAGATGTTATTGAGGAGACTCGGGGAAACGTGTGTAATAGCCCTGTGCTACCCATTCTGAAGCGCACTGATCATTCTAAGCCCCCTGTTTATCGTTTTGTTATCGATTTACGGGAGGTGAATAAAATTGTGATTCCTCAGTTCCCTGTGGTGCCTGACATCACGGCTCTACTGACTCTGATTCCAGCATCTGCGTCCTGGTTCTCAGTGATCGATTTGAAGAATGCTTTCTTTAGCATTCCGATTGCTGAAGAGAGTAGGGACCTTTTCGGTTTCTAACTAGGTGGCCGCAGCTTTAGGTTTAAACGTGCTCCTCAGGGCTACTGTGAGAGTCCATCAATATACAGTCAAGCCTTGAAGGGCCAACTTGACGCGTTTGTGTTGCCGGCTGGTGCGGCCTTGATCCAATATGTTGACGACTTATTGGTGGCTGCGGACACTCAGGACATTTGCAAAACTGCTACGGTGTTGTTGTTGCAACATCTCTGTGGCTTACATCATAAGGTGTCACCTTCTAAACTGCAATATTGTTGCCAAGAAGTAACCTATCTAGGTCACTTATTGTCAAAGGAGGGAAGAAGGTTGACCCCAGAGAGAATTGCAGCGATTGCTCGAATGACTGTGCCAACAACTCAGAGAGATGTGCGTGCCTTTTTAGGTATCACGTCATACTGCAGGCAATGGATTCCAAATTTTTCATTGCTAGCGAAACCATTGGTGGCTCTTACGTGTAAGGATGTATGGTTGGGATACCCGCCACCCCCTCCCAACACACTCCCCAAGAATGGGAAGACGGAAACGGTTCTTGAACTTTTGGAAGGCGGGAGGGAGTTACCCTCCCGGCCGTATTTATTAAAATATGAAACAAAATTAAAACATTAAAATAACAATTTCATATCATGTACAATTTCATTTACACATTACGATGTTTCTTGGCTAACCTTAACACATCTCTAATACAAAGGTTCTCCTAGCCGATTCTAAAACATCCTGTAAATGCATTTCTCAAAATTCAAATTGTACATCCTAACATTACGGGCCAACGGCAAGGTCGTAACCGGTGTCAGATCCCTAAACCAGAACTCCCCCCTCACTTGTGAGGGGCGGGCGCACAGAGGACTGTCCCTCTGTGCCAACTTCCAATTTCCCTTGTCTTAACGGGGGCCCCCTATTTCCTCGACGCCATCTTAGTGGTCGTCCGAGGACTCGTGTGAGGTGTCTAGAAGGTAGCGTAGACCCCCCTCCCACCCCACACTGCTTACCACATCTGCCGTCGCAGATGTCCTGGCCCCGGGAAATTCCCAGGAGGGGCCCGTAGCCCCTCCTCCCCAGGGAGGGGCCTATGACCGCCTTCCGTTTTGGCGGCCCCATCCTTACAGGGGACCGCCTCCCCGTTTGAGGGGCCAATGGCCACCTCCCCCCGGGCGCTCCCATCCATAATGGGTGACGCCCCCACCTCTAGGGATCTTCCAATTACTGCTCACCGATCATGACCTTACCGCCCGACCAAAATAAATACGACATTTTTTAAACTAAAGAAGATGGAAAAGACAGCTATACTGAGCGATTCAAAGTATAAACTCCTACTAAGCACTACATTTAACTCTGCTGCAACTGTTTTGCCGAAATACATGCTGAAAGAGCAACCACTTTATTACATACCAAAAATTACCAACTTTATTCGAAAACAACCTGAAAAAGAAACAGTATCATGTCATTCGACTTTATTCCAAAACAAATCGCTGTCATCAGGGGCTGGTGGGTGGGTCAAAATTGGCTCCTTGTTCCGTCTCGAGCTCACGTGCAACGGGGAGGTGCAGCTTCTGAGCACAGGAACAAGAGGATGCTTCCTTGGATTGATGCTCCTTTTATCCTCCTTCGGGCGGGCGTGGACCCTCCTCCAATCCGCCCACAGGGCGTGGCCAACGGTGTAGGTGTCTAGGACAACCCCTCTTGGGCGGGAAAAGGCGTGCCCCGGCTACGCCGCTTCGGGCATACCAGCCGAGACTCGCCTCCCGCCCAAAATGGCTTCCCGGGGGGATCGGGGTACTCCACCATACGTTCGGGGGGACCGAGCGGTCGCCCCTTTCCATATGGTTGGGATACCCGTCACCCCCTCCCAACACACTCCCCAAGAATGGGAAGACGGAAACGGTTCTTGAACTTTTGGAAGGCGGGAGGGAGTTACCCTCCCGGCCGTATTTATTAAAATATGAAACAAAATTAAAACATTAAAATAACAGTTTCATATCATGTACATTTTCATTTACACATTACGATGTTTCTTGGCTAACCTTAACACATCTCTAATACAAAGGTTCTCCTAGCCGATTCTAAAACATCCTGTAAATGCATTTCTCAAAATTCAAATTGTACATCCTAACATTACGGGCCAACGGCAAGGTCGTAACCGGTGTCAGATCCCTAAACCAGAACTCCCCCCTCACTTGTGAGGGGCGGGCGCACAGAGGACTGTCCCTCTGTGCCAACTTCCAATTTCCCTTGTCTTAACGGGGGCCCCCTATTTCCTCGACGCCATCTTAGTGGTCGTCCGAGGACTCGTGTGAGGTGTCTAGAAGGTAGCGTAGACCCCCCTCCCACCCCACACTGCTTACCACATCTGCCGTCGCAGATGTCCTGGCCCCGGGAAATTCCCAGGAGGGGCCCGTAGCCCCTCCTCCCCAGGGAGGGGCCTATGACCGCCTTCCCTTTCGGCAGCCCCATCCTTAGAGGGGACCACCTCCCCGTTTGAGGGGCCAATGGCCGCCTCCCCCCGGGCGCTCCCATCCATAATGGGTGACGCCCCCACCTCTAGGGGTCTTCCAATTACTGCTCACCGATCATGACCTTACCGCCACAGGCCGGATAGTTGACCGGCTATCCGGACCCCCCCACAAAACTCCTACTTAAAGGTCATGGCTGCACAAACTCTTTAACCAAGCTACTAAGTCTCCTATGAGTAAGGCATTCCCCTCCCGGGACAAATGGACACCATCCTCCAGATACATATGGTCCCCCCGGATACATCCATGAGGAATACAATGCAATTTACCTGTACGAAACAACCTACCAAGTTTGTTATTTACTTTCTTCACCGACTGATTTAAAGCTGACACAGAAATAGCCCCCCGCCACACCTTCCGCGGAATCATGTGTGACCATGCAATCGTGCACCCCGGAACCCTTCTCGCCAACCAACTTACTGTGGATAGGATTAACTCGAGCAGTACTCGTCGACCAACGGTCACCAAATCATTGCCCCCAAGATGCACTATGATTACAGATGGCGGTGACCTTGTCCGCCCTAACAATCCCTCCATAAAATTTTGAAACTGGTCAATACAGAGCCCGCCCCTTCCGTAGAAGGTCACCCTGTACCCGTATTCCCCAGCCATGTGAATCATGTCACCTGCTTTGAATACGTCTGCGGCGCACCTCACGTATGAGTGGCCGACGACCCACACCACTCTTCCCTCAGCCGGTGATCTTTGACCGCTGGTCCCCAGGTGTCGGGTCAACTGCACAGTCCGCCCCGCAAAGCCTGCTCGCGAAACTGAAAAACCAAACAGAGAACAAGAAGCGTGAGTGCATGACATTAGCTTCTCAACATGTGCAACCGCACATACCTCTTATAACAATTCGAGGACCAACGCCCCAACTGTTTCACTTTATCCACACTCAACCCCCTGGCTGTAGCCTCTGTAGCAGCACCCATCCGGAATGAGTGGGTCCCAAAATCGCCCGGGTTCAAGCCCGCTGCCGCGATTGCCATTGTTAACACCCGCTGAAACTGAAACCTGGTCAGTGGGGTGGCGTCGGTATGTCTCAGCAAGGTCCCCCCCCATGATGCCGCGCTTTGCGCTAAGTACTCCTCTACGCATTTCACTGGGCACATGTGGGACCCTAGCATGCGCTGAACAACCACACTGTCTCCGATCGCTCCCTGATCGGTTTTGGACTTGGCTATAGTGATTACCATCGTGTCACCTTTAACCTGGATGTGTTCTCGACACAGACCTCCCCCCGTATCCTGCTTGTTCCTTGCCACCAGTTTGCTTACCCGCATAGCCCCATGGAATGCTAATGCAAATGCGGCCCGGAACAGCACTGTCTCTGACTGAGATGAACAAGTCGCAGGGAGTACGGACATTAACTGGGACAACCTTGCTAGCCCTATCGGGCGCCTCTCGTCCTCTCTACGACCCTCAAGGCGTTGCCACCCGCGCAGCGCCTTCTTTACTAGAAAGGACGCTGTGGGGTCCTGAATGCCATGAGCCTGCGCCATGAACGCAATGGCGGCTCTGTGTCTATTGGCTGTTGCCACTGATCGGCCTGCCTGATGCATTGATACTAGAAATTTCAGAACATATTCTTCCTGCCCCCAATGCTCCCCCCTAGCTGGACCCAAAAATGCCCAATAGGAACGGAACGCCCCTTCATATGCCTTCCTTGTCCTGGGGGCTAGACTCTCTCCCACGAGGTTTTGTAATCCGGGGCACCGAGAGACCAGTGAACTTCGGGAAATGGTGCCGCCACCAAGTCCGCAGAGGGCAGATGGCCCCGGAAGGCCTGCATGTGGGAACGAGAGAGTGCATCAGCCGCCTGGTTCAGTACCCCAGGCACATGTTTTGCTCTAAAGTGGACGTTTAATTTCATACATAGCAGGACAATTTCGTTCATCAATCTCAAGATCAATTTGCAGCGTGCTGCCTGATTATTGACACATTGTACCACGGTCATATTATCCGACCAGAACACCACAGTGCGATCACGAAACCCCTCCGGCCATGTCTTCAAGGCCACTAGAATAGGGAACAGTTCAAGAAACCCAATGTTACCTGTGAGCCCACTCTCGTGCCACCAAGCCGGCCATGTTCGTGCCGACCAATGATTACCAAAGATGGCGCCAAAACCCACACTCCCTGCCGAGTCGGTCCACAATCCCAGCTCCTCGGAGGAAACCGCTGGTTTGTTCCACATGACACGACCGTTGAAATCCGCCAGAAATGCCAACCATATGCGCATGTCCTGGCGAACCTCTGCCGAGAGTCTTGTGCGGTGATGCCCTTCCCTAAGGCCAACCATGTCTTGAGCAATAGAGCGAGAAAAGGGGCGAGCCATTGGTATCACTCTAAGGGCAAAATTAAGCTGACCCACAGCCTGCTGCAACTGATGCAATGTTACTTTCGTCTCGCCAATACATGTCTCGAGCGAGGCCTTAAATTTCAATACCTTCTCCTTAGGCAAACGGAAGCACCCCTCTTCAGAATCGAGCTAAATTCCTAGAAACTCGAGTGAAGTAGACGGCCCCACTGTCTTGCCTGGTGCCAGTGGCACGCCAAATCTTCTCATGAGATCACAAAATTTACTCAAAGCCTGCGCACATTCCGTGTCCCCGGCTGCCCCCAGAAACAGAAAATCATCAAGGTAATGCATAACCTGCGTAAAGCCTGTGGCTCTGGTGAACGCCCATTGTAAAAAAGTACTGAATTTTTCAAAATACACACAAGAGATGGAGCAACCCATTGGCATACATTTGTCCATGTAATAGCGTCCCTGGAACACAAAACCTAACAGACGCTGATCCTGTGGGTGTACCGGGAGTAACCGGAACGCTGACTCGATATCAGATTTAGCCATCAGCGCTCCGGGCCCCAGGCGATTCAACATGGCGACGGCCTCATCAAAGGAAGCATACCGCACCGAACAAACTCCCGGGTCAATCGCATCATTCACGGAAAGACCCTTAGGAGCGGACAAATTATGTATTAACCGAAACTCACCTGGGTCCTTCTTGGGGACTACTCCCAACGGTGAACAAACAAAATTAGGAACCGGCGGGTTCGCATATGGACCCGCAACCCGACCTCGGGCCACCTCCTTTGCAATCTTTGCCTGTACTACAACTGTATTCTGTTGAACCGACAGTTGGTTTTTACACAGTGCTTCCCCCCGAAAATCCCCCGCCGGGATGCGGAAACCACACGAGAAACCGTCCCTCAACACCCCGGCGGAGACATGATCAGGGTATTCGTTCAGCCAGGGGATCATTGCCATGATGTCGATGGGAGTAGGTAGCAGCGCCCCTCGGCCGTCATTAGACCTGTTTGGCGCCGCCTCTGCCCCCCGTATCGCCATTCTTGGCTCTGCATGAACTCTCGGGGTGTGAAGACTGTCCGCACCCTGCACACTCATGCCTGAACTTGCACGTCCCCTGTGGTCTAGTGCACTTGCCCCTGTTGAAGCTCCAACAGACCCCTTTCTTGCCCGAGTTCCCATTACTCTTTGTGTGCTGATCACTACCGGCGCCCGCTCGAAAGGGCACCGACGGGGAATGGCGGGAAGGCTCTGCCCCATTCCCGCCAAACGAAGACGGCTTTGTCGGGTTTGACCTAACCTGTTTCTGCCAGGAAATGGAGTCGAAACAATCCCACGTCAGGGATGAGTCGTGCTCCTTGGCCTTACGAAATTTGTTATCATAACCAAACCATTGATCACCATCGTACGATTCATAAAACTCCATTATTCGTGTCTGGTAACAAGCCAATTCCTGTAACACCTCGGGCCTACGTTCCGCCATGATTGCAGTGAACATCCCAAAAGCCCTGCCCCAATTAGCGATTGTCTCATCAACTCTGAAACCCGCCATCTTTGCTCGCCATACACTTGGATGCAACAATTCCTTCTGATTTCTAACGTGTTCTATTTCATAATGATCAGTCAATAGCGAAAACATGTTCACGTATTTATTCGCCCATATCATTTCCTTTGTGGCCAACGGGATATGTTGCACCACCTTTTCCCTCCTTGAGGGTATCGACCCCTCCCCAGCCATTGGCAACGGCTTCTTACCCGAATCAGTAGCTGAACTCGCCGCTGCCGCTGTTCCAACGCCCGAAGACGGTTGTTCCGCTGGAACCTGAGGGGGAACAAAAGGACAAGGTGCCTTCGCAGCATCTCGCGATTGCCGCAACTGCTTCATTATTAGTTTGGCCTCTTCGGCCGTATCACCTGGAGCTATGGCACCTTCATTATTCTTGCCCAACCACGCCGCCAACTGGGCGGCCAACTCGGGTGGCATATCCCCCTCGTTCACAGGTGTAACTACGACAGGGATCGGCTGTCCTGCGTCCGGAATCGGAACTGGGGCCTCTACTGGCCTGACCGGGCTCGCCGGAGGTGACTCGGGAACCGGAGCCTCACCCCCTGCCGCCCTGTTCCTGGCCCTTTTACCTCTCCCGGGTGGGACTACCCCCGGCATTGCTGGTCCGATGACTTTCTTAGGCCGGCCCGTACCGTTCATGGCCGCCATCTGCTTCTTCATGTTCGCCATGTCCTTCACCAGCATACGAAGCATTTGGTCGGTGCTAACCTTCTTTCCGACCCTTTTGCCTGGCATTTTCTCACGATAGTCGACCGAAAGGTCCTGGAACCAAAGTTCGAAGCGCTAAAAGAGAGAAACACAAAATTACAAATTCTCAAAATTGGCTCCTTGTTCCGTCTCGAGCTCACGTGCAATGGGGAGGTGCAGCTTCTGAGCACAGGAACAAGAGGATGCTTCCTTGGATTGATGCTCCTTTTATCCTCCTTCGGGCGGGCGTGGACCCTCCTCCAATCCGCCCACAGGGCGTGGCCAACGGTATAGGTGTCTAGGACAACCCCTCTTGGGCGGGAAAAGGCGTGCCCCGGCTGCGCCGCTTCGGGCATACCAGCCGAGACTCGCCTCCCGCCCAAAATGGCTTCCCGGGGGGATCGGGGTACTCCACCATACGTTCGGGGGGACCGAGCGGTCGCCCCTTTCCATTCCAACCCCTTTACCATGGACGGAAGAATGTCAGAAAAGTTTTTCTGAATTACGTGATGCGTTGTGTTCGGCCCCTGTGTTAGGTACTCCTGACTACAGTAAGCCGTTTACACTATACGTTCACGAGAGGGAAGGTTGTGCATTGAGTGTCTTAACATAACAGTTCGGTGGTAAGCAGCGTCCATGTGCATATTTTTCCTCGACCTTGGACCCAGTAGCTAGAGCATTGCCGAGTTGTTTGAGAGCAACAGCGGCAGCTGCGGTGTCCATCCGACAATCTGCAGGATTGGTCATGGATAATATGCTTACGGTGATGGTTCCGCATGCAGTTGACACTCTCTTGAATCGTACGAAAACCCAACACCTGACGAGTGCAAGATTGTCTGGTTATGAGTTGACGCTTTTGGCAAGTCACATTCAAATAAAATGCTGTAATGTCCTGAACCCGGCGACTTTGTTGCCAATTAGTATGGAATCAGACGAAGTAGCACCTCATGACTGCTACTTACGAACCGAGGAGGAAACAAAAGGTTGTGTTGACTTGAAAAATACTCCATTGGAAAATCCAGATGGTACCTTGTATGTGGATGGGTCGTGTTTAGGTTGCCGAATGGTGATGTGACGACTGCGTATGCTGTGGTGACGTTGAGTACGGTTGTGGAGACTGCAAGATTGAATCATAATTCTGCACAGGCGGCAGAGCTGATTGCCTTGACTAGAGCGTGTGCATTGTCGAAAGGGAAACGGGTGAATGTGTTTACTGACAGCCAGTATGCTTTTGGTGTTGCGCACAGTTTTGGACGTTTGTGGAGAGAGAGAGGTTTCATGACGTCGCATGGTACGAAGATCCAGCATGGAGAGCTTGTGAATGATCTTTTGGATGCACTTACATTGCCCGAGCAGGTGGCGATTATTAAATGTAGTGCACACCGTAAGGTGACGGATGATGTTGGTCGTGGCAATGCGTTCGCTGATGAAATTGCTAAGGAGACTGCCAGGAACCTTAGCACTAGAATGTATGTGACGAGTTCGGTTAGGTGGCCTACAGAGACTGGTATGTGTGAGGACACTATCGAGAGTGTGAAAGCGATTCAGAACGAGGCCACCGAATCTGAAAAGACGAAGTGGAAAGAGAGCACGGGAAAGTTGGATGCAAATGGCTGTTGGATTGATTTGTCGGAAAATAAGAGGTGGATGTTGCCGGATGCGTATGTGCTGGCTGTTGTGACGATGGCACGCGGCTTGGCACATATTAGTGCGAAAGGTATTTGTAAGTTGTTGTCCCCTGTATGGAAGAATGATGGTATCGCTAAGTGTGCTGAGAGATTGGTTAAGAATTGTATGATATGTATGATGTACAATCCTGGTAAGGGAACTCCTACACCCCCTGGCCACTTTGCTCCCCCTTCATGTCCCTTTGAAGTGATTCAACTAGACTTCATCCATATGGAGCGATGCAATAACCTAAAATACGTTTGCGCATTCTCCCGATGGATTGAAGCCTACCCTCTTAAAGACAACACTGCTCTGTCCACTGCAAAGATCCTACTGAAGGAATACTTTCCTCGGTATGGAATGCCACGGATTGTATGGTCTGATAAGGGAAGTGAGTTTGTGGGGAGTGTGATGAAGAGTGTGTGTAAGGGCCTCGGAATTACACAAAAATTCCACAGCGCCAATCATCCCCAGTCAGCAGGTTTGGTTGAAGGTTATAATGGTACCCTCAAATTAAAATTAGCAAAGATTCAGGCTACGACTGGTCTCTCATGGCCTGACGCTTTACCCTTAGCTCTTCTGTCAACAAGGGCGACTGTACACTCCCGAGTAGGGCTCAGTCCCTATGAGATTGTGTTCGGCCGCCCTGCCAATGTGTGGGGGGGTCCCTAGACCCAGTGTGTTCTCTGATCTTGAGTACCCTATGTTGATCGATTATCTTCATGATCTGACTGCTAAACTGAGGTTAATTCACCAACAGGTCTTTGAAGCACTGCCGACGCAAACGGAGGGTCCAGGCCACCAGCTCCAGCCCGGAGACTGGGTGGTGACGAGAAATTTTGGCCGCAAGAGAAACCTGGAGCCTCATTTTACTGGACCCTACCAAGTGCTCCTTGCCACGAGGACTGCTGTTCGTTTGGAAGGACGCAAGAACTGGGTGCATGCCACCCATACCAAAAAGGTACCTATACCTTTACCAGCAGACTCGTGGGTAAGGAAGGGCATCGCTTCGTCTGAAGTTGAGACTGTACCGAACTTTGTCCCTTTCAGCGACGCCCAGCCTGTCGGAGATACCTCAGTGCAGCAGAACGATATTGTTGAACATCTGTCACCACAAAATTCACGATCTGAACAATTGATTGATCAACAGAACTCTGTTTCATCATCGGACCAATTGTTTGACGAACAGACACGTCCTGGGAGAAGCCGATATGTTCTTCGATCTAATACCAGAGACTAATAAATATTTTTGCTTACTCCCCTGACATCCACGTTACCCCATTGCCACCATTCAGTCTGAACACACTCGTATAATTGTAATTTTGTAAAATTTGAGCCTTTTTCCATATATGTGTTTTGCTTCCACAGCTAGGAGATTTTGTACATACTGTTAATTAAAAATACCTTACATCCGGGTGGGCTGTAGGGCCGCACGGGTACTTCCTTCTGGTTAGTAGGTCTTGACACTAGGTCGAAGACCGTCGGTTCCTAGGAACTCCTGGGGATTGACTACTGCTACACAGAACGAAGTGCGTCAAAAACGTTGCGGACGGTTTTAGAGGATGGCTTTCTCAAAGCTGTCGGATTTGGAAAAGGCTCAGACTCAAAGATTTGAATTGCGTAAAGTTGCACGAAGAAAATGCTTCATATTTCAGGTGTTCCTTCTATTTGTAACTGTTTCTTTGTTATTGGTGGGTGGGGTGTATTATACGATACAGTCCTTGTTGCCTACTGCCTCACCTACCCCTTCTTCTGAACCTAAAACTACTTCCACTGTTTCTCCTCATTCCTTCCACATCCTACCACAACACGAGCAGGCTAGACGTGCAGAGTTTATGAACAATTCCTTCGTTCAGCTCCTTCATCAGCATCAGTTGGTGGTGAATACTACCAATTGTTGGGTGTGTGGGTTAATGCCACATACCACCGATAAGGGAATTCCGTACTTGGTCCTTCCTTACAGTTCCCAGGGTTCAGCTCGAGCATTCCAATCAATGTTTCGAAGTGCACTAGATTCTTACCCCAATCGAGAGCCACGTTCTCCCCATTTTGGTCCTGCTCCGTACCATAAGTCTTTGGCAATAGCGATTGCTGATTTAGATAGGGATATCTATGAGCCGTCGCTCATCCCGGAGGAAGAGGTGCGAGCCTATAGGGATCTGAGTGAGGTTGAGTATAGTGCGCTCGTGGGCGAAAGACAGCTTAGAAGTTCATCTCCAATATGGATCGTACCCCACCTTGGTAATTTCTGTCTGAAAGGCCATGGCCGAAGCCCGAGAGCTCACCTTGGGGAGAGTGCTTGCTCTGAGACATATGTTTTACCAATGCTCTCTTCCCCTGTTCTCCTGACTGCCAAGGGTACGTACTTTGTCTGTTACGACCGTGCATATACATGGTTGCCCCTGGACTTCGTGGGCACCTGTTATATTGCAAACTTGTTGCCACCAACCTTCACAGTTGCAGCAGATTATCACAAGACTAGAGTTGTGAGGGGCGTGATTAGCAAAGAGGACACTGCCGGTCAAGAGGCAGGAGACTTTTTCAAGGGTTTCTTTCCGTATTGGGGACCAATGGTCAATAGTAGGAACCTGAGACAGTTGACTCGAGTGGTGGAATCGACAGCTAATATCACTGCCAGTGCCCTTGGCAACATTACAGCAGAGCTTCAGGCGGATAGGCAATGACGTTACAAAACCGTATGGTTTTAGATGTTGTCTTAGCAGATCGAGGTGGAGTATGTAAGGTGATCCATTCGAGCTGTTGTATTTTTATTCCAGACAACGCTCCGACTGTCTATCAAGCCATCTCGAAGTTGCATAAGATCTCTGAGTCCATACACGTGAACGTAGGAGATTGGACGCTACTAGGATGGTTTTGGGGCCTAATGTCGACTTGGGGTTGGAAGATTCTGATGATCATTGGGGTTGTTGTAGCATTCCTGTTCACGTGCTGTCTTTGTGTGCAGTGTGGTCCTGCCTTATGTGGCCTCTGTGCTACAACGTGTATAAGACGGCCGCCTGTTACCAAGGAAGCATTGATGGATAGAATTATGCTGCAGCAGCATCTGGATGGTCTGATGAATATCGAGATTGATTATGATTCCGACTAGTGCTTGCTAGGCATGGGCGGAAAATCCGTTCCGCTCGCGGATTTTGCGGATTTTCGGGAAATCCGCAATCCGCGAGATTTGCGAATTTCCTGCAAAATCCGCAAATCCGCGAGCAGCGGATTTTGCTCGCACTGCTCGCACTGTTCGCGTGAGTTCGCGCCCCGCGAATAAGTGCGAAATTGCAGAAATACGATCTAAGCAAAACTGAAAGTAACTACTTACCAGGTTCAAAAGTTCAGGCACATCATTAGTAGCCATTTCCTGTAGTGCTTCCTGAGGGGCCCCTCCAGAGTTCAGTTGCCAGTTGAAACTATTATGTGACCCTGCTCTGAACCTCAGAATAGTTACACATATGCCACAAAGGTCATGAATTACAGCTAAGGGAGACAAGCAGGAGCCAGGCTGGAAGTTAAAATCCATTAATCAGCCCCTAATTCATTATTGTCAGTTGGGGCAGGGCAGGTGTTGTAACTAATTTTGCAACAATGAAAGCACTTAGCAAGTGCAAAAGATCACTAATCAGGGCGCACTAAGGAAGCAGGTGCCAGCTAAAAAAATATTCTGTGACACATTAATCAGCCCCAAATTAATTCAGGTCACTTGAGGCAGGGAAGGTGTGCTTTGCTTTGCCGAAAATAATGTACACTGGACAACCAGAGGGTGTGGTGATGAAACAGAGGGTGGCATGGGTGGGCCAGAGGGTGGCATGAGTAGTCAGAGAGTGGCAGTGGTGACAGAGAGTGGCAGTGATGAAGAAGAGTGTCCCAAACAGGTTGGACACGTAGAAACAACAAGTTCGCAAAACTTGCGACCCGACAGGTAAGTTCGCAAATTGCGAAATTGTAAAAACCCTCGCGAACTGGCAGAAACACGGGCGAACACAAAAAAAAAAAATCCGCAAATTCGCGGGAATTCGCGGATTTTGCGGATTGCGAGTTCGCAAATCCGCAAATTCGCGGATTGCCAATCCGCAAAATCCGCTCATGCCTAGTGCTTGCCTACATGAGGGCAAAAGGAGCGTCTGAGGTTCCGTGACAATTGTAAGTGGTGTTTTCGACTCGCACGAATGTGGTCGAGTCTGGTATCTATGAACCGCAAATAATGTGTTTAGTGGGTGTACGCGTTTTCGCTGTGCTAGCCTAAACCGTTCATTTGTTTCGTGGGTTTCTTCATCTGAACCCACGGGTTCCATCTTAGATACGGCATCCATTTTGTTTCTTGCCCTCAAGTAGCCAGCGAACGGACGCTGTCCGCTTCACGACCCTGGGATTCCCAAGCCCTTGCGGAAGACACGTGTTCCTTTGAGGGTGTCTTTATGATAAGGGGGATGACACTGTAAGGCAGATGGCCCGGCTCGAGGCTCGTCTTGCCGTGCCGTACTATTGTCTCAGTTGTGCATTACATTATGCACGTCCTTTGATCCCTGCAACTCGTATTTCCTGGTACCACCCCTTTTACACCCTTTTCGATCTGTCCACTGTTCTCGTCTTCCTCTGCACCTGTTTCTGTCTCTTCCCTGATTCGTTTACTGCTGAAAGGAATGTACTAATGTTGGGAAGACGTACTTTTACAGTTGGGAACTGCCAAATGTTACTGTAATTATGTTCCGGGCTCTGAATACATGAAAGCGACCCCTTACGATCTTTACGATGGGAACCAGGTTGTAATCCTTTGTGCTCTATGTTATCCTATGCTCAAAAACTGTATAAAAGGAGCGATCCACAGATACAATTCGAATCAGACTCCGCGAACTTACATGTTATGTACTTCACGTGACTTGTGTTCTCTGCAGTAAATAAACCTAGAATCTTTGACGCCGAAGGAAGTGTCCCGCGTCTCTGTTATTTGTACGCCGGAACAGGTAACCCACGAAGGTTTCAGGTGTTATCCCTGGCACCGCTGGGTCTTAAATTAACCCAGTCCTTCATGAGTGAAGTCCGGAAAAAGCAACAGCGAAGCGTTCTCATAGGCCAGCGGCCCTGTGGACCTCGCCGATTGCAAAATGGTGTCCCGGTCACGAAAGTTCAGGACCCGGGCAATAATAGGACACGGAGGTGCCCCAACCTTCGGGCGGCCGCCGGGAATCCTGTGTGCCCTCTCCACTGTAAAGAAATTACTAAGGCCCTTCGGCTTGAGATGGTTCAGGATGAGATTCTCGACAAAAAGGCCCGTGGTCGCCCCTTCGGATTTCTCCGGAACCCCCAAAATGCGGACGTTGTTGCGGCGTGCCCGACCCTCATATTCATCGAGCTTACTATCAAATTGGTGTCGGGCCGCCTTGAGGTTGCGCACTTCCTTCTGGAGCTCAGAGACATCCTCGAGGAGGCTCGTCGTTTTGACCTCCAAGTTCTTGACCTTCTCAGTAGTTTTGGTGAGGTCAGCCCTGAGAAGGCCCACCTCAATTGCGACAGTGTCCAGTTTTGTGCCCATCTTGCCCATGGAAGATTGGACCCCAGTGGCGGACATTAGGTCTTTCACAGTGGGGTCGTCGCCGACCGAATCCCCTTCGGTACCTCCAGCCGGAGGTCGCTTTGCTTCAACCGGGGACCCCTTGGAGATAGCATATTTATCGATGCGATTCGATTGGACCTGTCTATTAGTTTTAGAGGTTTTTTGCTGAGGCTTCTTAGAGTCTCTCGATGCCATCTCGATCGCAAAGGCAGGGGAAACCCACCACTCTTCAGTCGAGTGTAGGCCAGTACTGCGATGGTCAGGTCGAGAGGCGCACCTCGTCGCAGCCGCGACTCGAATGCGACAAAGCAGGATCCGACCGGCCACTTCCGGTCTCTGCGGCCGATGTTATGACACTCCGTCCCAGCTGGTTCCAAACCCGGGTCCCCGGTCTCCGCGACCACAGCCCCAATTTTCTCAACGACGATATTCGGTCGCCGCGGCCACAAAATGAGCCCGAATTTCACCTAGCGACTCAGGTGCTGGTCCCCACCCGATGGTAGGGACAGGGCTCAGGATAATGTGCCGGATAGTCGGTCAGGATGTGGCGGCCGGCGGAGCCGATGCTCAAGCGGCCATCTTGGTCGCTGGCTCGACTCCTCCTAAAAAAAGTATTTGTTTTTAATATTTAAGTTTAAGGTAAGTATATGGTTTTAGTATGGGGGTGTTGGGGTATATGTTTTAGGGGTTCAGTGGTATTTTAAGGGTGGAGTTTGGGTTATGGGGTGCACAGTGTATTTTTAGAGTATGGTATTTTTAAATTATAGGGTTGGTTTTGGGGTGCTTGGGTAGTTTTAGAGTATGGTATTTTTAGATAATAGGGTTGGGTATGGGGTGCTTGGATATTTTTAGGGTTATGGAGTAGGTTTAGGTTTTGGGGTGTAGGGGGTTTTATTAGGGTTCAGGGTGGGTTTTGGGTTTTGGGGTTCAGGGGTATTTTTAGGGTTTAGGGATCGGTTTGGGTTTTAGGGTACAGGAGTATTTTTAGGGGTTCAGGGCTAGGTTTTGGGGTACAGGGGTATTTTTAGGGTTCAGGGCTAGGTTTTGGGGTACAGGGGTATTTTTAGGGTTCAGGACTAGGTTTGGGTTTTGGGGTACAGGGATATTTTTAGGGTTCGGGGCTATGTTTGGGTTTTGGGGTACAGGGGTATTTTAGGGTTCAGGGCTAGGTTTGGGTTTTGGGGTACAGGGGTATTTTAGGTTTCAGGGCTAGGTTTGGGTTTTGGGGTACAGGGGTGTTTTTAGGGTTCAGGGCTAGGTTTGGGTTTTGGGGTACAGGGGTATTTTAGGGTTCAGGGCTAGGTTTGGGTTTTGGGGTACAGGGGTATTTTAGGGTTCAGGGCTAGGTTTGGGTTTTGGGGTACAGGGTTAATTTAAGGGTTCAGGAATAGGTATGGGTTTTGGGGTACATGGATACTTTTGGGGTGCTGGGGTATTTTAAGGGACCAGGGTGGGATTAGTTTCTAGGGCAAAAGGGTAATTAAAAAATATATATTATATATATATATATATATATATATATATATATATATATATATATATATATATATAAAACCTACTGGCGGTCGCAGTTTGTTGCAGCAATAAATCGCTCTTTGCAGAAGGAAGGTGTCCGAGTATCTTTTATATATCTTTTATATATCATTTGGAGATCGTTGAAAGGGCGTTTTTGGACTTCCGGTGTCCAGGCTCGGACCGCCCGACGACAGCTTAACGTATCTCACCGGGGATCGTGGAGAGAAAACATATATATATATATATATATATATATATTACCTGCTGGCGGTAGCCAGTAGGTATGTATAGTTAGGATTTTTTCTCTATGGGATTTTTGAAAATTCTATGTCTAATAACTTTGGCGTTTGTGGACGGAATCGGCTGAAATTTTCAGGAAAATGGCACATTTTGTTTCTGAGCAGCCCCTGAAAATTTGGGGGGGGTTGTCAAGGGGGGCCAAGAAAAAAGGGGGGTCCCAAAACGCATTTTTCCCATGTTAATTTCCATAGGGCGGTTGGCCTCACTTTTAGCTCGAACGGCTGAATGGATTTGCATGAAACTTGGCAAAATTGTAGGGACTGTTAGCCCGATGTGCCTTTGCTAGGTCTCAATATATGTGGTCCAGTGGATTTTGATAAATTAATGTTCAAAAAAATATATATATCTGTGACAGCGCTCCGGGTAGCGCTCCGGTTCGCGTACTTGACGCGTAACGGAATTTTTCAAAGCGAAGCTGATTGGCTCTCCGGTGTCTGTCAACATTCTAAACAGTCCGGAGCGGCCGCCATCTTGTCTCTCGGTAGGATCGAGAGACAAGAGGAGGCCAAAAGAAAGGGGGAAATGACCATAAGGGGGCATAGTAGATCCTTCCTGACCCCCTAGGTTTGATGTGGAGGCTTTAAAAGGACCCCACGGGGCAAAAAAAAAAAAATCGTTTTTTTTGCGTGGGGAGCGCCCGGTACGCTTTTGTGCAATGGGCGGTGGTAATCTAAATGATGAGGAGGGGGGCGGCAGCGTTCAAAGCACATCAGCGTGCATAAACACGAAAATGTTTTTATCTACCACGTACTTGACTTATCTCTCTGAGATGCATTCCCTTGTGTTTCAGCAATGGTAGTCTGTTCATTACATAGATCGCCCGAGGGCGATAGTACAGACCGCGCGTAGGAAAGGGTCAAAAGCCAGGGGTATAGGAGTATGTAACAAGCTAGCCATTTAATTGAAAAAACTAAACATGACAAACGGTTGCAGGATCAGTGAAGGTTGATTTTATAATATATCTGTAACAGCGCTCCGGTTAGCGCTCCGGTTCGCGTACTTGACGCGTAACGGAACTTCGCGAAGCGAAGCTGATTGGCTCTCCGGTGTCTGTCAACATTCTAAACAGTCCGGAGCGGCCGCCATCTTGTCTCTCAGTAGGATCGAGAGACAAGAGGAGGCCAAAACAAAGGGGGAAATGACCATAAGGGGGCATAGTAGATGCTCCCTGACCCCCTAGGTTTGATGTGGAGGCTTTAAAAGGGCCCCGCGGGGCAAAAAAAAAAATCTTTTTTTTTGCGTGGGGAGCGCCCGGTACGCTTTTGTGCAATGGGCGGTGGTAATCTAAATGATGAGGAGGGGGTGGGCAGCGTTCAAAGCACATCAGCGTGCATAAACACGAAAATGATTTTATCTACCACGTACTTGACTTATCTCTCTGAGATGCATTCCCTTGTGTTTCAGCAATGGTAGTCTGTTCATTACATAGATCGCCCGAGGGCGGTAGTACAGACCGCGCGTAGGAAAGGGTCAAAAGCCAGGGGTATAGGAGTATGTAACAAGCGAGCCATTTAATTGAAAAAACTAAACGTGACAAACGGTTGCAGGATCAGTGGAGGTTGATTTTATAATTGAAAGTATAACAGGATCAGTTACAATGAAATTGTCCATACGCACACCATGGGCGAGTATCATGGGTAACATTATTTCGAAGCTTTATTAGTGCAATAATCAATAATGAAAAATCGACATCAATAGGGTTGTCCGTATTCCCAGTCAGTACCCTTCCCCGCCCGCCATGTGCACAAAGACCGCATACATCCCCCATAACGTCAAGGCTAAGTAACTAGAATGTCATAAGGAGTTGCAAGTCGCTCCCATACTGGCGCCATTTTGGTCGAGGCCAGGCAGGTCCAGAGTATAGTTCAATGTCTCCAATAAGTAGCGGCAGGACCAGAATCCCTTTCGGTAGTTCTGGCTTCGTCATTACGAGCACTAGAAAACAAGACATTCTGGGCAATATCACCCTTGACGCAGCCCTTTATTCTACAAGATGGTGTCTTTCAAAAGCCAGGGGTATAGGAGTATGTAACAAGCGAGCCATTTAATTGAAAAAACTAAACGTGACAAACGGTTGCAGGATCAGTGAAGGTTGATTTTTTAATTGAAAGTATAACAGGATCAGTTACAATGAAATCGTCCATACGCACACCATGGGCGAGTATCATGGGTAACATTACTTCGAAGCTTTATTAATACAATAATCAATAATGAAAAATCGACATCAATAGGGTTGTCCGTATTCCCAGTCAGTACCCTTCCCCGCCCGCCATGTGCACAAAGACCGCATACATCCCCCATAACGTCAAGGCTAAGTAACTAGAACGTCATAAGGAGTTGCAAGTTGCTCCCATACTGGCGCCATTTTGGTCGAGGCCAGGCAGGTCCACAGTATATTTCAATGTCTCCAATAAGTAGCGGCAGGACCAGAATCCCTTTCGGCAGTTCTGGCTTCGTCATTACGAGCACTAGAAAACAAGACATTCTGGGCAATACCACTGTTGTAAGCAAGACAACATAGAAGGCAGGAGTTATATTAAAAGTGTTTATTTAGAATAAATCAGGAAAAGTAAACCCACAAGAAACGGCTAGGAAAAGTGATGCTGTCGTGTCCAGGTAACGGAACAGAATGACACGACAGCAAAACTCAATCATAGAATACAGAACATTGTACATGTCTTGAAGGAACATTATACATGTCATGAAAGAATAATTTAAAGGTACAGATACAACAACCACCCTTGACGCAGCCCTTTATGCTACAAGATGGTGTCTTCCATTCAGAAAATATTGTTGGCAGCATTTTGAAAGGAAAGATAAACGGCCGTTCTCCTAGTGAGTCTCACATTGTTACATTTATGAAGAATGTTGAAGAGTAGTATGTTGAAAATCTGAAGCCATCGTTCTACAAACTCTCAACCAGCCTTGGATGGAAAAATCCTGAAGAATGTACAAACTGAAAACCAGTTTTTGTCTGCATAGCATCAGCAGCAACACTTGAGTCAGCTTTGTGTGAAGCCGCCATCTTAATCCAATCAATACCGTCCCCCTGCACACATTCAGGGACCAGGCCGCAGGACGTGTCTTCAGGTCAAATGGATTGTGGGACAAGGTCCAGAATGGAAGAGTCACCAAAAGGCAAAAAGTTCCGCTGGACCCCGGGAGCCGGCCGCCTATGTCGGGGGCGATCTCAGGCCACACCAGGGCAACAAGACTTGGGGAGGGGGCAGGAGCCAAGTGCCCCCTCCCAGTCCGTGCTACCACACCGCCCCTCGGGGGCCTCCGTCAAGCGGTTCAGGGAGGCACCGCAGGCAGCGGTTCTTCAGATCAGTGGCTCTCACCGGCAAGGCTCCCCTCCGTTAGCAGCGATCGTTGGCGCTGTGGTTGTGGCCGGAGGCCCCGCCTAGTCAACGCCCCGGCCTCTCCATGTCGTAGGCCGCAAGAGTGGGCGCAACTCAGCTGGCCGAGCGAGACTTGGGGAGGGGGCAGGAGCTAAGCGCCCCTTCCCAGTCCGCACCACCACACCGCCCCTCGGGGGCCTCCGTCAAGCGGCTCAGGGAGGCACCGCAGGCAGCGGTTCTTCAGATCAGTGGCTCTCACCGGCAAGGCTCCCCTCCGTCAGCAGCAATCGTTGGCGCTGTGGTTGCGGCCAGAGGCCCCGCCTAGTCAACGCCCCGGCCTCTCCATGTCGTAGTTTGCAAGAGTGGTCGTAACTCAGCTGGCCGAGCGAGACTTGGGGAGGGGGCAGGAGCCAAGCGCCCCCTCCCAGTACGTGCCACCACACCGCCCCTCGGGGGCCTCCGTCAAGCGGCTCAGGGAGGCACCGCAGGCAGCGGTCCTTCAGATCAGTGGCTCTCACCGGCAAGGCTCCCCTCCGTCAGCAGCGATCGTTGGCGCTGTGGTTGCGGCCGGAGGCCCCGCCTAGTCAACGCCCCGGTCTCTCCATGTTATAGGCCGCAAGAGTGGGCGCAACTCAGCTGGCCGAGTGAGACTTGGGGAGGGGGCAGGAGCTAAGCGCCCCCTCCCAGTCCGCGCCACCACACCGCCCCTCGGGGGCCTCCGTCAAGCGGTTCAGGGAGGCACCGCAGGTAGCCGTTCTTCAGATCAGTGGCTCTCACCGGCAAGGCTCCCCTCCGTCAGCAGCAATCATTGGCGCTGTGATTGCGGCCGGAGGCCCCGCCTAGTCAACGCCCCGGCCTCTCCATGTCGTAGGCCGCAAGAGTGGTCGCAACTCAGCTGGCCGAGCGAGACCTGGGGAGGGGGCAGGAGCCAAGCGCCCGTTCCCAGTCCGCGCCACCACACCGCCCCTCGGGGGCCTCCGTCAAGCGGCTCAGGGAGGCACCGCAGGCAGCGGTTCTTCAGATCACAACAGAGTCTCATGCTCGATCGATTGAGCTGGCCGAACCACCTGAGGAGGTGGTACTCTCTTCCTAGGAGGTGGTGGTGGTGGTGGGGATGCACCAGCTGAAGCTACAACACTTGCTATTGCTAAGTGATGAAAAAAGGTCTTCCTCTCACAAAGATGAAAGTCAGAGTGAGGAAACAAGGAGGGGTTTTCATCATTTGGGACAAAAAATAGTTCTAAACCAATGAAAAGTGTTATTTTTAGGTCACATGACCCAGCCTTACATCATTAGGAACCCAAAAGTGAAATGAACCAATGAAAAGTTTTATTAACAAGTCACATGACCTGTTATGCTTACGTTACGCGCTCCGCGCTGCGCCCCGGATCGCTTCCGGGAAGCTGCGCTTCGCGCCTCGCGCACCGGAGCACTTCCGGGTGCGCTAACGCGGCGCGTCATATGACGCATTACGCGACAACGCGATACGTCGCGGTTACGCGACGCGTCACAATGTTGTTTTCTAACGCGCCAGTTGCGCAAACAGAACGTTTATCGGCCGGGCATATGGAATACATACACATTCATACCATACAATCAGGGCATGTACGCACAGTCACACCATACAATTTTTCACGTTCCCAGTGATGGTCTGCACTCCATGCAATATCTCACAGCGCTTGTCTATGTCTTTCCTTACATGGCTGAGAAATAGGGGTCCCAGTTACCACATAGAAAAATATGGAACATCAAAAAAATCAATTAACAATAATTTGCATACATTGTTTTTATTTTCAATGTAGCAAAGGCCCACATGCATCATTGTGTCATTTTGCATTTCTTAATTTGCGAAAAATAAGGAATCGCAAATTAAGAAGTGCAAAATGCTATGCATCATTTTTTTCGGTATTTCTTTGTGATTCGGTAAAAATCGCAATTTTTACTGAATCCCAAAGAAATACCGAATTCTTAAGTTAATTTTCGCAATTCCCATTGATTCCTATGGGCCAAAAGGCCCATAGGAGTCAATGCAAATTGCGAATGGCACTTAGAAAATTTCATGGGTGCAGGGGGGGGGTCCAAAGGACCCCCCCATGCACCCCTGAAATGTATTTTTCGCATCATGTTGCACACACACATGTCCTAAGGACATGTGTGTCCGTAACATGAATGTTGAAAAAAAAGCATTTTCAACATTTTAAACACTTTTTCCAAATTTACCGAGTGGTTCAACCACTCGGTAAATTTGGCACCCTATTTGCGAATTTTCACTTTTTAAAATAATGATGCATTGCTTTTAAGAAATCGCACATCTGCGACTTCTTAAAAGCACCCGCAATTTTAGAATTCGCAAACATGTTACGAATTCTAAAATTGCTTCATGCATCCCAAAAAGCACTTTTGCATTCGCAAACGGCCGATTTTAAGAAATCGCACCGTTTGCGTCTACAAAAATGCTTGATGCATGTGGGCCTAAGCCTCTTAATCAAGCAAGATTAGTTGAAATAACATTTATAAAATTGCATAAAGTGCCCTGGACAGGGGGGGGGGGGGGGGAAAGTGCAGTGAGTGTAGGAAGGGTAAGTGACATAAGAAAAAACAGAGCCAAAGGCTACACACAATCAAAAATTATTAAGCTGATTGAGAATGTCAAATAGTCATAAATTCAAAATTTGTTATTACACCATAACATGCTTCATAAGTGTACTGAATATCATCATTGCTGGGATGAAGCTGAGAGACACAAAAGACAGTCGACGTTTCGACCCCTATTATGAAGGCAGGCAGAAATAGATTCCTTGCAGTGGGGTCTTCATCAGGACGGGATGGGGGAAGGGGCACAACCTATTAAGTACAAAGAGGAATTGTTCAATGGGAACCGATCCGAGGTAACAAAATTAAAATTGAAAGAATGCGCACATCGACGATGGATACATAACATACCAAAGATGCTTGTTGTCAAGGGTGGGGAGGGATGCTCCTACAGGGCTTAGTGCGGCCTGGCATGGAGTGCCCAGCTCTGGTCTGTAAGAACCACTGAAGAATGAAGAGCATCGTTCTAAAGGAGAACAGAGAATTGGCAAAAGTGAGGAACTGCCAAGAGGTCTAAAAAGTATAATAAACCACCATGATTCGATGTAAAAACACTTACATATAACAACACCCTTGATTGCAATAAGATCAGGTCCATGCATCAAAGACCGTCAGAATGGAATGGGGAGGAATCAATTAAATCAATCTGAAAAAGGGAAGGGAATTACATCACACTACCAGCCCACAGGTGAGGAAACTGCACGTATTTATATCAGGCATAATCCTTCCAAGTGAATGAGCACGTGTATAGTCACATATTGTTGGCATCTATATGAAAGGAAAAATAATACATCATGATACCGGCCCGTAATTAGGGAAACTGGCAAATAATTAGAAGGAGCCAACTCGAATTCCTAAACATATATCAGGCTGAACCACTCCGAAAAAGGGTTAACCAAATGTGATTTAACCGGACCATTCATCATAATAACGGCCCATAGATGGGGAGACTCACAGGTAGTTGCATACACCGGAGCCTTCCCGACTTACTAAGCATATGTAATGATATAAGTACCTGGTTTGAAAACACCGTGGTCAGGTGGGATGGATCGGTTGTAGTGGATTGGTGCGGTAAGGAACAATAATTAATGACGTTCCTATATGGAAAAATTACAGGGGAAAGCTATCAATGCTAGTAAATGTTTCATTTTGTTTGTCTCTAAATTCGAGTTCCCTCTTCGTGTATTTGTTTCTCAATTAGTCTTATTTTATGGGACAAAATACCACACCTTACATTCGGCAGATACCTTAAGCTACAGTCGACCATTTTCTAACAATTCTGGAAAAAGGGCAGGTGTGACGGATACAAATTTCAATCAATCCTAAATTCAGGCAAAGGGTCTGCATTATCTGTCTTCTATTGTTTGGGAATAACAGCCATTATTCTAAAACCTTACCAACCTAGACGATTGTTATGACGCTGATTCCATACTTCCTTCGAAAACTCTTTTTTGCAAAAATGTCAGTATACAAATACGGGCCTACAACCACGTGGGCCGGCCACTGAGCAAACTGGAATCGTATATGATGAGGGGACCTTTACACTGTAGAAAAACGTAACGGGGTTGCAGGAATTAAGGTGTCTAACAGTTACAATGAAATTATCTAGATATACATTTGCGGGCAAGTACCATGAGTAACGTTAATTTGAACTTTCAATAGTACAGTAATGAATAATACATCAGAACTTAATATCAATAGGGATGTCCAAATGTTCAATCAGTACCCGTCCCCGCCCGCCATGTGCTCCAAAACTGCATACATATCTCGTGATATCAAGGCTGAGCAACCAGTACACATCAAGGAGTTGCGAGTCTCATTTATACCTACGCCATTTTGGGCGAGGCCGGGCAGGTCCAGAATATAGTCAAAATGTCTCCACCAACCAGCGGTCGGAACAGAACCCCTTTCAGCAGTCCAAAAAGTTCTGTTAAATGACAACAGAAGGGACAGGCAACAAGAACCATCAGTCAAAGAGGGGGGGGCAAGTCTTCTCTACCGGGTCACGTTGGGGCTCCACCGGAACTGATCGAATTGGTAGTCTACAGTGTTTCTGGATGTTTCAGACTGAAGCTGGCGTCAGCATGAGAGCACCCCATGGCTACGTCGTGGCCATTCCGCGAGCAATCATGGCAGTCGCTCCCCACCGGAAGTCTGCGGGAGTCAGGGGCCCCGGTGACTCTTGTAGAATCTTCAAGGCTGAGGGGACGCTTTTGGGAATGGGGCCCATGCCCTAGCAGTCAAGCGTCCAAGTTCCAGGGTTGCCCAGAGCCATGCTTGCAGGCCAGGCCCAAGTCCGTGGAGCCGACCGCCATTTCCTGAGCTCCGTGGCAGCCGCCTGTCGCTGTACCGCAAGAGTGGGTGCAATTCAGCCGGATGGCGGGTGAGACGCTGTAATAGCAGGCGCAATTCAGCTGGCCGAGCGAGGCACTGTGCCGCAGGAGCGGGCGCAACTCAGCTGGCCGAGTGAAACGCTGGGGTGTAGCTGAGAAACCTCCACCTGGGGAGGTGGGGGAGGCTCGTTTGCACCGCCTCTCCCTTCCAGTGCACCCCACGCCGTCTCCTGGCGCAGGTATATGTGATGGTTGGACCAAGGCACCGCAGGACGTGTCTTCAGGTCAAACGGATTGTGGGACAAGGTCCAGAATGGAAGAGTCACCAAAAGGCTACAAGTTCCGCTTGACCCCGGGAGCCGGCCGCCTATGTCGGGGGCGATCTCAGGCCATACCAGGGCAACAAGACTTGGGGAAGGGGCAGGAGCCAAGCGCCCCCTCCGAGTCCGCGCCACTACACCTCCGCTCGGGGGCCTCCGTCAAGCGGTTCAGGGAGGCACCGCAGGCAGCTGTTCTTCAGATCAGTGGCTCTCACCGGCAAGGCTCCCCTCCGTCAGCAGCGATCGTTGGCGCTGTGGTTGCGGCCCGAGGCCCCGCCTAGTCAACGCCCCGGCCTCTCCATCTGGTTCGTCACCAGCATGGAAGGGGTTAATAAAACGTTTTACCCTGTTACTTTGCTGGTGTGTTGTATATATTTATAATATTTGCATAGGGTTTGTCGTTGTTTTGGGCGGGGTGGGCGGCGGAGCCGAGCTGTCTTGCAGCCATCATCATCAGCAGTGGATTGCGGGTGCGCGATATATAGTTAGTGCAACTAACTATATATGGAATTTCAATGGTTTTGTGTGAGTAAAATAAGGTTTTGTAAATGCTAATTCCTAACTATATATGGTCTATAACCCATGGTTTTTTCAGTGAATATATATATATATATATATATATATATATATATATATATATATATATATATATATATATATATATATATATATATATATATATATATATATATAAAAAAATATATATATAAAAATATATATATATATATATATATATATATATATATATATATATATATATATATATATATATATATATATATATATATATATATATATATATATTACCTACTGGCGGTCGCCAGTAGGTAGTTATAGTTAGGATTGTTTTCCATAGAAAATCCGCAACATTCTATTGGGAATAACTTTGGCGCCGATTTAGGGATCTGCCTGTAATTTAATTTGCCTCCTTCCCTGAAAGTTTGGAGGGGATTCAACAAGCGGGGGCCGAGATAAAAGGGGAGTCCCAAAACGTGTTTTTCCCATGTTAATTTCCATAGGGCGGTAGGACTCACTTTTAGCCCGAACGGTTGAATGGATTTCCACCAAACTTGGCAAAAGTGTAGGGACTGGTAGCCCGATGTGCCTTTGCTAGGTCTCAAGATATGTGCTCCAGTGGATTTTGAGTAATTTAGGTTCTATAAGCGCGCCCCGGTACGCGCACCGGGGCGCGCTCCAGCGCGCTACGCGAGTTTGCGAGCAGAAAGCTGATTGGCTCTCAGGTGTCTGTCAACATTCCAAACAGTCCGGTGCGGCCGCCATCTTGTGTCTCGGTAGGATCGAGACACAAGAGGTGGCAAAAACAAAGGGGGGAATTACCAAAAGGGGACAGGGTAGACCCCCCCTGACCCCCTAGGTTTGATGTGGGGGCCATGAAAGGGCCCCGCGGGGCAAAAACATATATTTTTTTACGATTTGCTCGGGGGGAGCGCCTGGTACGTGCACCGCGGAGCGTACCAGGGAGCGTACCATGGGGGGAAAAAAATGACAGAGTTTTTTAAAAATGTAGCATTTTTTTATACATTGGAAGTAGTTCTAAAAAAAACTGTTTTTTTATTCTTTTTGTTGTTTTTATTGTTTTTTGGAACATTTTTTACTTTTTTTGGCTTTTATGAACAATATTATTTTTTTTGTATTTTTTATGGGGACAAACAAAAAACAGGGAATTGTAAACGGCTCAACTGGAGCAAAAAAAAAACAGGAAAAAATTAAGGTTTCTTTTTACAGTTGTGGTTGTCTCCAGCATGGTTGATGAGTTTAATACTTTGCTCTCTGCAAATTGTAGTCCCGCAAAATTTACAAACTATTTTAAAATCTCCAAACTGGGGTTGGATGTTTGGGACCATCTCCCTTGTCTCTGGACCCGATGGAGTGGGTTGTTTACTTTGGCAGGTGCTGGGAGAAGATTGGGGAGGGTTTCTGGTCAGTTCTCTGACCTCTGCCGCAGCATAGTTGTTTGGGTGCCGGCGTTGCATGTGGCAAATCATAGTGTTGTTGTCAAAAGAATACTTTTTGCAGGGTTCCCCCTGGAAAATACAGTGCCACAGATCAGACAAGTAACCTTTGGCGCATTAACTGTCTTGAGGCCCCTTGGGATTTTAAAAAACTCCCAGACAATGTGCTCCTTTGGCTTATAGGGGGTAGTATCTTCAGGCAGGAACCGCCTCTCCTACTCCTCCTCCTCCTCTTCTTCTTCTCCACCACTGTGGTGTTGTGGTGGTCCTTGTGGTGGTGGTGGTGGTGGTTGAGATGCTCCTGCTGCTGCTGCTACTGTAGCCATTTCTCAGTACAAATAGGTACAAATAGGTCTGCAAACAGGTCTTCCTCAGTCAAAGTACAAAGTGAGAATGAGGAAAAAAGGTGGGGGCTTTCATCATTTGGGAAACAAAACTGTCCTGAACAATGAAAAGTGTTATTTTCAGGTTACATGACCCGACGCGCTACCGCTACGTGCCCCAGGGCGTGCCCCAAGTCACTTACGTAGCACGATCGTATGCGCTCGGGTGCTTCCGGGTGCGCTTACGCCGTGCGTATCACGCAGACGCGGCTACGCGATACGTCACAATAATGTTTTCGTTCGCGGCAATAGCTCAAACCGGACGCTCACCGGTACGCACACCAGGGCGCGCCGCAAGACTGGGCTTTCCGGTGCGCACACCGGTACGCGCACCGGGAGCGCTCCAGGGCAAAATAATAAAAAAATAATAATAATATACATATAAAAAATAGTATTACATAAATATACAATATAGGATTTATTATAAAAAATATTATATTTGATACCAATAGAAATTTGCTATTAAAAAACCTTTGAAATTCACTGAAAAAAACATAGGTTTGAGGCCCTATATATAGTTATAGTTAGGAATTAGCATTTAAAAAACCTATTAAATTCACTGAAAAAACCATAGGTTTGACACCAGTTAGAGTTAGCTGGAAATTTTACTGACATAAAACCATTGAAATTCCCACGTTATAGTTAGTTGGACTCACTATAACTTGCGCGCCTGCAATGCACTGCTGATGAAGTCACATATTACATCACTCATGACATGGTCAGTGACATCACTCATGACATCACTGATGACACCATCCTTGTGACAGAGTGACAGACCTCCTTTCAGTGTATGTAACCCTTGAAACACATATTCAAAAATAGAAACTAACATTTTCAAAAAAATGGAGATACCCATACCAGTTACAACAACCAATTCAGTAATTCCACCATCTATATACACATCCACTCATTCACCAACAGTTCTATATAGTCACTCATACATATACTCACTCATCATATGTAGTGATACACCTATACATCCTGTTACACACCGACAGTCATCCAAAAGTTACTCACACACATACTCACACATGCAAATAAACTATTCAACATCCATTTATTTGCATATACAGCTATACACACACTACCACCTTACTTCTAAGGAAACTTACACATACTTACTCTCTTAAACAATCACATATAGAAACAAATACTTATTTAAACAGGAACTCTTACAATCTCTAACTCTCACATATACTCACTTATATACATCAATACTCACATATACTAGATGAAAACATATGTAGTTTCTGATAAAGACACAAGAGAGACAGTCATTCACTCACTAACACACACATATACACACTCATCCACCCATACAGTCCTGCACATATGCTGTCTTCAAAACACATACAAACAGTGAGTCAGTCATTGATGCATCTATGTGCTAAGTAATACCCCCACCAAACCATACAGACACTCATACTCATACTAAAAAAACATCTAATAACCCATATACACACACATATAGCTACTTACCAACCCATGCAGCCACTTATACACAAAGTGAAACACTGATACATATATTTAAATATTTAAACATTACTCGCTAATATATGTAAGCATCTGGCGTTCGCAAATTTGCGCATTTGTGAACTCGCAATCTGCAAAATCTGCGAATTCTCGCGAATTTGCTGATTTTTTCTTTTTTTGTGTTTGCAAGGGTTTCTGCCAGTTCGCGAGGGTTTTGTACCAGTTTGCAATTGCGAACTTACTTGTCGGCTCGCAGCGGTCGCGACTACGTTGTTTCTACGTCTGGTTCATCATCACAGGTTCACGACACCCTCTGTTTCACCACTGCCACCCTGTTTCACCCATGCCACCCTCTGGTACATCAATGCCACCCTCTGGTTCATCACTGTAGATTATTGGGGGGAAAAGCAAGCACACCTGCCCTGCTTCAACTGACATGAATTAATTTGGGGTTGATTTATTAATGTGTCACTGTTTTAAAATTCCAGTCTGGCACCTGCTTCCTTATCTGTAATTTGCTTTCTGTTGCAGTGCAATTTTTTTTCCAGGACCTTTGTGGCCTACTTGTAGCTATTCTATGAGCCTGCTGTGAGGGTCAGAGCAGGGGCATAGAATTGTTGCAACTAGCAACTGAACTCTGGAGGGGCCCCAGTCAGGAAGCACTACAGGGAATGGTTACTAATGATGAGTTTGAACTTTTGCACCTGCTGAGTGCTTTCAGTTTTGCAAAACTCGTTTTTCTGCAGAACAGCAACTGTAATGCCCCAAACAAACATAGGCAACTGATCTCTGGAGGGGCCCCTCAGGAAGTACTACAGGGAATGGTTACTAATGATGAGTGAACTTTTGCACCTGCTGAGTGCTTTCAGTTTTGCAAAACTCGTTTTTCTGCAGAACAGCAACTGTATTGCCCCAAACAAACTTACTTGTGAAAGTTGATTTCTAATCTAAAAGTGATCCAAAAAAAAGTCAAAAGGCCTCAAATCCAAAAAAGTGCAGGCAAATGTCAACCTGAGGAGTTATTCTGATAAAAATCATCATTTTCAGAAGGTCTATGCTGCTTGCTAGTGGATTTCTTGTGCAGAATTGCACATTTTGTAATTTTGCGAGTGCGAGATTGTTGCTGCCCGCCGCACCTACATGTTCGCAATTGCGAACTCTCGCGATGCGTCGCCAAAGTCCCACGGGATCCCGCAGCAAGATCCAAAATGGCGCAGCACTCGCAAAATATCGAGAAAAACAACTCGGCAAACGCTGAATGACGGTAAATGAACGCCGCACGCCGCAATATTGTATCACCAAGAAAAAAATCCGCTGTGGGCGAATTTGCGGATTTTCGGTAAATTCGCGAGAGTTCACGGATTGCGAATTTACCGAAAATCCACAAAATCCGCGAACGGAACGGATTTTACGCCCATGCTTAAATATATGTATGCACTAAGATACACTTAATAAGCCAGTTAACTAATCAATTTTGTTTTAAAAAAACATCCATTTAGACACTTATTTAAAAATGTATTCTTCCATCGACCTTTACAAATACATATATAAAACATATTTTTTTTTCAGAAAGACACACATCCACTGGATGGTGTCATCAGTGATGTCATGAGTGATGTCACTGACCATGTCATGAGTGATGTAATATGTGACGTCATCAGCAGTGCATTGCAAGCGCGCAAGTTATAGTGAGTCCAACTAACTATAATGTGGGAATTTCAATGGTTTTATGTCAGTAAAATTTCCAGCTAACTATAACTGGTGTCAAACCTATGGTTTTTTCAGTGAATATATATATATATATATATATATATATATATATATATATATATATATTTGTAAATATAAAATATATATATATATATAAATAATATATATGTATACATATGCATTAATATGTATATGTATATTTCATATATATATATATATATATATATATATATATATATATATATATATAAATTCAATTAGCCCGGCAGCCGCCAAGCTCCGCTCTCCTCAAGCCTCTCAACGAAGGTGGTTCGTGTGTAGGTAGCGAGCCTACAAATCAATTCAAAAACTTGACTTTCCGTTTTCTAGTCAAATAACACACGAACTCGGATTGCTGAAGAATTAGCCTTTAATGCAGTTTAAAGGCAACCAAAATACTCTACGCGTTTCGGGAGCTCACCTCCCTTGCTCACGATCTTTGGACTGGGTAAGAGTGGTCTGCTTAATTCAGACACTCTGTTCATCCCAACCTCCTTTTCTGAATCGTTTTTGGCCACTATAGGTGTGGCAGGGTATACTCAGACATGAGTCCCTTGCTCACTGCACCATCAGGATTCAAGCAAGCCGGGCCGACGACGGCTGAAATGCCAGAAACCGGTCCCCGGAAGCTTGTTTCCTTCCCAGTGTAAGAATTGGCTTGGTAGTTTGGTTTGCCCTGTTCCCATCATGCACTGGAACAGGAACAGACTAATTTGCATATAGCCAGGTTCTGAACTGGGATGGTGCAGTGAGCTAAAAAACGGTGTTGGATCTAGCCCTGATCTCTTGACTGGGTGAGAGTATTCTGCTTAATTCAGAAACTCTGTCCATCACCACCCCTTGTTGTTAAATAATGTCAAACTCAGACAGAGGTGGCGCGAGGGCAGAGAAGGGGGCCAGCCTGGATAAGGCGCCCATTCACTTCTCCACATGCCCAATTAATTGCAATTCCAGGGCAGGTGCTTGAGGGCACGAGGAAGGTGTGGGACTCAGGGCACAGCTGATGGTTTTATTTATTTATTTATTTATGAATTTATAGAGCGCCTGGTTACACCAACTGGTGTGTCCAGCGCTATTTTAACTGTAACTGACAACTCCAGTAATCAGTGCTTAGCATATAATAACTAGTTCCTGTCTATTGTGTGAAGTGCCAAGTTTTCTGTGGAAGACACTCTCTGATTACTCCTCCCTGAGGGGCAAGGGTAAGGTGTTCCAGCTTTTTGCTGACATGTAGCTGAAAGATCTCACTTCCATACATGTTTTTTTGATGCTTGGGATTTTAACCAGATTTGTCCCTGTGAATCTTAGCTGGCGTTCGGTCTTGTAAGGTGACAGTAGATTCTGCAGGTAAGTGGGGCCTTTACTTGCAGGATACAGTGTCCAAAACATAGTGCCTTAAACGAGATGCGTTTCTGCATTGGCAACCAATGCAATGTCTCCAGTACGTTCTTGGAAGACGCCCGTCTCAGCAAGTTCAGCGCTAGTCGAGCTGCTGCATTCTGCTTTTGCAATCCCTTTTTAGTTGCACCCAGGAGCCTCACATTTCCATAATCTAGTCTTGCTGTGACCAGAGCATGGGTCAGGGTTTTCATAGTAGACATAGGTAGAATATCCACGGTTTTTCTGAGTATCTTCAGGATTCCGAAACATATTCCTGACAGCCCCTTAATCTGGGTCTTGAAAGTCAGTTTGGAATCTATCCATACTCCCAGATTTTTAACCCCAGTCTTCGGGGTCGGAACTGGTCCTAGAATTGTTGGCCACCAAGCCGAAGACCAGATGGATGGAGTGTTTCCGATTATTAATCGTTCATTCCTTTTTTCCTGCTTTTCCTTTCTCCGGGAACTGATATGCTCTCTATCAAACTATATACATCCTAAAACTAGTGGCACGCTCTGGTCAGCTTCTGTCTTGAAAGTTTCGGGATGATTCGTCAAGCGGGGGCTGAGAAGAAAGGGGGGGTCCCAAAATGCATTTTATCCATGTTAATTTCCATAGGAAACTTTAGACCAAGCTACAGCCCGAACTGCTGAACGGAATTACACCAAATTTGGCAAAAAGGTAGCCCTTGGTTCAGAAAGAGCCATTTTTGTTAAATGGTTTAAATCTATTCAGCAGTTCCTGAGAAATTAGAAAAATAAAAAGTTTCGATATCTGGGGCAGTGGTGGGTTTGCAACCCCTCCCGAGCATGAGCTTCACTCTGATTGGCTGTGAACACTCCTAACCAGGAAGTTGTGGCAGCCATCTTGTGACTCAGTTACCAAGTCACAAGAAAAGAGTGAAACAACGTGTGAAATGAAGAAAAGGGGGTAGGATAAAATGGCACCCTTATACAGGAGGCGCAGCGGACGGGCGCAGCGGGGGCGCCGGCGGGGCGCCAAAGGCAAGCCCGTCTGCGCCTGTCCGCGACAGGCCGGGACCAGGGGCCAAACCCCCTGCCCAATCACTTACAGGAAATACTAGACGCATTACTTCGTACTCCAGAAGCAAACTCAGGAGTCTCAACTGTCTAGGGGTAAGAAAGATTACAGAATGTGCTCGAATGGGACCACTTGATACTATGGGCCCTTTCTGTTGTCGGAATTGCCGATGGGGAAGTGACACAGGGACAGAAGTCTGTCTGATAGATACCTCAAACCTGGCTCTTAAATGCATTTACCTCAATGCTAGATCCCTACCCAAACACGCGACGGAGCTATGGGACATATTGACCAACGACAAACCTGATCTGGCTTTTATAACTGAGACCTGGCTTGACACCCACAGTACTACACATATCGCGGTAGCCCTACCAGGGGAGTACAAAATACTTAACTTGAATAGAATGAAGAAAAGAGGCAGAGGGGTAGCTTTGCTATTTAGGGAATCCCTCACCTGCAGACAAGAAGTGATCACACAGGCCAACAGCCATGAAGCAATGGCGTTTTCTGTATCAATAAACACCAATATTTTATTTGGTGGAGTGATAATTTATAATCCCCCTGCCAGCACATTAGGCTTCAGCGCCCAACTCTTTACTCAAATTTTGCTGGTCTGTCTTAAAAACAAGAATATTTTGCTGATAGGGGACTTCAATGTACATTTTGATAGTAGTAACAACCCTTTAACTAAACAGCTAATTCTACAGCTGACACAGAGAATTAATCAGCCAACACATAGGGCAGGACACATTTTGGATCTCTTGTTTTCTAATATAGGAACCATTGACATTGATGAGATTAAACCTATGATATGGACTGACCATTCTATGATCGCGTTCATTATCAATGTGCTTACCAAACATTCCAAACCTTTGGTTTCAGCAGCAGCTCCTACAATGAGTTGGAAAAAAATTTTGGTAGAAAAATTCCAGCAATATTTTACTTATGCATCCGCAGGGAAAACTAACATTCATGATGAAATAGAACAGCTCCAGAACAACAGCAGGAGCGCACTGGAACACTGCTCAGCCCCACATTCTAAACACAAACGTAGAGGCACAGTCTCAGAAAAATGGTATGGACCTGAATTAAAATCTCTAAAAAGGAAATGTACATCTTGTGAACATAAATGGAGACTTACTAAAACCCAAGAAATGAGAGCCATATACAAAAAAGAACTTGCGCTTTACAATAAAGCTATCAGGAAAGCAAAGAAAGAATATTTCTCACGGAGGATAACAGAAAGTAAAAACTCATCGAAAGAACTATTTAAAATAGTCAAGGAGCTATGTAGCCCTGCCAGTCTTTCACTGGATCTTATTCCCTCGCAAGAGGGTTGTAATAAAATTAATGAATACTTCTGCGAAAAAATAGATACGATCTATGCCTCCTTTTCCAACACCAAATCGAAACAACCACAAACCCTTGTACCACCCCTAGCTCAGGCTAGCTGTCCTAGATTTGGCCCATTCTCAGAGGAGGAGGTGGCCAATGCTATGTTGGAAGTAAAATCAGGCTCTCCATTGGACCCATGCCCGCACCATATGTTCTCACAATTAACACCAATAATTTGCCCGGCTGTAACCAAAGGTTTTAATTCCTCGCTGAATTCTGCTGAATTCCCGAAGACCTGGAAAAGCGCCATAGTCACTCCCTTACTAAAAAAAGAAGGGTCTAATATTAACAATCCGGCAAACTATCGGCCTATTTCTCAACTACCATATCTGTCTAAAGTGATGGAGAAATTAGTCAACAGGCAGCTATCCAATTTCTTAGAAACCAACGACTTATTGGATACTTCCCAAACAGGGTTTCGGGCTAATAACAGTACCGAGACAACACTCTTGGCAGTGATGGACAACATAAGAACCAAGGTAGATCAGGGAAAAACAGTCCCCCCAGATTTTATTGGACCTCTCGGCGGCATTTGATACCGTTCCACACCATTGACTCCTGGAAATCCTTGCAGCCAAGGGTATCCGGGAAAATGCATTAGGGTGGCTGCAGTCTTTTCTGCAAGACAGAACACAGTCAGTACGGATGGGTGATTTTGTTTCCCCTCCCCGGAATATCAAGTATGGGGTCCCACAGGGGGCCTCATTGAGTCCAGCCCTATTTAATGTGTGTGTCTCTTCACTCGCTGAGATAGGGAGAAAGTGGGGTGTCGAGGTCTGTTCTTATGCAGACGACACCCAGCTGATGATTACATTGGATGAAGAAGATGACCCTAAGGACAGGTTATTGAACTGTTTAACTGAACTAGCCAACTGGATGCACAACCATTGCCATAAGCTAAATGCAGATAAATCTGAAGTACTGTTGCTTGGTAGGCATACACAGCTATGGGACAACAGCTGGTGGCCCACAACTCTGGCCACCGCTCCCAGTCCAGCAACAACGGCCAAGAATTTAGGCGTGACTTTAGATAACACCTTGAGCATGAAAGCTCATGTATCAACAATCTGTGGCAAAGGCTTTGCTATACTTAAGATGCTCCGGCGAGTTTTCCGATGGATCCCTATTGAGTGTAGGAAAATACTGGTCCAATCCTTATTAATGAGTAGGCTGGATTATGGAAACTCTCTGTTCGTGGGAATGGCTGACTACCTTTTTTCTAAGCTACAAATCGTACAGAACGCTGCGGCGAAGGCAATCTGTAATAAAAAAAAGTACGACCCAGCCAAAAGCTGCCTGCGTGAGCTTCACTGGCTACCAATGAGGCAGAGAGCCACGTTTAAGCTGCTGTGCATAACGCATAGAGCTTTGCACAATACTGGCCCTCACATCCTAAAAAACAAAATCTGATTTTACGCTCCTTCCAGGAACCTGCGATCCCACACGGCAGCTAGAGCAAGAAATACTCGTGTGAAAACAGCTAGGATGGGCGGACGGGCGTTCTCCCACCTGGCGGCAAATAGCTGGAATGAGTTGCCTATGGAACTTAGATTAACTGACTGTTATTTGTCCTTTAGAAGGCAATTAAAAACATTTCTTTTCCCTAAATCTGATTAAATTATAATTATGACCCTGTTATTTGCCAACCACCCACTTCTGTCATAATAGCGCTGTGATATCCTATCTAGGATGATTGTTTGCGCTTTACAAGTACCATTGACATTGACATTTACATTGACATTGACATTGATAGAAACACAATGACCCCCTAGGCCTTCCAGGGGCTCCCACATAGACCCACTGGGCCCAAAAAAGCATAATGTTTTTTTTTTAGTATCTTCAGGATTCCGAAATATATTCCTGAGAGCCCCTTAATCTGGGTCTCGAAAGTCAGTTTGGAATCTATCCATACTCCCAGATTTTTAACCTCAGTCTTCGGGGTCGGAACTGGTCCTAGAATTGTTGGCCTTCAAGCCGAAGACCAGATGGATGGAGTGTTTCCATTTATTAATGGTTCATTCCTTTTTTTCCTGCTTTCCTTTCTCCAGGAACTGATATGCTCTCTATCAAACTATATACATCCCGCACCTTCTGTGTCATTTTCACAAGTCTCTCACCTGCATGCATCCACCCACCTCATGGGCCTCTCTCACAGAAGTTGGACTCACATCTACATAGAACCACCCACTTCACGTGTTACTCTCACAAGTCTGGAATTTACACCTCCATGCATGCACATATCCGATGTGCTACCCTTAATGGGTGTGAGTTTCACACTTTCATGCTGTCACAGGTCACACGCTACCTTAAGGTGTGAATGTGGCACATTGCTTCAAACGCACATCTCGTGCCCCCTCATTGGGTGTGAGCCTCACACTTGCATGCACCCGCGCCTTCTCATGTCACTTTCATTGTGTGTTCCATAAACATACATAGGCCCACGCCCCGTGCGTCTCCCTCGTCAGGCGTAGGACGCATGCCTACTTGCAACAACACAGGTCATGCATTACTCTCATTGCGTGTGGGTCTCACACCTGAGGTTACCGCATTCTCACCTTGGACTAGTATCAAATAACCATTTAATTTGAAATGGGGTATGGGCAAATCACCTAATCTTCCTGTGCCTAAAAAGACTGTGCCTAAAAACATGATTGTGACATCATAGAATGTAACTGATACTCATGTAGAGCGCTTTAGTACCTCCAGGTCGAGTTTGCGCTACAACAACGGCAAAGAAAACGCACTCTTATGTCACCCTTATTGGGTGTGGGGTATAACACGTAGAACCAACCACCCACTTCACGTGTCACTTTCACAAATATCACCTGGATGCAGCCACACAATGCATAGCCACTGCCTTCGGGTGTGTTTCTCACTTGGGGCCATATTATCAAGAACGCTGATAACATTATTGCCGCTTTAGCGGCAAGAAACTGGCGATAAGGGGCTTCATGATATGCCCTTGTGAATTCCCATAGAAGCCCAGGTTTGATGTCCTGCGCACCAGAACCTGGGCTTCGATGACAATTCACAAGGGCATGTTATCAAGCTCCTTATGGCCGCTTTACCTGCAGTTTCCTGCCGCCGAAGCGGCGATAATGTTATCGCCGTTCTTGATAATATGGCCCATATTGCTTTAACCGTGCGTCTCCTTTTACCTTCATTGGGTGTGTCACACTTGCATGCACCCACACCCTCCCATGTCACTTTGATTGTGTGTGTGTGCTATATACATGTGTGCCGTCACACCCAGTGCATCTGCGTGGTCAGGTGCAGGGTGCATACCTGCTTGCAACTACACACCTCATACATCAATCGCACCATGTGTTAGCCACCCACTTAAGGCAGAGGTCAAAAAGAGCAGGATCTGAGGGGCACAGGTTTTATTTTTAGAAAATCAGTTCCACTACTTTTTTTTTTAAAGGCAACCTTCCTGGGATGGTTAACTGTGAGATTTCAAATGCTTCAACTGAAGTGTAAGACAGAGCTCTCCTGGGATGTGAGACCAGGGAAGGGCAGACTGCTAAACAAGCCAACTTGCCAGGGTGCCTGCTTGCCTGAAATAAATGTATATGTGCACGACTGGTTAACCTACAAATGTTTAGGGCACATGGAAGCTTATTGGTTTTAGTTGGTGGAAGCACTTGAAGCTTCCTGATGCCACAGATAAATTATTTTTTAGTGTTATTGCAAGGGCGTTAGCAGCTGAGCTGGGAAGTGTGTGTTTTTAAAAGACAGTCATAAAAAATGTGCTTTGTACTGTCTGAATATCACTAAAATCTATATTTTGAAAATACTTTTTTATCTTGAACCTTTTTGCACATTTTGTATTAGCTTATTTTACACTGTGTGTGAGGCTAATCTACAATAATGACTTACATCTTCACAGTGCTTTCTGTCACAGACTGGGACCTTGTGGCACTAAACAAATACAAGTCACTATTGTTCACCGCAGCAACCAGAACTCAGTTCTGAGGCACTCTGCTTACAGATACAAACCACTGCAGTACATTAACTAACAAAGGTTTTATTATGCAAGAGTACATTTCCCCGCTGGTTAACTTAACTTGAATTTATTTTTAAGTTAATCTGTGTATTATTTAAAATGTAATATACTGAAGGTAAAAGAACAAAGAAAGTTAGAGATTTTTTGTTTTTTTTAGCTAGGCCTATGACCCAGCCCCCATACTCACTCACCACTCCCCCATTGCGCCCAGCATCAGAGTTTCCATACTTTTCCACTTCGACCTCTGCTGAAGGCACCTCAGTCTCAGTGACCCATTTCATTTGAAATGCAGTATTGCACTATCAAACTCCAGTTTGCACCAAATGTGTGAACTCATAAATAACCGGTGCACTTCGAAACGGGCAGCTGCCCTCTCGCCCACTGTTTCCAGATCGTGCCTTGTAAAAAAAAAAGGAACACACAGGCCCACTGCGCAATGTGCAAGCAAACAAGGCACACCGTGTTTCCCCTGGAGCAACTGCCAAGAACAAAATCTGTCATCCACAAACTAGTCTGTCGAGGGCACACACTGCCGTCCGAACTAGCACCTGTGACCGGTTGCCAAAGCGCTGTAGTATTGTGGGAACCGCGCAGCCTGAACACATGTACACACATGTGCAGTAAAACACAAGCGTTCATTGATCGTTGTCGGGTGCACAAATGCAGGATTCATTTGGGATAGTTTCCCGACAAGAGTATAGATAATGAAGGGGGACCCACTAATGTGCTGTAGTTTGCTGCGCGTGAAATGGCTGAAAGGAGGGGTGGGGGTCTCGAGTAACAACAGATGCGCAGTTGTGGTGTTTGTCAGCCCCAACACTGCTGCACCCCGGTGATATACATCGCAATTGAACATCTGTGTTAGCTTTCAAGACAGCATGCCAGGAAAACAACAGCTTTCTCAGAAAACTTTAAATGTTTACTGTCTGACTGGCAGCAAGCCCTGTCTACAGTCAGTTATGCATAACAGCTCTAAGAAAACCATCAATTGGGGATTTAACCCTAACAAATTTCTGTTATTGGGATACAGATCTCTTCACAGTATATTATTGTGCCAATTGCTCCTCCCACAGTCAAGTGGTGAGGTTTGAATCCACTCCCACACTGCTCCCACTTCTCACACACGTTCTCTCCTACTGAGGCGCTCCCAAAGGTTCATAGATAGCACTGCCCTGGACGAGGGCTCTACGTCCTCAGCACTAAGGAGTATATTTACTAGGAAATGATGCAGTGCAGCAAGCAATGTTTCAACCCCATGTTGCGTCTTTTAAAAAACTCAGGGATGCGCCGTATTTATAAGAATACGGCGCACAATAGTGTTTTCCCTTGTGCCAGTGCTAAAAACAGCTGCCTAGTGCCGCCATTAATTACCGATAGTATTTTTGTGCAGGACGGAACAAAAACAATCATTAATGGTGTTTTGCAGCACACATAGAGAAGTGTGGCTCAATGCTTAGAGCGGCAGACCTTGATGCAGAACGCTGGCCAGGGACCAGGGTTCGATTCCCGCCTCGGCGGGTTTCGGGCTTAAATTCCTCTGACCGGATATTCTCGCCTCAGTGCCGATTCTAAGCATGGGTCCCACGCTGCAACTCTGGGCAATAGCTTGCTTAGTCTCCACAAAGGCCCCCTGATACACAAGGGATGCCTGGTTTCACCATGGGATGCCCAGGAGTGGACACCCCACAAGGAAAAGCCAGGAGGGGTTCCCTTGTGGTAGGAGTACAAGCGCCGGGATGCCTCCGGGTCACTGTTCGCGCTATACAAATACGCCACATTTACATTTACATAGCAATAGCAAACAACAAGGTGAAATAAAAGTATTTTTCCTCGTTGAGCCACTCTAATACCTGCTTTCACTGGTGTTTGTTTTGGCACGATGCCTCAGATTTACAGATTCTTGTAAATCTGGGGCAGCGTCAAAATGCAGTGGGAACACCTACAGCAACACCCACTGCAGCCCATTTACACACAAAGTGATGCATGAAAAGGGGCTGTATTTCCAAGGCAGCCCCTTTTCATGCATTACTTTGTGCACTTCTCTTGCCTGTTTCTGTACCTCTCTTGCCTCTTTTTGCACCTTTGTTGCTTTTTTCTGCATGTCTCTTGCCTCCTTCTGCACCTCTTAGTTAGAGGTAGTTTTAATACTCCTGCCCTATTATGTACTAGGGCCACACAGGGGAGGTCGTGATAATCACAGGGGTACCCCAACCCATAGTGTACCCTAGTGTATGTAGGTTTTTTCACTGTATTCTAAGTGTCTTTCAGGATAGCACTGGCTCCAGGCCTTGTTAGTAAGAGTCAGTTACCACCAGTACCAGTCAGCAAGAAGTTGGGATGAAGTTGGGATGACTTTGCAAGAAGGCATCTTTCTGCTCCTCTGTTGGTTCTTTATGCACATCTCTTGCTTCTTTCTGTACCCTACTTTGTCTTTCTGGACTTCTGTTGCCTCTTTTTGCATTTCTCTTGCTTCTTTCTGCGCATTTCTTCCTCTTTCTCTACATGTCCTACCTCTGTAGGAATAGTTAGAAATTAGCATTTAAAAAACCTTTGAAATTCACTGAAAAAAACACAGGTTTCAGGGACATTATAGTTAGAAATTAGCATTTAAAACATCTTTGAAATTCACAGAAAAACACACAGGTTTCATGGACCTTATAGTTAGTTGGACATTTCACTCGTACAAAACCAGAGAAATTCAGCCGTTATAGTTAGTTCAGCTTTCTATGACTCTCACCCCTGCAATGCTCTACTGATGACATCTCAAATGACATCACTGATGACATCACCTGTGCCTATTTTGACCCAAGGGGCCCCATCCTCGGGCACAGCCCTTAATTTTTTTTGTATTTGTAAAACTAGCGTGGGGGCCTATGGGCCCCCCTTCTGGGCCGATTTCGGCCCTGAGAACCCCATCGCCCTGGGGCCCAGACTTTTCTTTTTTTATTATAAAAAGGAGGGGGGCAGAACGGCCCCCTACAGGGCCACTTTACGCCCAGGGGACCCCATCCTTCTGGGCTGGCCTATAATCTGGGTGCCCTGGTCCCACCCAGGGCATCCAGATCTAGACACTTTGTTGCGGACTGTGGGGGGAGCCTGAAAGCCCCCCGTCCCTGCCAGCTCTCCGCATCCTGTGGGACCCAGCTTGCTTTTAGACAGAGAGAGCTGCTGACATGCAGCTCCCTCTATCCAAAAGCAATTCTGCTCCACTTTCAACAAGTGAGACCATTTTTCTGCTCTCGGTTTCTAAAAGGGGAGAAGTGTTTGCTATCTCCTGCCAAGCCATAGCAAACTGCAATGTCCTGGGGGGGCACACAGGGACATTGTTGTAGCCGGTTGTGGGGTTGTGCAGTCCCCAGAGTCATCTATTGCTTCAAGAGTGGGGCCGCGCAGCCCACCTCTTTCAAGTATTTTACCTCGGGAGGTGGTGGTCCCCCGGGCTGGTTGGTCTGCAATGGACCCCATAAATTTAGTTTGTGCCCCTGGGAGGAAGCGGTCACCGGGGCAGTGGGGGAGCTGCATGGTTCAGACACAAATATGTTATTTAAGTCCCAGGTAGGTGGCAGTCCATGGGGCGGTGGCCTTAGGGCCTCCCATGCATTATATTCAATAAAATGTTTATGTGCCCTGGGGAGGTGGCAGTCCAGTTGACACGGGGGTCAAGTGGGCCCCCATGCATTTGCTGACTATATTGCCCCAGGGAGGAGGCCCTTGCATTTCTAATGTTGAGTGCTCCGGGGAGGTGGCAGTCCCCCAAGCTTTAGAAAAGCCTAGGAGAGGGCCCCATGAGCCCCTCTCCTTGATTACTTTTATGCCTCTGGGATTTCGGCAGGCGGATCTGCGAATCCACAGCAATTGTTTAAAAAAAAGCTTTTTACCCCCAGCAGGGTCCCGGTGGGGCCGTGCCATCATATCTGGGGTGCCAGGGTATTCCTACACTACCCCTTTTCATAATATTTTACATTTTTATGGGACTAGGCTTAAAGCCAAGTCCCCAGATGTTCCTGTATTGCGATCTTTTCCTCACTAAATGCTGTACTGTAGTGAGTACCGTTCTTAGCAAATGTGCAAGCACGGCATGATGAACATTTGAAGAAACCCATTTTAGTCAACCATGATTTTTTAGGTATCACCTCCGGCATAGATCTATCCAGGGCATCCTGCATAGAGGGTGCCCTTCTGAAGGTAATAGCCGGCTGACTTGGCATAATAGGACCCAAGATGTTATCAATCTTGATGATAGGCCATTCAGAGTAGATGATGCGTCGAATTGATTTTTTTTGTGTGCAAAAGGTTGTTATCAAACGAACGGGACATTCTTGCTTACTAACAGTGGCTGAACTATTGATCTGTTTAGAGCTCAACTGTAATAGTTCATCCCAGTGCCTACCTTTAGCTTTTAACAAGGCTTTATCGAGTATACTCTTCGTGTAGCCTCTGTTGAGAAATCTCTCAAAAGCTTCTGACAGACACTTATCAGCAACTGTTTCACAACTACACATACATCGAATTCGAATGAATTCTCCGTATGGAATGCTGTTTATTATATGCATCGGATGTGAACTATGGGCGTGGAGTATTGAGTTGCCCGCCATTGACTTGCGATGCAATCTGGTTTGGATAACATTAGCTTCAACATATATTAAGACATCCAAAAATTCAGCTAAACTGTCATTGATAAATGCTGTGAACCTCAAATTAAGATCATTTACATTGATGTCATTAACAAAGGCAGATGCTTCCTCCCTTGACCCCTTCCAAATAATGCAAACATCATCTATGTATCGCCAGTAATGAATCACATGTTTCCACCAGCGGCAGTGAGTGGTTCTGAGCACATGCTTCTCCCACCAGCCAACATGTAAACATGAATAACTGGGGGAGAAACGTGAGCCCATCGCCACTCCCTGCAACTGCTGGAAGATCTCATTTTGAAATTGAAAGAAGTTCGCATTGAGGCAGATCTCAATAATCTCTAATAGCATGTTGTTGTGCTCTCTTAGACTGACATCACACCTGTCTGAAAAATACCTAGTTGCCTTAATACCATGATGGTGGTTTATGCTGTTATATAGGGATTCAATATCCATAACAACCAATAAATAATCAGAGCGCCAATTCACATTTTTGATTTTGTTCAGAAAATCTGCAATGTCTTTTAGATAAGAAGGTAAACCTGTTACATGGGGCTGTAAGAAAAAGTCAACATATTTTGAAAGATTCTCAATCATGCTCCCCTGACCTGAGATGATTGGCCGCCCAGGACCGGATTGACCCTCTTATGGACTTTAGGTAAAAAGTAGAGGACCAAATTAATTGGATGTTCAACATTAAGAAACTTTGACTCCTCTATTGTTAACAGTCCATTCCTCTGCCATTGGTGGATTTTTTTGAGAGTTCTTTCTTCAGATTTTCTCATTTCAATTTTAGATGATTTTCTATAGCAAGAGGTATCGGATAAATGTCTTTCTGATTCAGCCAAGTAGTCAAGCCTTGACCACAGGACTGTGTTATCACCTTAATCCAACTTTTTGATAATGACATTATGGTTGCTTTGGAGTTTCTTGATAAGTTGGTGATATTGACTGTTTCTAAAATCGATCTTTCTGTTTTGGGTCATTACCGTTCTGTTTAGATTTTTGAGCTCGGTTATTACTCTGTCGCTGAAAACATCCAGGAGGGTCCTCCTTCCTGCACATAAACAATCTTTAAATGCTGTTTTATAAGTCTATGTGTGTTGCTTAATGCAGCACACATAGAAGTTGCGAAACTGCATTTTTTTTTAAATGAACAATCATAGGCAATTTGCTGTTTTTATGTGTGCTGCAGAAGGCAGCACACATGGAAACAGCAAAACGAGGAGTGATAAAGCATTTTTTCCTCGTTTTGCCTGTTTAAGACTAGGTTTTCCCTGGTCTCAATTTTGGCGCTGCTGCTATTTAAGCTGCCCTTGTAAATAGGGAGCAGCATCAAAATGAATAGGTGTTTTGGAGGAATGGCCACCACAACACCCATTTCCCTTCCCTTTCACGCTAAATACAGCGTGAAAGGGTGCCTTATATACAAGGCAGTGTTAAGCCACGTTAACTGGTCCATCTCATTGCTCGAAAAAATAGTAAATGTGCCCCATAGCTCTACACTTTCCCTTCTCTAGAACTTAATTACCAGGTAAACTTCTTGTTCCTGGTCATTTTCGTTAAGTCTTGAAAAGAAAGTTAGTAATAAAATCTCTTCATTTAACACAACTATTGTCTGGACCATGCGCAATTTCGGACTGCCACCTTCAACAAAGTTAGATTTACTAGCTGTTGTTGATGACTTGAGGTAGATCATTGATCAAGGAGGGTGAGGGGGCGCTCTGGTCTTCTTACTCCTCAGCACAGCATTTAATGTTGCATATGTTTATAGGACTCATAGGCCACTTATTGGTTCACAGCGAAACCGCTGCTTGGCTCTGCTCCTTCCTTTCAAAAGATCTCAGGATCTTCACCTTACACTGTTGCAATTTTGCTCGAAACTCCTTTCTTGCAGAGTCCCGAAGTATCCTTGTTTAGCAGTACAAAATTCCTTCTGTCTAATCTTGAACCCTACTACACACAAAGAGATGATGTTTTGAGCACTGAAACTTTTCAGACACTCGCCTCCATCCACTATTAGATCTGGGTTGAATCCATCATTGTTCTTTAGTTCACTTCACCACCCCAGTTCAGACCCAGTCATATGCAAATCAGTCTTGACCCAGTCCCTTATGGAAACGGTGAAGCCTGAACTGCCAAGCCAGGTCCTTCCTGGTACTTGTCTGATGTGGAGGGAGCTGATCTCTCTATGCTGCATTGTGGCTGGGAGGATGATCTGGGACAGGAATTCTCAGGTGAGAAGTGGAAAGGACTGTTGACATATCAAGAGCTGGTTTCTCACAACACTATGCTAAAATATATACAGTTTAATCTCTTACACCACATCTATGTAATCACTGGTCTGACGTCAAAACTATACGTTATACTGTGTGTTTTTGGTGCCACAGGACAAGGGCCCACCTCCTACAGGTCGTCTGGTCATGAACTCATGTGCAATTGTTATTGGAGCAGATAGGTTCCTAGACCTAAAGATGCTACTAGCAAGGTGCACAATACTAATGTTGTGTACATTTCTAAAGGTTTGGAAGGTGGATGTGCATGTCAAGGCTCCCACTGAATATGTGGTGCAAAACAAACATTTCATAGTGCGTGGGTGTTGGGGATTCAGTGGCAAGGTGGAATGTACTGCTACTTAAACTGATCATACAGTCTGAAGATAAACCACCTTGTATGTCGCAATGCGGATATTTCATTGTAATAAGATGGTAAAAATTGAAATTTAAGTCTGAGTTGTGTTCTGAAGAGATCATGTTATAGTTATTGTATTCTGACATTTACTTAGTGCACAACCTACCATTGCTATAGCGCTTCAGCACTTTCAGTAGTCTGGAATGACTTTATAAATGGTTCTGAAGTTTCCATCCCAGAGCAGAATCTGATTATGTTTGTGAAGATGTGTGGTCAGTGGAATGCATGTAAACGAATCTCTTTAAGGAAAGTGTGTCCGTTTTAATGATCTGGGATCTGAGGGCTCAACAAACTAATGCTTTCACTCCAGGGATCTGTGTTGTGACAGGTTTGATTCCTGACAGGTCGACTCAGACTTTCATCTTTATATGCTTCCAAGGTTGATTAAGTGGGTAAAGTTGAGTTGGGTGCTAATAAACATCTGTTATGTAGCACCAACAAATCACCAGGATGAAAGTGTACTTTACAAAAGACACGTGAGTATCGGTAAGGCATGAGAGATGTACCAAAAGGCTTACAACTCTTTATAGTCAGTACCCAGGCTCTTTGCCCAATAACTAATATGTGTGTGACAGACAGGGGCTGCAGCAAGTGCTTTTGTGTACCTTAATAGCCTATCATTTGCATGTTTTGGTTGTGTTGAATGTATGTGCACAGTCCTATTCTCATGTTACCCACAAATTATTGTGGCCACACTAAGCAAATTTCCTGAGCCTCACGGCGGTAATCTTCATGGTTTGCGCATCAACTTGCTTTTTAAATACACACCCCTTAAGCACTGACCACCACGTTGAAATTTATTGAAATCACTCTTGTTCAGTTCATAATCTCTTGTACATCTCCTTTCCCCACTTCTCCTTTTTAGGTTTTAGAGGCTTGTAACTATTAGGCATTTATGAAATGTCCTGATGATGATCCCTGTGATTTAAATGTGGGATCGAAACGCCGTCGACCAAATTCATGTGCCATATACAGTGTGTATACCATGTACGATGTTAATGTAATGGCGCATCTTAGAATATCTGTTCACACTATGATTTAAAGAACAATTTAGCTTTTTTCCCTAAAAGCCCTTTCCTGTTCACTTTGAGTGTACTAAAGTGTCTATGTGTAATTGAGGTACAGGCTTGTGCCCCACACCGTGAGACTGTTGAAGGATATTCTTTCTAATTTGTGCTATGAAGTAAATATACTTGCTGACCACTGTCCGGCTGGACAAGTCACTGAAATACAGAATTCATTGTGTCTGTATTCATTTGTATGATTCATCCTGTGTTGCTCTGAAGAACAGACAGCAGCCCCTTCTTGTTTGTTTTCTGAAACCATGCAATGCAAAACTAACTTGTTATCTAAAGGTTTGTGCTCATTCTCTAATCATCAGTGAGGTAAAAGAAAATGTTTTTTAGCTCTATATCCGCCCGAACCAATAGCTCTTTACCGCAGCTCTGACTTATTACAGTGTCCACTATTGGAATTTTAAGATTTTGTATTTTCCGAGCCAGGTTCTCTGTGGAAGACGTGTTGTGGATTGAGCTTTCTTTGATCATTTGCGAGAGGTGGTTTTACTCGCACTGAGAATGGGGCGTACGTAGCTTGTTGAATCTGTTAAACATACATAAAATCCGGATCAAATGAACTCGGTAAAACTAATCAACATTTATTTGCCTGACAATCTAGGGGCATATTATTAAGGGGGTTTATCTCCGCTTTTTTGGCTTTAAAAGCCAAGAAAGCGGAGATAAAATTATCTCCCTATTACCAAGCTGTCGCTAACACCAGTTAGTGACAGCTAATAGGAGATAGCTACCATCTTGGGCCTTGCTTTGCATGTCAGTGATATTTATCACTAATGACATGCAAAGTGGGCGTGCCAAGATGTTAGCGACTGGAAACAGTCCCTAACATCGCTATCTCCTATTACCAACTTTTGGAGATATTCGCGCTAAGCGCGAATATCTCCAAAAGCTAACACCTGCCCTGAGCAGTTCTTAGCCATGTTATCCAATGGGAGGTGGATAACATGGCTAAGAGCATTTACTCGATAATGCATGAATATCGCTGACTTTTCAGCAATATTCATGCATTTCGGCCGTTTTTTATCGCATTTACGATAAACCTTGTTAATAGCAAGGTTTATCTGCGATAAAAATTGCCGATGTGCGGCGATAATTTTTGTCTCTAAACAAGTTAGAGACAAAAATTATCGCTAGTTGTTGGTAATATGCCCCCTAGTTATTACTGCTTTCCGCCTGTCGCAGTTTTTATATGATTAAGTGCCTTTCTGCCATCGCGTTATCAGCCCCCCCATTCCTAGAGTGGTCCGTGCCTCACATTCAGTACAAAGTATTGACATTTGTAATTGTTATTTTCACAACCAAAAACCTGGCAAACAGCTAAGTTTTATTGTCTTTAGTTTACTTTTATGTTGATTTACTTTGCAAAGTCTTTTTTTCCCATGCAGCAGGCATATGGGTCATCTCACATTGGGTTTGGGTTCAGTTGGGCTTAATAAATGACTTTTTATATTGCCTTCTCATTTACAATTGACATTCCGCAGGCTTGGTGGGACACAGGATGCCAGCGTCAGCACTTAAACATTTTATATTTTGCCACACGTTTCCAAAACTCCATGTCTGGTTTGAAGCAGAAACCCCCGAGACAACCGAGGATGGACACAAGACAGCGGAAACCAAAGCTGCAGAGCAGCCATAGAAGGTGTGGAGATCAATCTGACACTCCTAGAGACCTACACCACCAGCGCCAGGAAGCTCCGTGAAGACACAGGGTTTCTTCTCCTTTAATGCACTAAATGTTTAGTGGACTTTTTATTACATTTTTTTGAGTACTTGTGAGGGTCTGGATGCCATTGCTGGACCTTGGACAGCATTGACTTAGTTCATGTAGTCTTTTTTTACGCCATGAGGTGATTGGGGGAAGGGCAGAAAATGGACGGGGCAATGCAATATTGTCTAATACATTTATAAAAAAAATTCTGCCACAGTGCTTTGCCTGCAATGTGAAATAGAAGAGCATGTTGAAAATACAGCTCCCATATAGCAGTGTGGGTGTCACGCAAAGTATTGCACTTTTCAAATGAGTATTTTTGCGACACCTATTGTCATAGGTAGCTGACCAAACCTCACTATGTCTGCCACCCCATTACCCCTCCAATGCACATGCTTGAGTGCTTAAAATAGAAAAACAGAAGTTCAGGTACTCTGAAACAGAGTACCTGCTTGTTTCTGAGAAGTACGGTATTCTGCAATTAAAAGAATTACGTTTTTTTAGAAAGTGCAGGTACTCTACCTCTTAAAGAAAAAAGTACCGGTACTCGGAACCTGACAGTTCCAGTCTGCTTAAAGCACTGCTTGCGTGATGTTATTTAGATGCCTGAAAAATATACACGTCAACAGTTACTGTTCAAAACCCACTTAAACCTTTGGTTGTGTTTTTACAAAAATATATATTTCTTTGCTGGTGCCATGGCGCACCACATCAGCTCACTGTTGTCATTGGCTGTGGGGTGCCTGTACCTACCAGACCACTGGTGTTGTGCCACTTAGGGGGCAGCTCAAGGAGAATACTCCCAGCTGCCCCAAGCAGCTCCCTCTCCGGCTGGCAGTACTGTCTGCCAGAGTACCTTACTTTTTTGCTGTTTTAGTATACCTCTTCTGTACTACACACCATTACTCGTTCTCTCTCTATTCACTATACCTCTCAGTTCTCTCTCCAAATATCACTGTCTCGTTTACTCAGCTCTCTCATTCTCTTTCTTTATCTTTATACTTTGTCTTTTTCTCTTCACTATACCTTTCCAGTAGCAATTATACATCCAATTTGTTTTGCACTCTAGCCAATGCCGCTTTAAATATGCTCTATCTATATTACACGTCCTTCCGTTCACTTAATATTTCGGTTCACTTTCCCTGTTGGTCTTAAGCCTGTTTCTCAGTGACCTCCACAAAACATTTTCGGTATCCCTTATTTTTAATTATACTTCTCTATGCCTGCTGTCTCTCAGTCCTCCGCGTTATGACCCTTTCTCACTATAACCCTGAGGGCCCGATGTAGGTAGCCCTTTACCGATCCGAATCGGCCGAAAATACCGATTTTCGGCCGTTTCCGATCGGTAAAGGGCTACCGAGATGTAGGGGCACATTTTCGGTAATTTTACCGAATCAGTATCATTACCGAATCGGTATATTTACCGATTCGGTAATATGTACCGAATCGGTAAAATAATTACCGATTCGGTAATATTTACAGATTCGTTAAAATTACCGAAAAAGCAATGTAGGTAGAAAATTTACCTTTGGCACATGGCTTACAGAATCGGTATTTTACCATGGAATACAAATCCATGGTAAAATACCGATTCCTGTGTACATGCACATCTGTGCATGTACACATGTGCCATGTGACAGACAGACGTGCCCTTAGGGCATGTCTGTGTGCCACATTGCACACATGCCTGTTTTGGGGGTGCTAGAGGGTGTCAAAGTGACACCCCCTGCACCCTTGTGAATTCTTTAATTACCGATTCGGTAAATACCGAATCGGTAATGCCTAATCATTCCTATGGGCTTCAAAGCCCATAGGAATGAATGGGCATTACCGATTCGGTATTTACCGAATCGGTAATTAAAGAATTGTTAAGGATTCGGTAACGAATCCAGATGTTGGGACCTACATCCCATTTACCGATTTTGAAATACCGAATCGGTAAGATTCGGTATTTCTAAATCGGTAAATGGGATTTACCTACATCGGGCCCTATATCTTCATGTCCCTATGCATTAAGGCTGTGTCTTTCTACATTCTAGGTATGGGTTATTTGCTTTGTGTATACTGACTTTTAAACTTTGGGCCAATAGTCATTGAATTTCAAAAGGCAATCATGTAATTGGTGGTGCTCTTTTAGTAAGGCTGACATGCAGCGTGCACAGAGATGCTATCATGTTGTGGAAAATATTTTCGCAAGAAAATAAATCTGCCTCGTCAGTAGCTATTTGTTCATTATCTACGTTCCTATCTTTGAGAAAACTGAACTAGGAACCCCAAACAAAAGATACAGTAGATTTAACCGCATGCTTCTACTGTTTACATTTATTAGAGAAGCATCCGCGTCTGCATTATTTTACAACTTTGTTGAAAATGCGTTCTATTTCTTGTAAAAACAGCGCCAACGATGGCTTTAGCTTAAAAAATAAAACTAACATTGGTTGTGTTTAAATGCTCCACACATTCTATTTATGCGCTGGTTTAAATATTTTTCGTGTACAAATTAAAAAAATGATTCCTTTTCCACATGATAAACACACGTTATGTTTTTGCACAGCGTGGTTGGGTGGTCTAGATTCCAGTCCATAGAAATCGTCTCCCGCGAGCACCCATAGACAATAACATTTTTTTCAAACTTGTATTTTCAGTGAAATTACCACCCTGCATTTATATTAAAAACAGATCTTTGGACTATTCTATTTCCCACTCAAAGGCAATATTTCTCTCCTTGTGTTCCCATACCTGGAGGGTCACACAGTTTGGCGCTTACTTTCCCTCCATGTTAAAGAACAGTAGATGTTTCAGCACCCAGGCTAATGTGCTGCATAGCTGAATACATTTAAGGTCCCAACGGCAAGACCGATTGCATTGTAATTGCTTGTTTCCTCTAGGTGTGCTGCATTTTGCAGCACACATATAAAGAGTAAAACGCCTCTTAGGATTGTTTCTGTGCAGGAAGGTGCCCCTTCCCAGGCGCACAATACCTATTGGCTTCAAAGGGCTTCAGACCCCCCCCCCCCCCTCCGTCGTGTGTGGCAGCCCGATCACAGCCGCACCCGAGCACTTCACAGGTCTTTAAAAGACCTTGTGCATGTTAATGGGGCTTTGTTGTTTCACGCCTTTTAAGAGCCCCTGCAGCTCGACTCTGCCGATTGCCTAAGCAGTGGTCCCCAAACTGTGCGCCTCGGCACCCCAGTGCGCCACAAAAACAAGCCAGGGGCGCCACGTCGCATCGCACAATAAATAGACCACGCAGTGTCAGTGTAAAAGGCCATTTATTAGACCAGGCTGCGTAATGTTACATAACAGTAAACAATAACAGTAATAACTTCGAACCCCCACACAACACTTCACTTCACACACGCTTCAGCCGTTCTACCTCATACCAGGCCCCTGCATACCCTAAACCGTACCTCATTCATCATCCAACCACCTGTCATCCTATCCGATCCTCGTGACCTTCCAGTCATGCCTCTAGCTGCCATTCAAAACTCCCCCCCCCCAGGGATGGGTGTGCCCGCTCTTGACCCCCCTCTCCCTTCAAAGTACCGCCTAAACGCAGCTCTGGCCTAAACTGGCAAACCCAACCAACCCAAAACCACACCCTTAACTACAGGGCGGGTGGGTGGCCTTTGCTAAACCCTCCCGATGATGCCAGGCAACAGGAAGAGGAAGTTCCCTTCCTCCCCTGTGCCTTATAGCCCCCCTCCTAACTCATCACCTTCCCCTGACTAGCCTATCCATGCGCGAAAGACCCCGGGGAAGACTAGTCTGCGACTGTGCTTCCCCCGGGGCCCGGCATCGCGCAATAAATAGACCACGCAGTGTCAGTGTAAAAGGCCATTTATTAGACCAGGCTGCGTAATCTTACATAACAGTAAACAATAACAGTAATAACTTCGAACCCGCAGACAACATTTCACTTCACACACGCATCAGCCGTTCTACCTCATACCAGGCCCCTGCATACCCCAAACCGTACCTCATTCCTCATCCAATCACCTGTCATCCTATCCGATTCTCGTGACCTTCCAGTCATGCCTCTAGCTGCCATTCAAAACTCCCCCCCAAGGGATGGGTGTGCCCGCTCTTGACCCCCCCTCTCCCTTCAAAGTACCGCCAACCAGGGAACCCCTGTAGGGGGGTTCCCTGCCCCACCCCCCCCGCATCCCAAGGGTCACACATCCTGTTCCATACCTCACTCCCTGCAACACCAAATCGCCTCGTTCGACAACTTGCTCACCACATCCCTCATCTCCATCATATAATAAGCGTTCCCCATACGAGACAGGTGCACACTGTCGTCCCTGAAAAGCGAAGGCTCCTCCAGTCGAATGCCCGCATGTGAGATCACTTTAATGTCTTTGTCACCGCAAAAAAGTCTCATTGCCCTATTGAGCTTCCATCGTGCTTTCTCAATCGCCCCATGTTTCATTGCCCCTCTCCAGACTTTCCTGGGCACCAATTCAGTCCAGGCAATGCAGGTCCCTGCAAGCCTTGATTTCAATACCTCCAGGTCCCTCTGCATGAGCTGTAAAAGCGCCAAACCTGACAGCTGCACCAGATCGTTTCCCCCCAAATGCACAATCAACAGGTTCGGGCATCCTCTCTGCGGGACCATCTTAGCGAGCCAAGGCAATAGTGCCCCCCATCGCATACCACTTTTTCCCCACCATTGCACCTCATGTAAGTGTCCTTTCAATCCCAGGTTACGGCCGTACACCTGCTGTTCTGCGTACTTGAACGCCCAGTGCACGAAGGATTGCTCCACAATCCAGGTCACAGTCTTGTTTCCCGGTCCGCCCACGCAACCTACGAGAGAAAGGTATGTTAAAACAAATCAACAAACCACGACCCCCACCCGCAGTCCACCCCACTGGACCCCCAGCTCACTTCCGCACATTCCTCTCACAACAACGAGACCTCCATCTCCCAATCTGTCTGATCCTATCCCAGGACCACCCCAACCGAGCCGCAGCTGTCGCGGCTCATATCCTAAAGGAGTGTGTCCCAAAACCAGAAGACTCCAGCCCCAGACGTCGCGAAGCCATGCGCAACACCACCAACAACTGGCCGGCCGACACCCGAGCTCCAGACTCATGCCGGAAAATCTCCCCACTCAACACAGGCGAGGCCCCCACAAACAATCTCCACTCTGCCACCGGACACACCCCTACCCCAACAGCTTCACACAGCCAAACCCACTTGCCCCGCCCCAACTGATCAGTCTTAGAGCGTCCAAGCCAGATCCCCAAGCGCCCGCCATCCACACGTATCTCGTCATACCGCCTGCCAGCACATGCCCTCGAGCCCAGCAACTCGGACACCCGAAAAGCCCCAAAAACATCCACACCATGTACAGCCGAAAAATCCTGGCTTGAAAAGGATTATAGCAACACACCGTCAACACCCCAACCAGCCGAACCAATAACTCAAACGTAATCGCCTCCCGCAACTTCCCCCCCAGCCCCGCGCTCCCTGCCCCAACCTCTGATCATCCTGCTCAAAACAACATCTTTTGTAGGATCAAACCCCAGAAACAAAGAATAATAAAAGGATATTCCTGCCAGTTTTCCAGAAATCGTAGCCGCAGTCAAACCCTTATCAATGCACTTCAACACAAATAGCCGAAAACCCTGCTCAACCACAGTCTGATCCTCCAGACACGACTCCTGGTCCCAATTCATGAAAGCACCAAACTCAGACCAAGCTAGCCGATACGTCCTCCTTGTGGTGTCAGCAACCGAACGCTCCCCCAGGCCAATCATCCTCACTCCCCCAAGGCCCAGATGACGTCCAGCAGCTTGGTCTTGTACTGATCCGCTCACGGTGCAAGCTCCCGGAACCGCTGCCACTGCGAACGAAACAAAGCATCCGCAATGTCATTATTCGCCCCAGGCACGTGCTTGGCCCTGAACACCACATTCAACTGCAGGCAACCCAACATGAATCTCCGCAGCAAACGCAGCACTCTCAGATCCCTGGCCCTCTGGCGTTTCACCAGCTCCACCACCGTCATGTTGTCAACGTGGAACAGCACAGACCTGTTCCGGAACTCCTGCCCCCAGATCACCAGCGCCACCAGCAAAGGAAAGAACTCCAGAAAAGCAATGCTTCTCCCTTGATTCATCCAGTGAGCAGGCCAACTTTCAGCACACCACCGCCCATCCCAAAAGATGCCAAACCCCGCTGACCCAGCTGCATCAGAGAAAATTTGACATTGCCAAACCGCCCTGTCGTCCTGAAAGTCCAGTGACACCCCGTTGAAGTCCTTCAAGAACGTCAGCCATGTCCTCAAGTCAGCTCGCACTCCCATGGAAATCCTGACTCTGTGGTGTGGAAGCACTGCCCCTGACATGGCCATGCCGAGCCGCCTGCAGAACGTCCGCCCAAACTTCTGCACTGCCCTCAACGCGATCCTCTTCACCCCGATCACCCATTCCAGACATGCCAAGATCTCGGACACTTTGGCCGAGGGGAGGCGGGCCTGCCACTGCAAAGAGTCCAACTCAATCCCCAGAAACGTCAGACAGCAGCTGGGACCCGCCGTCTTCTCAGGTGCCAAAGGGACACCAAAATGGAAGGTGAGCTCCTGAAACCGCGACAGGGCCCTGCCGCAATCCCCAGAGCCTGCCTGGCCTACGAAGAGGAAGTCATCCAAATAGTGCGTGACCTCACGGCACCCACTAAAACGCACAACAGCCCACTGCAGGAACGTACTGAAGAGCTCAAACAGGGCGCAGGAGATGGCACACCCCATGGGCAACACTTTGTCCACGTAGATGGCCCCCCCAAACTGCATGCCCAAGAGTGAGAAATCCGTTGGATGAATTGGCAGCAGCCGGAAGGCCGACTTGATCTCACATTTCGCCAATTCAGCCCCCTCACCGCACGCTCTCACCAGACGGATCGCAGCATCCACCGACGCGTAAAGCACCCGTGAATCATCCTCCGCGATGAAATTGTTCACTGACTGGCCCTCGGGCCACGAGAGATGATGAATCATACGAAACTCCCCTTCCTCTTTCTTGGGCACCACCACCAGCGGAGAAACGATCAGATCATCCAGAGGCCAGTCAGTAAACGGGCCTGCCACTCTCCCCTCAACCACTTACTTCCTCAGCTTGTCTGCCACCACATCAGGTAGTTCCTTCGCAGATATCAAATTGTCGGCCCACCTGCGCAACCTGGGACCCTGGTAGCCTACCCTAAAGCCCTCTGTGAAACCCCCAAAAAGTCGCAAGGCCACCACCCTGTATGGTATCACGAAAGCCAAGGGGCCATCGCCTCCACCCTAACCAGTGAAGGCGCCCTTCGGTCCAGGCTGGCCCCTGCCCCTGGCGTTCCGCCATTGCTCAGAGGGGGTGACCAGCGATAAGCACTGTGTAAGGGCATGCTTCCCTCCATACTTAGCGCAAACACCACAGTTGATGGACAGAATGCAGAACAATGTCATACATTCACCCCAGTACAGAGATCTGGGCCCAAATCGATCGTTTTTTTGCACTCCACACCACCCCAGTTCAGACATGGCCATATGAAAATCAGTCTGACCCTGTGCCTCATGGGAACAGTCCAGCCCGAGCTGCCAACCCATGCCTTCCCTGGACCGGAAACAAGCTTCCGAGGACCGGTTTCTGGCATTCCAGCCGTCTTCAGCCTGGCTTGCTTGAATCCAGTGGTGTGGAGAGCATGGGACTCCCGTCTGAGCATACCCATCCCACTCGGGGTGACAAATGCAAATACCACAGTTGATGGACAGAATGCAGAACAATGTCATACATTCACCCCAGTACAGAGATCTGGGCCCAAATCCATCGTTTTTTTGCACTCCACACCACCCCAGTTCAGACATGGCCATATGCAAGTCAGTCTGACCCTGTGCCTCATGGGAACAGTCCAGCCCGAACTGCCAAGCCATGCCTTCCCTGGACCGGAAACAAGCTTCCGAGGACCGGTTTCTGGCATTCCAGCCGTCTTCAGCCCGGCTTGCTTGATTCCAGTGGTGTGGAGAGCATGGGACTCACGTCTGAGCATACCCATCCCACTCGGGGTGACAAATGCAACAACCACAGTTGATGGACAGAATGCAGAACATGAGTCCCAGGCTCTCCACATCACTGGAGTCAAGCTATCCAGGCTGAAGAAGGCTGATAGCCAAAAACCGGTCCTTGGATGCTTGATTCCGGTCTAGGAGAGACATGGCTTGGTAGTTCCGGCTGGACTGTTCCCATGAGGCACAGGGTCAAGGCTGATTTGCATATAGCCAGTGTCTGACCTAGGGTGGTGTGGAGTGCAAAAAAAAGATGGATTTAGGCCCAGATCTTTATACTGGGGTGAATGTAAGACATTGTTCTGCATTCTGCTCATCCCTCTCCCGGCAGTCCCTGCACCCTGAACCTTGCCTTTAGATCCTGCCCCTACTGACTTCCTGCCCTTTGCCCGCCTCATCTCTTCTTCCAATTCCGCCTCTTGTTCCTCCTCAGAGGTCGGGGTGGGCGGGCCCTCAACCTCAGGCCCCCAAACAGCACCCCATATCGGGGGGCACATTATATGTGAAAGAGGTAAATGGTTTGATAAACTATTATTTACGGAACTAGATTAAACAAATATACAGTATATACTGATATCTCCCGATATCCCCTATAGGATTATCCACTTTCCTGAATTGAAAATAGAAGAAGTATTCCGAGTACTACAAACATACCGATACGGATACTCTCCCATATAAATAAGGGGTAAGAATGAGTTCTGAATGCAATATCTCGCATGTGAGTGTCTGCCATAAGTTGCCCATTTTACCCTTGGAACCCTCCACAGCAAAATGGATACGGAGGGACAAGAGATGCTAAGATAAATCAATGTAATGAGAAGTCTAGATTATGGAGTAAAAACAATAGGATGTATATCCGTGGATAAATAGATAGATTTTTCCAAGTGGGTCAAAATACTAGGACTTTAACAGTTGTACCCTAGGAGATGCAAGATATAGGGGATATATTGTAAGAAGATGTCAGTGCATAGCATGTGAAGAGAAGAGTGTAAGATCATGTGATGTTCACACATCTTGTGCAAAGTAAGTGATATCCTACCTTTCTCCCCGTATATCCACAGTGAGGGTGCAAGTCACCACGCATTGAAGCGAATAACCCCAAAAACGGAAGTCCTGAAGAAGGTGCCGCAGTATCTTTTGTTCTGCACCGAAACGCGTTGACGCATTTTGTTACAGAGAATCCAACTAGGTCTAGTGAACAACCGATATACATGCACTACTGTTACTGTTGTTTACACCTATATAAAAACTATAGGCCTTTGAAACCAGATACCAGTAGTGGCAAAGATAGCAAGAGGCCACAGTTAATTGAGGGGTTTTTTTTTACTAATAGGTTTCTGATAACTGTTTTCATGTGTAATCTTTGACTTGATGAAATGGTATTTATGTATTTCTCTTTGCTTTTTAATTTTTCAAGTTGAATCTGCCAATATATGCAATGAAATGTTATAATTAAATGTTTTATTTTACTCTTTTCAAAGAAAATTTTCTTTGGAATTTTTAAATTGTGTTGTAAAGCGCTAAAAACTGTTTTATGTACATGTTTTTTATTAAAATTTAGACTGTGAACGTTCCAATTTTGTTGTGGAAATTAATATTTAATCTACTGAGTGTACTAAACCAGTATTCCCTGTTAAAGTTTGAATGGTAACTTAGAGTGGTATGAAAGGATAGTGAGTGTGTACCCAGGGATTCCAATTTGACTTGCCCCCAAACAGCACCCACCCGGGACATCGTCTGTTCGGCCCACCTAGCCTCCTGAATCTGTGCCAGAAGCCTCTCCTCCCGTGCCCTGTCTTCCCAGGACATGGCCCCCCAAATAGGGGGGACGGGGCGGGCAGTAGCCCCTGAAACCCCCGCCCGGTGGCATGAAAACTCCCTGCATGTGCCCCATGAGCAGCTCCCCCAGTTGGGGCCCAGACAAAACCAGTTCCCCCCGGTTCTCCGCTGTCACAGCCACTCCCCGCCCCGCCGGGGCAGGCGTATTGGCCCTCGAACTGGTGGACAAGTCAATGGGGGCATCAGCCCATTGCCCCCCATCCACGTCTACTGCATCACCCACAGGAACATGACCCTCCACCTTCGACACTCCCAGGGCCCCACCTTCAGGCAATAGGACCACCCCCGCAAGCCCAGGGGCACCCCAGCGCCCCCAGCCGACAAGACACATGGCTCACCTCCATCTGCCCCCTCAAAGCCCCCCTGGACAGTCTCAGGCCGCGTGGGGGGGCACTCCCCTCCCTTAGTCACGGCCCCAGAAGCCCCCGGCATGAACTGGAGCGGGGGGAAGACTCACGGGGGCAGGCTCTTGCGTTTCCCGCCCCGCGCTGAGTCCCTCGGTGCTCCGCCCCCCCCTCTCTCAACTGCAGGCCTCTGCGCTGCTGGGGCGTCGTCCTGGCAGGCCAGGACCGCCGCCGCGACCCCGGCAGAGGCTGCGCGCGTGGCCCTCGTGCAGCCCACCCAGGACTGGCCCAACACACCTGGCTGAAGTAGGTTCTCTCGCCCCGCGCGGGCCAGCAGCAGCAGGGCCGCCCGCACCTCCTCGGCCGATACTCCCGACATCGCCGAATCCAACTCTTGCAGCGTCAGGCAGCCTCGCAACGTCGAAGAAATGCCAAAAATCACCCCTGGTACTCTAACACTGTCCCTACACTAGCTCCGAACTCTCCCTTCGCTAAACCCTCCCAAAGATGCCAGGCAACAGGAAGAGGAAGTTCCCTTCCTCCCCTGTGCCTTATAGCCCCCCTCCTAACTCCTCCCCTTCCCCTGACTAGCCTATCCCTGCGCGAAAGATCCCTGGGGAAGACTAGTCTGCGGCTGTGCTTCCCCCGGGGCCCGGCATTTACTGAGAACAATCCATTAGGAATTACATCGGCCTTTGGCATGAGGCTCAGTGTGCTGCACCTGGCGCCCACTAGGAGGTGCACTTGCTGCCACTGAGAGGGCGGGAGGGAGGAAGTCAGTCAGCAAGCGTCACAGGGTGCCGAGAGTGTGACATTATCTCCTGTTAAAGTGTCCTTCTTAATTTTGTTACAATCGACTTGTCATATTTTCATTATGGCATGCTCACATATTACACCATGTTTTTTATTTACTTTAAAAATGTTAGCTGGATAATTACAGAACATCTCTCACTCGCATCATGTGAATGCCTATCTGCACACGAGCCCTGATTGGAGGCGGCGCAGCAGCATGTCTTCTGTTAGTTCACGAGGAGAGCAGTGCATGGGTCGGGAAGTGGGAGCACTGAGCAGCTGTAAACGATTAGGATGTCTTGTAGTTGCGCCAGGACAATTAGTAGGTAGTCATTTTGTTTTCAAATTATATATGTTTATTATATTTGTTTCTGAACTCCTATTCGAGAAATAACCATGAATAGAAATATTACCGGCCCTGAGCTTGCAAATGTGCATCTATTGCACACGTTCTGCTATCCAACCTCAAACTGAAATTTATGTCAGTTAGATTATATTCATGGGTTTCATGGAGAGAGTTCCCAAACTCAGTTAAATCTCAATTTTCTCACTTGTATTTATCCCCAAGGTGCAGGACTTCGTATCGTATTTGAATATCCTTATACTTAGAAATGCGATTGAAGCAGTCTTTATTTCCCTCTTTTCAAGTCACCATTAATCTAAGTACTATATGTGTCTGACGCACGTCCACTAAATCAGCTCGCCAAAGGGATGCTAATAGCACTTAGTTTTCTTTACAGCACTTAAAACAGTTTCTAAGCACTAGCTCTCACAGCATACCAAGAAACATGCAGTGCCTTCACCGAATTGGAAAGCCCAAGATCAGAGGGCCCGTGCACCCATGAGCAAGTGTGCTCTTCTCTTCACCCCGGCATCTTCCACCGCATTTCACTCTTTCCAAGAACTTCACAAGCCCCCTCGAAGAAACGTACACCCTTTGCTCAGTTTATCACAAGATTATTACCCCGCTGGAGCCCCTTACAAATATAAAGTGAAAATCTACTAGTCATTCTGAACTGCTCCACAGAGCATGCATTTGAACACAGTCTCATCCTTGCTGGAGACATTTGTGCAGAAATCAGACTCAATTTGGGACTAAATATGGCCAATCAGGGTGAAGGTTTGAGACTCCATTCCAGTTTATAAGGTGGTAGAGATAGGGAAAGAACATTCCATCCAAGTCTATAAGACCTGTCTGGGTGTAGGGTGAGGTTCCTTTCAATTCTATGGGCCTGTTAAGATGCAGGGGAAAGGGAAATTCAAGTTTACTTTGTGATGCTCACCCCATTTTTAGGTGGAACCTCCCAAGCATCCCACACCTAACCCTACATTTGTGGATGCCGACATTTTACCATGCTGCAGAATTTTCAGATTCATAAATCCAATTTATGACTGTACAATCCAGACAATTCTGTGAATCATGATTATAATTTTGCCTTGAAAATCCTTTTGCCTGCAAACCTAGGTTGCAATAAGTTCACAAATGCATTTAAAAATAAATCCCACAACCTGTGGTTTATCAACTTGAGAAATATGCTGGCTTTCTTTATAGAGATAATCTAAGTAAACCAAGTTTGATTCAGCCAGTTGAGCAGGCCCTCAAAAGAGAATAATTATAGGAAAATGCTATGAGAAGCACTCCATCCCTTCATCCCTATTATGTTATGGGATTAAAATTCAAGTCCTACCGAGGCCAGACTTACATTCTCTGCCGCCCACCAAAAAATAGTAATGTAATGGGGAGCCGCAGTCAATGGCCAATTGGTCAAACGAGCCGCGTGTCAAAAAAGTTTGGGAAACACTGGCCTAAAGATTCAGTCCATATCCCCCCCCCCCCCCCCCCGAAATGTTTTCTTAGCCCCCCACGAAATTTGACTCTAGTTGCGCCTCTGCCCCTTCCAATACAAAAACATTCTGCATGCAACAGAGGCCCCCTTGTACCATGGTGCAAGGGTGCCTACGTTGGTGCTAGGCTGCTGACACGGCGCCAGCGCAGGGAGCAGAGACAGGAATGCACTGTATTGGATAAATAGGGAGCATTCCTGCCCTTCCACTTTGGCGAAGGGCAGGAAGCTGACTGGCTGCGCTGTCCTACGCCAAAATCCCATGAATGAGGGCCTGAGTGAACATGTTAGCAGAGCATCTAAAGATGTCTTTAAAAAATCACACCACACACATCACTGTCTTAAGTTCTTCTATTATAGGGTAGTATGTGGCTACCTATTGCCATTTGATCGCAACAGGAATACCGGTTGGAAAATGTTAATATCCTACAGGAAAAAAACAACAGGACACATTTTTGAAAAGTCTGCCCCCGGCCGTTAGTTGCCCATCACTCACTTCCTACCGTGTGCATGGTATAGAGGCGCCCGCACAGTGACCTGCAGCCCCCGCGCCATCATGGCATGCCAGCTCGTTAGTGCGAATGCCAGTCAACTCTCATTAGAAAAGTTCCCTTCAACCTCCAAGCTCATTCGGATGCAGGAAGCCGAGCCGTGGCCGGGTCTCGTGCCCGCTCGTGAGGCTGACAGCAGGCGGCGAGGCAGCGGTGCGCCGCTCTACTTTCCAATTTCACACCTACATGCTTCTAAAGCTATTGGTAAACTAACCTTCATGTAAATCCAATAACGTACTCGAGTGAACCGGTGGGGAAAATGTGAGCGCGAGCTTTGTCCTTTTCAGCCTCTCCTTAGACTGGTAGTTGGAAACTCGTGCTATAATAATAGCAAATGGAACCGAAAACACTGATAGGGCAAGTGCCACGAGAGACAAAGTGCTATAATTTTAATGTAGGTTATGGATGGTCAGGACCTTTCAGAATGTCCTTTCTCGCCTTTTTGTCGTATAATTACGGTCACACTTCAGCCCTACCATTCATTGCTTTTTTGAGTGCTCCGAGGTGGCGGAAGGAGGGACTCCACCAACCACGGATCTGGGAATTGAGCACGTACGCCAGCACAAAGTTACACTCAAAAGAAGAGGCCGTTCACCAAGGTCTCTTAGTACTCTGGAATGCAGCCAGCTTCATTGAAGGCAATGGCTGCCAGTGGGCAAATAATCAGCGCCTTGAGGCCCTCACGGGTGAGTAGTTGTGCTATACAAACTCCTGACTGAATGAGTGGTCTAGTCCTCAGCCTACTGTGGTGGTCAATTGTTGGGACTCAAAGAGAGTAATGATGACTTTGTGGCTTGTTACGAAAACATATAGGTTCCTTTTGGCAAATTAAAAAAAAAAAAAAGGTGGCATACCCACAGAATCATTAAGAAAAAGCAACATAAAATACGACAGCAACGCTGTTGCCCAGCGCTGCTTAATATGAATATAAAAAAACTGAAGGTTTTACATAGGACTCTGTAGTCTTTCCTTGGTCATACCTCGCTTGCAATACCACTGGCATCGATAACAGGATAGGCATTTGTCCCATCTCGCCTTATGTTTACTGTCCCATTTTAAATACTGCATAAAAGCCGAATATCACTGTATGCTAGGTTCTTGAGATAGCCATGAAACTTTGAGTGAAGGAAGCTGTAGAATATATTTTTATCTGTTGGAATTGCATTTAAATATATATTGGGTTTAAATGCCTTACCTCCATATCTGCCCCACTGCGACATCCAACTCACTTAATGAATTTTACCAGTAAGTAATCTAGGCATTACCTCTTTATCTGGCCATCCTTAGTTAGTGAGGACGTCCCAAGCCCTCCTAAGAAAAAACATATGGCCTCCAGGCTTCAGTAGCAAAAACAACAAGTGATGGACCGAATGTGGATCAATGTCACACATTCCCCCAGTCAAAAGATCTGGTCCTGAATCCATCGTTTTTTTGCACTCCACACCACCCTGGGTTAGACAATGGCGATATGCAAATCAGCTCTGACCCTGTTGCCCCATGGGAACAGTCCAGTCCGAACTACAAAAGCCATGTCCTTCCCAGAACGGAATCAAGCATCCGAGGACCGGACCGGTTTCGAGGTAACACCTCTCATCAGCCCGGCTAGCTTGACTCCAAGTGGTGTGGAGTGCCTGGGACCCACGTCTGGGCATCCCCAGCGCACTTAGGGCGGCAATTGCAAAAACAACAAGTGATGGACCGAATGTGGATCAATGTCACACATTCCCCCAGTCAAAAGATCTGGGCCTGAATCCATCGTTTTTTTGCACTCCACACCACCCTGGGTTAGACAATGGCGATATGCAAATCAGCTCTGACCCTGTTGCCCCATGGGAACAGTCCAGTCCGAACTACAAAAGCCATGTCCTTCCCAGAACGGAATCAAGCATCCGAGGACCGGACCGGTTTCGAGGTAACACCTCTCATCAGCCCGGCTAGCTTGACTCCAAGTGGTGTGGAGTGCCTGGGACCCACGTCTGGGCATCCCCAGCGCACTTAGGGCGGCAATTGCAAAAACAACAAGTGATGGACCGAATGTGGATCAATGTCACACATTCCCCCAGTCAAAAGATCTGGGCCTGAATCCATCGTTTTTTTGCACTCCACACCACCCTGGGTTAGACAATGGCGATATGCAAATCAGCTCTGACCCTGTTGCCCCATGGGAACAGTCCAGTCCGAACTACAAAAGCCATGTCCTTCCCAGAACGGAATCAAGCATCCGAGGACCGGACCGGTTTCGAGGTAACACCTCTCATCAGCCCGGCTAGCTTGACTCCAAGTGGTGTGGAGTGCCTGGGACCCACGTCTGGGCATCCCCAGCGCACTTAGGGCGGCAATTGCAAAAACAACAAGTGATGGACCGAATGTGGATCAATGTCACACATTCCCCCAGTCAAAAGATCTGGGCCTGAATCCATCGTTTTTTTGCACTCCACACCACCCTGGGTTAGACAATGGCGATATGCAAATCAGCTCTGACCCTGTTGCCCCATGGGAACAGTCCAGTCCGAACTACAAAAGCCATGTCCTTCCCAGAACGGAATCAAGCATCCGAGGACCGGACCGGTTTCGAGGTAACACCTCTCATCAGCCCGGCTAGCTTGACTCCGTTCTGGGAAGGACATGGCTTTTGTAGTTCGGACTGGACTGTTCCCATGGGGCACAGGGTCAGAGCTGATTTGCATATCGCCATTGTCTAACCCAGGGTGGTGTGGAGTGCAAAAAAACGATGGATTTGGGCCCAGATCTTTGGACTGGGGTGAATGTGTGACATTGATCCACATTCTGTCCATCACCTGTTTTGTTTGCAATTGCCGCCATAAGTGCGCTGGGGATGCTCAGACGTGGGTCCTAGGTACTCCACACCACTGGAGTCAAGCTAGCCGGGCTGATGAGAGGTGTTACCTCGAAACCGGTCCGGTCCTCGGATGCTTGATTCCGTTCTGGGAAGGACATGGCTTTTGTAGTTCGGACTGGACTGTTCCCATGGGGCACAGGGTCAGAGCTGATTTGCATATCGCCATTGTCTAACCCAGGGTGGTGTGGAGTGCAAAAAAACGATGGATTTGGGCCCAGATCTTTGGACTGGGGTGAATGTGTGACATTGATCCACATTCTGTCCATCACCTGTTTTGTTTGTCCAGGCTTCAGTAGAACAATCCAAAACTCCCCACTGGTGGGATGGGGAAGAAGCTCCCTGAGGCGACTTGAGGTTCATTGGATGGAGAAGCCTGACACCCGCCTCGACTAGTCATCACCGCTGGAACTCAGCTTGAGGAGGGGAAATATAGATTATTGCATATAGGGATTCTCTCTCTGTGTTCATGTACTCTGATCTGTGCTGATGGTGTGCTGCTGTGCCGCTCCTCACTCGTGCTGGAACACTTTTCAAAGTGGGGATGCTCTCTAGTAGTGTCAATTCACTACAATCATAGGGCGTCAAAAAATCCTGATTTCAAATGGCCAATAGATCGCAGAATTTCAGTAGGAGAGTGCTCACGAAGGAGGTCGGCACATGTGATTTATGTGAAAATAGCGTATAGTATGAGGGACTAAATTGGTAAAACATCATTTAATGGCCATCAAAAATAATGTATTCTGGTAAAATCGTACAACATAAGGTGCTCTGGTATGAAAATCACAACCATAGTAATTAACAAGCAACTATTAAAAATAATGTCCCATTATAATAGTATATTAAGCACTGAAATAATCCCCTATCCAGTAACAGTGTGCAATATAGCAATGATCCTCATCATATTGGTCCCACTCCCAGATCATACCCACAAATTACTTGACCACAGAAAGTGGCCTCGATAGGTTTTTAAATATTGTGTGGTAGAAAGTAGTTTCCTTGCAGATTACTTCTGAGAGTTTTATGGCAGCACCTGCAACATTCCTTCCGACTTCAAATCTGATAGCATTTCGAGTAATGATATTCAGACTGTAATATTCTTCAATATCTTAAACAGGACCTCGTTCTTCAGATTTGGTCTATTATTGTGGTCGTTCTTTCTAGGCGCAGGTAAAATGTTTAGGCTCTGCAGTGGTGAGCACTGTAAATTTAAATGCTAGTATTCTTTTTTCATACATTATCATAAAATTGCTTAATTTTTTTATAATCCACAAAATCACTCGAATAGACATCAACTAGGGTCACTAAGAGGTTGCAGGTATAACTCCAGGCTAGCCATTTGATAACCCTGACAATGACTTGATCGCACTAGTTACAAATATTATGTAGGCTAGGGCAGGAAGAGAAAGTAATATAGAACTCGAAGGCCTATGTTTATATTTTGTAGTTCGCTCCTTTTCCCCTTTCTACTCAGCAAAAAAGGGAGGCTGTTGAATAGCTAAGTGGGGGGGGGGGGGGTAGATATGGCCGCCAGTCTTGTGATGTCAGTGGGTTTGCGATCTCAATTCTGCTACCCTTGGAATTTTGGTGAATTGATGTCCGTGTTCACTCATTGGTTTGTTCTTGACAAAACTGAGTCACAAAGAGAGAGCTGCTAAGCTCAAAAAGCTACATCCCCATATGAAACCAGGAGTCACTAACAACTCTGATGCTGTTCCAAGATGCACTCAGGACTCTGTTGCTAATAACACCCACTGGCCAGGTTTGTGCGTGTGAGACCCAGGGTGAGCCTGTAGAGGAGTGGCAGGTCAACCTGCCTTGGGAAGAGCAGCTGAACCCTTCATGTCCCTTACCAGCCCAGGAAGATGTCCTATTTACTCCACCCACTCTCCAATATAAAATATAACCAAAGTTGTCGTAAATGGATATTATTTACTGTGAGGTTGAGGTTTTTAATATTTATAATATAATTTATAAACAATTTAAGTTCCCTACTAAAAATGTTGTATTTAATTTTTCCTTACAAAATAGAGTATAGACATTTGTGTGTACCACCCAAATGTGTAGTGTTTAATATTTTCGAAAACCTACTTACACCAATCAAGAATTATAAAGATATCTTTATTTCATGTTCTATTCAAAATAATATAATTCAATCAATACTAGTAGCATGTCTTGTTCTGGTTTATGCGGTTATCAATGGGTTGCCGAGTCAATACATGCTGACAGTATGAAGTGAGTAATTGGGACTTGTACTGCATCATCCTCTGTCCCCAACTATCTCCATTGGGCAGGTTAATCCTCTTTTGCATTTTTATGACCCAGAAACAACTGATGTGCAGGCTTAGCTACTGCTACAGGGGTAATAAAAACAAGCATTTGCAATGCAAAAGGTCTCACGTTTGAGCTATTGGTGTTGCATTATTTAGAGATCAAACTTTAATAATGCGAGACCTATTGCATTGCAAATGCTTGTCTTTCCATGCTTCAAGGTTGACATTTATCAGCGCTGCACAAAACAGGCGCATTCTTTCCAGATTCCATGCAAAATAGAAAGGAGTGGGTGGAATGGATGAATATATTGCCCTGGCCAATGTTTATTTAAACAAGAAAAATATAAAGATTAGATTCAATAAAAATGACAGTGTCAAGCAAGCGATATAAATCTTGGCAATCTACACAGGATGCATTTAGCAATGTAAGATCATATCACATGGAAGTAACTGAAACTCTCTAGAGCTAGCCGCAGCCCTGAAATAAAATAAAATGACCTCAGTGCACATCTGGTAATTCATTCCAAAGAGCAAAAAAAGCAAAAGCTCTATAACAATATAAACAAGCATTTGAAGTGTTCTGCAGGGGCAGTGTGAGAGTGGAAGCAGCCTCGATGTAGGAGTGGTGTGGGAGGCAGGAGGAAGTCAGGACGGGGAGGAGGGGAGATTGCCTGCTAGAAGAAGATGCACACTCACGAAGCACATTAACAAGGACGTTGCCTGTCTTCCACAGTTGGGGTCTCTATGTTAATGCCTACAATGCAGAAGACAATATAATGTGCGCTCCGTCTAGCCTGAAAATCAGACATTATTCGAAGAGACCAGAACCACCAGCCGTACAAAGTCATTTTTGCACGATGCGCCGCATCTCAGCAGGTAACCTTTGAAATCTAGGAGCGGGAAGGGATTACAAACAACACAAGCCATCAAATTCACACAAACTAACCCTCAAGAAATACATCACCAGGAGAACACAATCATTTGCAATGCAATAGGTCTCGCAATAGCTAAGTTTGAGCTACTTGTTTTGTAAAAGACAATCTTTTTATTGTGTTTGTTTTGAAAGTTGTTAAAGTAATAATTTTGTCATTTACAATGTGAATAGTTTTAACATTTTCAAGTGTGACACTTATAACCTGTGTTCCGCTGAGTGATGTTGTGGTAGTGCTGAGTGGTGCTGTGTTGGTGCAGAGTGATGCTGTGGTGGTGCTGAGTGGTGCTGTGGTGGATGCTGATTGATGCTGTGGTGGTGCGGAGTGGTGCTATGTTGTTGGTGATTGGTGCTGTGTTGTGGTGATGAGTGGTGCTGTGGTGGTGCTGATTTGTTTTGTGGTGGTGTAGATTGATAATGTGGTGCTGCTGAGTGATGCTGCATTAGCGTTGAGTGATGCTGTGGCGTTCAGTGATGCTCTGGTAGCGCATAGTGATGTTGTGGTGCCCCTGAGTGATGCTGTGGTGATGCGATGGATAGTGAGGGCGATAGATAGAGGGAGGGCAAAAGATAGATAGAGGGAGGGCGAGAGATAGAGGCAGGGTGAGAGATAGAGGCAGGGCAAGAGGGTGAGGGATGGAGTGTGGGCGAGGGATGGAGTGTGGGCGAGGGATGGAGTGTGGGCGAGGGATGGAGTGTGGGTGAGGGATGGAGCGTTTGCGAGGGATGGAGTGTGTGCGAGGGATGGAGTGTGGTCCGTGGGAGGGATGGAGTGTGGGGCGGGGGAGGGATGGAGTGTGGGGCAAAGGAGGGATGGAGTGTGGGGCGGGGGAGGGATGGAGTGTGGGGCGGGGGAGGGATGGAGTATGGGACGGGGAAGGGATGAAGTGTGGGGCGGGGGAGGGATGGAGTGTGGGGCGGGTAGGGATGGATGGAGTCGGGTGAATGGATGGATGGATGGATGGATGGAGTGCGGGGATGGATGGATGGAGTGGGGGGATGGATGTATGGAGTGGGGGGATGGATGGATGGATGGAGTGGGGGGATGGATGGATGGAGTGGGGGGATGGGTGGATGGAGTGGGATGGATGGATGGATGGACTGGGATGGATGGATGGATGTGGGGGGATGGATGGATGGATGGAGTGGGGGATGAATGGAGTGGGGGGATGGATGGATGGAGTGGGATGGATGGAGATGGATGGAGATGGATGGAGTGGGGTGGATGGATGGATGGATGGATGGAGTGGGGGATGGATGGATGGAGTGGGGGATTGATGGATGGAGTGGGATGGATGGAGTGGGGGATGGATGGATGGATGGAGTGGGGAGATGGATGGATGGAATGGGATGGATGGATGGATGGAGTGGGGAGATGGATGGATGGAGTGGGATGGATGGATGGAGTGGGGGGATTGATGGATGGAGTGGGATGGAATGATGGATGGAGTGGGGGGATGGATGGATGGATGGATGGATGGAGTGGGGGATGGATGATGGATGGAGTGGGGGATGGATGATGGATGGAGTGGGGGGATAGATGGATGGAGTGGGGGGATGGATGTATGAAGTGGGGGGATGGATGGATGGAGTGGGGGGATGGATGGATGGATTGGGGGGATGGGTGGATGGAGTGGGATGGATGGATGGATGGACTGGGATGGATGGATGGATGTGGGGGGATGGATGGATGGATGGAGTGGGGGATGGATGGATGGAGTGGGGGGATGGATGGATGGAGTGGGATGGATGGAGATGGATGGAGTGGGGTGGATGGATGGATGGATGGATGGATGGATGGAGTGGGGGATGGATGGATGGAGTGGGGGATTGATGGATGGAGTGGGATGGATGGAGTGGGGGATGGATGGATGGATGGATGGAGTGGGGAGATGGATGGATGGAGTGGGATGGATGGATGGATGGAGTGGGGAGATGGATGGATGGAGTGGGATGGATGGATGGAGTGGGGGGATTGATGGATGGAGTGGGATGGAATGATGGATGGAGTGGGGGGATGGATGGATGGATGGATGGATGGATGGATGGATGGATGGATGGAGTGGGGGATGGATGATGGATGGAGTGGGGGGATGGATGGATGGAGTGGGGGATAGATGGATGGAGTGGGGGGATGGATGGATGGAGTGGGATGGATGGAGATGGATGGATGGAGTGGGATGGATGGATGGATGGATGGAGTGGGGTGGATGGATAGTACAATCAGGGAAGCAGAAGGCAGGAAAACAAGGGCAATCAGGGTGAGCAGAAGGCAAGAAACAGTATTGAAAATGGTGAAAGGATGGACACCCTTCTCTCTTGAAATAGTTTCCATATCTGTACTAAATAATTATATGTACATTGTGTCAGAATGCATGATGTTCCACTGTAATATATGTACCTTAATGAGGACATGTTAGCACAACTATGTACCTACTCGGAGTAGGACTGTCAAGCAACAATTACATTGGAATTCTGTGGCAGTGTGTGATTGTTTTATGAGTCTTAATGAGCTAGTAATCTTGCTTCCTAATGCTAAATCCTACATACATTTAAATCCGATTGTTAAACTCTGTATGTTTCATAGTATCGTATGTATTTCTTCTATAGACTATAGGTCAGTATGTCAACGTGTAAATAAATCAGTTTGTAAATAATTTGCAAAATGTATTAAAACCCACATTTATCAGGCATGTTACTTTATTTCGGTGTTGCTGCAGATACAGTGACAAACGTTTTAAGCACTTGCTCACAATCTCATGGAACTACACTGAAGCCAAATCTTTTGTCGGAAATGAGTATGCCCTCTCAATTCATAAATTCAGCTCACCGGTTCAGCAGTTGAAAACAAGAGCTGGATGCAACAGGATTTGCATGTGTGCTTCCTTGGCAGTCTCCTCCCCCCCACCCCATTGATGGTTTGTGAATGGCGAAGAATTTGCACACAGGCTCAGGTTGCAGCGCTTCTTGGTCAGAGCGGGGAGCAAAGGGTTAGATGAGTCCAGCCACTGCCTGTCACTTCCAGAGCACGCCGGCTATAGCCACGCCTCCGTAATAACATTATTGATTTGATGAAAAGCTGTGCAAATCCTATTTTATCCTCCGTTCTCCAAAACAGAATGAAGCAAGACATTAAGAAGGAAGTTTCGCCGTGTTTTAGATTCTTAAATAGGCACTGGTTCGCCTCAAGACCAAGATTTAGTATGTTTGAAGCTGCCGCTTTTATCCGTCTTCTGCCAGTCCAGCACCTTTAGTTTTGATGTGGACAATACGTGAAAGTTTAATAATTTGCCTTCACCGGGCTTGAACACTAAATACTAGCATCATTTGCTCACGCAAAATAAAAATGAAAGGCTGCTGTTTTAGGCTTTGTTGTCTTTACCTATTCTGAGTAGTTTAAACAGATAATCTACAGTGTGTTGTAAAAGCGCACAGGCTTTGTGGGGGTATTGGTGACCAGCCTTCTGGTATTTTAGAGGAGGGTTAGTTCGTCTTCATCAGTGGTATAGTGTGTTTATAGCAAGTGCTATTAAAGATGTAAACACTGAGTACAGGGTCCACGTTTATACAAACAGACGACACTTTCTTATGTGCCGAACCCGAAACAAAGCCCTGGAGACCACCCATGTCCCTGTACATTGGATCTGAGTAGATTGGCGTAGTGGGTGGGGTGCGGTTTGGTCGCCAGTCAGTGAGGATGGAGGCTGGGGGGGCTAATTGGGGAGAGGGCCTGAGGTTTCAGTGGGGCGGAGTTGGGCTCGCAGTTTGGATGGGTGAGAGAGGTGGCGGGTAGCATGGCTCTGAGGTTCCATGAATCCTGAACCCGTTCAATAAAGGTTGTCGTATCGTGACGATTTTGGTATCAGCGAACCGCAAATGACGAGTGCGGTATGCATGAGTGTTTTCGTCATGTTACACCGATGGATTCACTGTGTATTTGACGATCTAGTCTGAACCCTTGGGTTCCATTTTGTGCATAGCAGCCATTTTGTGGTTGCCCTCACATAGGCTGATGACTACAGGATGACTGTGGCCAAACATGTCTCTAGGGACACATACACCTTAGCTTGAGTTTGTGCTGAGTCCTGTTTGACCTGAGTGAACTGACTCTGTTGCCCGAGGCTAAACTTGCGAAACCAGTTCCTTGTTAGGCAGCTGGTCAGATAGAGATCAAAGAGCAGGACATTGTTTAGTTTATAGCACACGCACACACCCTTCTATCTTGTTTCTCATCTGTTTCTGCTCCTTCCTTTATGGCTTAATTATTGATTTGGGTTGAGGTCTTTTATGATGGGCCCGTCTGGCCTGTCCGAGCGGAATGTTGGATTTTGCCTTGTCATTTCTGGTGGGCTGGACAACTGAAAGTGGGTTTGTCGTTATGCGATACTTTTGTAATGTCATCCTCTGATTGGTCAGTTTGTAAGTAATTGATGCTAGCCAGGAATGTGATTTTTGGCATAAAAGACGATGCTCCGCTCTATGATTTTGAGCAGTCTCCTGAGAACATACACCGTGCTGTACTTCTAGGACCTCTGTTACTGGCTGCAGCTAATAAATTTGATCATTGACATCACCAAGAAGTATCCTGTGTCTCTGTTTGCCAAGACAGGTGAATCCGAAGACTTTGGGCGTTTTCCCTGGCGCCGCTGGGTTTAAATCCCGGTTCTTCAGCTCTGGAGGAGGCGGAAAGGGGATGGGTACAGGAGTGGCGCTGGTGGGGGGTGGCGTCCTGGGATGCGGGGTTTCAATGGAGGTGGAGGAATGGGGGGGGGCGGTCGGCGGTGCGCCGGAGGAAGGGTGTGCTTGCAGGAGAGACATTACATTAAGGGGGTGGTCGCAGCAGGGGCCTTTCATCCTTCTGAGGCTGTTTGGGTTGGGGTGCAGTTCGGCGGGCGATGGGAGGACAGGGCAGGGGTCGGGCACCGTCTGTTCCAGAGTGGGACCACCAAAAAAAGAAAATCAGGAGGTATTTTGGAAGGTGTACCCTGGAAGCAATTAATACACGTAAACATCGATTTGAAATAGTGTGTCGCACTTATATGAATTTTAAATAAAAGTGTGTACAATGTAGCAAGGGCAACTAAAAGATCACAAGGTGCAGTATGTAACAGAGAAATGATGTGCAGGACCTGGTTAAACTGGATTACTGAAACTAGGATGCGATGGGAGGCTATGAACTGGACACTGGGCTGTACACAAAAATGCAACGCTGGTTTACACCTTTTTACTATTTCAAGCACATTGAGATGAAGTGATTTGCCCAGCCTCACACGATGTTCCCCCAGGAATGTTTGTTTAAGCTGTTAGCTCTTGGCATTGCTGTGGGGAGGGAGAAGGAGAAATGCGAGTCGTGAAGTGTGAAGCAGTGGGCGGGGAAGCAGATCCCTTTGAAGCTCTCGGAGGCAGGAGCAAATGGTAAGGGGAGGAGAAATGCTGCTGGTGGCAATGATGCGAGGCAGGCTGAAGGCTCGGGCAAGCTCGGAGGCCGTGAAATAAACAAGCAATTAGGGGGGAGGAGAAGGGAGGCCAGTGCGCACTGCGGACGCTGGGGAAGCCAGTGGGAGGGAGGCTGATGGCTTTGAGGTGGGGAAATGCGCGTGCTTGTGGTCACGTGATTTCACGTGAACTGTTGGAAATCCGCACTCGCAATCCGCCTGGTTTAACTTTCTGGTTTCACCCCAATAGGTCTCTCTACGAGACCTAAAAAAACGCTTAGTAGCAGTTATGTCTACTGAAGAAAGGGTACCTATTCCTCCTAGATGTGAATGGGACTTACTGTTCCAACCCTCATATCTAGATGGTGGCAATGCCCTGCTTTATACACACCCAACCTGAACACCCCCCTCCCCAACAACCTTTTAGCAGCATTCAACATGGCACCGCACACCTCTTTAAAGTCCTGAAACAATATGACATCTACCCCTCACTCGAATTGTAGTCAGGCCTTACCTTCTTAAAAAAAAGAAAAAAAAACAGCTGCATCATCTACAAAGACATCATGTCACCCGAACCTATCTGACTGGCAAGCGGCACACCTGCAGCCAAGACACAATCAGACTAAAGGTGAAGTGGAACAAAAAAGAAAAAAGGCAACATCTCCATTTAAAGTACCCATGATCTGAAACAACATTCCTGTATCCAAAGGAGCCAACTTATCCCTACTATAGTTTCGGAAAGTGCTGAAGCCACACCTCTTTAAACAGCAGTGCATCACAAACAGTAGAGCCTACCTTCACCATCAGAACCCAGCTTCCTTACCAATCATTTATTGACAGTGAGTTTAACTTTTACATTTGTATTATATGAATAACACATGCATATATGGAGTGGTGGACGAAACACCGCTCCTTTGCATATTTTGAGAATTGTCTACAGTGCGTACTCTGACAGGTCGTGTATGCACGAGCCCAAGCTTTTTTTGTGCTTTTTTTGGGGCAATTGTTAGGGGCAGTGTGGTTGTGTACAGGCACAAACAGGAGCTACGCACCCATGTCTTTATTGGTAGATTCAGAAGAGCATACAAAAGTCAAATAGTTAGTAGTTTGCTCCAACAATTTCACCAAGGTCTAATTGCAATGACGAAGTAAAAGGTTGTCCTTGTTATTAGCATGGGCTTATATTTTCACCAGTTTTCCCCTTACCCAAAGAATCCAAAAACACTGGTTTTAGGGAAGTCAAGGAGGGTTCCTCGAGTACAGTTAGGACGACCAAACCACACTGTTCTCGAATTATCAACCTAAAGTCTCAGAAGACTATCAGTAAGAGCTGGAGAAAGGGTACTGAGGTCCAGTGACAGGCTGCCTGAGGGCAAAAAGTCAGGGCTTAGTGCTAGCCCCAGAAGTCAACTCCAGCAGTGCCTGCTGCTCAGGTCACAAATGTTACCTCCTGGCAGAACCTGATGGAAAGAATCTGGACAACACGCCAGGCAGAATCGTTAGAGAGAACCTAAGCAGCCTCAAGTAAACATGTTATAAAAGGCCCTGGATAGCACTTTGTGTGTGGGCCATGAAATTTTCAGAGTTTACTTCAGTTAGAAACTTGGTTGAAAACTAGAAGTATTCCAGTGAGGGTCCCAATGAGGGCACCTTGGTTAAAGGTCACTGGAGGGACCATCGACCTAAAACCAGTACAAACTGCCAGTGGGTGCTTAAACTTAAAGGATCTCAGAGGTCACCTCTGTAGGACCCTCATAAAGTTCCCTAAGGTTTAGAGTCGCTGTAGGAAAGGCCTGATAACCCTTAGATTAACTCAAAGAGTCTGAAAAAGCAACAATGATCCATAAGCCCGGTTAGACAGACAAAGAGGTAATAAGGACAAGTCAAAAATAATTTTTACATTGCGGACAACCAATCCAGAGGAATTAATTTGTAGTTCAAAAGCTCAACTTAGCACCAAGTTCCTTGCCATTTCACTCCCAGAAAGGTTTATATCCTTTTTTTTCATTTTTAAATGCCCCAATATTTTGACCTCACCTCTGTTTTAGCTCCTTTTGTGGCCAGTCATTTCCACTTACTTTTGCTGTTAAACACAGCTATCTTGACAAAGAAGAGTCCTCCAATTTGCTTGTTTGGGTTGTAATAAATGTTATTCTCATCTTACTGGTAAGCACAAGTTCATTCACATGGATATGCTGACTAGTTGCATCACTTCTCTCTGGTCATGGCTTAGGTTCTGCTATCAGTTACTTTTGTGAGGATGTTGCTTTTCTCGGTATGACGTGTTTTATTCCATATCACTTTGGTATAAAACTTCTGGCCTTTTATTATACCTCTAGAACAGCTGTTGGAAGTTTGGGGCCCCAGGCTCTAACTACCTGTCAAATGCGACCTACAGATTCAATCAAAATGTATTTTTTCTGTTTAATGCAACATTTGCAATTGCTTTGATACCTGAATCCAGGGGAGAGTTAGTGTGTCTATGTTGCCCATATTTATTAAAGGCAGAGTGGAGAAGACAGAGACCGGCCACATAGATGATGAACGACTTACAGAGAGTTCTGACAACCACGGCTCCGAAACGGCCTTTTATTACTAGGACTCGAAGTCCACACCTATGGTGCTGATGTCGCCCGTGTCGTGGGGAGTTCCAGAGGAGGACTGATGACTGCAATCAATCACTGGCGGCGCCACTGGCATAAAAACTCTGGGAGTTGCCAGCCCGCTGAGAAGTATCCTCCAAGCGGTACCTAGGCAACGATGGGACGGAGGCTACCGGCTGCGAAAGACACAGAGCAATTTGCCTAGAACCGGTGCGGCACCTGAAGTCATCTGCTTGCGATGGTGCTGCTACTGCAATCCGGATCCCAGGCAGTAAGCCGCCCCTCTGAATTCTGCCGTGACCACACTGAGAACGCAAACGCTGCTCACAGAGCGAACTCAGTACAGAGCATGAGTAACTCCACTATCTCAACCGCTGAAGTCACCGGTTTTGCCCTTTCCAGATTATCCATCTTGGATCGGGCTGGGCTGCATTTGATGACGTCATCCAACTGACAGGAGGCTGCCATATATATAAAGTAAAATAATAACAGGTGGAAAGGGGGCGAGAGGTTGTTGGCAGACTGTGTGAACCATTACATATTTTATGCTGCCTTCTATCGCTTGTTACTGAACTCTACATCTGGTGGCTAACGCTAAAGGGTTTTAAGGGAATAATATTTCCTCGCTATCAAGAAGAAAAGCAAACTTGAATAAAATGTATTTCCCGGCAAACACAGCTAATAAACAAGTAACCAAGCAAAACAAACCAGTGGTGCGCGTGCACCACAGAGGAGCAGGGCCGGGAATGGAAACTAGTGGTGAACGCGCACCACAGAAGAGCGGGGGGAGGGAGCGCAGCAGCGGCAGCAAGGCAAACGTGTGCCCACCTTTGCCCAATCGCGTGCCTTTAAAAAAAAAAAAAAGACGAGAAAGCCAATGCCTACCACAAAAGCCTGATCACACGTACAAGCGTGTGGTCAGCTTTCAAAACCCCTTACAAGAGGTCTTGCGCTGTGCGAGCAGTGCTGTGCACTGCAAGGCTAGGCGCAAGACCTAAAAACAACACATAGACCAAATTACCACAAGCCTCTGTGTACAGTCACCCCAAGTAGAAGGTAACTCTTTAGTATGCAAGTGACCAAAGTCTTATAGCCCTCCGCCTGCACCGTCTTCCAGGACGCAGGCAAACATTTGCTATAAAATTTCGTAACAAGAATATTTGTGTTTCCACCCACAGGATATTCGCCAATCTTTTGATGCACATAAATGACTAGTTCCCCCTCAGGCCTCTGTGTACAGCCACCACCAGGTACAAGAACTTCTAATGCAGAAATAGAACAGCATGAAACCACTACCGGAGTGCAAGATTACCTTAATGAAAGTACCTGGAGTTGTAGTAGTTTCATTAAAAGAAAATGTAGAATTTATGATACTAAAAAGATAATACAACTGCGAGGGTAGATATGTGAAAATGAAGGCCAATAATACATGAGCCCCATCGATGAACGGATCCTATGATTGCATCAATTTTAACTGAAAGGTTAGAATTTTAAACCAGCATTGGCAAAGCTAATAGACCTTGGTCTGGGGACCTACTGGCTTTGCGAAATGCTTTTGGCGGTGCTGTACAACGTCGGAATGCTGTGCAGCCCGACTCACTATAAAAATAAATTAAAAAAGGTATGATGGTGGTGGCATTATTCCTATGATGTGTAAATGCATCAGAATGCATGAGCGCCCTAGTGGAATGAAGAGGTTGTCATTTATGTAATTGTTTTATTTACTGATCCAAGATGAGGAAAGGAACACCTGACACCTTAGTGAAGATCTACTGCAAGACACTGTGGTCATTAATAATATTAACAAACATATTATGTTAAACATAATACATAGCAACAAAGGCAAAGTAAGTGCTAACACGCTCTTGGAGGCAATAAAAGCAGTTCTTAGAGGGAAGTTCACCACAGAGGACACTAGCCTTTGAAAAATGAAAGAGGCATTTACTCTTCAACCAAGATCAGAGTTAAGGAATGATGAGGAAGCCCACAATGAACACAGTGCCAGAAGTAATGGAGGAATGTAGTAACCTTCTGGAGGCAGATTTGGTATACAGTCATAATATCGAGTAAAAAATATAGAATTGCATTAATATCGAGTTAAAAATATAGAATGGACAAAATATCGAATGGACAGAATATAGACAACAAAAATATCGAATGTAATGGACAAAATATCAAATGGACAGAATATAGACAACAAAAATATCGAATTTGAGGTAAGTAAGTTAATATCGATTTACATAAATATAGAAAGTCAAAATATCAAAGTATAAAATATAGATGTTAAAACTATCTATTTTTCAATAATATCGATTTTTTAAAGTGTTTTTTATGTTAGTATGTGTGAAAAGTGTATATTTATTTTATAATTTGTTAAGTAATGAATTTTATGGTATTTAATTTTTGCTTAATTTAATTCTGTAGCGGGTTGTGGGTTTACAGGGGAATAGGGTGGGAAGTAATTTAATTATAATTGATTAAATGTTTTAATTTATTTCTTGGTATTTATCTTGAATTAATTGTTAATGAATTTTTAATTGGTAATTAATTAAGTTATAATTGGCAATTAATTTTTATTAATTGATTAATTGATAATTATGTTAATTTTATTACTGTATTTTATGTAGCTGGTTGTTGGTTTATAGGGGAATAGGGTGGAAAGTATTTTAATTATAATTGATTAAATGTTTTAATTTATTTATTGGTATTTATCTTGAATTAATTGTTAATTACTTTTTAATTGGTAATTCATTAAATTGTAATTGGTAATTAATTTTTATTAATCGATTAATTGATAATTATGTTTTTTTTCTGTAGCGGGTTGTGGGTTTATAGGGGAATAGGGTGGGAAGTAATTTAATTATAATTGATTAAATGTTTTAATTTATTTATTGCTATTTATCTTCAAATAATAGTTAATTTTTAATGGGTAATTAATTAAATTATAATTGGTAATTAATTTTTATTAATTAATTATGTTAATTTTGTTAATTTATTTACTATAGCGGGTTGTGGGTTTATAGGGGAAAAGGGTGGGAAGTAATTTAATTGTAATTAATTACATTTTTAAATTTATTTATTGGTATTTATTTTTAATTAATTGTTAATTATTTTTCAATTGCTAATTAATTAATTGTAAATTGGTAATTAATTTGTATTAACAGGTAATTATTTTAATAAATATTTTGTATTTGTATTTTTAATTGATTAATTATATCATATTACATTGGTAATTATTTTTAATTAATTTGTAATTGGTATTAATATATATATTTTTTATTAATATATGAAGTATTTACTTTCCCTACTATTGCACTCACTGAAATGGGAATAGTAAATTTAACCCCTACGCTATTCAACGTTTTCCCTACTGTTGCACTCTCTGGAGTGGGAATAGTAATTTTTACCCCTACTCTATCCAACGTTTTACCTACTGTTGCACTCTCTGGAGTGGGAATAGTAATTTTTACCCCTACTTTATCCAACGCTTTCCCTACTGTTGCACTCTCTGGAGTGGGAATAGTAATTTTTACCCCTACGCTATCCAACGCTTTCCCTACTGTTGCACTCTCTGGAGTGGGAATAGTAATTTTTACCCCTACGCTATCCAACGCTTTCCCTACTGTTGCACTCTCTGGAGTGGGAATAGTAATTTTTACCCTCCCGCTATCCAACACTTTTCCTACTGTTGCACTCTCTAGAGTGGGAATAGTAATTTTTACCTCTACGCTATCCAACGCTTTCCCTACTGTTGCACTCTCTGGAGTGGGAATAGTAATTTTTACCCCTACTCTATCCAACGCTTTCCTTACTGTTGCACTCTCTGGAGTGGCAATAGTAATTTTTACCCCTACGCTATCCAATGCTTTCCCTACTGTTGCACTCTCTGAAGTGGGAATAGTAATTTTTACCCCTACACTATCCAACGCTTTCCCTACTGTTGCACTCTCTGGAGTGGCAATAGTAATCCTCCCGCTATCCAACGCTTTCCCTACTGTTGCACTCACTGGAGTGGGAATATTAATTTTTACCCCTATGCTATCCAACGCTTTCACTACTTTTGCAGTCACTGGAGTGGTAATAGTCAATGTTACCCTTTCCGCTATCCTATGGTAAAAATATTGTATATTTTTTATTAATATTACGTTCATACATATATATGTATTTACAAATCAATTTGTATGTTTTTTCACTCACATTAATTATTTATAAATTTTAAGGTTATTTAAGTATTTTAAGTATGTTTAAGTTAATTATATTAATCATTTCATACATTTTTATTTACTTTATAGCATTTAAAAAAAATTATATTTTTACTAACTATATTTTTTACAATGATATTTTTGATTCGATATTTTTGTACTTACCCGTTTGGAGATAGGAATTCAATATTTTGGCATTCTATATTTTTTACTCGATATTATAGTAGTTTTATATTTTTGTTATCGATATTGTTTCAGTGATCCGGCAGATTTAAATGCTAGAAACAGATAGGGACAATTGTTTACTAACAAAACGTGACTGTCGCTTCTACAAATTTGCAACAAATCCAGTAACCTTCTGGAAAACCTTCTCAGAGTGCAGCAGGCTAAAACTTACATAGTTAAGGCTAGAGACAAAAATGGTTCTGTGTTCAAGAGAGATAAACAAAATGGATTGCCTTCAAGACCTCTATAGAGACTTACATAAAAGAAACCCCACAGACCTATAAACGGTATACAGAGAGCACAAGCCCCTCTACTGTTTCAGCAGCGGACTGTGAGAAACTAGACCAACACATCTCTAAAGGAGACATTCTAAGAGCGATATCAGAACTGCTCCCATTCAAGGCTCCAGCCCCAGAGGGGTTGACAGCCTTCTTTTATACAACTTTCAGTGCTCAAATACTACCTAACCTAATGAAAGTGTATCATCAAATAATAAAGGGAAAAAGGAAAGCTCACACTGGCAGAATCTAACACTTATTTGGTCTTAAAGCTGGGAAAGCCTCCAGAAAACTGCACCTCTATTAGACCTATTTCTTTCCTCAAAATAGACATAAAAATCTTTACTAAAACAATGACAACCCAACTTCAATCATCTACCCTCAGGGAAATCATACACCCTGGCAAATCTGGCATTATGATTGGAAGGCAAGCTAGTGACAAAACCAAAAATAAAACCACCATATAGACATCAGCAACAAGGAAGGAAGAAATATGGTGCATTGGGGCTTTATGAACGATACCCTGCACAATATTGGCCTGGGTGAGACCTCTAGAGGGTAGTTAATGACCAGATATCATGTCCCCAAGAAAACAGTTGGTAAATGAAGCATGTTGTAGTAGATTACAATAGCACAAGGCACAAGACAGGGATGCCCACTCTACCCCTCTTTATTGCTATTGCTTTGGAACCGCTTGCTCAAAGAATCTGTAACAATCCCCTGATCGAGATGATGGGTCTAGCCGGAGACAATGTTTGCAGATGATATATTAATCTGATTGATGAACCCAACTAGGTAGCTCTGACCTCTCATGAAGGAACTGGAGGAGTTCCAAAGGGTATCTAAATTTAAGATACAGAGGGTCTTAACCTATCCACTTCAACTGCGAAGATACAGGCACTTTAAAAGATAGCAACACTTCAGTGGTCTAGCTCGGCAATTTTATACCAAGTCTAGATTTGGTGAAAAACATAAGGGTGACTAGAAAGGTAAACGTGTATAAATTGAGGAATACCATACAGACTGAATTCAACAGATGGAGAAGCAAAACCTCTCCTCACTGGGATCCCTTAAAATGTTGTTGCTTGCCAAGGTGTTCTATACCTTTCAGACATCCCTCCTCCATACTAAGGACTATATAGATGCCCTTCAGCTCAACTGCATGTATTATGTTGGGCAAAATAAAAGGGGAGACTCAGTAGACAGCAATGCATGAGTATCAAATAGAGGGGACTGTGGTACTTAATTTCCTTTACTATTACTACACGGCTCACCTCTTCTTTTTTCTCAATCTTACTGAGAGGGATATGGACAAAATCCAGCACTTGATTGACCATACCTTAAACAGGGCACATATCTGGTCCCTTGGATACCTAAGGCTGACAGGAACACTACCCAATCACAGTATATACTTGAAAGTTCTGGGACAGAATAGGCGCACAAAGAGGCCTAACCACGTTCTCCTCCCTGTTCACACCCTTATGGGATAAAATAAACCTTTCCTCGGGCCAAGATAGAAAGGACTTCCTTAATTGGTGGGAAAGGATGTAGAACATTAAAATGTATGTTTGAAGGCACACAAATAAAATCCTTTGACCAATTAAAAGACGAAGATGGACAGCAAGAAACTGATCACTTCTGCTATTTTCAAGTGCAGTACTGGGTCCTTCAGACACATATGAAAAAGGACACATACGAAAAAGGGCAGCTACCCTATTTGGAAAGAACCTTTTTCACCTTGATTGCCAGAAGAGAGTAGTCTCGAAGTTATATAAGCTCTTTAACACACTGGACCCAGACAAGCAACTTCCCTTTCAAGATGCCTAGGAGCGAAAACTTGTTATTAAGCTAGGTGATTACCAATGGCAAGATATAATAACTAGGAGGTAACATAACTAGCCATATTTGAGTTAGAGAAACATTCTTGAAAATGCTATACTGCTGTTACTACACTACAACTAGGGGGGCTATTAGGATGACGGGCGGACTTTGTCCGCCCGTTATCCTAGCGGGGATTGGGACCACCCGCCATAAGGGCGGGGGTCCCGTGGGGGGTATTAGGATGTGCCCGCCACAGTGGCGGGCACATCCTGCATTTTTAGCATTGTGGCGGGCGGTGCTCTCAGCACCGCCCGCCACAATGCAAAAAATGCATTTAAGCATTTCCATAAACAAAGCGGCAGGCACTGCGCGATGCCTGCCGCTTTGTTTATGCAAATAAAGGGGGGTACCACAGGTACCCCCTTTTGTGCCCCCCCACCTCTTCTTCACTCTGGGGGCCCGCAGGGGGCCCCCAGAGTGAAGACCGCATGCCTTTCCGTGGCGGCATCGCCGCCACGGAAAGGCATCCGATTTTGGCCATCCTAATATGGCTGGCGGTGTCTATTAGACACCGCCACTATATTAATCTTTTTCCGCCCCGGCCGCAAGGCGACCGGGGCAGAAAAGCGGCGGACGGTCTTTCCGTCCGCCGCGGCTCCCCGCCATTCTAATATGGCGGGGGGGAATTCAGGACAGGATGTCGGGCGGATTGCCCCCGCCAGGCCGGCGGTGGCTACTGCAAGCCTGGCGGGGGCAATCCGCCCGACATCCTAATGGGCCCCTAAATTGGAAGCTTAGGACCCGATTCACAGGACTAACTTAAGACAAAATCCAGGGCCGGACTGGGAACCAAAACCGGCCCTGGCAAAGTGCTTGGCCGGCCACCCTCCCCCGGGGGTTGTGGGTGCTGCTGAGCTCTTTGCCGGGGCCGGTTTTCGGCCGATTTTGTTACAGGGCCGATTTTGCAGTTATGCTGCAAAAACAGCCCTGTAACAAAAACGGCCCCAGGACCCCAAACCGGCCCCCACCGGTGCGGCACACCGGGGGATTGCCAGGTGCCCTCTATGGCCAGTCCGGCCCTGACAAAATCCTATACTTACTACCATTTTGGTATTCACAGGAGGCACTTACTCATTTTGGTATTCACAGAAGGCACTTACTCATTGATGAGTAAGTGGCATATGTAGGTTATTTCCATTTTGCTATTCTCAAATAGCGATTTTTAAGGAATCGCTATTTGAGACTTGCAAAATGGAATGTAGGTAAAAAATCGCAATTTTTTAGCGAATTGCTAAAATTCCTTAATTGCGATTAGCAAATTGTGAATCGCAATTAAGGAATGAATGGGGATACATTCTAAACTTGCGATTTTCTATGAGAAAATCGCAATTTGAGAATCGCAATTCCAATTTTGCCAGGGTGTCCAAAGGACACCTGTTGCACCCCTGGAATGTGCATGTAAGTACATGTGGCGCACATACATGCCCTAAGGACATGTCTGTGCGCCACATGGCACTTTGAATCTTTTTAAAAAATGCATTTTGACAGGAAATCGCAAAATACCATCTACTTGGAGTAGGTGGTATTTTGCGATTCGTTAAGCCAAAATCGCAATTTTCAAGGCACCCCTACATAGCATTTAAGGAATCGCAAAATTGTGATTCTTTAAATGCTTGAGCAAAAAAAGGAATCGCAATTTTGGCGATTCCTTATTTTGCTATGTGGCCCATACATACCAAAACACCTTTTGCGATTCGCAAACGCCGGAACTCTGCGAATTCCGGCGTTTGCGAATCGCAAAACGGCCCCTTAGTGCCTTCTGTGAATATCAAAATGAATAAGTGCACTTACTCATTTCGGTATTCACAGAAGGCACTTACTCATCAATGTGTAAAGCTTCTCCTGTGAATACCAAAATTAGTAAGTGCCTTCTTTGAATACCAAAATTAGTAAATGGTAGTAAGTTTAGGATTCTGTCTTCAGTTAGTTCTGTGAATCGGGCCCAATGTGTCACCCGAAAGGAGCCCACTGCTGAAGAGAACATGGGACACTGGGGTCACTCGCTCATGTACTCTGGTCTTTCTATCAGTCACTTTTTTTTAACAATTGAGGATGTTACTGTCTCCCACATGGCTCACTGGTCTGAGATGGTCCAGCTTGACGCCCTACCGAGAAGATTGGCAGAAAAGGTGACTTCCCACCTACTCTTGGCAGGAAAACAATGCATACTCTCATTATAGAGGACTGCAAAGGTTTTGTGGGAAGCAGTTTTGATGGGCAGGATTTGGTGAATTCTGGCAATAGAAAAGGTATCAAAAATGGCTTAATTGAAGGAACATTATTTTAGGAGACATTGGAGATGCTTTTAACCTCTTTGTCCAGAGACATTTGAGCATTGCAATGTCCCAGAATAATGAAAGGCCTAAACATCATAGAAGATGCCAAGCTGTACCTCTACTACACAGATGAGAAAGACACTAGAGACATAAAAAGACATAATATGGTTTTATTTGAAACTGTTATTAATTTATCAGTTTGTAATTTAACAGTATTAATGAACTGGTTGATGGTGACGATTATGGTGGGATGAGGATTTGATTGGCAAGAGGGGAGTTTTTGAGAATTGTTTCACTCTTTCATGCTTTTAAAAGAAATAAAATAAAATGAATTTAAAGTACCTATTTCATTTCAATCTGATGACATTGGTGTGTTTTCTACACTATCTACTATGGCCTTGCAGGAAAGTTAAATAGACTTATTGAGCAACATCTATTTTTCCGGATCACTGACATAATTTTCGAATACACAAATATAAAATTGAACAAAAAATTGAAGAAAAAATATAGAATGCAAACATATCGAAGTCCTATCTACAAACAGGTAAGTACAAATATAGCGAATCAAAAATATCGTTAAAAAAAATATACTTAGTCAAAATATCATTTTTTTTAAATGTCTTAAAAGTGATTTAAAATTAATGAAATAATAAATATAATTAACTTAAACATACTTAAAAATACTTAAATAACCTTAAAATTATTAAATAATTAATTTAAGTTAAAAATAAATTGATATACCATTTTTTTAATACATATATATATATATATATATATATATATATATATATATATATATATATATATACGTAATATGCATAAAAAATACAATATTTTTACTGTAGGATAGCGGGAGGGTAAAATTTACTATTACCACTCCAGTGAGTGCAACAGTAGGGAAAGCGTTTGATAGCGGGAGGGTAAAAATTACTATTTACAATCCAGAGAGTGCAAGAGTGGGGAAAGCGTTGGATAGCGTAGGGGTAAAAACTACTATTCCCACTCCAGAGAGTGCAACAGTAGGGAAAGCGTTGGATAGCGAGAGGGTAAAAATTACTATTCCCACTCCAGAGAGTGCATCAGTAGGGAAAGCGTTTGATAGCGGGAGGGTAAAAATTACTATTCACACTCCAGAGAGTGCAAGAGTGGGGAAAGCGTTGGATAGCGTAGGGGTAAAAACTACTATTCCCACTCCAGAGAGTGCAACAGTAGGGAAAGCGTTGGATAGGGAGAGGGTAAAAATTACTATTCCCACTCCAGAGAGTGCAACAGTAGGGAAAGCGTTGGATAGCGTAGGGGTAACAATTACTTTTCCCACTCCAGAGAGTGCAACAGTAGTGAAAGCGTTGGATAGCATAGGGTAAAAATTACTATTCCCACTCCAGAAAGTGCAACAGTAAGGAAAGCGTTGGATAGCGTAGGGGTAAAAATTACGATTCCCACTCCAGAGAGTGCAAAAGTAGGGAAAGCGTTGGATAGCGTAGGGGTAAAAATTACTATTCCCACTCCAGAGAGTGCAACAGTAGGTAAAGCGTTGGATAGCAGGAGGGTAAAAATTACTATTCCCACTCCAAAGAGTGCAACAGTAGAGAAAGCGTTGGATAGCGTAGGGGTAACAATTGCTTTTCCCACTCCAGAGACTGCAACAGTAGGGAAAGCGTTGGATAGCATAGGGGTAAAAATTACTATTCCCACTCCAGAGAGTGCAAAAGTAGGGAAAACTTTGGATAGCATAGGGGTAAAAATTACTATTCCCACTCCAGAGAGTGCAATAGTAGGGAAAACGTTGGATAGCGTAGGGGTTAAATTTACTATTCCCATTTCAGTGAGTGCAACAGTAGGGAAAGTAAATACTTTGTATATTAATTAAAAAAATATATATTAATACCAATTACAAATTAATTAAAAATAATTACCAATTTAATATAATATAATAATGAATCAATTAAAAATACAAATAAAAAATATTTATTAAAATCATTACCTATTAATACAAATTAATTACCAATTTACTATTAATTAATTAGCAATTGAAAAATAATTAACAATTAATTAAAAAATAAATACCAATCAATAAATAAAAAAATGTAATTAATTACAATTAAAATTACTTGCCACCCTATTCCCCTATAAACCAAGAGTTCTGTATCAAAGTTTAGTTCCAGGATAATCTAAAGTCCTGGGGACACAGCTCCGATACTTATACGAAGCTAAGGGGCTGGATTACCTGCTAAGTCCTTCCTATGGGTGGGCCTGGGAAGGGGGTGGTTACCCTCCTTTCCCTTTTGTCCAGTTTCACGCCAGAGTGGGCTGGAGTGCCCCAGCAACTGGTTTTAACCGGGTTATGCATGGAGCACCTTGAGTGCCCCAGGCAGTGTCTCAAAAAGCATCTGCTGATGCAGTCTTCCCTGTCCCAATACACATCAGCCTGTCTGGGGAGATGCTGGCACCTCCCTGGACAGGAAACCTATTGTCCGGGCCTCCCCTGCCGGAGTTTCGCCCAGCAGTAGGAGGTCAGACTTGTGTCTGTGTCAGCAGCATCCATTTTATGATGATGGGGCTCTGTTTAACTTTAACCGGGTAAAGCGGTAACTACATGTCTTTTCCCTCTAGAAGGGTGGAATGCTACCCCCACCGCCAGAATTGGCAGGGGGGGATAGTATTTCAAAGTGTTTGACACCTTACACGACATGTTTTGATAAAGCCAAACCAAAGTTAGAATTAACTGCGAGGATTATAATGCACTTAAGAGTATATGGTATGGCTATATCATAGAACATTAGAACAGCTATAAGGAGATGGTTCCGAAACTGCTGCAGAGGGGCTCAGCTCATGCTAGGGCATCGTCTCACATAAAACCAAGTACTCTGCCTCCAGGATTGTCGAGGCCTACCATAGGAGTGACTTATAGGTGCATATGTGTCTATATGTATAGGTAGATATAGATTTACTATATCTAAGTAAGGGGTGATTACACTACCTTACCCACGCTGAGTGATTAGCCTGTGGTGTCAGTTTGGAGTGCCAGCCAGGGGTGGCATAATACATGCTGCAACCCCTGGTAGGCCTTGGATGCACCTATGCCCTGGGTACCTATGGTACACTATACAGGGACCCACAAAGGTGACCCAATACCCAATCTGGTATGTACTTAAGGTACATGGAGTCCATTTTATAGGGAGAGCAGATAGCCTGGGGCCCTGAATAGCAATCCCAGGCCAACTAAGTCGAAAACCAGCAAAACACTAGGCAAAAAGTTGGGGTAACCATATAGTCAGATATCCACCTTCCTACAGTGTTATGTTATGTTTTTATGTTACATAATTATGTTATCTTATTATGTTATGTTATATTGTTATAGTTATTATGTTATTATGTTATGTTAGTATGTTATGTTATTATGCTATGCTATGCTATTATGTTGTGTTATAATGTTGTGATGTTATCATGTTATGTTATTTTGTTATCATGATATGTTAATATGTTATTATATTACAATATTGTGTTACGTCATTATGCTATGGTATTATGTTGTGTTATTATGTTATGCTACTATGTATTATCATATTCTAATATGTTATATTGTTATGTTATGTTGTTACATTATGTTATTATATTATTATCTTACTACGTTGTGTTATAATGTTACTATGTTTTAATGTTATGCTATTTTGTAATTATAATATGCTATTATGTTGTTATGATGTTATGTTATTATGGTATGTTATTATGTTATGTTACGTAATTATGATATGCTATTATGTTGTTATGATGTTATGTTATTATGGTATGTTATGCTATGCTATTATGTTATGTTATTATGTTATGTTATCTTATTCTGTTGTTATTATGTTATTTAATTGTTTTATTCTGTTATGTCATTATGTTATTCTGTTATGTCATTATGTTATGTTATTATGTTGTGTTATGTTGTTATATTATGGTATATTATTACGTTATGTTATTATGTCATTATGTTATGTAATCATGTTATGTTCTATTCTTATGTTTTTATGTTATGTTGTTATGTTATGTTTTTAGGTTATGTTATTAAGTGATGTTATTATGTTATAATGATTGTAAGTTATGTTGTAATATTATTATGTTATGTTAATATGTATTTATTTCATTATGTTATTATGGTATGGTATGTTATTATGTTATGTTATAATGTTATGTTATTATGTTGTTCTGTTAATATGTTATGTTATTATGTATGTTATGTTACGTTTTTATGTTATGTTATTATGTGTTTTTACTATAGTCTGTTATTATGTTTGTATGTTATGTTATTATATTATTATATTATGTTACGTTATTATGTTATAAATATATTATGTTAATATGGAATGTTATGTTATTATTATGTTGTGCTGTTATGTTATGATTTTACGTTATCTTATAAAGTTATGTTATTATGTTATGTTGTTATGTTATGTTACTATGTTATGTTATTATGTTATTCTGTTTTAGTATTATGCTATTTTGTTATGCTATGTTAACACCTTAGCTGCTTCGCAAATATCCCTCCCCAGTGCTGCGCTGTCCATTGGAACTAGTGCTGAATGGACGTCCAATGGTCGTGCGCAGCACTGGGGAGGTAGCGCTCGTGACGACCGTTGGCCGTCAGCAGCGCTTAAGAGGTTAAGAGTAAGCAACGTTATTATTGTATGCTATTATCATATTATGTAATAATGTTATGTTATTAGGGTATGTTATTAGGTTATGATATTATGTTATTACTTTATTATGTTAAGTTATTGTTTTAGGGTATATTATTGCTATTATGTTATGTTGTTATTATGTTATGTTAGGCTACTATGTTATGTTATTATTGTGTTATGTTATGTTATTATGTTAAATGATATGTTATGTTATCATGTTATGTTATGATGTTATAACGGTATGTCATTGTGTTAATATTTTATGCTATTATGTTGTAATGTTAAGTTATTTTTTTATGGTGTTATTTTTTAATATTTTTATGTTATTAAGTTGTATTATTGTTGTTATGTTATGTTATTATGTAATGTTATGATGGAATAATGGTATGTTGTTATGGTATAATGTTATGGTATTAAGTTATGTTTTTTATGTTTTGTTAAGATGTTATGTTATGCTACGTTATAATGTTATTAAATTATGTTTTTTATGTCAATATGTCATGTTAATATGTTACTATGTTATTATGTCATGTTACTATGTTGTGGTATTATGTTCCATTATTATGGTATGTTATTATGTTAGATTATTTTGTTGTGTTATGTAAAATTAATTTTGTAATGTGCTCTTATTTTTGACACTGCAATGCTTAAGGAGCTATCAAAGAGGAAGCTGTTCATTTGGTAAAAAATTTGTTTTCAGCATTGTCCTACATATATAAATATAGTATGGAAGGGGGATGTTTTAGGTTTTGGGGAGAGAGTGCAGGTGTTTTTGGGATCAATCGAGATTTGCAGCGTGGTGGGTATCAATTTGATAGTTGATTAATGTCATTGCTGTGGTTTGTTGCACCAAACATTTGAGAGTGGAAGCCTTGAACTTGTCTATATCCATATTTATGGACAAGGCAAACAGTCTTAAAATGAATTATCTTCTGTATTGGTAGCCAATGTCGGCTTTGAAGGATGGGATTTGCACGAACAAAATGGAGAACAGACAAAGTAAGTCTTGTTGCCGTATATTGAATAGTTTGAAGGCGTTGGATTGAAGATTTATTGATGTATGATTCATGTCTCTTGTATAATACATGGAGACTGCAATCCCTGTATAAAAGCCTATCTTTAATGTCCTTATAGCAGGCTACTTGTACACATCTAGTTGCCTTTAATGTAAAAATGATATAGTCGCTCAGCTGCAATAAGTTATTACAGTTGTGTTTTGATGCCACAATGCCTGGCTCCAGCAGCCACTGTGAAATGCAAGACATGAGGATCATTACTTCTGCGATTTAAGCAAGGAAAACGGAAACTGCATTTTCCTTCTTCTGATATATTTTTCTAAAAAGAAAAACATTCAGCAGAAAGGAGCTTTGTATGGCAACGTTTATTCTACTCTACAGGCCATTACAGGGAAGATAGCATCTTTGCATTTTTCAATACAGCATTTTATATCTGGTTTACAAGAAACTGATCCTAATATCTTTTGGCAAAAAACATAACTGCTTTTGTTTTTTCAAACCCAAGGAACAATGCTTTCTGGTGGTTCTCAAGGTAAAGATTCTGCTTTTGTTCTTGGGGGGAGATTCTCAAACATTTTGCGAAGGGTTAGCATCACAAAAGTGATGCTAACCAGCACAAAATGTTTTTTCACTGATTCACATTCCAGTGCTAAATTTGTTTTGCGCTGGAAAGAACCCAAACGTAGAGCAAAAGGCTTCTTTGCATTATTTTGTGTCAATGTGGCATTACAAGGGTGGTACAAGGGCGTTCTCATACAACCAGCCATGCTTTTTGATGGTTTGATGCTAAACTCTATTTACTAACATTAGTGGACAGGGTTAGGCGCCAAACATTAACGCCCCTAACAAGCAGGTGTTAAAATGAGAAATGTTTTAATGTATCCTTTTTTCCGACTTAGCATTGGGCTGCACTGTACAGCACACACAGGGGCAGATTTATGAAGGGCTTGCGCCACGTTTACGCTGCTGTTGCGTGACGCAACGGCGCGGAAACGTGGCGCATCCCTGCGCCCTATTTACAACGTGACGCATCTAGGAGATGCGTCACGTTGTACAGCACTGCGCCATGAGGAGGCGTTCCTGCGCAGGGGGGGGCGTTGCTGCGCAGGAACGCCTCCTGAAAGTGGCTGAGTGAAATCTATGAGATTTCACTCAGTCACTTTCAGGGCAATGCTGCATCAAAACCCTGCGCCTGCTTGAAGCAGGCGTAAGGCTTGAGGCAGCATTGAAAGAATAGGCCCCCCCAGAGCATTGCTGGAGCTGCGTCGCGCTTGTGACGCAACTCCAGCAATGCGTCACTTTTACGTCACAGATGCGTGACGCATCTGTGCCGTTTTTGCCCAATGGTGCGCCGCATCATAAATGCGGCGCACCATGGGTGGCGTAGCTGTGGCGCACTGTGGCGCATGTTAACTGGCGCATCCCTCGGGATGCGCCAGTTAACATAAATCTGCCCCTAACAATGTAAGAAAATGTTTTTCACTTGTCTATCCATAGAATTTAGTACCCTTCCTGTACAAAACCGATGGTAGTCTCAGGTTTTCACACTAGTACTATGGGCTAAGGTGTGTGAGTGGCACACAGCAACTGAAATCAGCGCCTGCACTAGGGAGAGGGGAGGAGAGAGCCCTATCTTTGTAGATAAGGCTCTCTCCTGCTCCCTCCCTGTAACTCAATGCAGTGCAACATTTTTGGCTACTGTGCTGTGCTCTGTGCCACCTTTGAGAATCTGGGCCTTTTTGTCTGCAATGAACATGAAAGAGCAAGACACTAAGGGGCTGATTTAGAGTTTAACAGAAGGGTACTTTGTCGCAAAGGTGACAGAGTACACTCCTTACAAAACTGAAAGTCTGCCCACTTTATTTAATGGCAGGCAGACCTTCAGTATGTAGACAGCTGAGACTACTAAGTCTCCACTGACTACATACCCCTCTGGTTGCCCAACAAATAAAAGGCAGTCAGAGATTCGGCCATGTGTCCACCCTCCAAATTTAGAGTGGGCAGACACAGGGCAGGTTTTTAGGTCGAGGTAATATCCGGTCTGCCAAAGGCAGAACCGGAAGTACCGAGATTTTATGTTTCTTAGAGTGGACTATTTGTCCTGCCTCTGTTTTTGCCTCTCTCCCATTGGCTGGCTTCCTAAACGGAGGCCAGCCTTTGGAAGAGAGAGCTGTCCCTCCGAATAGGCTCCGTCCTTAACGGATTTGGAGGTGTGTTCGGTGTTCTTCTTTCCACTTTTAGGCCACGCCCATTCTGAGAACAGCGAACACGCCCCCGAATCCAAAAAATTTCGGAAGCTTGAGGCCGCCATTTTTTTGTTCGTGCGGCTCAAGCAGGATCAAACGAGGACGCCTCCCTACAGCTTTGCGGCCCGTGCGGGGTGCCTAGTGCTGAGGGGGAGGGGGGGGCAATAGCGGTTTTGCGCTGCGCTAGGGGCCGTGTTGCAGCGGTGCTACTCGGATGCCTTGGACTGCTGGCAGCGTGGTTTTGTGGCTAGTCCGGACTCAAGGCGAGACGTCCCTTTCGGTCCCCCGTCCTGTACTTCTTACGGCCGGGTCAGGGGGTTTGGTTGCAGGCCTCCAGGCAGGGTGAGTGAGCGTGTGCGAGCTGGTTGACCTGCGGGTCCCTGGGAGGTGGTGGGGCGGGGTTGTCGAGGTCTTGTGTGGCCGTGCTGAGTCCAGGGTCGGAGGTTTGGTTCCCAGCCTCCGGGTGGGCTAATTCCTTGGGTAGCGGGGAGCTCCGTGGGGGGAGCGTGTGCATGGTTTTGGTGGCTGCGGGTCTCTGTGGGGTGTACATCAACAAACCCTCCCTCTACCTGCCAGCGCCCCCCCCCCTCCCCCGCCAAGCAGGCCGCATTCCTTCCATCCTCCCGAAATCTGGCCGTCCCTTCAGAAATACTGCACATTCCGAACACATCTCGCTGCGCAAGAGACTGGGGGGAGAGGTGAGCGTCTGAGCGAGCCTGAGAAATAATGTGAAGAGCCGAGCCTGGAGACTGGATTGGCTCTAAGAGCCAAACCAGAAGCCGAGGCGGCAAAAACCATCATGTAAATTCTTCAGTGTGCTCTGGTCCCACCGTATGTCCCATCTGCCTTATCTTTCTTGCTCTTTTCTTCTCATGCCATCTTTCTCTTCCTATGTTTCTCCCTCTCTTTTACTCATTTCTCTCCATCCCCAATATTACCATTTGCTCACGTTTTTCTCTCCAGCCTGTTTCTCGCAAGCTTACTTTCGCTCGTGCTCCCCGTGTCCCGCTCTCTCTTATTCCTTTTGTTCCTCTCGCTTTGTTTCTTCTTTTGCCTGTCACTCCTCTCCCAAACCGGCTATCAGCCTCCTGTGCCCAATAACCGGGTGCGCAAGGTCAGCGGTCTGAGCCAGAGAAATAACTGGGTAGGCTGAGCGCCTGCTGCTGTGCCTGGCCTGAGTCTCTGTACTCACAGCTTTCCTTCATGTGATGCTACTGAAAAGTAATGGTGCCAAGGGGTCTCTCTGACCATACACCAACGATACCAAACTACAGAAGGGAGTGCTGGGGGGCAGGACAGTCAGAGCAGCTCGAAGGAAGTTTCACGGAGCGCCCACGACGAGGCACCATGTCCATCTCAATTGTGACTAAGGTCAGAGTAATACCACTGTCTTCCAAAAGTAACGAGCTTATGTACCGATCCAATAATCAAATCATAATAATCTGTCTCGCACAGGGGTCTCAGTCGCTATTTCAAGCCATGCTTGTTGTTTGCATAGCACCTTCACTGCCCTTATTCGGTCTCTCAGCGCTTGGCAGACACAAGGGCGCTTGTGGTTAGTCACTTGGAGAGCAAGGGGGCCGCGGACTATTTACAGTACCGACCCCCGCCCCAACCCCAAAATAAATAAACATTTAGACAGAGGCTGGGAATGGAGATGGACTTCGGGGTCCTGTCAGGAGAACCTCAAAGCAGGACTGCCTCCGATGGAACCGGCTGTACACTCCGCCACGGCCTGAATCCCCCCTGCAGCAGCCTGACAGGACCCCGCCCCGGCCCGACCCCATCTGGCACTGAGGACACCGCTCCTCGAGCCTGAGTGCCCCACCAATGGGCTTCATCGCAGGTAGGACCCGAGCGGCGACTCTTACTCTTTCCCTCACCCCCCTTTACACATTTAACATTCCCAACTGGTCATACTTTGTCCTGATAGCCCTCACTCCCCGTTTCCTTTGTCTTATGCCTCCTTGCTTTCCCTCTATCACTCCCTTCCTCCATCACAGTCCTAGTCTCCCTCTCAAGCACCATCCCCCTATCCATCCCTTGTCTCCTTCCTTCATATCTCACTCCTTCCTTCCGTCTCTTATACCCTTCCTTCACGTCGCACTGTTTCCTCTATCCATTACTCCCACTCCACTTCCCTCATCTCTTCCTTCAGCCCCCACATCTTCCTTTTCTCATTACTTAATATTTTCTCCTTTCTTACTCCTTTCTCTATTCCTCACACATTCCCTCTATTATACCTTTCCGAATTCTGTTACACAATTCCTCTGCATTTCAAACCCATGCCTTTCTCTTTCCTTCTTTCTACTTATCACTCCTCTCCATGCCTCACTTTGCCCTTCCTGGCTCATCCCCCATTCCATGCTCATTGTTTTGAGTAATATCACATAGTTTTATCGATCCCTCACTGCGGACCCTCCATATCTCACTCTTTTCGGCATCTCTCCTGCCACATTCGCACTCATTCCCTTTCCTTCCTCTATTCCTCTATCTGAGTGACACTCTGTATAAGGCCCAGGGCCGTATGTGGCCCCTCTGCCCTTTTCATGGGGCTCTTGGTTATGTTTACTCGACTCAGAACACGCAATAAGGCGATGTTAAATAATCGTGAAGATGTTTATTTATATTTAATTGAAGTAAAGGGAAAGTAGAACAGAAGGTGTCATGCACCACTTAACTTTACGAAGCTCTTAATTTTTAAAAACATCTTGCAACAAATGTGTAAAAATATTGTAAAGTCTCTTCAAAATTAAAAAAAGTGTATTTTATTATCCTGCAGAAGCAAATCACTGTAGTACGTTGAGATTATATTTGCATTGAGAAGCATTTTTTAAGTGATAAATTGAGAAGTATTTTAAGTGATAAGTTTCGAACAGAAATCTAGAAACATTCATGACCCCCTTGCCCCACCCCCACCCACAACAATACCAATGGTGAACTAAGTAGTCTGTTGTGTGCACATTTTTCTGTGGTCTGGGCTGCTATTATGCATGAGGAACATTATAGGTTATCAAATTAAACATAAGAGAAGATTGGTAAAGCATAGATCTTGAAGTTATGTATTTTGAGGTCTTTAGCAAATTAAACATAGGAGAAGATTGGTAAAGCATAGATCTTGAAGTCATGTATTTTGAGGTCTTTATCAAATTAAACATAGGAGAAGATTGGTAAAGCATAGATCTTGAAGTCATGTATTTTGAGGTCTTTAGCAAATTAAACATAGGAGAAGATTGGTAAAGCATAGATCTTGAAGTCATGTATTTTGAGGTCTTTAGCAAATTAAACATAGGAGAAGATTGGTAAAGCATAGATCTTGAAGTCATGTATTTTGAGGTCTTTAGCAAATTAAACATAGGAGAAGATTGGTAAAGCATAGATCTTGAAGTCATGTATTTTGAGGTCTTTAGCAAATTAAACATAGGAGAAGATTGGTAAAGCATAGATCTTGAAGTCATGTATTTTTAGGTCATATATTTGATCATTTAAAAAAGGAGGCAAAGTGAAATGAAACAGTTGCCTAGTATCACCCCGCCTGCAGCTCACCTCACTCACTTGAGTCACTCAGTCACAGTGACGTGGAGTACAGGTGAATGTAACCAGCAATACACACACCCTGCTGACCCCGACTGAATGACAACCACAAACAACAAACCGAACAAACGCTTCTTCTGTTCCAGAGGTGCTCAATAGACAAGGGTCGCATCTATCATCGGTGCAGCAGGCGCAGTGGCACCGGGTGGAGACCTGAGGAGCCCACTGCATCCAATTTTGGTTCTTTTATCCTACCTAAAGTGCTTGAAAGAAGGGGTATTTCCTGGCTTGCACCACAGTTGCTATGCCACTGTGATGGGCATGCTCTTTCAGCCTCTTCCAAAATTCAGGGCGTAGATCAGGCGCAGCTCCCCCAACCAAGACAATGAATAACTAAGATATGGATGGGGATACGCGGGGCATCACATTTTCCAGGGTGTTGGGGGCATACTTTTGCATTTAACCACAGCCCAAAATATCGAATCTATCTGCCACCCCATAAAAATTCCGAGAGGTCAATTAGGAAATTGTTGTGCTGGAGCCAGATATAGAGTATATATTTGTGGGCGTCTGCGAAGAACCGAAAGCAGCTGACCGGCGGAACACCAATTGGAGTAACCTTTCACCAGGGGCGTAGCTTGGTCAAGATTGGGGGCGGGGGGGGGGGGACTTCAAATTTCCCAACAAACACGCTGGAGTATCTTGTTAAAATACACAACATGAGAAGTAGGGCAAGGGGGGCTTAAGGTGCAGTGTGTTAAGAGTACTTAAAACTCGTTCTTTTTCAAACTAACCAACAGTTTTTAAGACCTTCATAAGTGAGTGTGTGTGTGTTTGTCAATCGGTGTGTATGTGAAAATGCCAGGTGAAATCTAACAGACACCTCACAATACCCGACTGAAAACACTTGTGAGTTGTACCCTGTTATTTACTACAGAAAACACTGATTAGGGTGGCGTAACACCCCCAAACATACTCCACCCCTAAAACTACGCCGCTGCAAGTAACATACTGATTGAAACACATGGGTTGAAAGCCACTAGAGCAGTTCAAACCAACGGAGGCCAGCAGAGTGATCGAAACCAGTTCACCCCACGGGAGCTGACCTCAAACATTTCCCAGTACTCGAAACTAGCCACCCGGGAAAACTGGATAGAACTGGAATTCCACGAGGGAAACTCCCAAGAGAAATTCCTGGGCCCCGGGGAAGGAATGCTAAGAGACGTCAGCCCGTCAATTCAAATAATGTTTAACAGAAGTGACTGAGCCTTGTTTAAACATGTCCCCCCACATCATAAAACTGCAGCCAATAAACAAACAATGCCTCCTAAATGGTGGCAACGTTTACAACGCGCGCGTTACCACGACCTACTATTACCACGCGGTTGTAACAACGAAAGTTGTTACAACGCATTGTGCTGGGGGGTGCTCGAGGATAGTAAATCATTTAATTTACTATCCCAACACCTTCCCTACTATCCACGGGGACTGGTGTTGGAATAGTAAATTAAATGTTTTAAATTTGCGCCCCCCCAACGCAAGTCGTTGTAACGACTTGCGTTGTTACAACCGCGTTGTAATGGTAGGTCGTTGTAACGCGCGCGTTGTAACGACATATATCCCTCCTAAATACGGACGACTAAGTTGCTGACATTTGTGAAGGCTACTGTAAAAAATACTATAGCAAAGACTTTAATACATCCGGTGCTGGCCGTTCACGGCTAACTGGCCTCAATGTTTGCACAACATGCATGACCGGCACTGGGGGAATCTCTGCACCAGCTGGTCTTTCAAGCGCCTATACAGGCAGACCTGAACCCCATGACCTGTCCAGGGTAATGTACACACGCCCCATGTTCTCCAGGCCCATGTAGACTACATTCAGGAAGGAGTCTGCATCAGCTTACCACCTCAATGTTCAGCCCTTGACATACAGAATGCATATCTGATGCTTTGGAATTATTTTTTTCCAACTTTGATAATACTGTTTGTTTACATTGATTTTGGATTCCTTGCATATCTAGTATGTACTTTGCTATCTACAAATAAATAGCTGAAAGATAATGGAACCTGAAGCTCCAGAGACTGTCAGGCTCCCAGTATGCAGATTATCAGTTGTCCCCTTCACTAGGAGCTTGCACTTTGCTTGTAATTAAGTGTATATCACATTTTGTTGAGTTTTCATTTGCTTTGATTTTATGTTGCATTATGGTAGTGGTATCTGTTTAGTGCAGGTTGGCCTTTGGAACAGTCCAGCCCGTGCAGATAAGAGCGGTGGCCCGCGGCTGCTTTGGAATATGGTAAACAAAAAGAGATGGGGCGAGGCACAGGTAAAGGTCCAGCTTGTAGGCCCCCACAAAGACGATATGTGAAGGCTGCCAAGGAGGCAGATCGAGGGATCTGCTCCCTTAGGAGCAAGGATCCTCACTGTGTGTGTATGTGGCTCTGTGTGTGTATGTGGCTCTGTGTGTGTGTATGTGGCTCTGCGTGTGGATGTGGCTCTGGGTGTGTATGTGGCTCTGGGTGTGTATGTGGCTCTGGGTGTGTATGTGGCTCTGGGTGTGTATGTGGCTCTGGGTGTGTGTGGGGCTCTGGGTGCATGTGGGGCTCTGGGTGCGTGTGGGGCTCTGGGTGTGTGTGGGGCTCTGAGTGTGTGTGGGGCTCTGTGTGTGTGTGGGGCTCTGGGTGTGTGTAGGGCTCTGTGTGTGTGGGGGGGGCTCTATGTGTGGGGCTCTGTGTGTGTGGGGGGCTCTGTGTGTGTGTGTGGCTCCTTGTGGCTCTGTGTGTGTGTGTGGCTCTGTGTGTGTGGCTCTGCATGTGTGGTTGGATTTGTGTGTGTGGCTCTGTGTGGGTGTAAATGCAATCGGTCATGCATTTGCGAGCGATTAAGCTATTGGCATTGTAAATGACAATGCCATTTATTTAACGATTAAGCTATTGGCAATGTAAATGACAATGCCATTTATTTATGATTTTTAAAAAAAAATATCATGAGCAATGCCAATAGCTCTACCTTTAATAATGCTGAGACCATTGCATTGTAAATGCTTGTTTACTTTTACAAACCACTACACAAAACGTGGTGATATGTAAAAGTAAAACTTTTCAATTACCCCCTTCGCCATGTGAGAAATCCCCCATGGATAGCAGGTCCTTGATTGATTTTTTTTCTTCCAAAACTAAATCCTGCATTTTGCACTGTACACTTTCAATGCATTTACAGGAACCACTGCAATGGTGTTTCCTGTAAATACAAAAGATGTTCGCTGCAGGCTGGTAGACATCTGTAAATTTGACAGGCAGGGTACCATCACCTCAGTTGGAGTAAATTATGGTAATAGAAATGTCTGCCAAAGTCAAAATCAGGCCCAAAGGATTTAAGCAGTTTGAGCGAAAGGTGATGGTGTGAGCATGCATTATACTGAATAAAATAACCCCTCCTTACATTAAAGGATATTGCAAGTCACCTCAGGGTTTCATGATTATGAAGGTACTAGGCATATGGTCATGGAACTCCTCTGTGACTTGCAAAATGCTTAAAATTGGGGGTACTTTATCCAATAGCTTTCTAGGAAAACTGTGTGAATGTGTCATGAATAATATACTTTCCTTTATTACTCAGAATGTGCCTGTCATGAAATGCAAATGTGCTGGATTATGTACTAGTGCTTAGCAATATTGCTCAACCAAGTGCAAAAATTGTCTTTCAGCACTGGTTAGTTGGTTTAAATGTTGTTTATGAACTGGAACATCACTGCAAATGTCAGTAGAAAATTGTTCATTGCCAGATCAAATGTACACAATCTAGCCCCAAAGGCTTGAAAAAATGGATTCAAGAACCTACAAGTGAAATGTAAAGTAGAAAAGTTGCCATCTTCACCTACCAGACTCTTGGTGTTGTGCCAATGGATTTGACCTCAGAATCAAGGCACAGGCAGAATAGACATTGTTCACTGACTTTTTGCAAATGAATCAACATTTTGCTAACCAACCTGTGCACTAATAGGTCACTTTTGCAATATAAGGATTCAGAATGGGTCGAAATCCAATCTACTTCATCACCATGCATGATGTAGATCGCAAATTGTGACTCACTTTTATTGGAGGCCATGACAGGGATGTTGGCCTGTTAGGGTCAGCAGACCACCATGTCTGTAATTGCCTTTAAATAAAGTAACCTTTTTTTTTAAAGCAGCATGTTTTCCTCAAAAGTAACAGGTCTGCGTTTAAAAAAGAAAAAGTTGCATGGATCACTTCCCCTTTGCAAATGGGCTACCATCTCCTTTGAGGAGTTGATAAAGTATCACTGGTTTATGACATAGAAAATCACAATTTGGAAACCATGCCCTGAACACACACCTTCCAACCTGTGATTCTGTATCTAATTCAAAACCCATTCTATGATTCAGTAACCCTTTACAGAATGATTAAATACATTGGAGAAGCTTGGTCGATTGTCCTAATCAGCCCCCAAGTTCTCTTGGCATCATATGTTCCTATTGTCGTGCCATCTTTTCGTAAGGGGGCTTTCCTCGCTTTGCAAGTTTCCTTGAATATGGGTTCCCACAGCATGAATGCACTCATAAATCTCTTTCAAGAATTATGACTTACACAATAACTGAGAAATGAGTATGAGAAAATGGGCAATATCCAATTTAAGTAGCAATTTTAAAAGGGTTTGGTCACCTTCAGGGGTAGTCATTGCTCCAGGATAAATCATGGACAGTTACATATACCTGACCTTCATCAGGTTTAATCTGTTGGAAATCCATATTTTTAGCCTTAATGACTAATATTAATTGAACTTGCCCCTTATTTTTACTAGTGTAGGAATTATACATAAAGGGACCAAATAATGAATTAGATTAATCAGATCACTCAGATTATTATTTAATGCAGTTGCACTTTACTTCTAGCAGTGCTGGCTTCTTATATATATGTGCTTGACAAATAATTAGATCAATTAGTTATTAGTTATGACACTTTTTTGCAGGAGGCTTATGAACAATGTATTTATTGCTAATATATGTGTGTTTATATTGATCTCCTTGAAAAAGGTTTTAACTGTTGGCTGTCGGAGAGGACCGCCCTTGAGATTACTGGACTTATTCCGACTGGCGGACGGGCTCTCTGAGCCGTCAGAAGCCAGCTGTCGGAAAGGAATCCAACTGGCACATTACAATTCGGTTTGGATGGCTATGACCGTCGGTCAAAGCCTTCAGAATCGCATCAAAATCATCTTTGAACAAACCAAAAACCCATTTTACAGTCACGAACACTGATTTAACAGATCAGAAGGTTTGCAACCACAAAATGGCTTAGTACATATGGCCCCTAACCTTCAAGAGCATCTACTTAATCCTTATTATTTCCTCTTGCCATTTTCAGTTGATTGCTATTACACTCATTTCATCCACTTAAAAGAAAGCAGTCTCTCTGTAATTGTTTGTGGAAATGGCAGAGAGGTTTTTCATTTTCACTTTTAAATGCCAGTTTGCCATGCACTGTGCATTCCCGCACTTTTGACAGTGGATGAAGATTAATGAACCTACTGACAAAATCTCATGCGTAGTACTGCAACATGCCCTGCATGGTTCTGTGAAGTATTTCAAACAACCTCCCCACCTCTTTGCCCCCACCCTAGGCTATATAATGACTAGAAAAAACTGGTTACCATAGGGACATCATTCAATCTCAATGAAATAATTAATTTTACTGAGATATAGAGTTAATCTGCATTAATTATTTCATCTATTTACTGCATAAGCCTTTCTGAGTATCTGTTACATTTGGTCGTAATTACAGGCATCTGAACAAGAAACAAACACCAACAATTACAAAATATCGTCTTAACAGGTCTCTTGACATCAAGTAAAAAACACACATTACAAAAATAAAAAACGACCTCATCATCACTTTATACATTAATGCTGGAATCCCCAAGATACGGCAAAGTTCATTATCTAACGCTTTTCTCCTTGTCTTCTTATTCTTGTACAGACAAAATGGATGCATGTACAGTCCAATAAGCATTCCACTGGGAGGTAGTCATAAAAAAAAATTAATCCTAGGGCGGCCACCTCTTAAAGTTCTCACTATGACCATATTATTAATAATAATAATAATAATAATAGGGGTCTTATAGAGCGCTTGGTGATGCACCACGGCGTGTCCCCGCACTGAAAAGCGAGTGCTACCAGGTAAGTACCGGGACAGGGACCCAACTACCGGGCAAATAGGAAGGTTTTTAACTTGGCTCTAAAGGTGCGCTCTGAAGGTTCCAGGCGCAGTGCCACAGGAAGTTTGTTCCAGCTTGAGGCCGCCAGATACCTAAAGGATCTGCCGCCCATCCGTACTTTAGATACCTTAGGAATGGATAGGCGCCCGAGCCAGAAGATCTGAGATCACGGGGGGGGGCTCGTATTGTGTTAGCAGGCCCTGCAGAGGGAGAGGAGCCCTGCCGTTAACAATCCGGTGGCATGTGCATAGTGCTTTGAATTCCACCCTGCTTCTCACCGGAAGCCAGTGCAGGGCCTGGAGCGCAGCTTTAGATGATGCTCTTCTGGGTAATTTGAGAACCAGCCGCGCCGCAGCGTTCTGCAGGACCTGCAGGCGGCTCAGGTTCTTCTCAAGAGTCCCCAGGTAGAGCAGATTGCCGTAGTCCATCTTGGACGTAACTAGTGCATGCACTAGAGTTTGACGGGCTTTGATTGGCAGAAGCTCCAAGACCTTCCTAAGGCTCTTAAGAATCCCGAAACAGGCACCAACTACCCGGTTCACCTGGGGTACAAAAGTCAGCTTAGAGTCGAACCAAACACCCAAATTCCTCGCCTCCTGGCAGGGAATTGGTGCTAGTCCCAGGCAAGGAGGCCACCACGCCGACGTCCAAGCCGCTTGGTCTCCCCCCACCACCAGCACCTCAGTCTTGCCTCCGTTGATTTTATGGCAATTGGCAGACATCCAGACAGCAAGATCTTGCATGCATGCTCTGAAGATGTCCGCCGCGAGACTTGGTGCTCGCGAGAGGGAGATGACCAGCTGCGTGTCGTCGGCGTACGACACCATGCTCAGGCCGTGACTCTCCACTATGGTAGCAACCGGGGCAACATACAAATTAAAAAGGGTTGGACTCAGGGATGAGCCCTGCGGCACCCCCTGGTCCAAGGCAACTCGCTCGGAGTAGCAGTCGCCCTGCCTGACTTGAAAACCTCGGCCAGAAAGAAATGATTGGATCCATTTCAGCGCTATTCAGGATTCTTTGAATTTTAGTAGACTCCTCCAATTATAGGGTTGACGCGTTTCAACAACCGTTCTTAATAGGACTCATCAGGACCAGCAAGACCGGAGAATCCAAACCTAAAACAGAACATCCACATTTCAAACGAATACACAACTTTATACATCAGTACCACAGTAAAGAGCTCACCACAAATTGCACCAGAGACTAAGGTGGCAGATTTACAAGATTATGCACTGTGTTTGCGTTACAAAAGTGAAGCATTCAGTGCAAAATCTCTTTTTATCAATTTACTTTCTAGCGTTTAACTTGTTTAGCACTGGAAATAACGGAAAAGTAATGCAAAGCAGTGCATAGTGCTGCTTCACATTACTTAGCACCATGGGGGCGTACCAAGGGTGGAGCATAGGCATTCCCATGAAACCATCCAAGGTTTCTCAAGCTAAACCCAATTTACTAAGTAAGGTAAATTGGGTTTAGCGTGAGAAAACTGTGCCCTTTTAAAGTAGGCACAAGGAAGGAGAAATGCTGCATTGAATGGAGATTTTGTAAATATACCCCTAAATGTGCCAGGGCTAACCCTTTTCTTACAAGTGATACCATGCTGATAGTGCTGCCATCCAGACAGTGGTTACTGTTAAAAACAAACACCCAAACGTAGTAGTCATTTAAAATATGTGTATGCCAATTATTATGAGGTTAGACTTCTGTACGTATGATTGTCCACATTATCACATGAGGCAACTCCCCTCAATCCCAGCAATCTGTGACAGGCAAATGACACCATGCACGCAGGTGTTATAATGTGGGTGGGTGTGATGGCATGGTTATTTCAATGTGGCTAAAACTCTCACCCAGGAGGGTTATGTAGAACACATTTATTGTGTGATGTTTCTACTCTTACCTGTTAAACTGTGACTGGTGAGAGGCGGATCGTGTTTTCTTTTGTCTTCACAAATAAGGTATTTGCCCACTTGATGAGCCTCCGCGTCCTCTTCACCACACTTTTTGGTGACGAATAAGAATCACAGTTGTGGTGAAGCCTAAAGAAGTGATCAGGACCTGCAGCGACGAGCTACAAGCAGCACCCATTGGCCCAGAACAGAGTGAGACCCATCGGCTGGGCGTGTTTGTGCAACAAACGAGGACGCAGTGTAGGCGCTGGCAGCAAACTGCAAATGGCATGCTTGAAGAGGCGTGTGCTTATGGCGAACCGTGAGTAAAATAGGAAAACAAAAGTTAACAGAGGCCGGCAGCACAACCACTGCCTTTCTGTACGCACACCATTGCTTGGATACTGCCAAGTCTGCTACGCTTAAGCCTGCTCCCAAGTGACCAGCGGAGTGTGCATTCCAAAGGGCCAGAAAGCCATCTTCTGCCAGACTGCACTTTGTGATTCCCTTCACGGACTGACCACTGAGACGTGTGGCAATAGACCTTTGTGGCGGATGCCTCGCTCATTCCATGTGCAGTGTGAACCAGCTTAGTGTTCATGTGTCTGGGTAAGGCACTTCGCCAGTACAGTGTCCTTTGTTTTCAGTGCGCACAGCAATGCGCTCATCTTCAGTCTCCTCCCTGATGAGTGCACGTCACATGAGACAGGTTATACCTGGCTGAGGTTAGAGGAAAATACATTAGCAGTGACTTCCCTTTTGTTGTTGAAGGTAGTAAAAAAAGAAATTAAACAAAGTTGGAGATCATTTTTTTTTGCTTTTGTTTTGTGGTTTGGGGGCTACAAAGTTCACAACAGTTCCTCCAAAATGGCTTCTTCCTCCATATTTATACCTCCTCTGTTTCTCCAGTACTATGGACAACCGTCAATTCATTGAGACGAATGGATAGATTTGTTTTAGCACAACTTAATTTCACTAGATGCCAAGTGTTCTCAGTAGAAAGAAAGAAAACTTTGCTGTTGGGGACAGCAGACAAAGAAGGCCATCATGTTTTCAAATATCTTCCTGGAGTGCATGACAATGATAGTCAAGTGGTGCAGGATGTGTTCTAGATGGCAAAATTGTGCTTAGGGTGTAGGTTTGTGAAAGAGGAGCATATTTTGATGTCACGATACAAGTCCTATACCCGGCCAAAAAGCAGGAGAATCTCTTGATGATTTTGTTTCCAGGCTACGTGAGTTGTCCATTAAGTGCAAGTTTGGAGCAATGATGGAAGAACTGATTAGGGACCAGCTCATAGTCCAGTGCAAAAGCAGGAAGACGCAAGAATGGCTCTGGGATGCTTAGAATACAACATTATTAAATGCAATATCCTTTGCAAAGATTTTGGAGGATTTCGATCAGTGCATGAGGGTGGTAGAGAAAAACAATGTATAATGCCTTTGTGTGGCAGTGAACATTATTGAGAAAAAGAATGATTTTCAAGACCATGTAGGGACAGCCAATTCTGACAACAAAAAAGGGCAGGAAGGTACAGAGAGGGCACAAATCTAAGTTTTGCATGAGGTGTGGGAGCACCCTTCATTCAAATGACTGTTTTGCAGTCAGCAAAGACTGTAGAAAATGTGATCACAAAGGGCACTACGCCGGTATGTGCAAAGACAGAATAGAAAACCTGGGAAGAAGAGCACAGTAATCGGGTGTTGATGGTGTGCCCTGAAACAAGTGAAAATGGGAGAAAATCAAGGCCTAGAGCTTATTTTGTTGTCACTGGCAAAACCGTTGAACAAATGCTGAAATTGGGCTTGTTATTCACCATTGTACCAAACGGATTGTGTAACTTAACTGTTACAGTAATCTAAATATGTTTTTTCTATTTAGTTATCACATACCGAATCCAAATTTTATGAAAGAAAGGTGCCTTACTCCCTAGAAGTACTGTATATCCTTCTGGTATTTAATCAATTTTGGTAAGAAAAGTTTTATGTGGATGATATAGCCAAACAATATGCTAATAGTATGCCTTAGCCTTATCTTTGACTAAATATCGGCCTAACTCTCTATAAATTCAGGGAGTTATCAAACAATTTAGAGGCGTTATCCTCATTGTCTTCAATCTTTGGGAACAACAGATGCATCTCCCTTAACAAACAACTGTCCGATACTACCTATAGCCTATACTTGTCTATAGATAAACTTAGTTAAGTTACAAAAACTAGACACAATCCTATACAGGCCGCCTTTTTACATAGATGACCTTAAAAAATTTGGTAGATATACTAAATAAGGAAAAACAAATTGGGTCTTGAACTAAATAGCTTTTAATAAGGTTTAGGGTGACCATCCTAGAACATTAGACTTTATGAATGACACACCGACCTCTATGAAGTCACAGCACATGTCTGCAGTTTAACTGCTAAAGATAAAGTCTCCCTTTTTTTGATAATCGTGATAAAATGAACAATGTATGCTCTTTTCCAACTACTTCTCTAAAAATGCTATGTATTATTACATTAGTCTGGCTGAGATATTTGAAAATGTTTTATAATAATTTTATTGTTCATAAGAAAGCAATGCACTGTGATTTTAAATTTATTCAAATATTACCATTGTATATCTTTTTTGTTTGAAAAACTGGCTGAACATCCGTTTCTGTCCTGACGAAGACAACCAAGTTTGTCGAAACGCGTTGACACACGATATACAGCCATATGTTATGAAAGAAAAAGAATTTCTTTTTTTTTAAAAACTTTATGAAGACGTTTTGATAACAAACAAATGAACTTCATGAAATAATATGTCTATTGTGTAATTTATTTACTTTTTATGTATACGTCTATCTTATATTTATATTAAAGTATATCTTTTTGATATCATTTCAGTCCATTGCTTAAATCATTTTTATCATATAAATTTTTGTGCTATTTTAACATTGTCTTTATAGTCAGCCAGCTTTTGTACTTTCTAGCCTGCCTGGGTATTTATCCCTACAAGAAATTGTTGTCCCTGACCCAGGAGTTGCATCCATATCAGGGGGTCCTTGATACCTACAAGATTTTTGTCCAGGACAACATCTTGGTGTTCAGGAAATCAAGGCAGGATCATAATGGTGCATTGAGGGCCTTCATAAGAAGAATGTGTGAGTCTGGACTTACCCTTAGGAAGTATAAGTGCATATTTTTGGTCAAAGAAATCGAGTACTTCGGTCACATAATTTCAAGGGAGGGAGTTAAGCCCAAATGTTTTCTTCTTAATGCCATGCGGAAGCTCCAGTTCCACAGGACAAGGACCAGTTGCACACCATAATGGGGCTGATTGAATATTATTTGATGTTTGTTGGCAATTTTGCAGCAAAGTGTCAAAGCCCGGCTCACCTGAGTTTCTGTTCAGTTATGATGGAGGTTGAAGACAGTCCGACCCCACCCTGAAACTGCTTGTTCCAGCACGCTAGTTTTAAAACAATGCACTAAGAACCAGAAGCTCAAGGGAAGGGGGGAAGTGGATAAAATAAAAAAAGACAGACAACACCGTTCTTGCGTTTCCACTGTAGAAGAGCTGCTAAAATCTGTGGCCCTCTCTGACTTCTGTAGAAACTGGTGCCTAATGAAACATAAACAAAGAACAAATAAGTGCAACCTATCCCTAAATGTGTTCCTGACTAAACCTTAATCTTGTTAGAAATTCTCTTCTAAAAGTACCTCTTGGATCCTGGTCTCAAGCTTCCAGGTTTGGAATGTGTTACTGTTCTGGGATGTGCTTTCTATTACTGTAAAACTGCTGTAAAATCAAACGAATATCATTATCAGAATTACCAACGTCTAACATTCACCTTAATATAACTAAAGCCGAAATTCTTAATAGCAAACTCACTTTTCACACATTTCCAGACTTTTTATAAAACAAATACTGTACTTTTACATCAAAATACAGCAGGTAATTTGTGCAAGTCCTTGATTTACTGTTTGCCTTGCTGTCAATGGTTTCCTCTGTTCGATTCTTAAAAAAGTTCCATGTAAAACAATGTTTATTTCAGAAAGTTCCACAAAGTATTTCTTGTAACAAAGGGTTTGAACCACAAAGTTTGTGGGAGATATCTTGTTCCAAATTGTCTTTACATGAATCCAGAAATCGCCGATAAAGTTCTTTCAGGTAATAAAAGGTTTTGCCCTTACTTGTTGCTGAAAAGGGATACTGATCAGTCTAACCTTGACCTCTTTCTCTTTTGCAGGTCGATTGCATTGGACAGAAGAGGGGCTGAGGCAAGAAGTAGCCGGAAACCAGAAGAAGGAAGAGCCAGAAGCCACACCCGTTGAAGTCAATGAAGGTCTGGAGAGAGCAGGAGTGCCAGCGCCGAAGGATCTGTTCTCAGGTGAGTGGGAGGTAGACGAGCACAAGCACTGGGTGAGGCTCAGGGGCTGCCTTTTATATACAGGGCTGGGTGTTGTTCGAAGAGTTGGGTGTGGTTCGAAGAACTGGGTGTGGTTCTCACAAGCAGGTGTGCAGAGCTTCAGTTATTATGCTAATGAGTTAAAGCAACACATGGCCTAGGGAGGAGTGTTCTAAATAAGCCTTGGTAAAAGCAAGGTCCAATGTTTTCTAAATAAGCCTTGGTAAAGGCAAGGTCCAATGTGCAAACAAGACAGCAATGTCCAAACTTGTGAATACATTGAGCAACATACACAGAAGTCTTAGGGAGGGGCTGAGATAACAAGAAAGGCTTTCAGTAGTATGTTTAAAGAGAGCTATGACAGAGACCACTAGTGCAATGAGAGGGGACATGCTCTTTGCTGTGCACAAACCCTAACAGTCGCCCCCCTCAAAGACCCTCCTACTGGACGGGGTTTCCCTGGATTTTTTAGATAAAACTGTCTAATCAACCGAGGGGCATGTACATAGGACGCTGGTTCCCATGAATTCTCAGTTTTGTCATATCCTTTCCGTTCTACTAAATAAAACAGACGTCCATGAATTCTTTTTGCGTCTTTTATGCTTTTCACTTCATATTCTAGATTTCCCTTAATTGGTATGGGTGGAGGTGGTGGTTCGGGTCGGGTATTTGGGTTGTACGGCTTAAGCAAGGACACATGTAATGTAACATGTACTGGGTATTCTTTTGGTAAGTCCAATTTTACTGTTACCGGGTTTACTATGGCAGTTATACTAAAGGGTCCAATGAAACGTGGTTGCAGGTTTCGGGATCCCTCTATATTTAGGTTCTTTGTGGAGAGCCATACTTTGTCACCGATTTTATACATTGGGGCCTCAGATCTGTGTTTGTCTGCTTGTCTTTTCATGCTTTCTTTGTACTTTAATAAATGTTTCCTGGCCTTGTCTTGTATGTCACCTAATCTCGTTAGTCCATCTGTTACTGTAGGCAACAGGGAATTTTCTAATTAAATGGGTATAGCTCTCGGATGATACCCCTGCATGAAATAGAATGGTGAGCAAAGTAGAGCTGCATGCTCAGTATTATTAGAAACAAATCCCGCTACAGGGAGAGCTTCCAACCATTCACTAGAATAATCAGCCAATAAACAACGTAGCATTTGAAGTAAGGTTTGGTTCAGTCGTTCAGTTTGTCCATCTGTTTCTGGATGGAAAGCAGTGGATAATGCCACATATATTTTCAGTTTTTCGCATACTTTTTTTCCAAAATCTAGAGTTGAACTGGCTACCTCGGTCTGACACCACTTTACTTGGCAAACCATGTAAACGCACAATTTCAAAAATATCGGCAAATTCTGCCGCAGTTGGCAATTTCCGTAATGGTACAAAATGCGCCATTTTAGACAAAAAATCCACTATCACTAATACTGTTGTGAAGGATTTTACTGGTGGTCAACCTACAATAAAGTCTACACTCACAGTGTGCCAAGGTTTGGGTGATAGCATTGGTATTAACAAACCGTCAGGGACCTTATGAGAAGATTTATGTCTTGCACAAACTGGACAGGTAGTGACAAATTGCTTAATGTCCTTACTCATATTGTCCCACCAAAAGTGTTTTTGCACATTTTCCAGGGTTTTTACCCAGCCAGGATGACCTGCCAACGGTGAGGCGTGATGCCAAATTATCACCTGTATTTGTAATTCTGTGGTGGGCACTAACAGCATGTTGTCGTGATACAATAAACCTTGTTGTATTGAGTTATGGGAATCCTTTAACCAATCTTGAGGTGCCATTTGCATGTGTGCATTATATAGATCTGTGATGAAATCCTTCTGTTGTACTGGTGTCAAACGTTTTTGGGGAGGAATAATGGGTTCTCATACTTTGTCTTGTTTCATGTCTGAGGTATGTCCGTATCTAGATAACACATCAGATTGAATTTGTTGTGCACCTGGTCTATAGGTTATAACGAAGTCAAATGTACTAAAGAAATGTAACCAGCGCATCTGACGTGGAGTTAATGCTTTTAGTGATCCAAAGAACTGTAGGTTCTTATGGTCAGAAAAGATGGTGCCTCCATTCAAAAAATGCTACTTTGATAGCTAATAGTTCTCTTTCAGCCACAGTGTAATTTTGTTCAGCTGGTAATAACTTTTTGGAATAGAAGGCTATAGGATGTAATTGGCCATCTACTGCATTTCGTTGAGAGAGAACTCCTCCTAAAGCTCCTTGTGAAGCATCCGCTTTGACAAAAAATGGCAAGTCAGGATCAGGATGTTTCAGAATTGGGGCTGAAGTGAACTTTTGTTTCAGGAGTTGAAAGGCGTGAACAGCCTCATAAGACCAAAGAAATCGTTGCCCTTTCCGCAACAAGGTGGTTATTGGGGCCGCAATGTCTGCAAAATGAGAAATAAACCTCCTATAAAAATTGGCAAACCCCAGATATTTCTGAACATCCTTCACAGATGATGGTTCTGGCCAATCAGTAATAGCACTAATTTTCTTTTCATCCATAATTATTCCTTGAGGTGACAGGCAGTATCCTAAAAAGTCCACTTTGCTGACATTAAAAGTACATTTTTTTAATTTAGCAAAGAGATGATTTTCTTTTAACTTTGATAATACTGCACAAACATGTTGGGTATGTTCTTCCGGGTTCTTAGGGTAAATGAGGATGTCGTCTATGTATACTATGACGCAAACGTCCAGGAATTCGTGTAGGACCTCATTTATAAAGAATTGAAAGGCCGCAGGGGCATTACACAACCCAAAGGGCATTACTGTGTACTCAAATAGACCAAACTTTGTCTTGAAAGCTGTCTTCCACTCATCCCCCTCTTTTATTCGGACCAGGTGGTAAGCTCCCCGCAGATCTAGTTTAGTGTATACAGTAGAATGTCTCAATTGATCCAACAACACAGGTATTAGAGGAAGAGAATATTTATTTTTTATTGTAGCCTTATTTAGTCCTCTATAGTGGATACACGCGTGCAGATATTTATCCGGCTTCAGGATAAAAAAAAGTGGAGATGACACTGGAGATGTGGAATGTCGGATGAACCCAGACTGTAGTAGGTCGTCTAGGTAGGTTCTTAAATATTTGGTCTCTTCGTCAGTCAAAGCATATACTCTGTTATTAGGTAAAGGGCGCCCCTGGGATGAGATCTATACAGCAGTCATATGACCGATGTGGGGGCAACACACCAGCCTTCGCTGGATCAAAAACGTCTTTAAAGTCAGAATATTCAGGAGGGAGACTTGGTTCGTCTTGTGTAACACTAGCACAGTGTATTACTGAGCTCTGTTCTGTACCTGCTTCTTGATAGCAATTGGTTCTACAGAATGAGGAATCCAAAGTAACTGTTCTGTTCACCCAATCAATTTTTGGGTTATGAGTTGTTAACCAGGGTACCCCGAGAATCAAGCCAAAATTAGGGGTATCTATCAGATCAAAGCTAATCATCTCTGTGTGCCCGTTTTGACAGCCCATGTCAAGGGGACTTGTTTGTTTTGTGATTAATCCAGAGGTCAATTCTGACCCATCCACTGCACATACTGCTTCTGGACAAGGCTTTAGGCAAATAGGAAGACCTAATGTGTTAGCTAACTTATTATCCACAAAATTTCCTGTTGCTCCTGAGTCCAGTAGGACAGGGAGAGAATGTCTAACTTGGGTAGTCACAATTAAAAAGATCTGAATTATGAAATGTCTACGTAAGTGCGGTACCATGAAGGCTGCAGAATTAGAGGTTTGATTAAGATGTTTTCTCGAACAAGTAACCTCCCCCCTTGTCGAGCTTAATCCTTTCCCGAGTCAGTTGAGGAGATAGAGGAAACAGTACCCTTTTGTGAAGTTTTAGGTTTTACTGGACATTCTCTGGTAAAATGTCCTGCCTTGCCACATTATAAACATAATTGAAGTTTTCTCCTTCTTTCTTTTTCCTCTGACGTGAGTGGACCTCTGAGTGTCCCTATTTGCATAGGCTCAGGTTCAGGGAGTTTATTATCTGTGTCTTTCTTCTCATGTCTAAAAAAAGTTAACCGCAATTCCCGTTTGGATTTATCTCCCTTACTTTCTCCTAGTCTGTGTTCCAATTTCACGACTAAATCTACAAAGTCAGAATAGTCTTCTGGCAAATCAACGATATGAGCCAGCGCGTCTTTTAACTCGTCTCTCAAACCTTTATAAAAAAGGGAGACACGCTTTTCTTCTGGCCAACGTGTCTCGGTGAGTAAACGATTAAAACTAGTGAGATAGGTCAATAAATACTTGTTACCTTGTTTAAGATTTAAAAGCTCATTATCGCTTGCCTGCATAAAAGTGTGTTTTGCAAAAAGGCTGGTCATAGTACATTTAAATTGATTCCAATTATGGAGGATGGGATCATCTCTATCCACGAAAGGCTATACCAATTGGCTGCTGTACCGCCCAAATAAGACAAGATGAATGCCACTTTCGTAGCATCAGTAGGGAACTGTTGTGGTTTACAGACAAAGTGTAATTGACATTGATTGATAAAAACATGGAATTTGTTGCTATCTCCATGAAAACATTCAGGTGCTGCTAAAGGCACAGCATTAGGAACATTAACAGTAACCTCAACTGGTGGGGGGGGAGTTGCATGTTTTGCTCGCGCCCCTGTCTCTGAGGAGGTTTTAAACAAAGGTGTAAAAGCTGTGTTCCACTGAGATTCCCTAGGTTTATACCTGCTTAAATCCTGTTTTAAAAAGGTGTTTTCCAACTTTAATTTCTCTATTTCCTCTTGCATATGTAGCACAATGCCAGACACTGATTCATTATGGGCCAAGTCCACGTTTAGGGCCTGCGCCATATGCGTGGCGTCAATGCCCTCTGTTTCTTCCCCGGCATTCATCGTCCAACAGAACTGAATATTTTAAAGGCTTGTGCTTCTGTCAAAGCCCGGCTCACCTGAGTTTCTGTTCAGTTCTGATGGAGGTTGAAGACAGTCCGACCCCACCCTGAAACTGCTTGTTCCAGCACACTAGTTTTAAAACAGTGCACTAAGAACCAGAAGCTCAAGGGAAGGGGGGAAGTGGATAAAATAAAAAAAGAGAGACAACACCGTTCTTGTGTTTCCGCTGTAGGAGAGCTGCTAAAATCTGTGGCTCTCTCTGACATCTGTAGAAACTGGTGCCTAATGAAACATAAACAAAGAACACACAAGTGCAACCTATCCCTAAATGTGTTCCTGACTAAACCTTAATCTTATTAGAAATTCTCTTCTAAAAATACCTCTTGGATACTGGTCTCAAGCTTCCAGGTTTGGAATGTGTCACTGTTCTGGGATGTGCTTTCTATTACTGTAAAACTTCTGTAAAATCAAACGAATATCATTATCAGAATTATCAATGTTTAACATTCACCCTAATATAACTAAAGCCTAAATTCTTAATAGCAAACTCACTTTTCACACATTTCCAGACTTTTTATAAAACAAATACTGTACTTTTACATCAAAATACAGCAGGTAATTTGTGTAAGTCCTTGATTTACTGTTTGCCTTGCTGTCAATAGTTTCCTCTGTTCGATTCTTTAAAAAGTTCCATGTAAAACAATGTTTATTTCAGAAAGTTCCACAAAGTATTCTTGTAACAAAGGGTTTGAACCACAAAGTTCGTGGGAGATATCTTGTTCCAAATTGTCTTTACATGAATCCAGAAATCGCCAATAAAGTTCTTTCAGGTAATAAAAGGTTTTGCACTTCATTGTTGCTGAAAAGGGATACTGATCAGTCTAACCTTGACCTCTTTCTCTTTTGCAGGTCGATTGCAGTGGGCAGAAGAGGGGCTGAGGCAAGAAGTAGCCGGAAACCAGAAGAATGAAGAGCCAGAAGCTCTGCTCGTTGAAGTCAATGAAGGTCTGGAGAGAGCAGGAGTGCCAGCGCCGAAAGATCTGTTCTCAGGTAAGTGGGAGGTAGACGAGCACAAGCACTGGGTGAGGCTCAGGGGCTGCCTTTTATAGACAGGGCTGGGTGTGGTTCGAAGAGCTGGGTGTGGTTCGAAGAACTGGGTGTGGTTCTCACAAGCAGGTGTGCAGAGCTTCAGTTATTATGCTAATGAGTTGAAGCAACACATGGCCTAGGGAGGAGTGTTCTAAATAAGCCTTGGTAAAAGCAAGGTCCAATGTTTTCTAAATAAGCCTTGGTAAAGGCAAGGTACAATGTGCAAACAAGACAGCAATGTCCAAACTTGTGAATACATTAAGCAACATACACAGAAGTCTCTTTGCTGTGCACAAACCCTAACACAAAGACTGAAAATTTGAGGGAGTGGTTGCGGAGGAGTGCATGTTTAAATGGGAAGCAGATCAACAGGAAGCTTTTGATGTGGTGAGGAAGAATGTGTGTGAGGGGGCATCCTGGTTCGTTTTGATATTGTGTTGATACTAGGAAGAGGTCTATCTTGACCGTAGCGGCCAGTGCTTGTGGAATAGTAGCTGTCCTGTTGCAATTGCACAGGGGATTAGAAAGAATTGTAGCCTTCACTTCATGCTTGTTGACTGTTTGTTAACAGAATTACTCGGTCATGAAGCATGAAGCTTTGGCTGATGCATGGAGAGTAGAACATTTCAGGACCTGGCTTTGGGATTTGGAATTTTGTATCTGTACGGATTACAAACCTTTGGTAAAGCTTGTCTCCAGGTGGTGTGGGTAAGAGGTCTGCCAGGTTGGCTGGCTCCCCTTGAGATTGCAAGAATATAGGTATAAGCTTGAACACATTCCAGGGTGGAAGGATGTCCTAGCCTACTGTCTCTCTCGTTAATCTTTAGAGTGGTAGGAGGTCAATGGCAAGGATATTTTAGCTAAGGAACAAGAGGGAGCAGAAGCTAGTGTGATGGATGTTGAAGCCTGCGCGGGTTGAGCTTTTAATGCTGCTGAGTGGTAAAAGAATGTCCTTGCTGACTGTCACTCTCGTTTGTGTTTAGAGTGGTCAGAACTCCTGGGCTGCCCTACTATTGCAGGTCCCCGGATGAGATTGGGAGCTGGGAGTTGGAAACAGTTTGTGGGCTGGGCAGAAGATGACTGCGGCCACAAGGTTGTTGATGCAAACCAGACGTGAACTGCTTCGCTCATGCGTTCACACTATAGATAAACTGATATAATTAAATCTAAGATTATTGAGGCTCTCACCTGATCCTGATGGACGGAGTCTTCCAGGGTCAGGTTCCTGTGCCAGCTATTCCACATGTATGTGGTATCTTCCTGATCCTGCTCTGAGCACACCCCTTTGAAGGGTGGTTGACTCTCTGGCAGCATAGCTGGCCCTTCGTATTTGAACTGCGCTGTGTGGCCAGAAAACCTTTAGTTTTATTTCCTTTGCAGCATCAGATAGCAGCACAGGCTGAGGCGGGTTCAAGGGCAGGCAGCCCTTGGTCTTCAGAGTGACCGAGAGACCCACAGCCATGACGAGGAGCCTCTAAGCAGCCTTGTCCCGGGTGAGACACAGCAGGGCATGAGAGGCACAGGCGGCGGTGCGAGCAGTGGGGTCTTCAACTGCTAAAAACGAAAGTTACAAACATAACTTCCGCCCGCTCGCACCGCCTATGTCTTAATTTTCTGTCTCAGGTGGGAAATGTAATGTTTCAAACGCTGCTGTGGTGCTGCAGCCCCAGTAGGAGCTCAGCTGAGCCAGCCTGGCTGCACTGCACTGAGTGAGTCCCCCGCCCTTCTGCCTCTGACTTTCAAACTTCCTCCGGACTTGACAGAACTATTTATGAACTCACTTACTAAGCCTAGCAAACAGCTGCTGGCAGCACGTCTCAGAGCAGAAGAGCCAGTGCTGAAATTCGCACAGGTGCACAACAGGCGTGACCATGCATTTCAGTGCGGTGATGCGGATCACCACACTGAAATGCGTGAGCGTCACACCTGTTGCGTGATACTTGGCAGGCATGATCACGGAGGAAGGAGCGAGGGAGGACAGAAGGCAAACAGCTGCAGAGACATCATCGCTCCTCCTCCAGCTGCTGTAGAGGGCCCAGTGCATATAGCAGACAACCAGCTTGTGGGCCGGGCAAGATGGTGGCCAAGGCCCGAATTTGAACAGGCTGCAGACCCCAAGCTAGATGGCATTGTTGAACTACCCACCGGGGGAGGTGGAGACCCAGAGCGATACCCGCCAGAAATGCTGAGAGCTGGTGAGGTGGGGAAGAGGAGGTGTGAGGGCTGCTACGAGGAATTGAAGGTGACAGGAGGGGCACAGAGGGCTGCAGCCTAGGGACTTGAAGACCGGGGGCCTGCGAGCATGCCCTGATTCCATGGAAAGCATAGGGGGTACTCCGAGAAATAAAATAAGGTAATCATAGAGAGCGAGTGGCAACAGGACGGCCCATGTGGATTACTGGGACCGCAGGATCTGCAACAAAAGAGAAGCAGACCTACAAACAACACAAGTGAAAAACCAATACAGAAAGTGTATCAATAATTCTTGTGGGCAGGGATCCATGCCTGAACTCACTGAAACCGCACAGTAGGACAAGCGCTAAGTAAGGCCCTGAAGTGCTACAAGTAAGAGCTACAAGGCGGAGAAGCATCCCAGTAATATATGGCCGGTGGGGACAGTAGCTGAGGGACATTTAGGGCGCAGGAAAGCGGTAATCAGGTGACTGAGAAGGGGGAGCGGCCTTGCATACCAGTGCTATAGAACGTAAGTAGAGATCCAGATTGTGGACCCCTGGATAGCAGTGAGAAGGATGTGGAGAGACCCATTAATCCAGCGGCCAAAGGCAAGGACGTAAGAAAATGCCTTCAGCCTGCCACACAGAAGACACTGCAGGTGGCTGTACCCCTGAGCGAGGCCCAGAGACAGTGGAGGTGGGAGGATACCCCCTATTAGTAGACATCCACCACCATAGGCAAAGTCTCCAAAAGACGGGATGTGGAACAGCGGGAGCAGTCTGGAGAAGAGGCTGGTGATTCAAGATTACGGGCAGGGACCCGGAGCAAGAGGAAAGCCCACGGTGGACTGTCCCTCTATGATATCCTACAGGCTATAGAAACATCCAGATCGGCGGTCGAATCTAAGATTGATATGCTTCGGGAAAACCTAGGACTGCTGAGGGCAGATCACAGGAAGCTTGCAAACCGGGTCATAACAACAGTAAGAGACATCAGAGAACTGAAGCCACAAGTGGGCACAGTTAAACCAAAAGCTTACGGACATTGAAAAAGGGTACACATGCTAGAGCTGAGAGCTGAGGTAGAAGGGAACAATATGGTTGCTTACCTGGAAAACTGGACCAGTACTGAAGTGGCGGAGGAAGGCTTGTCCCCATATTTTGCCTTGAGCAGGTGCACCGAGTCCCTGGAAGGGTACCCCCACCTGGAAGGCCACCGATATCTGTTGTGGCGCAGCTGCTTTCCTACAAAGATAGAGATCAGGTATTGAGCCAAGCGCGGATTAAAGGACACCTCAAGATTGACAACAGCACCATTAGAATTTTCCCCGACTTCTCCCGAGAAGTTCAAAGACAGAGAGCATCCTACATCACAGCTAAATGAAAATTGAGACAAATGGGGATAGCTTATTCTATGGTGTTCCCGGCCAAGCTGCGGATAATCGCTAAAGGAGGAACCCGATTTTTTGGTAGGCAGCAGTAAGTATGGGACTAGATCAAGGAGCAAGGCCCACTGGAAAGTAGAGGTGAGGAATCGGAAGGACTGGAGTGAGATCTAAGGAGACCCCTAGCTAAAGGGGAGAAACCCAAGAGCCTACCAATAGCTGAAGAAACTCGAAGAGACAGGGAAAGAGAGGTGGCAGCCGTAGCATCGTTGAGCGCTCATGGGACACGAAGTACCTCCTCTTTGTCTGGAGAGGACCCAAGAGACTCGGACTCTGACACAATAGCCAGAGCACGGTGGGGGAGGCAAGACAGACACTTCCAGAGAGGACTCCCATAACTGCAAACAACATCATATGAAGGACACAGAACACGCAAGTAGCAAGCAGGGAGCTTGAGCAGGGGGTTGGGTTGCTCCAAATACGAATACGGACTCATATGAGCTGAAGAGAAGGGGACGGACTTGATGCCTATAGGCACTATGCCTGGGGTCCTGGAGGGGGTGGGGAGAAGGGCTCTCCTCCTAGCGAGCGCTAGCTTTGCCATTACCCGAACTTTGGACACTAGTTTCGTTGGCACACTTGTGCCTAATTTGGGGATGAGGGAGAGATTGTCACTTGTCCTGGGGTGGGGGCATTGGGGTGTTTACTTAGTTGTAATGGGGGGCACTGCTGTCTACCAAGAAGAGCCAAGAACTGCTGTAGCGCGGGTCACACCAGGCAGAGTAGGCCGCCGGAAGCAGATCAAGCAGACCAGATAGAGGGGGAGAAGATAAATTGCAATGCCAAAGCAGATGACATATAACCTCCTATCCTGGAATGTCCGTGGCATGCACTCGATGCAAAAGCGTTAGAAAATCTTCTCCCACTTAAATAGGCGGGAAATCCTCATAGCCATGCTGCAGGAAACTCACACTTTGGCATAGAAAGGGCCGGCATTACACAGGCAATGGAGGGGATAGGCATATTACACCTCATTTTCAGTATTTGCAAGAGGAGCGTTGATTTGGTTGAGGGCAAGGGTCCCATTCCAGCACACAGGACACAAAGTAGAACCAGGCGGCCGGTATGTAATAGTGACATGGAGGCTAGACAGGCAGGACATAACATTAGTAAGCATATTTGGATCAAATGCAGACCAGGGGCCTTTTCTAGAGCAGATGTCTGGTATTCTGGCACCCTACATGACTGGCTCGATCATTAAGGGGGGAGATTTCAATTGTATCGCAGACCCAGACCTTAATCGATCCCACCGCCCCTTCAGGACTCCCTGTTCCATAGAACAGCCAGGATATTTAGGGACTGGCAAGCCCAATGGGGGCTAGTAGACGCAAGGAGACGCACCCACCCGATGGAGAAGGAGTACTCCCACCTTTAACATGCTCACGACCTACATGTGTGACTGGATACCTTCCTATGTTCACCTGACATGCATACACGGCTCCAGGGCATAGAATACCTGACACGTACTGTGTCCAACCACAACCCAATATTAACTAGACTGCACTGGGGTATGCAACAACAGCCCATTCCCACCTGTCACCTAAAGCCCAAAGCCCTGGAGGATCAAGTATTTTTACATGAAATCATGGGTCACTTTACAGCATAATTTGCGGATAACGCTCACTCCACTGATTCCAGGGTGCTGGGGTGGGAGGTCTTCAAGGCAGTATTCAGGGGACGATGTATGGCGGCGTCCATTGGAGTGCGGCAGATACTACTTATAGACGTTGAAAGAGCAAACCGAGCGCTGAGAGAGGTTGAACTTAGGTACCCGAACCACCACGAATTAAGCTGGGAGCTATTGGAGGCAAAGGAAGAGGTACCTCTCAGGATGATTACAAAGCATGTACAGATAGGACACATGGTGGGAGGGATAAGGCGAGCAGACTATTGGCATTACTTGCCAACCCCACTCGCAGGGGGAATACGATAATTCAAATAGCAAACCCGTAAGAACGCCAGTTATACAGGCAAGATGCTATCAATAACAGATTTCATAGCTACTATGAGCAGCTGTACAAGAGATCGGGCCTAGGTGAAGGGGAGATAAAGGAGTACTTATCAGAGCTTTCCCTCCATGTTTTATCCGAGGAGGAGGCAGATCAACTAGGGGCAGAAATATCGGAACATGAGATCAGAGTGGCCATCAAGGACTTGGTGAGAGGGAAGACCCCGGCACAGATGGGCTTCCTAAGGAGTTCTACGCATCATATGCTGAGGAACTGGTTCCTAGGCAAGTAGAGATGTATACAGAAGCTAGGGGGGAAGCCAGCTACCAAACACCACTCGGGAAGCTGTGATAATCCCTCTGCTTAAACCTGATAAGTCTCCCCTGGAATGCGTGGCATACAGGCCCATGTCGATGCTGAACCTCGACTTCAAAATCTTGAGTAAGCTATTAGCGATGAGGCTGCTACGGCACATGGTGGCTCTGGTACACCAGGTTTCATCCCAACCAGAAATACAACCATGAACATACGCCAGTTGTTTTCTATCTTGGGGCGGTGGAGGAGCGGGAGGGCGTGATATTTGAAATAGAAATAGAGAAGGCTATTAATAACCTTGAGTGGGAGTTTCTCTACGCCGTCCTAGCAAAAATGGGGGTCGGACCGGGCTTTCTGCGATGGGTGTGACTGTTATATACTGGCCCAGTGGCAAGGGTACGTATAGGACGCACAATATCTGACCAGTACAGGGTTGAGAGGGGCACACGACAAGGGTGTCCATTCTCCCCATTGCTGTTTACGCTGGCAGTGGAGCCACTAGCATGTAGGGCACGTTCCGGAGAAGCATATGGAGGCCTCCAAGTAGGAGGGCAAAGGCACCACCTAGCGCTGTATGCGGACGACCTCCTGCTCTTCCTTAAGAATACGAGAGAGGAGTTGCGAGGGATGAAGAGTATGATGGAGAAGTTTGGGAAATTATCGGGTCTATGAGTTAATTGGTAAAAGTCTTGGCTATTCCGAATGGAGGCGGACACTCTCCTGCTGCAGGACCTGGGAGGGCTGTAGCGGGAGCCTATAAGCTTCCGATACCTGGGGGTGAGGGTCTTCCATTCCATGGCAGATGTACAAGAAGGTAATGTAGAGGGGCACTGCGGACTCTCAAGGGAAGCATGGCATTCTGGGGGGCTCCCCCTCTCTGTGGCGGGCTGGATTTCCATACTAAAAATGGTGGCTCTCCCCAAGCTGCTATACTTTTTTCCCACACTGCCGGTGTGGATACCCGGAACGTGGTTCAGAGAATTGGACTCCTGCATCTCTGCATTTATATGGGGGACGGGCAGAAGTAGGGTAGCCCTCACCACGCTAAAGAGGACACAGTGAGAGGGGGGACTTGCCGTGCCAGACATGGAGCGTATTACCTGGCAGGACAGTTGCACAGATTTACACAGTGGGTGGTGGGAAGTTTAATGCTGGACAAGGGGACCACCCCTTTACCACAGAGAAAATGATAGTGCTCCGCACCCTGTTGGGGACTGCGAAGGCCCGGCAGGTTCAAAGCAATGAGCATAAAATTATACCCCGATGCTGGGGCGGGTGCTTACAAAAAAATAGGACACGCCGCCCATACTCACCAAAATTACCATTAGCCCTCCAGGGTTGGCTCCCACATGGGGGAAATTGGAGGGGAATAGAAGATTGGGAACATGCCAGTGCATCAAAGGTGAGGGACCTATACCGGGATGGGGAGCTATTACCTTTTGCAGAGTTCAGTACAGATTGGGACATCCTGCAGCAACACTTTATACTCTAAGGAGCAGTTATGGGGGCAATGAAGCGGCACTGGGGCATGAGCACATCGGAACCACCACGACACGCCACCTATGAGTATATAGGTTTGGCCGGGGGGACTATAAAAGCTGTCACATGCCTATGTAGGGCCATGGGGCGGGACTCGGTACAACCGTTGGAAAGGTTGAGGAATCAGTGGGTTGTAGATATCAACAAACCACTGGAGGTTAAAGATTGGGAGAACATCCTATCACACGCAAATAAGGTATCCAGAAACGCACGCTTCAGCCTAATTCGTTTTTACACATTGCACCGAACGTACATAACACCGGAAAGTGTTAACCGGTTCTTCCACAGAGAAGATGCAGAATGCCTGGGGTGCCAAGAGAGAGGGTCGACCCACATGGTGTGGCAATGCCAGACCCTGACACACTGCTGGCAAGAAGTAACGAGGGAGATGGCTAGGATAACAGAACGAATAGTCCTGTGCACACCAGAACATGTCCTACTTAACCTATTTTCCCATATGGCTAAGACTAAGGTCACTGATAAATTCCAGGACCTCGCCTTCATATTGGCAAACGGGTGATTACTAGCAGATGGAAGCTCCGGAGGGCCCCAGCATACATAGATGGAAGAGAGAATTAGAGAAATGGGCAGGAAGTGAGGGCAGAATCTTGCTCAGAAGTGCGAGAAGGCAGGGTTGGATTGGGATTCAAAATCGGCCGGGCACGCTAAAAAAAAAGTGGCCCACATTTGTATATTGCCTTTCCGTGAAACACTGCGACATAAACTACTGTACAATTGGTTTACTTGCCACAGAGATACTGTGCAGTGAGAGAAATATGTAAAAGACAATAAAATGTGTTTAATAAAAAAAATGGTAATCCCAGGACGTTTGATATCTTTGGCCACTGATATTGCCACCAAACTACCCCCTTCCATAAAAGCCTTTCTTTTCTCTCTTTAATCAGATTAAGAGGGTGTGGTAGAAAGGGTAGATTTAAAGTGTGTCACCTCCCCCACCCCTCCCCCCTCCTACTGAACAGCAGACTGCTAACCTATAGCAGGTTTTACGTGAACAATGTGTTCTTCCTGCTCGCTGCAGAAGACGGGCCTCTAAGGGGATGTTTATCCTGCCACCTCTGGTGGAAGGGAACTGGTTCAACATAAAAATCACCACCTGCACGCCTTCCTGAACAGTGTGTTAATTCAATTCGCAGACGAGGACAGCTTTAGCAGCACCGCTTCTGCGGTTTGAGGGATAAGGGGGAGGGGGCCTTCCCGGCTCCAGTCTGCTTGACTGGAAGCCTCCCTCCGCTCCTAAAGAAGCGCGCGAAATAAATCACACAGGGCATGCAGAATGAATCGAGTCACGCGCGGCTCCTCTCCCCAGGAGAACACAATACACCGATGCAATGTTACCCAGCACGTCGGGGGGGGCCACAGCTAGGGCCCCACCCAGCAGCAGTGTCGTCCTAAGGATTTTTGGGGCCGCAACAAGATATGATTTGATGTTCATACCAAGTTTTGATTGTATTACTCACATTGTTGTTAATTGCAGCCTGCATGGTGCCAAACAACTTTTCAGAAACGAGTTTCACACAAATACAGCTGAAATATGTATGTCTGTCTGAGGACCCTAAAAATCCTTATAATGGCCCAGGGAGGGCTCCTCCATTAGGGAAGAGGAGCGCCGCCCACTGCTTTTTCGAAAGAGAAAGTTTTCTTTCCCAGGGGCCCTATCAGAAGATGGAATCCCTGGAAAATTGCCCATTTTACCCCTGCCTTAAATGTTTCTCTGCCCAGCAGCCGCTCGACTGTTTCCTGAGCTACTGCTTCGTTCAACGAGCCATTCATTGTCCTGTGTAATAATCTTTTCTAACAATAACTGTTTTAGTTTGGTCGCTTTTTAGCAACTTAGCGACGGTTGTTTTACTGTATTTAAAGGTTGTTATCATATGCTTTAATGATTGATTCTATCACCAAAAATAAGCCTTAAGGTAATTACTTCAAATTAAAAAGATACTATAATTACTCTCTAAATATTGTTTGTCAAAGGAGGGTTCGGCGAGTCAGATGCTGGCCTTTAAAGTGTATGGGTTTCAAACATGTCAACGTCAATGTAACTTTCCATTGAGTTGCATTAAAGTGGGTAATCTACCACATTTGATCTACACCTCTTCATAATAGCAATTTAATATGATAAAAATCAACATAAAAAGGTCTGAGTATGTTTTATTCTTCTCCCTTTGGGATAAAAGCTACTGTCTTGTACCTAACTTGGGAGTTAGCACTATTTTTTCACCTGTTGGCAAGATTTTCAGAATTGAGCATGAATCAGTGCCACGTGTGCTGAAGTATGGAGGTCAGCAGAGCAGTGAATGCTTCAATTACTTACCGGTAATTGCATTACTCTGAGTCCTACTCCCTCGCTTCCCTTACTTACAAAATTGAGGCATCCCTGCCTCACCAGACACCCGTACCCACGTGATTTGTCACGTGGGGACTATATATAGCCCCCAGCCCCCTCATACCTCCTGTAATACCACACAGATCGAAACCATACCAAAAGGTTGGCCTGGACCATCAGGGAGGGAGGGAGGGATGTAAGTAAGGGAAGCGAGGGAGTAGGACTCAGAGTAATGCAATTACCGGTAAGTAATTGAAGCATTACCTCATCGTCCCTCCCTCGCTTCCCTTCCTTACAAAATTGAGATGTACAAAGCCAAACAGGACAACCAAAGAAGGTATGCAAAAAACAGGTTTATTAAAAAACACAGAAGACCAGGGAAAAACCACTATTCAGGAATCATAGTGGAAAGAACCCTGTGTCCAAACACATCAGCACAGTCAACCTCCTGGCCAATCCTGTAATGAGAGGCAAAGGTCAGCGGGGAAGCCCAGGTGGCAGCCCGGCAGATCTCTGAAATGGAAGCCCCTTGGACCTCCGCACAGGAAGCAGCCATGGAGCGAGTGGAAGAACCCTGAACCCCCAAAGGAGAAAGGTGCCCCCCCTCTTTGTACGCCAAAGAAATCAGAGAGCAAACCCAACGACTCAAGGAAGGAGTAGAAGGACGCAAACCCCTATTCACAGGACCAAAATTAACAAAAAGGGAATCTGAGAGACGGAAAGGAGCGACCCGCTCCAAATAGACCAGGAGAACCCTCCTAACATCTAAAGAGTGAAGCCGCACCTCAGACTCCGAGGACGGGGAACCAAAAAAGGAAGGAAGAACCAACTCCTGATCCCTGTGGAATTGAGAGTCCACCTTAGGACGAAAGGAAAGAATCGGTCGCAACACGATCCTGTCATCAAAAACCCGACAAAAAGGGTGTTTGGAAGAAAGAGCACCCAGTTCACCCAGGCGGCGAGCAGACGAAATGGCCACCAAAAAGAAAGTCTTGAAGGACAACAGGCGCAGATCCACAGAAACCAACGGCTCAAAGGGAGATGACATCAAGGCGTCCAAGACCAGAGAAAGATCCCAGGTTGGAAAATGCCGCCGAGGGGTAGGAAGAACGTTACTCAAACCCTTAAAAAGGCGACTGACCAACCCCTCAGAATCCGAGAGATTGCCCCAAGAGCTCCTAAACGCCCTAATCGCAGCCCACTGCAAACAAAGGGAAGACACCTTCAAGCCCAAGGAAGCACCCTCCTGAAGAAACAGCATCACCTCAAACAAATAAGAGGAAGTGGGGTCCAAACCCTTGACAAGACACCACCGACTGAAAGAACGCCAGTGCCGTAGGTAAGACTTGTTGGTCGAAGCGCGTCTAGCCGCCTGCAGAGTAGAGGTCAAACCAGCCGGAACCCCTCGCCGCAGAAGACCTAAGCGTTCAACCTCCAAACCGCCAAGCGCATCCGGCCTAGAACATCCCGTTGAAACGCCGGGAAGACCAAAGGGGGAGGAGACAGAGGCAGCAACCACTCCACCTCCGACCTCAGCTCCACCAGGAGAGGAAACCAGGAGGCACGAGGCCACGCCGGAGCCACCAGAATCACAGAAGCCCCCGAGGACCGGACCCTCAGCAGGAAGCGGAGAAGAAGGGGGAAAGGAGGAAATGCATACAGAAGCCAGCGGGGCCAAGGGCAAGAGAGAGCATCCACCGCCCAGGCCGACCCCTCCCGACAGCGGGAGACAAACCTGGACACTAAGGCATTTCCCACATCCGCAAAGAGGTCCACCACCGGAACACCCCAACGCAACGTCAGAGCCACAAACAACTCCTGACGAAAGCAGAAATCCACAGACGACGGAATGGCCCTGCTGAGGGCATCCGCCCGGGAATTGGACACCCCCCGAATATGGATCGCCGAGAGTGCCAATAGATGAGATTCCGCCCAAACAAACAACCACCTCGCCACAAGGGCCAGAGAAGAGGACCTCGTCCCCCCTGCCTGTTGACGTAAGCCATGGCAGTGATGTTGTCCGTCCTGACCAGGACCACGGAACCCTGCAGAAACTGGGAGAAGGCCAACAGAGCCAAACGGACAGCCTCCAACTCCCTCCAGTTCGACGACATCCTGCTCTGAGCGGGAGACCAGAAGCCCCTGGACTGATGAACCCCCAGCCAGGCCCCCCAACCCGAGAGGCTGGCATCGGTGGTCACCACAACCGGAGCTGGAGGAGAGAAGGAGACACCCTTCAGCAAATGACCCCGAACCAGCCACCAACCCAGAGAGGATCTGATCTGAGGGGAAACCGGGATCGGAGAAGAGAGGGGAAGGCAATGGGGAGACCAATGCGCCAGAACATGAGCCATCAGAGCATGCAAATGAAATCTGGCCCAAGGAACCAGAAACACCGAGGCAGCCATATCCCCCTGAACCTGCATCCAACGTACCGCCACCTGCACTGGATCGGACAGAAGAGACAGGATGTGAGACTGAATCTTGACCACCCGAGCCTCGGGCAAAGTGACCACTCCCAAATCGGTCCGAAACCTGGCCCCAATGAAGAGACGATCCTGGGAAGGAACAAGGAACGACTTGCCCAGATTGACAAGAAAGCCGTGCCCCCTCAAAACGGCCAGTACCAAGCCTGTGTGATCGACAGTCAACTGGAAAGAGGGAGCATGAACCAACCAGTCATCCAGATATGGATGTAAAAATATCCCCTGACAGTGGACCAGGGCCACCAAGGGGGCCAAGAGCTTGGTGAAGACCCGAGGGGCAAACTTCAGCCCGAATGGCAAAACCGCAAACTGGAAGTGGAAGCCGCCAAACGCAAAGCAAAGAAACTGTTGATGAGTCCGAGCCACAGGAACGTGAAGGTAGGCGTCCTGTAAATCGATAGACGTCATGAAGTCCCGGACTCCCACCAACGGAATGATGGACTGCAAAGTCACCATCTTGAAGTGAACGGTCCGAACCCAACTATTCACCCTCTTCAGGTCCAGAACCGGCCGGAATCCCCCTGACACCTTCTGGACCAGAAACAAAACGGAATAACATCCCAGACCTCGCTGCGCCAGCGGGACCGGAACGATCACCTTCTTTGACAGAAGATCCCGAACCCCCTCCAGCAGAGCCTCCCTCTTGGACGGAGATTTGGGGACAGGAGTAAGGATGGTGCCCCAGCCGGGCGGAACGGCGACAAAGTCCATAAGATAGCCTCTCCTGATAATAGTCAATGCCCAGCGATCCCTTACATCCAGCCGCCAAGCGTCCAGGAAAGACATCAGCCTCCCGCCCACAGGACCCGTGGGCAAAACACAGTCGATGTCAGGACTTCCTCTTGAAGGTATCCGCCGGAAGCTTGGGACCAGGCAAGGCCAAAGATTTCCTGGGCCTGAAATGGCGTTGACGAGCAGAAAAGTTCCTGGAGGACTGGCGGGAAGACTGAAAAGACGCAGAGGAGGAAGGAGCCGGATTCCAAAAACGGCGAGAACCAGAGGCAGACGCCTTGCCCTTGTAAGGCAGAGCATGCTTACGGTCCTTAAATGCCTTAGTGACCATAACATCCAGCTGGACACCAAAGAGCAACTTGCCATCAAAGGGAATCTTAAGGAGTGAGGACTTCTCTGAAGAATCAGCCTTCCAGTCACGCATCCATAAGTTCCTACGAGCCAATACCAAGGAGCCAGAGGTCATGGTCGCAGAGCGAAGAACATCCGAAGAGACGTCAGCCAAGAGCTCAGCCTGCTGCTCCATGTGGACAAGCAAGCCAGAGCAGTCCGACTCCTCCTGAACAGCCGTGGCCAGCTTGCCAAAGTCAGACACCAAAGACTGCGCCGCATACGCCGAGTAGATGCCAGCACGCAAAGACAAATTCCCAGCGGAAAAGGCTTTCTTCAGCGCACCATCCACCTTTTTATCCATGGCATCCGAAGGTGAACAATCCTCAGGATTAATAGAAGTGCGACCAATAAGAGTGGCCAACATGGCATCCACCTTCACAGAGTGAGGAAGAGAGACCTCCCCCTCCTCCAGGGAATAAAGCTTCTGTAAAAAGCGAGGAACAGAGGCGTGCTCAAGGTCCCGCCATTCCCCCGAAATCAAGTCTTTGATGTGGCCATGAAAGGGCATAGCCGTGGCTTAGCACCCCTCGCCTCCAAAGCACGAGACACAGCAGCCTCAATCATGGACTGCATCTCAGAAGCAGACAGAAGGGCAGAAGAATCCACCGGACCCTGGGACCTGGTCCGACGAGCCGGGACAGGCACCTCACCATCATCATCAGAGGAAGACAAAACCCTCAAGCGCTTCGAAGTCCGTTTAGCCATAGTGAAACTGACAGGGCAGAACAGCCGAGGCAAGCCCTTAAATAACGTGTAACACAGCCCCAGCCGGTAGAAAACCAATAGAATCCAAGATACACGAGGCAACCAATGAAGAAGCCTCGCAGATACTGAAACCAATCATCAAAACATCAAAAATGCATAAAAAACTACCTCAAACGAGGCCCCTACCGTAAAGGAGCATCGGAAACAGCCAGCCGAGAAGCCACAGCACATCCGCCAGCTGCCGTCTCCATACCGGCCATCTGAACCGGAACCACAGCCCCAGCCACTCAGGGCCGGTGACTCCGTCACCCGGAACCCGACCGCCCAGCTGCCGAGAAGTGCACCGCAATACCACAAACGCGGTGGGGAAGGCTCGCGTACACCAGGTCGGCGCCGCCAGACCCAGGATGGCAACAGCAAGTGAGGAAGAAGCCCTCAAAACAGAGAAAAGACCGCAGCACCGCAGAATGGCCAGCCCGTGGGACGCGCGTCTCACAGTCGTGAGACAGAAAAAAACAGGAGGTATGAGGGGGCTGGGGGCTATATATAGTCCCCACGTGACAAATCACGTGGGTACGGGTGTCTGGTGAGGCAGGGATGCCTCAATTTTGTAAGGAAGGGAAGCGAGGGAGGGACGATGAGGTAATGGCTGCTCACGACCTTATGTGCCCCAAGATTGCTAGGAAAAAAATTATATTGGGTCCTAAACATGGCAGTCGTTTACCATTATGGCTTGACAGTTGTCTGATTATTAAAACGCCGCCTCCTACTAAAATGTCAGTGCATTAAAGAATATTCCAGAGATCCATACATGATTCTGTAGTGCAAGCTCACATGAGAAAGGCTTGATGGGCTGGTGGCAATTTGCTCATTTTCATCCCTAACATTCAAGGAGGGGTCAATGTTGTTATTCTATTGTGTCAATAAAGCACCTAGTGTGAGTTAGGGTTGCCATCAGGCAGGAGCGGCTCCTCCGTTGGAGCAGAGGTGCTTCATCCCACTTAAATGCCCCAGAGATGAAAAATATAATGGTAATTCATGACCATTTTATTTTTCAATAACCCGTCCTTGAGCCGAGCGTCAGGATGGGACAAGGCCTGCTGAGTGGCACCAGCAGCAGGAAGGAGGGTGGACTGCCTTTGCACTGTTTAAAGTGCGCATGTCTCTTTGACCAGCCGTTTTGCGACAGCCAGCCAGACATGCGCACTTTAAACCTCTAAACCCTGCTGTCTTAAGACTGCTGGGTTGAGAGTAAGTGCAGGCCTCCAGTGTGCTGTGGAGCACCAAAACAAGCCGCTCCCTCCAATCAGGGCGCTGCTTTCATGCTGTGAGCAGCTCCAGGATTGATTAAGGGAGTTTCCGGGGGCCTGCTTTGCCGGCCCCAGCAAGGCCCGGAGCAAGGAGTTCCTGTCGTTCGGCACTGCCATCGGGCCCGTTTTCTACAAATATAACCTGCATTTTAATATCTTAGCCATACATACTACAACCGGAAAACACTTTAAAACGTACTCTGGCGCTGCATTAAAGATCCCTGAATAATAAAGTAGGGAAAGACAGAATAGTAGTCATGTAATAAATGAATGCAGCCAATTTTGTCTAAATTCTGAGGTCCTATTTAATTATCACATCTGGATCTTTGCAGACTCCTAAATCATTTACAAATGGTCCGTATTTTTCTCTTGGAAAGGTGGCAACTTCAGTGTGAGTGCTCTAAGAAGGCAGCCTCTACTTCGGAGGCTGCTGGTGTTGAATGCTGCAGCTTCTAGTGCGTTTCCTGGATAAGGAAACCACCTGAATGTCATTCATCAGGTGTTTTTTTCCCAGACAGCGAGATTGGATGGGGCCTTATTTCTGAAGTACACATATTGACAGACACAAGACTATGAAGATGGGCATGCGTGGGTCTTCAGACCCAGTTCACTGAGTGATACAGTTTGTGCTGGAGAGAACTCTCCAGAGGTTTCCACCAAAATGCTGTTGGTTGGATGGTGAATGTCGTAACTCTTGCAGGCAGGGCTTTAAGTGGGCCGGGTCTCACGGGGTCTGAGCACCGGCAGTTTTTTAAACGGGGCCTAGAAACGGGTCTCTATCGGGCTCTGTTTTGAGCCCTGGCTCAGATGGTCCGTTTTTTTGGGGGACGGCAGTGACAGCAGTTTACTGTCACTGCTGTCCGGAAAAAAGTGCCAGGGTGCAAAACAGCTCGATAGAGACCCATTTCGAGACAGCAAGCACATGGATGTGCGCTGTCCACACTGCTCACTACTGACTAGTGGAGAAGTTACCGCATGACGTCATGCCAGGTGAGCGTTGTGGGGGAAGGGAAATCCTTTAAGAGTCATTTTCTTTCTGGATTTCCCTTCTCTTTCTGAAACGCAAGAGCAGCAACATTGTGGTAGGGTCACCAGGGCTTTAATTGGAAGCTTTTTCAATATTATATGTAACCAGCAATAGTTGCAGCTTATTTATCTCAGGCAACTAATAACCATTGACAAAGCCAATAGTGCTTACTTGTTGTAGGTATGATGTTACTTGTTGTCTCACATATCTGGATGCAATGACAGAAACAACAAAATACAAGTCGGGCGGCGCAAGTTTGTTAAAGCCACGCCCCAATTACACTGGCCACGCCCCTTTGAGAGACCCCCCAGTTTTTTCATCCCACTTAAAGCCCTGCTTGCAGGAGTAGACATCCCTACCAGCCGCGGTATGTGTAGGTGAGGCTGGGTGAGGGGGGCCTTAGTATTTCAACATACCACCGTGTGGAAAATTAAATAAATAATTAATTTCCCCTCGTGGTCGTATGTTGTAATCCCCGCACACAGACCGCGGCTGGTAGGGACGAAGATTAGAAGCCCCAGGGTGTTTCGCCAGCAGCAGTTGAACTGTTCAAAAAAAGTTTGGGAACTGCGATCCTGAGTGCAATTAGGGTGGGGTCAGTGAGTGCAGGTGCCTAGTCAGAGACATGGATAAAAAGAACAAAATATTCTGCAATTACATTGTAAGTTGTCGCCTACAGGTAAATATATATAAGATAATACAGCAACAAGAAAAATAAAAGCAAGTGAATGTTTTCGGTGAAAGTGCACTTTTTACGTTATGAAGTTTCCACTAGTTAATGAGATAACTGCAGATGTCTGGGTGCGTACCTAGGCAGTCAAAAAATTCTGGTTGGCACGAGATGGACTAACAATGTGTATTTATAGTGCTATAAAGTACCAGCCTGTAACCAAAAGTGCAGGGAATTTGCAATTAATGATTTGAAAATGTGATTATCACACAATATAAGATAGGCTGCCACAGAATGTGCAAAAAGATTTAGCATTTAAGTTCAAACAAATGCTTTCAAATTTCTATTTTAGGAAATATGAAATTAAACTGTACCTAATGCAAACCTTTTTCAGTTTTCGTTAGAAGGACACTCTCCAGAACTCATCTGGTAGCACCCTTACATTACCTCTCGAAAACAATATATCTTTGTCACTTAGGAGCTTTAAACAACTCCATCAATTAAAGCTACATACCCTTTCACAAGCTGCATTTAGATTTGCTGATTAACCAATTGCTTACACATTTACATTTCTTTCAGGTAGCAGACACCCTGGAGAGAAGGCTTGTGTCGTCTTTGACTGTCTGCCTCTCCCTTGGCATCACAGTTCAAGATACCCCTCTCTTCCCCTTAAGCCAGAAGTGCCTCAAAATTAGCATTAACCATCCAGAAATATTGGCATTTTTTAAAACAAAAAAGTAGGAGAACTGTTTCTTAAAATTTTGAAAGATAAGAAGCATACTTCCCAACATATCCCGCCCATTTCAACCACTGGTCTACAGGGGGTGCAAAAGATGCCTGTATTCTCTGGGTGAAGCTGAGCAACAGCTCCTAAACGCCCAGACACTTCAGAACCAGCTCTAATCAGTAGTAAATCTGGGGCTAATGTACCTGCTGTGGAGACTACTGACATGGCAGAAAGCAAGCACTGAACTGCCTCCCAGTCAGATGTAATCCTAAGAATAGAGGGCAGCCTGTAAAACATGAGCCCATTCTGCTATCGATGCCCAGGCTGCTGGCGCAAGTCGCCTCTTAGTTTCCATTCTGAATAATTACCAAATAAAGAGACGGGCGCTGGAAGCAGGAATCACAAGAACAGAGTTTATTTCTCATGAGGAGAGCCAGTCATTTCGGACACGAAACACAGTGTCTTTCGGGAGTTGCTCTAACAAGTGAGCTGAGACTCCGTCTTTTATACTTTACAAAACACTTGGCATTACAATCATGATATTGTGTAACAAGGAAAATACAACCCCATGATCCTCGTGTCAATCCTACCCCACATGTGTTCACAATAGGGACCCTTGACCTGCTGATAAGAGGGGAGGGCAATCACGCAGCTGAGTGTTCCGTCAACAGTTTAGGATGTGTGCGCCTGATCCTAGCCCAGGGGGTGGGGTGGCCAGGATCAATAGTGGGTCCTTTGAAGAGGAGTGACTTCATACAATAAGGGCAGTAAATGGTATCTCCTGGCTCAGGCGATGGCCTCGGACATGTGTGGACAGCCGGACTCGGGGGAAGGGGTCATCAAGGGAGTGGTATTCATGCCGCGTGGACAATCGAGCGCGGAGGGAAGGCTTGTCAACAGAGGGGCATTCATGGAAGGAAAGGAGGTGTTGGTCAGGCGCGGCCGTGGCTCTCAAGGACAGGGTCTTGCAGAAGAAGAAGGTTTATGACTTGCCCATGTGAGGAGAAGGGAGGGGCAGCCAGGGTGGACACAGGGACAGAGTCACATAGAGAGAGAGAGAGAGAGAGAGATCTTATGACCCATACATGAGAGAGCGGGGGCAGTCAGGTGCAGCTGGGGAGGGCTATGTCAGCTAAGGCGAAGGATGCCTCTTCAAGAGGGAAGGGGGGGTTTGTGCGGGTCTAGCAGAAGGGTTGCCTTTCACAGCAGGGTCGCGCAGAGGGAGAGGGTTTCATGGTCTGTGCATGAGAGAGGGGGTTTAAGATACGCGCAGGAGGGAAGCCGGGGATTCCAATGGGTAAAAGGCCATGGTGCCTAGAATGGCTGTACATATGCATATGGGTACGGGCTCTTACTGGCAGAGTGATACGGTCAATAATTTACGGTATTCATGGTGCTCACGGGGAGAGGAGTGGGAGAAGAAGGGAAATGAATGCTGTTTATGTACATCAATTTCTTCAATTTCCACAGTCGCCCCTTTTTACATTACAGCGTTCATTTTTGCAATTGATGGGGTTACAGATAGACAGGCATCGTTGAAGAATTAGCATTCGTTGATACTCACATTTGGCGTACAATCATAGACAGTTGAGGTGATGGGCAGAATGCAGCACATAGGAAATTGCATTTCGTTGAGTTCCTAACAATTAGGCGCACTACATAGCATAAATGTTTCTGACGTAAAAAATGTGACCAATGAACAGTTTTGACCAAGTAGTTGAGAGCGGAATTCAGTTCAATACACAAGATTTCTTCGTCACAGTGTTTTTTTATCAGTGAGCCATCACTGGTAGGCTCTAGTCCGTGTACTTTCGTTGGCGCTGTTGAGCACCGGCGGTGGAGCTATAGGTCCAGCTCGGTTCTATCCTTACGCGTTGCAGGGTGCGGTCAGTCCTCTGCTGTTAGACCACAGTCCTGTTCCCTAAACAATCCGTTTGGCGGCGCCTTATGCTCGGCACCTATATTTCCGTGGCAACACCCTATTCCCACTTGAATGCAGTTCTTCCCTTTGGCAAAAAGTCACGTGGAAAAGAGGGTGAGTGTGGTTCAAATAGTCGATAGGAGGGAGGGCGGAGTTGGGTCAGAGTTCCTGGGACACACAAAAGGGACCAAGGGAGCAAAGGATAACAAGCAGGCAGGCCCATCAATCGGGCCCAAAGAAGGGGAACGGAGACTTCAGGCACACGTGGGTTAGCAGACGGAGGGCTTCAAGGCGGCCCGTCATTTTTCATTTTCCACGTTGAATTTGCGGTCTCGTCCCGTATCTAGTTGCTCTGCAGCTCCACCTTTGGTCGAGGTCACACGTGTCCCAAGATCTGCAGCCAGGCTGTACGTCACATCTGACCCTTCTCCTTCGGTGATCGTGAATCTTTGAATAGGTACAAAACAAGGTTTTAGAGAAATGGCAGAAGAAGATATCTACGTATGTGAATTCCTCCCTCAATTCTACGCATTTGGGAGATACGCTCATCGGTCACAGTCAGAGGTCTATTACCAAGCAGTGCATATGTCGGCATTCTTATTGAGTTCATGCCAAGTTTATTCATCATCTATATATGCCACATATAGAGAAAAGTCAGACTCTTATCAACTGTTCATTTCATCAAATTCAACATTTCGGAACTTCCAGGGAGACTCGTCTTTCTAACCTTAGCCTTAACAGTTCTAGCATTTTCCTTCAAGGCTGGCTAACCTTTTCAAACAGGGCGGGGGTGCCATCATCGAGAGTCAGGTAAAACAAGGTTTTCTCGAGGGACGACAGTTACTCATGGTCATCATATTTATATCCGGGACAGCAACTGGGGTCTATCAAAATGGGGCGGGGATGCATCGGGCGCTCGCGCTTGGGTGCAAAGGGGGTGGGGCAATCTGGGCATTGGGGGGTCAATCTAGACGTTGGCGTTCGTCTCTAATGAACGGAAATAAGGTGCCATTGACATACAGTTCCCCTATAAATGGCCAGATTTGGGGGACCTTAGTCGTCTTACCTGTCCTTTCCTTCTCAGCCAATTCAAGTTCATTCATTTTGCAGAAAGGAGAGGTAGTAATATGGCGAGATACAATCATTTTAGTTTCGGTCAATTTCGCTGAACACCTTTGCGTTCAATAAGTATCCAATCAGACTGGTGCCGGTGGGGCACAATTTTACCACAAAGAGGGATAGAAAATAGGGAGACTCTCATAGAGAGTGAGAGTCGTCCGCAATCTAAACGAGCCATTCAGTACACGTATGACATGTAGAGAGAGGGAGAGAGAGAGAGAGAGAGAGAGACGTGTACGAAAATAGGTCATTTAGTGCGTTCACAACACAGAACAGCAGAGGTCAGGTAACACGCAAATACAGACAGAGGGAAAACATAAATCCGTACATTACATACACACGAATTCAGACAAGGGAGACAGCACATGCATTGCATATATATAAGACATTCACGACAAAACAGAAAACAACAGGTGGCCAACAAAATCCATATTATATCCTACGTATCTTTACTATCCTATTTATCTACGTGCTTAGCTCTTTCTACCCTTCCCTCCTTTTCCTTCTCGCTTGTTATCTCTGGGAGCGTTCTCAATTGCCAATACTTACACCTCGATTAGTCGATCAGAAATTAACCTGGTCGCGCTATTTACCCATGGTTGGATCTCAAACCATTTTTCAGTTTCTTCCTTTGGTGGGAGGTTCTCCAGGCTGAGGCAACGGCAAGTATTGATCGGGAGAACAGTCGGACAGCTTGGCTATATCTATAAGAGTGTGAGAAAGGGGGCAGTGCATTTTGAACATCAGCAACATTTCTAACTTCCCAGACGGGTGGTGCCGTGGTAACCCTTACCCACATATTTTTCTTTGTCCTTTCCCTACCTAGTCAAATGTCTAGTTACATTATCTAACGTGTTATTTCTAGTCAATTTTCGTCATACAGTACCCGTCCAGTTTCTATGTCAGTCCATCCTCCCAGTCGCTATGTTCTAAGGAGGAACAGTCATGTTTAAGTCTACGTCTTTTTGAAAACTTATCGTCATAACGACTACACACATATTCCCTCTTTCCCTTTTCGTCGGTGGTTTGACCATCGCTCTCCCACACTTCAGCCGACGTTCTGACGTGACCTGCAGAAGGGAGGAGAAAGAAGGGGTGGGGGGGCAGCATTCAAAGCACATCAGCATGCAGTAGTCCGAAAATGTTTTTACCTACCACTTACTCGACCTATCTCCGCGCACTGCATTTCTTTACCATCTCGGCGTTTAAGCCCAGAGGGACCAGTAATGTCAGATAGATAATCATTGACGATCTGCGTATCTACATGAGTTACTTGGTCGCAACCCCTTTTGTTGGGTGCAAGGGTGGCGGCCAGGTGGCATTTCTGTGGTGTCGTTTTAAGGGCGTCTAAAACACTTTTCTGGCTGCCTGTGACACATAATGTAGCTGCTAAATATCTGGTCCTTTTTAACCTTTAGCTTTCATCATACTTATTCTTCGCTCACAGTAGCAAAACATCCAAAACTCATTAATGCAACCGCTACAACCATGCTTTCTTTTTCAAAATACTTTTAATAAAAAGTGTTGATGTATAAATACAGGCCTACAACCCAGTGGACCGGCCACGGAGCAGATTGAAACTGTACATAAGAAGAACGAAGTTGGTGGCAGTTGATTGCATAAAGTGCAGCAGTCCAATAAAATCGTATTAAGCTTTCCGACAGAGCAAGCATGATGCATGTCAAGAATTCAGTTTTTCAATTAATTCGTTAATTCATTATCCAAATGCTCATTCACTGTCTAAATTACACCAATTCATTTTCCAAATCATATTTAGTACCCACCCTAAGTCAGTTCATTGTCCAAACACATGATCAATATCTGTATTGCTTTTCTTCTCTAAGCACATAATCACTATCCATCTTATCAACTTTCATTTTCCAAAAAATGCACACGTATCTCAGAGCATCAAGATTCGAGCAATCCGGGTGAACAGAGAGTTCGAAATTTTCGTTTCGTGTATCGGCGCCATTTTGGGCGAGGCAGGCAGGTTCCGGTATAGTCAGAATGTTTCCAATGACTCATGGTTGGACCAGAACCTTCCGTTGGTAGTTCAAAAAGTTTAGTGCAATGTGGTAACAGTCTAACAATATGGACCAGTAGTCAAAGAGTGGGGAGGGCGGCAACACTTTTCCTACCAGGTCATTCTGGTGTTCCTCCGGAACTGAACAAGTCTGTGCCGTGGCTGCGTTTTAGCCATTTCCAAATCGAGGTTGGCGCCGGCAGGAGTGCACCGATGTCGTGGTTCCCAGTGAGGGGGGGGGTGGGGGCGCCCATGCGGAGGGATCGGGGTGCCCCCCGGCTCTCATAGAATCTTCAAAGTTGAGGAGAGAAGGCATGGGGCGTGTGCCCTTCCTGGGCAAAAGACCGCTTTTCGATGTTGACCCTCTTTAAGCAAAGAGCGTTGGGGTGCCGCTGGAAGCCTCCACCTGGAGGGAGGTGGGGGAGGCTCGTTCGCGCCGCCTCCCCCTTCCAGCGACCCCGCGCCGTTCTCCGGCTCCAGCGCTTCGGTATGGGCCGTGCCAGCCATTGGAGATGGGGGGGGGGTCGGTGGCTAAGGCAAGACATCCCCCCCTTTGACATGTGGCGGGACTACCTGCAACTATCCAGGCGTTGGCATGTGGCGGGACTACCTGCAACTGTCAGGCGTTGGGTGTAGTTGCGGCCATTATAGCACAAAGAAATGCCGCCATCCTCGCTTTGGCTTCGGCCTTCGACGAAAGCCGGATCGGGTGAGAGAGAGGGGTGGTCGGTGGCCGAGGCAAGACAGCCCCCTCTCTCCCCGCGGCCTGCAGGGCGGCAGAAGAGGAGAGATGGAGAGGTCCTTATCATTCTTTGGGCCGCCTGCCCAACAGCATCTCCTACTGACCGCGGCCAGGCGAGCCCCGTATGCCTCGAGGCCTCGCCCTCCGGATGGGCGTAACCGCGGACCTGTTACACTTCGGGAGCTTCCGGAATGGGGGTAGGTACCTATTGAATTGTTTCTATTTCATGTGACCGTTATTTGGGCGTGGTGGGCAATGAGGCAGAGTAGGCAGTGGAGTCTAACTACCTCGTGGCTGTCTTTGCTGTCAATTTTTCGCCATTTTATATTTCTTATTACGAACTATTTCTAATGTTTCTTATTTTTAGTGAAGTCGAAAGCTCATCAGGGGGTTACTGACTTAGCCCGATTTCGTTTTATTTTTCCTTCTTTTCCTTAGCGTGTTTCGAGCTAAAGTTTTCTGTTAGTAGGGAACGGTGATCACTTCATATTTTTATGTGTCCTTTTCACTAGGGGGTACTTCTGGACGGACCAGACGAGTTCCCTCCAATAAATGGTCCGGGGTGGAACGAGATTATCGATCAAAAGGGGAACATATATTCCTTCATTAGGGTATCATCCTGGACAGACCAAGCGATGTACTTCCACTTACTAGGGTAGCCTCCTGGACGGACCAGATGGTCTACTTCCACTAAATAGCCCATGAGCGGGGAGCATATGTCCTCCATAAGGGTAGTCTCCTGGGCGGACCATGCGAGCTACCCCCCAAATAACCAATCAGTGGGGAGTGGGTAGGACTGACGAATTCACAAAGGGGCATAACCTACCCTTTACTACTTGCAAAGACTAGATAGAATATTTCTACTCCACGTTGTTTGCAGGCAGAAAATACCTCAAACGAAACAATTCCTGGAACAACAATGTCCAGGCAACCAATCAATCAGTGGGGAGAAAAACAGGCATGACGGATTACAACGGGGACAAACGTCTGCATTACCTGCCCTTCGCTATCCAGAAAGGAAGACAGAATATTTCTACTCGTCTCAGTTTGTAGACAGGGAAGATCTCAAAGAGCAACAATCGATTATTAATCGATTTCAAACAATCAGTGGGGAGAAAAGTAGGCATGACGGATTACAACGGGGACAAAAGTCTGCATTACCTACCCTTCTCTATCTGCAAAGAGGGACGACGTTCCTATTCGCCGCTGTTTGCAAACAGAGAATGTCTCGTTCTCCAGAAGAGAACCAATATGTCAAGTAGCATTCAAAGCTAAATGAACCAATACCAACAATATCAGTATACAAATACCGATTCCAATACAATCAATCAATCAATCAGGTGGATAGAACCACCCTACCAATCAGGCGTAAAAACACCCTACTTAATCTTACCCGGACCGGACCATACAGATAGTTCTTCGTGTTCCTCCTCCAGCGCCCGATCGTTCTCTTACTCCGTGTGGCATTCCTGTGGGATTCCAGTCAGGACAATAGGTCACTCAAGAGAGGTCCGTTCAGAATTGGTGAAGTTCTTTCGATCGGCAGCCGGGCGAGGGCCCTCTCAAGGCAGGTATACTCCGATCATTTTAGATGTTCACTTCTTCGTCTGGATCTCTCTTACCGAACCTTATGTCACTGATGGACCCCGCGTTGGGACGCCAATTGTAAAACATGAGCCCATTCTGCTATCGATGCCCAGGCTGCTGGCGCAAGTCGCCTCTTAGTTTCCATTCTGAATAATTACCAAATAAAGAGACGGGCGCTGGAAGCAGGAATCACAAGAACAGAGTTTATTTCTCATGAGGAGAGCCAGTCATTTCGGACACGAAACACAGTGTCTTTCGGGAGTTGCTCTAACAAGTGAGCTGAGACTCCGTCTTTTATACTTTACAAAACACTTGGCATTACAATCATGATATTGTGTAACAAGGAAAATACAACCCCATGATCCTCGTGTCAATCCTACCCCACATGTGTTCACAATAGGGACCCTTGACCTGCTGATAAGAGGGGAGGGCAATCACGCAGCTGAGTGTTCCGTCAACAGTTTAGGATCTGTGCGCCTGATCCTAGCCCAGGGGGTGGGGTGGCCAGGATCAATAGTGGGTCCTTTGAAGAGGAGTGACTTCATACAATAAGGGCAGTAAATGGTATCTCCTGGCTCAGGCGATGGCCTCGGACATGTGTGGACAGCCGGACTCGGGGGAAGGGGTCATCAAGGGAGTGGTATTCATGCCGCGTGGACAATCGAGCGCGGAGGGAAGGCTTGTCAACAGAGGGGCATTCATGGAAGGAAAGGAGGTGTTGGTCAGGCGCGGCCGTGGCTCTCAAGGACAGGGTCTTGCAGAAGAAGAAGGTTTATGACTTGCCCATGTGAGGAGAAGGGAGGGGGAGCCAGGGTGGACACAGGGACAGAGTCACATAGAGAGAGAGAGAGAGAGATCTTATGACCCGTACATGAGAGAGCGGGGGCAGTCAGGTGCAGCTGGGGAGGGCTATGTCAGCTAAGGCGAAGGATGCCTCTTCAAGAGGGAAGGGGGGGTTTGTGCGGGTCTAGCAGAAGGGTTGCCTTTCACAGCAGGGTCGCGCAGAGGGAGAGGGTTTCATGGTCTGTGCATGAGAGAGGGGGTTTAAGATACGCGCAGGAGGGAAGCCGGGGATTCCAATGGGTAAAAGGCCATGGTGCCTAGAATGGCTGTACATATGCATATGGGTACGGGCTCTTACTGGCAGAGTGATACGGTCAATAATTTACGGTATTCATGGTGCTCACGGGGAGAGGAGTGGGAGAAGAAGGGAAATGAATGCTGTTTATGTACATCAATTTCTTCAATTTCCACAAGCCGCTGCGATGAATGTTCTTCATGACCTTACGTATCAATACATTGTACACCAGGGACTATCCCATGGATACCACAGAATGGAAGCGAATAATGTTGTACAGAACTGTATTACAGCATTTGTATTGCATTTACTAACCCCACATGGGGAGTCAAAGCTCTTACCCATATGACTAACATGCTACACCAAGTGGAGTGTATGGTTGGACGTGTGCTGCCTTTGTTTTGAACCCATGTAGGAAGTGTTTCCATGTTATGCATGATGACCACTGAAGTGTATTTATCATATTATGGGATGCAGCTCTTGGGGAGGGGGTGTCTGTGAGGAAGCGTGAGAGATAGACATTGACTTTTCTAGTCTGTGGTATTCTGGCAGTTCAGAATAGCCGTGGGTCTATTTATTGTGTTGGTAGTTTTTGCCTTTATGTTCACGATACAATTTACTGTGCTTGGATGAGAGGCAACAGAGAGTCCAGCATCATACAGATATTCTTAGACCACTGACTTGGAGAAGGTTACCTCCTTCGAATGTCCATAACCCCTCTCACCACCTGGCTTGTAGGGGATTCTATTATGGTCCTAGCCCCAACCAGCATATCTGCTCAGGCACTTTCCACCCTTCGTGCACTCAGGCAGATCATTTGTAATAGTGTTACCTTCAGAGGGTGGGTGTGGTGACCCCACTGGTGTTGTCTTGCCTTGACAATGCCAATCAAATCTATTTAGGAAGCATGGTGCATCTATGAAATAAAGCACCTTTAAAGTGTACACACTACTACAATCTGTCTGCAGTTACACCTGAGGTGCAGAGCCCTTCTGGCATCTGCCTTGAGGCTGCCGTTTCACATTGGGTGAATTTGAGGATTTGTCTACGGGTCTATGTTCCCCATACTCAAGATCCCCATCTACTGCTCACTTGCGCTGCTGGGATCTTCTACCATCCTATTACTTATAATCCCAGTTTGTTCCAACTGTATTAGCAGTCGGTCTTTTTCTATTATAAACCTGCAGGTATAGAATGCTGTGCTGCATGATTTCCATACCATATCAGCAGGCAGGTTCATTGGCAGACATTCAGCATAATGTAATGGAATACATGTACACACAATTACACTGTCAGGGGTTATCATAAAAATCTGACATGCATCTAACGTGTGCTAACATTGAACATCTAATGAAGAAGCGAGGCCATTCAATTTATAATATATAGATGAAAGGAATTGTTAAAGTCATGCTGAAATCATTTGCCCATCATTTATTGTTCCCTTAAGAACACATATGGCCATTAGAAGGGGATTTCAATGGTGCTAAACTGTGAAAGGCGTTTCTCCTGTTGCTGAGAGAGGAATCAAACCTCCTGAAGTTCAGGAAAAGCTAAAACCTGCCTTTTGACTCCCAGCCTCCTGGCAAAGCTTTTCTTCAATATTCTCCACTGACAATGCCCAGAGATCAAAATGTTTGATACTGCAGGCTTCATGAAGGGCCTCTTAGATAGAGGAAAGAAAGTGGTGAACATGGTCCCTTAATGTTCCGCAGAACACATCTCATCCTCGGGCTCCCACTTGCCCCCATGGCGCGTCCACGGCTCTGCCCTTTTCTGAAACACGTGCACTTATAAGACCCTACAGCCAGTTATGTTGAGCTGCTAGTGTGGATCATTCTTTCTTCCTGTTTCCAATTAAGATTCTTCTAACCTTCTCTTTTAAGGCCTGCGAGGCACCCTCCTGTCAGTGCTGGTTAAGGGTCTCCTGCAATGTACGCAAGCTTCTTTGAACCTGTTCTTCCTCCTCCTGCTGCTTCCTGGATTGCCAGCTTTTCCCAGATGCTTGATGTTTCCTTGCAGTCCAAAAAGCCGTTCTCTAAAGCTTAAAATAAGTTCTTTAAATAGCTCCTCATATTTATTTATAAGGTCAGTGAATAACATCCACATCTCTAACAAGTTAGAATTCTGCGGTATGTGGCAGCAAGGCATAGTTAGCTGGTCTCTATTAAAGCTTGGAAAGTCACCTGGAAAGTCACATTTCAAAGGCAGCAAAAAAATCTACCATATCCTTAAGACAAATTATCAACACTATAAAACTAGAAGGCTGAGCCTATGTAAATGCTCACAATCTTATTCTCCAAGATAGGGTCTATTGGCATGACTGACTTGTTGCGGAGTGCTAAATGATGGAGAATTCATTTGGAACAAGACTTGAGGTGATAGAAGTGACATCACAACCCCTTTGATGTCGAAAGACATCATTGCATTGACCACAGTCCTTCACTAGACCATTCTTTGCTGTGGATGGCTTATGGAGGTGCAAGAAATGGAAACTATGGCAAGGTAGCGAGCTCCTGTAGCCTGTTTATTTTCTCTTCATGTCCGTGACTTTATGGCCTCCAAGCGCCCTAAGCCACATAAAGGGAATGGAAAGCCCTGTATAAATGAATTCCAATGCATAGTCAAGATTATTCTTACTTCATACAAAGCCCTATACAACCTAGGCCCTACTTACAAGAACAGCTGCATCAAATTCCACATCCCGATCAGAAATCTATACTTGGACGGCCTCCTACATGCCCATGTCCACCGCAGCAGACACAACTTCTTGTGCCTGGTTCCCATAGCCTAGAGCAACCTCCCCCTGCACATCAGAGCCATCAGCTGAGTTCTTGAATTCTGCAAGAAACTGAAAGCCCGGCTATCCCAATAGGTCCCAGCCAGGGCACCCTGCCCTTCTGGAGGAACCAGGCTACCTTTTCAGGTAGATACTTGCCATACAAACACATATAGCATATAAGTTAATCTAGTTTTGGTCTCTATCACCAAGAGTACAATATAATTAAGGTAACCCTAAAAGGATGCAATGAGTTAAATTACTGTCAAATAAGCATAATTATAATAAGTTGAGGACAGTGTAAAGGAGATCCTCCTCCATAAGTGCATGTGGTCGGTGAACCATTTATGGTAGACAATGTGATAAAAAATGTTGAACACTACAGAAAATCCAAGTACCTGTAATACCATTTACCTCAGGATATCCTCCTTACCCACAGCAATCGTTATTAGAAAGGGAAGTTGGCACAGGCGCTGGAAATAAGATTGCTGGGGATGCTGCAGCACCCGCCAAAATAACAATGCTGGAGTTCAGAAGGTAAATGAGCAATAAAAGTGCCTTTACATTTTTTTTGATATGGTAATATTTGCTGTGGTTCAAAGACAGATATCAAATGTCAGGCAATACCTTCTGGCGAATTGTTGTTTATTCTTTTAACATGGAGATTGTTGTTTACCTTCTTTAACTTCAAAGCAAGATGATTTTGGAAAATGGACTGTACAACAGGGGTACAGTAGATGTTCTTTTATCTAAAACATATTAACATTTAATTATCCGTAAATAAACTGTACAAATATTTCAGACTACGTCAGCAGTTTGAAAAGCACAAGTTAAGCGCATTTGTTTTTAGAATTCTAAAGTGTGATGTAATGTAATGTAATGTAAATGGGGTCTTCTTATATAGCACAGATATCACTCCAAGGAGAATCTTGGCGCTGAAACGTAACACCAGGGATGGTGAAGGACACTGGTTTCCTGCTCCTATGAGAGGAGATAAGGCATTCAGATCAGCGCTTTACACAGTGTGTCAGGTGCACTGTAAATCCAGGTCTTAACCTCTTGCATGCTCATGACGAGCTCGGCTCATCAAGAGGCAAGGTTGCCCTGTGCTGATGACGAGCTGAGCTCGTCATGACCTCCGCGGAAGGCCCACGCGGGGATAATTCCACCGTTGGGCTGGGCGTTCCATTCAAACGGTCGGAGTCATCACGAGCTCAGCTCGTCATCAGCACAGCGCCACAGTGCTGCGTGATGAGCTGAGCTCGTCACAAGCACTGCGGTGCCGCGCGCTGCCCCCCTCCACCCCGGGGGAATCAGCCCAGCGGCGAAGGGGCTAAGTGCCTTCCTAAAAACCGATTCAGATGCAATTTGGGGGAGATGGGGTGGGAGTTGATTCCAAGCCTTAGATCCTATGACTGCCAAAGATTTCTCTCCCTTTGAGATCAGTCTAAAGGTTGGAATGGTCAACAAATTTGCATTGAATGATCTTAGATTACGGGACGGAAAACAGTCTTTGAAACCCGTTTGGAGATATTTAGGACCTTGTGAGTGAAAGGCCCTAAAAGTAATGATTAGGACCTTAAACAAAACACGTTTATGAATTGGCAGCCAGTGAAGGACATCCAATGCAGCTGTGGCAGAGGATTTCCTGGGCCACCTCAATACCAGCCGGGCAGCTGCATGCTGGACCAACTGCAGCTTATGCATGACTGCTTTGTTGGTTCCCGCGTTAAGGCTGTTAAAGTAGTCCAGCCTAGATGTTATGAGGGCCACCGCCACTGTTTGTCTCGCTGAGTATGGTAGCAGGTCGAAGAATTTCCTTAGGCTTTTAATGATGTGGATTCAGAAATGGGGGTGGTGAGTCCCTAGCTCGTTGCACCATCAGGATTCAAGCAAGCCGGGCCGAAGACGGCTGAAATGCCAGAAACCGGTCCCCGGTAGCTTGTTTCCTTCCCAGTATAAGAATTGGCTTGGTAGTTTGGTCTGCCCTGTTCCCATGATGCACTGGGCCAGGGTCAGACTAATTTGCATATAGCCAAGTTCTGAGCTGGGATGGTGCAGTGAGGTAAAAAACAGTGATGGATCAAGCCCTGATCTTTGGACTGGGTAAGAGTGGCCTGCTTAATTCAGACACTCTGTTCATCACCACCCCCCCTTTTCTGAATCATTTTTGTCCACCATAAGCGTGGAAGGGTATACTCAGATGTGAGTCCCTAGCTCATTGCACCATCAGGATTCAAGCAAGCCGGGCCGAAGACGGCTGAAATGCCAGAAACCGGTCCCCGGTAGCTTGTTTCCTTCCCAGTATAAGAATTGGCTTGGTAGTTTGGTCTGCCCTGTTCCCATGATGCACTGGGCCAGGGTCAGACTAATTTGCATATAGCCAAGTTCTGAGCTGGGATGGTGCAGTGAGCTAAAAAACGGTGATGGATCAAGCCCTGATCTTTGGACTGGGTAAGAGTGGTATGCTTAATTCAGACACTCTGTTCATCACCATGAAGGACTGGGTTCTTTAAGACCCAGCGGTGCCAGGGCACAACACCTAAACCTTCGTGGGTAACCTGCTCCGGCGTACAAATGACAGAGACACGGGACACTTCCTTCGGCGTCAAAGATTCAAGGTTTATTTGCTGCAGGGAACACAGAAGTCACGACAAGTACACAGCGTGCAACTTGGGGAGACTGCTTCAAATTGATTCTGTGGATCGCTCCTTTTATACAGTTTTTACCCATAGCGTTACATTGAACACAAAAGTTTACAACCCGGTTCCCATCATTATCCCCCAGAGGGGTCGCTTTGGTCACTTTGAAACACATGAGGTCCGAAACATAAGTGCGGAAACATTTGGCGGTTCCCAACTGTAAAAACCCATCTTCCCACCATTAGCGAATTCCAATCAACAGTAAAACAGATCGAAATAGGAACAAAGACAGGTGCAAAGGAAGACGGAGACAGTGGGGAGATCGGAAAGGGTGTAAAAAGGGAGGTATCGGGAAACACGAGATACAGGCATCAAAGGGACGTGCCTAATGAGATGCACGGCTGAGACAATAAGTCCGTGCGGCAAGATGAGCCTCGAGCGGCGCCATCTGCCTTACAGTAGCAACCCCCTCGTCATAAAGACATTCACAAAGAACATGTGTCTTCCGCAGATATCTTGGGAGTCCCAGGGTCGCGAAGCGGACAACGTCCGTTCGCTGGCTACTTGAGGGCAAGAGACAAAATGGATGCCGTATCTAAGATGGAACCCGTGGGTACAGATGAAAAACCCACATAACAAACGAACGGTTTAAGTTAGCACAGCGAAACTGCGCACACTTATTAAACTCGCCATTTGCGGTTCATAGATACCAGACTCGACCATATTCGTGCGAGTCGAAAACACCACTTACAATTGTCACGGAACCTCAGACGCTCCTTTTGCCCTCATGTAGGCAAGCACTAGTCGGAATCATATTCGATATTCATCAGACCATCGAGATGTTGCTGTAGCATAGCTCTGTCCAACTGAGTCCCCTTGGTAACAGGTGGTTGTCTCATACACGTTGTAGCACAGAGGCCACATAAGGCGGGACCACACTGCACACAAAGGCAACACGTGAACAGGAACACTACAACGACTCCGATGATCATCAGAATCTTCCAACCCCAGGTCGACATCAGGCCCCAAAACCACCCAAGTAGCGTCCAATCCCCTACATCCACGTGTATGGATTCGGAGATCTTATGCAACCTCGAGATGGCTTGATAGACAGTAGGAGCATTATCTGGAATGAAAATGCAGCAGCTCGAATGGATCACCTTACATACCCCACCTCGATCTGCTAAGATGACATCTAAAACCATACGGTTTTGTAACGTCATAAGTCTCTCCGCCTGAAGTTCTGTAGTGATATTACCAAGGGCGCTGGCAGTAATATTAGCTGTCGATTCTACCACCCGAGTCAACTGTCTCAGGTTCCTACTATTAACCATAGGTCCCCAAAACGGGAGGAAACCCTTGAAAAAGTCTCCTGCCTCTTGACCGGCAGTATCCTCTTCGCTAATTACGCCTCGTACAACTCTAGTCTTATGATAATCGGCATCTACAGTAAACGTCGGAGGCAACAGATTTGCAATGAAGCATGAGCCCATGAAGTCAGCGGGCAACCATGTGTATGCACGATCATAGCAGATGAAGTATGTACCCTTGGCAGCCAGAAACACAGGGGACCAGGACATCGGCAGAATGTAATTTTCAGTGCAAGCACTTGCTCCAAGTCGGGCTTGCGATCTTCGGCCACGACCCATAAGACAAAAATTACCAGTGTGGGGTACGACCCATATCGGAGGCGAGCTTTTAAGCTGCTTTTCGCTAATGAACACACTATATTCACCTCTACTTAGGACTCTATAGGCTTGTACCTCTTCTTCAGGAATAAGCGAGGGATCATAGATATCACTATCTAAATCCTCTATTGCTATCGACAAAGGTTTTTGATACGAGGTAGGACCAGAGTAGGGGGAACGTGGTTCTCGAATGGGGTGGAAACCCAGTGCGCTTCGAAACATTGTTTGGAATGCTCGAGCTGACCCTTGGGAACTATACGGTAACACCAGATATGGAATTCCCTTATCCGTAGTGTGTGGCATCAACCCACACACCCAACAATTAGTAGTGTTAACCACTAACTGATGCTGATGAAGGAGCTGAATAAAGGAATTGTTGCGGAACTCTACACGTCTAGCCTGTTCGTGTTCCGGTAACATGTGAAAGGAATGAGGAGAAACGGTAGAGGTAAGATTAGGGTAAGGAGTAGGAGTAGGCGTAGCAGGTAAGAAGTAAGACATCATATAATACACCCCACCCGCCAATAATGCAGAAGCAGTCAAGAACAATACAAAAAGTTGGAATATAAAACATTTGGTACGACTGAGTTGCTGCAGCTTGAACCTGTGAATCTGAGCTCCCTCCAAATCATTCAGCTTCGAGAATGCCATTCCCTACGACCGTCCGCAACGTTTCTTGACGCACTTCGTTCTGTGTAGCAATAGTCAATCCCTAGGAGTTCCCAGGAACCGACGGCCTTTAACCTAACGTCAAGACCTACTATCCAGAAGGAAGTACGCGCGCGGCCCTACGGCCTTCAATGCACAATATGTATGTATGCAAAAACAAAGTCTCTCAGCTGTAAAAGCAAAAGTATAAGGAATGAAGCTCAATATATGTACAGGAATAATTACAATAATACGAAAGTTCAAAACTGATCACGGAAAACGGGATAATGCAGTTGTCAATACAGCAAAGCAAAATCTTTTTATTTGTCCTTAGTGCGAGATCGCAAAAAGTATCGGGTTTTCCCAGGACGTGTCTGCTCGTCAAACAAAGGATCCGTTGAAGGGACAGCGTCCTGCTGATCAGTTGAGTGTTCTGGTCTTGAGTCTTTTGATGCTAATTGTTCAACAGTGTCTTTCTGCTGCGCTGAGGATTCTCCAACAAGCTGTGCGTCGCTAAAAGGCACAAACGCCGGCAATGTTTCTGTTTCAGATGACGCAATGCCTCTTCTTACCCACGGGTCTGCTGGCAAAGGGATAGGGACTCTTTTGGTGTGCGTGGCATGCACCCAATTCTTACGTCCCTCGAGACGAACAGCAGTCCTCGTGGCCAGGAGTACTTGGTAGGGTCCGGTGAACCTCGGGTCCAGGTTATTTTTGCGTGAAAAGTTCCTTGTCACCACCCAGTCTCCGGGCTGGAGCTGGTGGCCTGGACCCTCCGTCTGCGTCGGCAATGCGTCGTAAACCTGTTGGTGAATTAACCTCAGTTTAGCAGTCAAGTCATGTAGATAATCGATCAACATTGGGTACTCAAGATCAGAAAACATTCCTGGCCTAGGAACCCCCCATACATTGGCAGGACGGCCGAACACTATTTCATAGGGACTAAGCCCTACTCGGGAGTGTACAGTCGCCCTAGTTGACAGTAATGCTAAAGGTAAAGCGTCAGGCCACGAAAGACCAGTCGTAGCCTGAATCTTTGCTAACTTTAGTTTAAGGGTACCGTTGTACCCTTCAACCAATCCAGCTTACTGGGGATGATTGGCGCTGTGGAATTTCTGATTAATTCCAAGGCCCTTACACACACTCTTCATCACACTACCCACAAACTCACTTCCGTTATCTGACCACACGACTCTAGGCATTCCATACCGAGGAAAATATTCCTTCAGTAGGATTTTCGCAGTAGACAAAGCAGTATTATCTTTGAGGGGATAGGCCTCAATCCATCGGGAGAATGCGCAAACCACAACTAAAACGTATTTCAGGTTATTGCATCGCTCCATATGGATGAAGTCCAATTGAATCACCTCAAAGGGATATGAAGGGGGAGCAAAACTGCCAGGAGGAGTTGGGGTTCCTTTGCCAGGATTGTACATTATACACACCATACAATTCTTCACCAGACGTTCAGCACATTTCATAATGCCATCATTCTTCCACACAGGAGATAGCAACTTACAAATACCTTTCGCGCTAATATGTGCTAACCCATGCGCCATTGTCACAACGGCCAGCACATACGCATCAGGCAACATCCATCTTTTCTGATCCGACAAATCAATCCAACAACCATTCGCATCCAACTTTCCCGTACTTTCTTTCCACTTCATCTTTTCAGTCTCGGTGGCCTCATTCTGAATTTCTTTCACACTTTCGATAGTGTCTTCACACATGCTCGATTCTGTAGGCCACCTAACCGAACTCGTCACATACATTCGAGTGCTAAGGTTCCGGGCAGTCTCCTTAGCAGTCTCATCCGCAAACGCATTACCACGACCAACATCATCCGTCACCTTACGATGCGCACTACATTTAACAATCGCAACTTGCGTAGGCAACGTCAATGCATCCAAAAGATCATTCACAAGCTGGCCATGCTGAATCTTCGTACCATGCGACGTCAAGAAACCTCTCTCTCTCCACAATCGTCCAAAACTATGCGCAACGCCAAACGCGTATTGGCTATCGGTAAACACATTCACGCGTTTCCCTTTCGCCAACACACATGCTCTAGTAAGAGCAATCAATTCTGCAGCTTGGGCAGAATTCTGATTCAATCTTGCAGTCTCAACAACAGTGTTCAACGTTACAACAGCATAAGCAGTAGTCACATCGCCATTCGGCAATTTAAAACATGACCCATCCACATACAGTGTGCCATCCGGATCTTCCAATGGGGTGTTTTTAAGGTCCACTCGACCTTTTGTTTCCTCTTCAGTCCTCAAGTAGCAGTCATGTTCTGCTATTTCATCTGACTCTGAGCTAATTGGTAACAGAGTTGCCGGGTTCAGAACATTACAACGTTTTATCTGAATGTGGCTTGCCAAGAGCGTCAATTCGTACCCAGACAACCTCGCACTCGTCAAGTGCTGAGTTTTCGTTCGATTCAAAAGAGTATCGACTGCATGCGGAACCATCACCGTAAGCATATTATCCATGACCAATCCTGCTGATTGTCGGATGGAGACCGCAGCTGCCGCTGTTGCTCGTAAACAACTCGGCAATGCTCTAGCTACTGGGTCCAAGGTCGAGGAAAAATATGCACATGGACGTTGCTTACCACCAAAAGGTTGCGTTAAGACGCTCAACGCACAACCTTCCCTCTCGTGAACATATAACGTAAACGGCTTACTGTAGTCAGGGGTACCCAACACAGGAGCCGAACACAATGAATCACGCAATTCAGAAAAACTTTTCTGACATTCTTCCGTCCATGGTAAAGGAGTTGAAACATCCTTGCACGTAAGAGCCACCAATGGTTTCGCTAGCAATGAAAAATTTGGAATCCATTGCCTGCAGTACGACGTGATACCTAGAAAGGCACGCACATCTCTTTGGGTTTTTGGCACAGCCATTCGCGCAATTGCTGCAATTCTCTCTGGGGTCAATCTCCTTCCCTCCTTTGACAATAAGTGACCTAGATAGGTTACTTCTTGACAACAATATTGGAGTTTAGAAGGCGACACCTTGTGATTTAACTCACAGAGATGTTGCAGCAACGATACCGTAGCAATTTTGCAAATGTCCTGAGTATCAGCAGCCACCAATAAGTCGTCGACGTATTGGATCAAGGCCGCACCAACCGGCAACCTAAACGCATCCAGTTGACCCTTCAAGGCTTGGCTGTAAATAGATGGACTTTCACAGTAGCCCTGAGGAGCGCGTTTGAACCGGAAGCTACGTCCACCAAGAGAGAAACCGAAAAGGTCTCTGCTCTCCTCTGCGATCGGGATGCTGAAAAACGCATTTTTCAAGTCAATCACCGAAAACCACGATGCAGAAGCTGGAATCAAAGTCAGTAGCGCCGTGATGTCAGGCACAACAGGAAATTGAGGAACCACAATCTTATTTACCTCCCGTAAATCGATAACAAAGCGATAAACAGGCGGTTTTGAAGGATCTGTACGTTTAAGAATGGGCAGCACAGGGCTGTTGCACACGTTTCCCCGAGTCTCTTCAATAACATCTTTCTCGATCAAATCATAGATGATCGCTAACAGTGCTCGTTCACCATCAAGGGAGATACGATATTGGGGAATACGTGGCAATCGTACATTAGATTTCAACTGAACGACATACGGTGAGATATCAAGTAGGCCCACATCATTCGGACCCGTTGCCCACAAAGATGCAGGAAGAGAACTCAATTCCGGTGGGAGCTTATCGAGGGACAAGTACATGGGAGAGACAACCCTCTCTCCTAACGTAAGCTTCACACCCGCAGGAGAACAATACAAAGTCGCATACAAACGTTTAAGCAAATCCAGGCCCAAAAGATTTTCGCCACAACCCGTGGTTAGAATCAACGGAGCTTCTAGCTCACGTGGCCCAATTCGAAGGGGCAAAGGGCACGAAACTGGATTGCTAACGGGGGCGCCAGAGAATCCAACGGAAACATTTGTTAAGCCAGACAAAGGTGCGCCAGGGAGTTTCGAATGTATGATAGAACTTTTCGCTGCACCAGTGTCCAACAGAAAAGGCTCAACGACGCCCGATGTAGCAACTGCGACGTAAGGCCCTCTCTGATCAACCGGAACTGATACCACTCCCTCTCCTTGTCTATGGCTGTCCTAGTAATTATTGTCGTCAGTTCCCTGATCGACGTAATAATCGTCTACATTGTACTGCGCAGATCGTCCTTGCGATGATGCACGTTGATCGAAACAATTATTAGAATTAGATGAGTTATCTGAGCGATCGCTTTGAGAACCGCGACCTCTACCACGTGATGCCTGCTGTGAACCACCACGACCTCCTCTAGATGAGTTACCACTATTACGTTCATTCAAAACAGGGCAATTGAATTTAATGTGTCCCTCCTGTCTACAATAAGCACATTGATTATACCCTAACGATGATCTTTGGGAGGAGGAATCATTACGAGTTTGAGATCGGTTCGATTGTGGCTGTGACCTATTCTGTTGCGAATTATTCTGATTTGATCGTGGAGGATACGCTTGCTGAAGCAACACTTTAGTTTTTAACTCCTTCGTCTTTTTGTCAGCACGGTCGTTCTCTTCTTTCTCTCGATTCTCATAGTATTGTGCCGTAGCCAATATCTGAGCCGAAGTAGAAACGGCCCATGCACTTTCCGAATTCCTCAATTTATTGCTCAAATCGGGCAATAAATTTGAAACAAATTTATCCACGAACAACCTTTGACCACCCTCAGTACCCATATCCTGACCACTATGGTCGATGAATGCCTCCTCGAACCTCGTAAAGAAGTCGGAAACACTCTCATCTTTCTTCTGCTTACAGGCTGACAATTTGTCCCAATTCACCTTCATAGCTGGCATAAGAGTTTTCATTAGCGTTATTATTCTTTGAGGGAGAGCAGCAATCAACTGTTCGGGCTTAGCGCCACCGACTTGCAACCCATCTGCCGCTACAAGGGCCGCCCAATCACCACCTAGTTCGTTTGCGTGATTTTCCTGACGAATTTTAGCCCATACCGGTTGCGGTACGACATTGCCAAACAACATATCGATGTCGGCAAGATTCATTACCGTAGCATCTACGAGCTGCGATAATTCCTTGTAATACCCTGTGGGATTTTTGCGTGGATCAGGCAAAGATTGCTTCACCTGCAACACTTCCGATCTTTTCCATGGGAGATGTATCCATACTCTCTGGAAATGCGGCGGAATAATAGGAATAGCAGTAGCATCGCCTGGCATCCATACTGGTGGAACTTCCCGCATAGGATATTGGCCAGGGTCATCTGGTTGTTTTTCAATATCCTCAACAAACAATGCATGAGGGATTGGAGCCGGACGAAGAGATAGCAATCGTTCAACAGCACGCCGAACGTTGGTATCCACTATCAGTCCATTTGCGAACTGAAGCTGAAGATCAGACAGGGCGGTCAGCACCTCGTCAGGCGCATCGGCCGCTATTTGATCATAAAGGAACTTGCACATTTCGTTAAACACATATCTCTGGGTTGGTATATTGAATTGACAAAATGTTTCGAGGACAACACGGGGTGGACTTCTCTGAGGATTTACCATCCAACCCATCGCCATATTATATAGCGCAACGCGTTCTCTGTTTCCAGGAAGCTGACTACGTCTCTGAGGACCATCAAAGCCAGCGGACCCATGGACAGGTCCGAGCGAATGAAAGAAGCTAGCCGCAAGGGGAGAATTGCGACTACGAGTAGAGGGAGAAGCATACGATACAGGACTAACAAGAGAAGGAGTAGAAACAGTAGCAACAACAGGGGTTAACAAAACAGGAGCAGTAACAGGAGCAGTAGCGGGAACAGGAGTATGTGGAAGCGGAGGAGCTGTAGGGATAGCAACAGGCAAAGGAGCAGGAACAGTAGGAAGAACGGGTGCAGGTTGAGGAACAGGCGGAGGCGGATTAGGTGGAAGAACAGGTACGGCAGGGAACACAGGAACTGCGGTACCCTGTGCGTACGGAGGTGGCGACTTCATAAGATAAGACATTAAAGGATCCTCAACTGGCTCTTCCTTCTTTTCTGACTCCGTAGGCAAAGCGGGGTAACATTTGTCTACAGTCATACGCTGTAATCGGTCAAACACTTCCTTATCCTTAACCTCCTTATCATGCTGGAACTGCTCTGCTTTCTTCACTATGGTAGCAACATTATCTCGCTGATTACGTTTAGTCTGTCTGATTTCTTTCTGTCGGGCTTCTTTACGCCACAACCGAAAGGCATCAAACATGGCCGGCCTTGACTTTCTTTCAAACAATTTAATCTCTAAATTATCTAAGATCGGGGCCTCGAAGCTACCATGAGGTGGCCAACGAAGGTCGCCGTCCTTTTTCGTGTATTTAATCCAATAATCGTTAAAGGTAATTGGGCCTAGCCCATGTTTACTATAGAGCTCATACGTGGGAGTTCCAACCGGAGGTATCGGACACGAGTCCTCCAGTCGGGAATCCGTACCACAAGGTCTGAAACAACTAAACAAAGTACTGCGACCAGGCACCTTGCACACTAGCCGAGTTTCACAAACTTCAAGGGTTACGGGATTTACCAAGTCCCAGCAAAGAACAAAAACCCTCGGTTTTTGGCGGCTGCAGTCGTCAAACAACACAACAAAGTACGCTAGCAAAGTGTCACCGACAAAAACACTCACACAGCGCTAACAACAAAAACACTCGCTAAAGTGTCAACAACCAAGAACTATGGGAGCGACCCACAAATACTTAACTCAAAGATCGATGGCGTCACCAGGAAGGCCCGTCAATCGTCTCGCTATACCAAGGTCTACGCCAGGCGCCAAAACAGGTCTACAGTCAGGGCAGCAGTCCGTCGCAGCCGTCCGGAGGCGGGAATCTTCGCGGGAAAAGTCTTCGGGCCACTTATTTCGACAACAGGATCGATGAAGCGGAGTGCACCTTCCCTCGGAGATTTCACACGAAGTTCCTCACGATCGTCGGGCTTGGACCGGTACCACTGATGCAGCCCCACGTTGGGCGCCAACTGAAGGACTGGGTTCTTTAAGACCCAGCGGTGCCAGGGCACAACACCTGAAACCTTCGTGGGTAACCTGCTCCGGCGTACAAATGACAGAGACACGGGACACTTCCTTCGGCGTCAAAGATTCAAGGTTTATTTGCTGCAGGGAACACAGAAGTCACGACAAGTACACAGCGTGCAACTTGGGGAGACTGCTTCAAATTGGTTCTGTGGATCGCTCCTTTTATACAGTTTTTACCCATAGTGTTACATTGAACACAAAAGTTTACAACCCGGTTCCCATCATTATCCCCCAGAGGGGTCGCTTTGGTCACTTTGAAACACATGAGGTCCGAAACATAAGTGCGGAAACATTTGGCGGTTCCCAACTGTAAAAACCCATCTTCCCACCATTAGCGAATTCCAATCAACAGTAAAACAGATCGAAATAGGAACAAAGACAGGTGCAAAGGAAGACGGAGACAGTGGGGAGATCGGAAAGGGTGTAAAAAGGGAGGTATCGGGAAACACGAGATACAGGCATCAAAGGGACGTGCCTAATGAGATGCACGGCTGAGACAATAAGTCCGTGCGGCAAGATGAGCCTCGAGCGGCGCCATCTGCCTTACAGTAGCAACCCCCTCGTCATAAAGACATTCACAAAGAACATGTGTCTTCCGCAGATATCTTGGGAGTCCCAGGGTCGCGAAGCGGACAACGTCCGTTCGCTGGCTACTTGAGGGCAAGAGACAAAATGGATGCCGTATCTAAGATGGAACCCGTGGGTACAGATGAAAAACCCACATAACAAACGAACGGTTTAAGTTAGCACAGCGAAACTGCGCACACTTATTAAACTCGCCATTTGCGGTTCATAGATACCAGACTCGACCATATTCGTGCGAGTCGAAAACACCACTTACAATTGTCACGGAACCTCAACCACCCCCCCTTTCTGAATCATTTTTGTCCACCATAAGCGTGGAAGGGTATACTCAGATGTGAGTCCCTAGCTCATTGCACCATCAGGATTCAAGCAAGCCGGGCCGAAGACGGCTGAAATGCCAGAAACCGGTCCCCGGTAGCTTGTTTCCTTCCCAGTATAAGAATTGGCTTGGTAGTTTGGTCTGCCCTGTTCCCATGATGCACTGGGCCAGGGTCAGACTAATTTGCATATAGCCAAGTTCTGAGCTGGGATGGTGCAGTGAGCTAAAAAACGGTGATGGATCAAGCCCTGATCTTTGGACTGGGTAAGAGTGGTCTGCTTAATTCAGACACTCTGTTCATCACCACCCCCCTTTTCTGAATCATTTTTGTCCACCATAAGCGTGGAAGGTTATACTCAGATGTGAGTCCCTAGCTCATTGCACCATCAGGATTCAAGCAAGCCGGGCCGAAGACGGCTGAAATGCCAGAAACCGGTCCCCGGTAGCTTGTTTCCTTCCCAGTATAAGAATTGGCTTGGTAGTTTGGTCTGCCCTGTTCCCATGATGCACTGGGCCAGGGTCAGACTAATTTGCATATAGCCAAGTTCTGAGCTGGGATGGTGCAGTGAGCTAAAAAACGGTGATGGATCAAGCCCTGATCTTTGGACTGGGTAAGAGTGGTCTGCTTAATTCTGACACTCTGTTCATCACCACCCCCCTTTTCTGAATCATTTTTGTCCACCATAAGCGTGGAAGGGTATACTCAGATGTGAGTCCCTAGCTCATTGCACCATCAGGATTCAAGCAAGCCGGGCCGAAGACGGCTGAAATGCCAGAAACCGGTCCCCGGTAGCTTGTTTCCTTCCCAGTATAAGAATTGGCTTGGTAGTTTGGTCTGCCCTGTTCCCATGATGCACTGGGCCAGGGTCAGACTAATTTGCACATAGCCAAGTTCTGAGCTGGGATGGTGCAGTGAGCTAAAAAACGGTGATGGATCAAGCCCTGATCTTTGGACTGGGTAAGAGTGGTCTGCTTAATTCAGACACTCTGTTCATCACCACCCCCCTTTCCTGAATTCCTTTAATGATGTGGAAGCAGGTGCCCGCAACTGCTAGGGACTGTTGTTTAAAAGAGAGAGGGGTATCAAATTTGATTCCTAAATTCCTGGCAGCAGTTATTGTGTTGCGGGGAGGAGTGGTACAAAAGGGGTTGGTGATGGACGGAGCCTCTGAATCTATATGGCTATATGCAGATCAGTCTGACCCTGAGCCATGTCTGAACTGGGGTGGCAGAATGGGCTAAAGAACGGTGATGGAATAAACCCAGATCTCTTGACTGGGTGTGAGTGTCTAATTGATTCAGAGGCTCCGTCCATCACCAACCCCTTTTGTACCGCTTTTGGCCGCCATAAGTGTGGCAGGGTATACTCAGACGTGAGTCCCTTGCTCACTTTGCCACTGGATTCAAGCAAGCCGGGCTGAAGAAGGCTGGAATGCCAGAAACCGGTCCTCGGAAGCTTGTTTCCGGTCCAGGGAAGACATGGCTTGGCAGTTCGGGCTGCACTGTTCCCATGAGGCACAGGGTCAGACTGATTTGCATATAGCCATGTCTGAACTGGGGTGGCAGAGTGGGCTAAAGAACGGTGATGGAATAAACCCAGATCTCTTGACTGGGTGTGAGTGTCTGATTGATTCAGAGGCTCCGTCCATCACCAACCCCTTTTGTACCGCTTTTGGCCGCCATAAGTGTGGCAGGGTATACTCAGACGTGAGTCCCTTGCTCACTTTGCCACTGGATTCAAGCAGGCCGGGCTAAAGAAGGCTGGAATGCCAGAAACCGGTCCTCGGAAGCTTGTTTCCGGTCCAGGGAAGACATGGCTTGGCAGTTCGGGCTGCACTGTTCCCATGAGGCACAGGGTCAGACTGATTTGCATATAGCCATGTCTGAACTGGGGTGGCAGAGTGGGCTAAAGAACGGTGATGGAATAAACCCAGATCTCTTGACTAGGTGTGAGTGTCTGATTGATTCAGAGGCTCCGTCCATCACCAACCCCTTTTGTACCGCAGGGAGGAGTGGCATTATCAGGCCCCCACAGTTTAGGGATGAAAAGATTTTGTTGGCCAAAAGGCAGAATTTCATTTTTTTCTGAATTACACCTCAAATGGTTGTTGTTCATCCATTCAAAGGTGGCTGAGAGGCAGTTTTTGAGATTTTCTTCTTCATCCGTCGAATCATTGTCCAGGAACAGAATAAGCTGTGTATCGTCCGCATAAGAGATTGTATTAATCTTGAAGGACGATATTAGCTTGATCAAGGGGGACATATATACATTAAAGAGGGTCGGGCTCAGGCTAGATCCCTGAGGGACCCCTGAGGTGAGCGCTTTTTAGAAACTAACAGGCACATGCATCAAGAAATGATTTTGCGATTCTTTATTTGCGATTTTTAAGGAATCACAAATAAGGAATCGCAAAAAATCGCAGGAAAGATTGTGATTTTTTGAATTTGCGAAATCGCAAATTGCGATTTTGCAAATTGCGAATTCGCAATTTCCGGGGTCGCACATTGATGCATGTTGAGAATGTCAGAACCAGGAAGTGTGCACTCCAAGCCTCACTTTCAGTGCTGAGGCTCAGAGAGAGGAGGGAGCTGGCTCTGGGAGTAGGAGAGGAGTGTGAGAGAGAGATTGAGAACACCTGCAAACAACTGAAAATGGAACCTGCACAAACAGCAGAGGACAGCCAAAGTGCCAGGAAAAGAAAAATACAATTCTCAGAAAAGGAAATAGAAACTCTGATTGAGGGAGTAGTGCACAGCCACGACAAGCTTTTTGGGAAAGCTTCTCTCAAGGTACCTGAGCAGGAGAAAAGGAAGATATGGATACGGATCCAGAACAGAGTCAATGCCATTGGGGTGACTCACCGTACCACTGAAGAACTAAAAAAAAGGTGGTCCGATCTGCGCAGTCGGGCCAAGGTGCGCATTGCAGACCGTTTGAAGGAGGCACAGAGAACAGGAGGGGGTACACCACTAGACACTGGAAACACTCCCTTGGAGAATTTGGTGGAGTCAACAATCCAGCCGGAAGCTGTTGTTGGTGTGACGCCGCTGGACACCTCAGGAGCTGCACACATGTCTGAAGGTAAGAGGAATGCATGTTTACATTGTCCCAATTACTGAAGTCAGAATGTTAGCCCAGCACAGCGCAGGCGCACACTGTAAAGCATTTACTACAATTTCATTTCTTTGAGAAGTGCATCATGGGAGTTGTAGTCAGGGCAAGCAGTTACAATGACAAACACACACATATGTAAAAAACGATTTCAAATAGTGTAGCAGATGTTCAAAAGTAAATGAAATTTAATATTTGTCAACAGTGACATAACCTCACAAGCATACATTAATGCTGTTTTGCACTGTTTAACCTCACAGATGCAGAACGTGGTGAGGCCGGGGATAGTAAGGTCCTGGAAATGCAGCACAGCAGCGCTTCAGAACCTGAAGACACACCAGCTCTGCCAACTACACAGTCACATGTACCACATTCCCGTAGGTCACCTGTCCCCACACTGGTTCCCATGGCGTCAGATGATGAGGCCGATGCAGCACCTGATGTCAGCATTCGTCAAAGTATTACAGCCACAACTACACCAACACAGATCCGGAGAGGCAATCGCAGAGTGCAACGGAGAAGACGCAGAGCACGCAGACCACAGCAGGTGGAGCAGACAAATCAGGTCTGGGGTGGCCTTCAGAGACAGATACTCCGTTCACATCGCCTGCAGGCCAAGAACACTCGATTAGTGAAGGAGGAAATATCACAAATGTCAGGTAACATAGCAGCACTTGTCAGTAGTGTGCAGGCACTGACAAAGGTCATGCAGAAGGGGCATGCATTGCACAATAGACAGCATCGGCAACTCATGCAGCAGCTCAAACTGCAAGCAAAGTCTAACAATAGGCTGGCCACAGCAACAACACTGCTGGCGCGTAGATCTGTGACAATGCAGACCAAAATGTGTCATTGGAGCGGGGATGTTGCCAAAGCGCTAGATCAAGTTACAAATACAGTTGAGATGATGAATGCATCTACTAGTGGAGGCAACATGTCGGCACAGGAAGAAAGTAGTGAGTGTGCCTCAAGCATGAGCAGTACAACAATGCCAGTTGCAAGTGCAGTGAGACGCAATACACGCAGTGCCACCCGATCCACTACCAACGTAAGGCAAGAAGCTGCTGCCGCTGACAGGCGTCTGGGTGTTCGCGGGAAAAAGTGCTAGGCTCTCATGCACAACATGTACCTGAGACGGTGAATTAACCATTGTTACAATGTGACCTAATCACTGACTTTCAAGTAATACTTATTTTCATTTTTTATATCTTTTTTGGCAAGACTCTTGTGCCACTTGTCACTTTGGAAGTGTGCTTCAGTTCCCTGGTCACAATTTGTTTAGATAAAGCTTACTTTTCATTTCATGTACTGTGTTTGTGTCATCATTACTCACCTTAGAAGTAATTCTGTGTAATCTCCAATCTGCGTCTGTTCCCTTCTGCTGCGCCTGATCCTTGTTGGGCAGGATGGTGTTGGACTTGCTGGTTCCCATCCTCCGAGTCACTGTCAGACACCTCCATTTCCAAATCATCCTTTGTCCCAATGTTGTGCAGCATGGCACATGCTGCCACTATCTTGCAGCATTGTTCAGGGTTGTATTTCATTGCTCCTCCGATCTTATGAAGGCGTCTAAATCAACTCTTCGGCAGCCCAAATGTTCGCTCTATCACGTTCCTTGTTGAGATATGTGCTGCATTGTATCTCCTTTGGGCAGCAGTCGTAGAATTGAGATAAGGTGTCATCAGGTAATTTGCAAGGCTATTGCGCTTTCACCTACATGTGAGGGATTTAAGGCTGTCAGTAGTTGTTTGACATTAAGATTTGTACAATGAATGGAATGCTGCATTGCACATATTTACCTAGCAAATGTCCCTCTCCAAAATCTCCCCTTGCTAGACGGGTCTGAATGCCACTTTGCCTGAAGATATATGAATCATGTGCACTGCCAGGAAATTGCGAGACTAGGGGGCAGATGTATCAAGGCTTTTGCGACTCACAAAGGCCGAAATTTGCAGAATTTCTGCCTTTGCGACTCGCAAACGGCCTTTTAGCATGATTTGCTATGTATCAAAAAATCGCAATTTAAGGAATCGCAAATAATTGCGATTCCTTATTTTGCCATAGAATTTAAGCAATCACAATTTTTGCGATTCCTTAAATGATATGTATGTAACTTTTTGAAATTGCGAATTTGTGTTAAGAAATCCCAAAGTACCACCAACTTGTATTTGGTGGTAATTTGCGATTTCTTTTAAAAATGCCCTATTTGGCATTTGTGAGGGTGGCATGTGACACACATACATGCCCATAGGGCATGTATGTGTGCCACATGCACACACATGTAAATTTCAGGGGTGCAGCAGGGTGTCTTTGAGACACCCCTGCACCCTTGAAATAATTCTCAAATTGCGATTAACAAATTGCGAATTCGCAATTTGAGATTTATTGCACTATCATTCCTATGGGCCTCCTGGCCCATAGGAATGCATTGGAAATTATTCTTTATTTGCGAATTCGCAAAAGGTGAATTCGCAAATAAAGAATATTAAGGAATCGCTAAAAAATAGCGATTTTGTACCTACATTCCATTTTGCGAATTCTAAATAGCGATTCGCAAAAAATCGCTATTTAGAATTTGCAAATCGGAATCTTGATACATCTCCCCAATGTCCGTTATGATGTCTTTGGCATTACACACAACCTGAATATTGAGGGAATGATAACATTTACTATTCCTATACAAATATTCCTGTGCTGCAGGGGTACATATTGCCACATGGGTGCAATCAATACAACCCAGTACTTGGGGGAAGCCTGCAATTTGGTAAAACTCCTGCTTGGTCTTAACAATGTCATGGGCTGTGGTAGGGAAAGTTATATGTGAGTGTATCCTGACCATCATGGCATCAAGGAACGCTTTGAATATTCGTGACAATGCACTTTGCGACACATCTCCTGCTACTGCAATTACTCCCTGAAAACTGCCTGACGCCAGTAGATGTAGGCAACATAAAATTTGTACATGCGTTGGGATTGCCTTGGTCCTATGAGTCTGTCGTTGCAGGATGGGGTCCAATTCATTGATTAGATCATGTATCATTTGGCCATTCAGCCTATACTTATCATATATTTCGTCCTCCTGCTGTCGTAGCAAAGTTATGCGGACTCTGAAGATGCGCTCATTGATTCGCCTCCCTCTTTGTCGAGCAGCTTGCAGCCTCATCCTCCTCGCCATCAGGTACAGCCCTGCCATTTTGATTTCTGGGACCTCATTGTGGGTGTGTTTAAATCATTTTCTGTTGCTTTTCAGCTGTTTCACATTTGCACTCATAATTACCACCTGGTTGTGTCCCTTCTTAAATTGCGATGGCAATTTTGCGATTTCTATGGAAATCGCTATTTGCGATTTTTTATGCATTTCAATTGCGATTCCTTATTTGCGATTCTGTATTTCAGAATCGCAAATAAGGAATTGCAAGTGTTTTCGCAGATTTAATTAGAGATTCCTTATTTTTGGGAAAAATTACTGTTTTTCGCAAAAATAAAGATAATGCATTGGAACACTGTTATTTGCGATCGCAATTGCTCTATTTTTGCGATTCGCACGTTTTGCGATTTCTTAATCGCTTGATGCATGTGCCTGTTTGTGTCTTTACAATCCCGATGACTTAAATGATGTAACACCCACTCCGAATATTGTTCCAGCACTGCTGGAAGTTGGTTCACTGAAACACATCTGAGGTTACAGGAACAATGCATCTCTTTAAGAATAAGTATGATATAAGGTCATCGATAACTGTCAAAATAAATTACCCAGGGTTTACTTGTATGAAGGCTTCTATTGGAGTTCCTTGAAAAATCTGTGGCTCCTGGGCTCTGCTTCCTTTGGGGTGCAATCTTCAGAGTGCTTTACATAGGCATAATTTCCAAGACCATGGGCCAGTGCATCAAAATGTATAAAGGATGGTGGGAGAGGGGGACAAGGGAAGGGACGGACAGACAGTGTTACTGAGTTGGATCTTACAATTGGCAGTATATATAGGAGATCCCTAATAAAAGAGAGAGGGACCCTCTACCAAATGGATGGGGTACCAACTATTGACTTTGTCAAAAAAGAGATTCCCTTTGGGCACATTAATGAGAACAAAATAACATGACGTACAACGACATTACAGGCAGACTCAGAGCAATACAATGGTAAACCAAATTCTGAAACAACAAATAAATTCAAAATGCACAGTTTTATTTTATAATTAAAAGTAGAATTAAAAAACAGACTAAAAAGTATGTCAATCAAGGGAAAACAGACAATATATGGAAACAAATTATGCTCTAAAGTTCATCAAATGAGTTCCTAAAGCTAAACCGAGGGAGATACTCAAAAAGGTATATTCAGCGTCAGTCAGAATACTCCTTAGTTATTATAAAATGGATTTTCTCCCCCAATCCTCAACGCGTTTCGACGGGCCAAATATCATACAGCCGTCTTCCTCAGGAAAAAGATATTAGCTGTCTTCCCCAGATAACTGTAATTTAAAATAAAAAATATCTCAACAACAATAATAATAATATAACAAATTAAAAAACTGAACATAATGCAACAATCCATCTGCTAGCCAGAATTGGTATTTCTCACCATTGCTCAACACATTATAACACCTTACATCATACATATATAGATTTGACATATCTCACAATATTAAAACATAGACAGAATTTTATCGTTAACATTGGGAGTTTCCTCAATGTCATTCACATTACAAGCCATAATAAAATATACTCTATATACAGCATGGTCATTCAATTACATTTAACATGATTATATTGTCTATTTGAGCATTTCACCAACATTTCAGGATGGTATATGTGATTTCAAGATGGCTTAAATTGTTAATACTCAGGGGGTTCATGCTCCCAGGCAATCCCAGATAATAATTGCTATGATTCATCTAAATAAACCACTTGAAATCACATTCGCCATGTTTCTTTTCCAAAAAATGTGATACAATTGGGGCAGTTATTTTTTTGGTCCTGATCGCTGATCTGTGCTCCTGTAGTCTAGTTCTAGCTTCTCTCCCTGTCTCCCTGTCTCTTCCACATAATAAAGCCCACATGGACATTCTAGTATATAAATCACATTTTTGCTTTTGCAGTTGTTGTGGGTTTTACACATAACTATTTTGTTGTTACATGAGATTTCAGAGGCCACAATACATTGATCACAAATGTTACAGCTTCCACACCTGGAGGTACCCACTACTGTGGTGTTGTCCAGAGTTCAGCCCCTGTTTCGAATTCTATAAAAAATCGGAACCCCTTTACCGCGTGTAAGCAGGATCATCGGCCTTTGTTAGTAAGTATGAAGCATGACACAATTGCTAGAAATCTGTCAGCTAAGTCTAAAGTATAGAGTGATAACTACATCCCCATATTGCAGGACTGAGATATAATGAAGATATATATATATCTACTCGCTGAAGTGACTATGCCTAGCATCTATCAATAGGATCGTGCAACACAAATAAGATGTGAGTATATCTCTGTGCCTGTTTAAGCTGACTATTGCTAATCTAGATAGTTATTATAGCTACCTCTATGGGCGGCACGTTACTATAAGAGATAACAGTTTTAAGAGAGTGAACATTAAGTGAAGTGTTGGCTTTTATCTAAAAGCCCTTAGTCTGCTAAAGAGTCATCCAATACGCCTAAAATAATATAGCTACTTAGAAATCGAACTCATAAGTCGTTTTTATGTTCCTTTATACATTACAGTTGGCAATACGACCTATAAAAGACTGCTAGCAACAGGAAGTACGTCCTATCAGAAAGAAGGGAGATATCTATCCCCTATTTATTAGCACGCCTCATTTTAAGGTTAGTATGGGTTTTGACAGATGAGGTAGATGAATCATAGCAATTATTATCTGGGATTGCTTGGGAGCATGAACCCCCTGAGTATTAACAATTTAAGCCATCTTGAAATCACATATACTATCCTGAAATGTTGGTGAAATGCTCAAATAGACAATATAATCATGTTAAATGTAATTGAATGACCTTGCTGTATATAGAGTATATTTTATTATGGCTTGTAATGTGAATGACATTGAGGAAACTCCCAATGTTAACGATAAAATTCTGTCTATGTTTTAATATTGTGAGATATGTCAAATCTATATATGTATGATGTAAGGTGTTATAATGTGTTGAGCAATGGTGAGAAATACCAATTCTGGCTAGCAGATGGATTGTTGCATTATGTTCAGTTTTTTAATTTGTTATATTATTATTATTGTTGTTGAGATATTTTTTATTTTAAATTACAGTTATCTGGGGAAGACAGCTAATATCTTTTTCCTGAGAAAGACGGCTGTATGATATTTGGCCCGTCGAAACGCGTTGAGGATTGGGGTAGAAAATCCATTTTATAATAACTAAGGAGTATTCTGACTGACGCTGAATATACCTTTTTGAGTATCTCCCTCGGTTTAGCTTTAGGAACTCATTTGATGAACTTTAGAGCATAATTTGTTTCCATATATTGTCTGTTTTCCCTTGATTGACATACTTTTTAGTCTGTTTTTTAATTCTACTGTCTGCCTGTAATGTCGTTGTACGTCATGTTATTTTGTTCTCATTAATGTGCCCAAAGGGAATCTCTTTTTTGACAAAGTATATATAGGAGACCTGGGGCCATATGTATGAAGCTATTTTCGATTCGCAAAGGCCGAAATTCGCCAAATTTCGGCCTTTGCGAATCGGAAACGGCCATTTTTGCACATTTGCAATGTATGAAAAAGTAGCAAAATAAGGAATTGCTAAATTTTGCGATTCCTTATTTTGCCATAGCATTTAAGGAATCGCAATTTTGCGATTCCTTAATTGCTATGTAAGCAGCTTTTTTCTCTTGCGAATTTGGTTTAAGGAATCGCAATTTACCACCAACTGAAAGTTGGTGGTAAATTGCGATTCCTTTTCAATAAGCACAAATTGGCATTTTTCATTGTGGCATGTGACGCACATGCATGCCCTTAGGGCATGTATGTGCGCCATATGCGCACACATGCCATTTTCAGGGGTGCTGCAGGGTGTTCTTGAGACACCCCCTGCACCCTTGAAAATTCGCACAATTTGCGATTAGCAAATTTCCCCTTCATTCCTATGGGCCTCCTGGCCCATAGAAATGAATGGGAAGTATTCCTTATTTGCGAATTCTCAATTTGCGAATTCGCAAAAAAGGAATAGTAAGGAATCGCTAAAATTCCTAAATTACCTACATACATACCGTTTTGCGAATTCTAAATAGCGCTTCCTTAAGATTCGCTATTTAAAATTCGCAAAACGGAAGTATGATACATATGGCCCAGGTTATTAAGTTCAATTAGCAATGTATATTAATCTACCTGTGTAAACAAACACTGTGGTCAAAACATTGAACTGTGGTCAAAACCTAAAACCTCTCACAAAGCAGACCCACCAGGATTTTGCAATTTGGAAAAAAAACTCACAAAATAGGGACTTTTGTAAAAACTCTTTAAAAAAGACTTGGAAGCTTATGTGGACTTCCTTTTATTTACCCTTTGCTGCCGCCCTGGGTCAATAAAAGGAGGTGGGCAGAAGAGAGGTGCTTGCATGCACCCTTTTTCCTGCTCTGTCACGCCACTATGAGCTTCATGGAGTCAGAGACTGTCTCCAGGAACCTAAAAGAAGGCTGCAATAGGCCTACACTAAAAGGATTCAAAACAAGCATTGGCAAAACAAAAGGCTTAGCCTATGTAAAATCTATTGACTTTGTCAATGTTTTTGTTTACAGGTTGCATAGTAGCTGAGTTGCTTTGTAATCTGTAAATAAAAGTTTAAAAAAAATTGCTATATTGCAGTCAATGCTGGCTGCCTCATACAGTATTTTTATTTTTTTTATTTTAAGCCATGTTGCACAATTGTGCAACATGTAAAAAAGCTAGAATGCAATACTTCGCAAAATTCATCAACAAAAAAATAATGCAATCACCATCTGTAATATATGCATCTTTTTAGTGCATGTGTACTGTGCATCATGTCCTTTATCTGCTTCAGTAACTACCCTCACAAAGAATGTTTCAATTAAGATAAGTAGATTGTAATGAAACAGCCCTTTGAAGTAATGCAGTTAATAGCCTGTTTGATTTCTGCTTGCAAGAGGGTATTGCCTTGTATTCAAGGCCCCATCAATCACTGAACAGATGTAAGACATCAGGCACAGCAGACCTCGACTAATGCAAAGTAAATACTCGGACAGCAGATTGAGTTGTGCATTCAGGGCCATGCATTGGGGCTTCTACAAACAGGCAGGTTACTGCGTTATTTGTCCACCAGAGCATGAAGTGGCTCCAGGAGGGCCCATGAATGAAACGTTCACGATAATAATCCAAAATAATTAATAATCATTTGACTCCCCACTCATGGAGGTCAAGTTACCAAAATGCCAGGGGTAGCAGAAGTGACATTGCATGACATTTGACCTTTACTTTGACTCACACACTCATGCTTACACATACTAACACATTCACACGCTCTTGTGCACTTAAGCATACTTTCACCCACAACAATGCATACAACATAACTTCAATAGCATTTTTTAATTACCTTTGCTTCCAGATAGGGTCATATTCCAGCTAATGTACTCCGTTTTTATTACACTAATAGTAAATAATATTGTTCATTATTTGTATAATAAAAAAATGGATAGAAACCAGGCAAATGGAGCTCGAACCAGCATCAGTTAGGAAAAGCTGCCTGTAGTGTCTTACTTTAAGTTATGTAAGCAAGTGTTGTCCTTTAACTTACTATGGAATGTAAAAGGCTGAGGTTGCTACGGAAGGCTGAGCAACTGGTCAAAAGACAGTTGCCAGTCCTGAGCGTTGAGTGGGGTCTCCGATACCTTGATCTTAATAAAGAGATCATAACCTTCACTTCTGCTTCCTGTGGTTCTATGAAGATTGATCCTACATTTGGCAACGAGGATGGGATATGCCCCTGTGTTCCTTGCACTGATTTTGGCACCTCCAAGGCCAGGGGTCGCAAAAACAGTGTCAGGAGTAGCAAGGCCAAGCCAGGGGTTACTGTTGCGACTCCTGGCAACCCCTAAAGGACATCCATGTCCCAACTGTTCCTCTTTTCAAGCAAATAATACGCTCAAAGGGGTATAAACAGGATAATAGCGATCAGTAACGCGGGTTCAGGAGGACATGGTCTCCCAGGTGTGAGCGGCCTTCTACACCTAATTAACAGGACTACAGAGACATGCACCAAAGAGTGCATTTTGAAAAGTAAGCATGCACCTACGCAATCTGTAATGCCTGCGTTTAATGTATTAGCCTGCACCTTACAGTAACACACTACAAACAGCACCTCGAGATGCTCACGGGTGTAGCAGCGCTGCCCTACAAATCCCAATTGATTGATTGACAGCCTGTTCTCGGATCACTGCGAGGCAGCGTTTTTGTCTTACCCAACAAACACTTGGTGTGAAAACCTTCAAAAGATTTTCTTTTTGGGGTGGTGAAACATGGCATCTGCAAAACACCCATACACCAGGCACAAAAATGTTTGGCAGGAGACAGGGCCGGACTGGGAACAAAAACCGGCCCAGGAAAAGTGCTCGGTCGGCCCCCCAGGCCCCCTGAGGTGGGGGGGGGCTCCGAGCTCTTTGCCTGGTCTGATTTTGCAGGGGGCCCCAAACCAAACCCCCATCAGTGCGGCGCACCGGGGGATTGCCCGGTGCCCGCTACCCCAGTCCGGCCCTGGCGGGAGAAGGTTCTTCCGGGGTGGTGAGAAAAATGGGTGGGAGGAGGATGGTGATAAGCGTGGCTCAAATCCACCCGAGTGACTTACAGCACTCACCTATAATTACCTTATAGGAAGTCAGCCGGACAGTGGAGAAGTATAAACAAAAATCTTTATTAGGCCAAACAACACTCATATGAGAGGGCCCTGTCCGACCTCACTCCTAGGAGTGCGAACGAGAGGACTGACTCTCTGCATCACAGCAATACATTATAATGCAATACAGTAAATGGGGTACGCCCCTTGTGGAAAGTTACCGAGCCTCAGAACAGTGGACAATGCTCTCATACAGCAGGCATCTGCACCTGCAAGGGATACATTATTATCTCTGCTCAAGGCCGTGGAGCTAGGCTTCGGCGCCTCTGGGTATGAGAACATCGCAGATAGCGGAACTTGTTAGTTTCGGCCACAGTAAGCCGAGAAACGAAAACTGCTGTCTTAGTATATTTCTGTATTCCTGCGGGAGGGGCATGAGCGAGCAGAGCCCGCAGGCACAGAGAGTTACACAAAATGGTGGCACACAGGCTAAGCTAAGAAACTAATATGGTCACGCATACATTTGAATATAAGCAGTAAGTAAGAATATGTATTCAGCATAGGTGTATATACGAAATGCATTAGTTAGTCATATGATGCTAACTCACACGTCATCATAGGGTAATTAGAGCATCGAAAAGTGAATTCTATCAGACCCTCCTTTTAGCATCATTGGCTAACTATAGCCTCATTTATTTGCCAAAGGTAGTGCCGACATCCATTCTAGGGGCAGGACTTTACTACTTCAGTCTAGAGCATCTTCTGCAATAAACATTAACCAACTTGCATCAGCAGGAATTTCAGTAATCATAGAAGTAGCATATTGACCATGTAACTTCTTTTTCGGACGTATGTTTGCAGCACACATTGAACAACATGGAGGGAGGCAATATATGCAAAGGCAGCATGACAGAATTACACTCACCACTCCAACCAAACCCATCAGTATTTTCCAACCCCAGGAAGAAAAGGCACCCCAGAGCCACCCTTGGAGAGACCATGTCCCATTATCTTGATGCAGTTCAGTCGCTAATCTATGCAATTTTTGCACTGCCAAGTTAACAGTCGGGGCGGAGTCAGGGATATAAACACAGCAAGAGGTCCCGATGACGCGACAGGCCCCGCCCCTATCAGCTAGTATGACGTCAAGGACCATCCTATTCTGGATCGTGAATAATCTCATAGCCTGAACCTCAACAGAGATGTTGGTCATAATGTCAGCCTCAACCAGAACCACCTTTTCCATTACCCTAGATAGTCGTCTAATGGCTCTACTGTTGAATATAGGACCCCAGAAAGGAAGCAGACCCTTAGAAAAATCAGTCCATTGCTGATACGAGGTATCTGTCTGATCAACGTCCTCTACCTGAAGTTCCCTCCTTTTACGCTGCTCTAGCGGCTGCTCTTGAGGACTGGGGAATCGTCGATGAGTTCTGTGGTAATCAGAGGGGGCCACATACACAGGAGGAATCATATAAGCCAAGTAGCACACCCCACCCCAACCCTCGGGCAACCATAAGTATCCATTTTCACCGCATACAAAATAGACACTGGGTGGGGCAATCAAAGAGGGGCTAACGGGCAGGCGTATTGAAGCAGTCACATTACAAGAGCTATTTCCAACCTTGATGGGACCCCTTCCCTCTATACAGAAAAATGGAGGAGGACCTACCACAGCCAGGGGTATCAAAGACTTGGAGCTGTCGTTACTCTTAGGGGGATGCCTGTAAGACAAAGTGGCGTTCAATTTCATGAAACTATCCCTTAGTCGATCAGTATCATTAGGTGTCAAGAAACGACCCAACTTTTTCTCACATGTCTGTATAAAAGTTTGGTCAAAACGTCCGTCAGTATATACTCGTCCAAGGGAAGCTGAAGGCAAAGGCCGCACTCGCATTGTCATTGTCCACCCCCTATTCTGAAGGCGTGGAGTCAAAGAATCTGGCTGCTGGAAATATTTAACAAGACCTATAAGAGTATACCACCCCACACAACTATTCACTGGAGTTAAAGGGAGAGCAAGGAACCTATCTTTTTTCTAAGCAGCAGAAGGCAAGAGCCCACAAACCCAGCAATCTGTCATGTTGGTAGTGGCATGTGCATGATGCAAAGTCTTAATAAAAACATTATCTTTATAATTTTTGCGTATCATTCTCTCACCATACTCAACAGTTAACATTTTATGTTCCGGAACAGCAGTAGGTGTAGGTGCAAATGTATGAACGGGATAATGTTTATCTAGGAAAAACAGTATTCCAAGAGTCACCAGAAAGGCAATTAAAACTATTATTACCACTACTATCTTTCCCTTTCGGGAAAGGGCCAACCAGGGGGAATCAGGCTCACGTCTCGGGGGAGCTGCAAAAGGCTGCTCCTCATCAGGTATTGGCCGCCCAAAGGGATACATTTCTAATAATCGTACAAAAGTATCAAAAATCAAAAAGTAAAAATCACACTCTTTCTAAAAAAAAAATAGTCCCAGACAATCCTCAACCGGCCAGAGGGGTTCTTCAACCCTTAAAAAGGGATCTTCTCCCTGTGTCCTTCAAAGCCTCACAGGCAGGCTTTTACCGTCCATACCTACTCCAACGTCGCTGTTCAACAATTTGAAACAAGGGAAGCACTTAATTCGGGCCCCGCGCCACTCTATAGTCTCAAGGAACACAATCTTCGGCTAAACACCAGGGCTCTTACAAGTCCATCCCTACCACTAAATCTTCTTTTTCAGAACGTCCACTAAGCCCTTCTTCCAGTATTTAGTCCATCATATTCCAGCACTGTACTTATTTTCTTCGGGGCCGCAAATTATAGCGAGTGCTCCCTGGCACTTCGGGGTCAGAAAACAAAGCAGGTGTATCAGTGGCAGACGCTGAACTTTCCGGTATCTCTTTGCTAGCAACAAAAGGAGTGGTAGAGCTCACAGTATTCTCAATTCCGCTTCGCTCTTCTCCAATCAGTGAAGCATCCGAGAAAGGAACATACCTCGGGATATGTTCGAACTCCTGGTCAGCGATGCCGTCTTGTACCCATTGATCATAGGGCAACGGGAGCGGGACCCTCTTCACATGAGAGGCATGGGTCCACGCTTTTCTGCCTTCGACCCGCAGTGCTGTGCGCGTGGTGAGGAGCACCTGACGAGGCTCTGACCATCTCGGCTCCAAACAGGACTTCCGCTGGTATCGTCGCACCACGACCCAATCCCCTGGGTGGATGGTGTGTCCAGGCCCCTCCGGCAACGGCTTCAGAGTGTCTGCTACCTGCTGATGAATAGAACGAAGATCTTTAGTCAAAGCATACAGATAATCTGTCAACAGAGGGTAAGGAACTTCGGAAAAACATTTAGGTCGAGGCACTCCCCAGATATTGGCCGGGCGGCCAAATACCACCTCGTGCGGGGAGACGCCCATTTTTGCATTTACAGTGACTCTTGAGGAAAGCAAAGCTAAGGGAAGTGCGTCTGGCCAACGGAGACCTGTACTCTCACATATTTTGGCCATTTTTAACTTGAGTGTGCCATTAAACCGTTCCACCAGTCCTGCCGCCTGAGGATGCAAGGCTGAGTGGAACTTCTGGGTGATGTGTAGACCTTTGCATATATTTTTCACTAATTCAGCATTAAAGGACGTGCCATTATCACTCCAGATCACCCTAGGTAATCCGAAGCGGGAGAAATACTCCTTTATCAACATTTTTGCAGTAGACATAGCCGTGCAGTCTTTCGTTGGGAACGCCTCCACCCACCTACTAAAAGCACATACGACTACAAGGACGTACTTCAAGTTATTGACTCTTTCCATTTCGATGTAATCCATCTGAATCACCTCAAAAGGGAAAGAGGGGGGTGCAAAATTTCCAGTTGGGACAGGGGTACCCTTTCCAGGATTGTGTCTCAAACACACCATACACTGACGAACCAAATTGGTGGCCATCTTAGAGATATTCTTATTGCTCCACACCGGGTCTAACAATTTGCAAATGCCCTTGGCACTCACATGGGCAGGCCCGTGTGCCATCGTCACTACTGGAAGGACATACGCATTTGGTAACATCCATCGTCTTTTGTCTGTCACATCTGTCCAACATTCATCCGCATCCAGTCGTCCCTGCCCATCCTTCCATGCTCTCAGTTCCTCATCCGTCGCTTTGCCCTGTATGTTCTTGACACTTTGTACCGTGTCTGCGAACATATGAATATCTGGGACCCATCGTGCTGGCCCTGCCACAAACATTCGTGGTAATTTTTCTCTAGCAGTCTCATGTTGGATGCGTTGTCCATGGGAGGTCAAGAATCCCCGTTCTGCCCAAAGTCGCCCATAATTATGAACCACGCCAAAGGCGTATTGGCTATCGGTGTAAATGTTCACATCCAACCCCTCACTCAACTCACAGGCTCTCAGTAAGGCAATAATCTCGGCAGCCTGAGCAGAATTGTAAGGTATTCTAGAAGTCTCTACCACCGTCTGTAATGTTGTTATTGCATATGCTGCTGTCGATGTCCCGTCTGGTAATTTAAAACAGGATCCATCGACATACAGTTCCCCGTCTGGTTCTTCCATGGGCCTGTCTGTCAGATCCACCCTCCCCTTTGTCTCCTCCTCAGTCCTATACAGACAGTCATGTATGTCATCGTCATTTGTGTCCGTATCTGTGGGGATGGGTAACAAGGTGGCGGGGTTCAATGTGGCGCACCTTTTAATTGTTACATGGGGCGCAAAAAGAGTCATCTCGTAACCCGTCAGACGAGCGCTTGTTAAATGCTGCGTCTGTGTCCTGTTCAGTAAAATATCCACAGCATGCGGTACCATTACTGTGAGATCTGATCCCAGCACGAGCCCTGCCGATTGTCTTATAGAGACCGCAGCAGCCGCCGTGGCTCTCAGACAGCTCGGCAGCGCTCTTGCCACATTATCAAGCACTGCAGAGAAGTATGCACACGGTCTCTGCTTCCCCCCAAAACACTGAGTTAAGACAGACAACGCGCAACCTTCCGCCTCGTGCACGTAAAGAACAAAAGGCTTCTGGTAATCTGGTGTTCCAAGAACTGGCGCAGAACACAAAGACGTTTTTAGTGACTCAAACGCTTCCTGACATGCGGGGGTCCAGGGTAGGGGTTCGCGCACTTCTTTGGTAGTCAGATGCAATAGGGGTTTTGTTAGTAGCGCATAGTTAGGTATCCACTGACGACAATACGATGTTATGCCTAGGAACGCGCGCACCTCTCGCTGCGTATTAGGTATTCGCATGTTAGTGATCGCTTTTATGCGCTCCGGCGTCAATCTCCTCCCCACTTTCGAAAGGAGGTGACCGAGGTAGGTGACCTCCGTTCGACAGTATTGAAATTTCGGAAGGGACACTTTATGCCCCCTTCGTGCCAAATGATGTAACAATTTTACAGTAGCATCCCGACAACCCTGCTCATCATCCGATGCTATTAGGATATCATCCACGTATTGCAACATTACGTTGCCAGGTGGAAGTTCCAGGTCATCCAATTGTGCCTTTAGAGCCTGACTGTATATACTAGGACTCTCAGTGTACCCCTGAGGAATTCTCTTGAAGCGCAAACTTCGGCCAGCCAATGAGAATCCGAAGAGATACCTGCTTTCTTCATGTACTGGAATACTGAAGAAGGCGTTTTTCAAATCTAGGACAGAGAAATATTTGGCCGAAGGTGGAATCATAGTCAATATTGTAGTGATATCCGAGACCACCGGATACTGTGGCTCCACTACTCTATTTACCTGCCGCAAATCAATCACAAATCTATAGACATCAGGAGTATTATCAGTTGCATCAGGTGACCGTCTTTTAAGTACAGGCAAAATAGGACTGTTACATATATTCGAATCAGTCTCTTCTACAACTCCAGACTGTATCAACTCTTGAATTATTAGTAACAAGGCCTTCTCACCCTCTCTAGGTATTCTGTATTGTGGAATTCTGGGCAATTTTGCTCCCACCTTCACTCTTATTGACACCGGGGCAATATCCATTCTCCCTACATCATTATCACTGGCAGCCCACAAGCTGTCGGGTATGCCTCGAAACTCAGGTGGCAACGGATCGTCTTTTGAAAAACACTGTAGTGGGCGGGCAACATTGGGGCCTAGAGTAAGGTACACGCCATCCGGAGAGCAATAAATGGTGGCATGCAATCTCTTCAATAAATCTAAACCCAACAAATTTTCTCCACAATTTGATGTCAATAAAAACGGTGAATCAACAGTAAAAGGACCAATCGTTAACGTGAGAGGTTTAGAAATGGGGCTAATCACCGGAGTTCCTGCGAAACCCACAGATATGTTATTCTTGCCAGACAGAGCCGCCCCTGGGACCCGAGAACGAGCCACTGAACTTTTCATTGCACCCGTATCCACTAGAAATTTCTGTTGAGACCCTAGTAAGTCGGCTTCGACATAAGGTCCCCTCTGATCAACTTCCATAAGTACTGGTCCCATGCTCTGTCCTACGCTGTCCTAGTTGTGGGAGAACCCTGTCAAATCGTCCACTGAGTAATCATCATTGTAATACTGGCCCCCGCTCCTCTGTGACTGTTGTCTATCTGTCCCGTTGTCAAAGTAATTGCCTCCTGGTCTCCCGCCCCCTTCTGATCGCGCAGCCTGCCTCCCAAAATCACCACTACCTCGTCCTCGTCCCCTTCCTGGACCGGTACCTGACTGGAGCAGCGGACAGTCTCGCCACCAATGCCCCTCCTGCTTACACTTGGCGCACTGGTTCGGTCCCAACCTTTCCCTACTCTCACCTCTCCCAAAACCACCTCCCCGACTCAGCGCCGCACCTCTTCCTCTGCCTCTCGCCACTTGCCGCAACAAAACCCTCGTCTTCAAATCTTTAGCCTTCTTCTCCTGCTTGTCCTTATTCTCATTTTCCCTGTGCTCGTAATATTGCGCCATACTTAGTATTCCCGAAGGAGAGGACGTCGTCCACGTGCTCTCGGACGCTTGCAGTCTAGCTGATATTTCAGGCAGCAAATTTGTGACAAACCTGTTAACAAAGAGTCGTAACCCTCCATCCTGTGACACATCCTGTCCACTAAAATCCATGAACGTTTCCTCAAACCTCGTAAAGAAATCTGAGACCGCCTCATCCTTTTTCTGCTTGCAAGCCGTCAATTTGTCCCAATCTACCTTTTTCGGGGGAATGAGAGAATGCATATACTTTATAATGCGTCCTGGCAGAGCTAATATCTCAGCCCTCGGCTTCTCCCCTGGCTTACGCTCCTTGTCCCAATCCTGTAACTCCTGCCATGTACCTCCCAGCTCCTCCGTATGGTCCGTACCTTTCACCTGTCGCCACACATCAACCGGGACCAAAAGCCCGAAAAATAATTCCACATCAGCCAACGTCATCACAGTAGAAGACGCTGCTTCCGTGAGCTCTTTATAATAGGCGGTCGGATTCTTTCTAGAATCCGGTAGCTGAGCCTTCAATGACAACACCTCGCTTCTCTTCCATGGCGTATACACCCATTGCTCCTGAAAATGCGCATCAATTCTGTTCCGTGTGACAGCTCTCGTTACTGGGTCTAACAACTCGGGGACCTCAGGATGAAAAATAGGGTGCACCTCTCGCATTGGGTGGAGACCTGGGAAGTGGGGTGTACCGACAGAGGGCAATTCATTCCTGTATTGCAATAGTGCACGCAAACTACTCATCACCTCCTTCACCCCCGTGTTCGTTCTGTACGCTCCAGCCTGTATATCCCGTAAAACCGCCGGAGCCACACCTCCATATCCCTGCTCCCATAGCGGTATCAATACACCAGCCATGTGCCACAGAGCGTGCTGCTGCATCAAAGGCTCAAAATCTTTCATGGTGGACCAAATATCTTCGAACGAATAAATATTATTCCTGGCCCATTGACATGCCTGATTAGCCACCATACTTTTTTCATCTAAACCAACTGTAGAACGTGTAAGCAACTTCCGTACCTGTGAAAACAATCCGCTACCTGCGCCGCGACTCGGTGTTAGCATCTCCTGACTGGGGGTGGTACTAGCTGAAACAGTAGGGAGTGCTAAAGAAAATGGTGAGGGGGCGGGTGAAGTGGTCTGGAGTAGAGAAACGAGGGGTGTCGAGGGTAGGGATTGTTGGGGGGCACTCGCTGAAGGACCTGGAATGGGTGCCGGAAGTGGCAAGGAGGGGTACAAGGGCTGCGGGGCATAAGGGGGAGGGGGTCGGGCATTCAAAATGTCCTCCATCTCATCTGGGTCGTCCTCTCTCACTACGTAACTTTTATTTTCCCTCAACCTACAAAGTCTATCTGCGCGCTCCATGCGTAGTGCATTCTCATTCCCCTCCTGTTCCTTCGCTTTCTGCGCCATAGTCTGGGTGGACCTTTTATACTCCTCTTTCTCCTCTCGCATCTTGCGTTTCCTGACCTCTTTCTGCCACACTCGCAGAGAGTCGAACATACTCTGACGGCTACGCCTAGCAAACAGTTTGTCTTGCAAATAATCCAACTTAGCTTCATCAAAAGAACCCGTCAAAGGCCATTGTAAATCCACATTATCAGCAGTGTACCGATGCCACAAAGTACCAAACATAATCGGGACCAGTCCATGTTTAACATACATATCAAAACTTGGTGTCCCTTCAGGGGGTGCAGGTTGGCTCTCGGCCAGTCTAGTATCTGAGGGTCGACAACAGCATCCAAAACATCGCAACTTGCTAAAACACGGCATCTTTACTTTATCTTGAATCACAACTTAAGTTCATTCACACACAAACATATAGACGTACATCAGAGAACCACGTACACATATACAATATCTCCAAACACGTGTTACCAAATGGGACAAGGCCCGTCGACCAAGTCCTGGGGAACCTGGACTCTACCGCAGACCGAACAGTACGCTAACTGTTCTGAGGAAGGGGAACAAATCCGCCACCCGTGCGGCACTGTGGATCACTGCGCACTTTACCGCGGGAAACCCGGATCACACCTCCACTGAATCACCACACTAGGAGTTCAGGGTAAGCGCGCCAGAGTCTACCCACAATGAGCCACGCCTTCACCACAGTACCATTCGGTCGGATCACTACAAACAATTACCTCGAAATACATCCCCAACCCCGTCAAGTCTGTCAGAGCACCAACTCGTACTCTGAGTTCCCCGGAGCACACTAGCCCCAGGAGCACACTGGCTCCTCAAACCATCGGAGACACTCTAGTCTCCCGGAACACTCCCGTTCCTGCAGCAATCACAGGTGGACCACTCACCTTCCGTAGGCGGCACCGACCTCTACCGTTCTCCACCTCCGGCTGCCAGGACCAACACGGTCAGCTTCAAGTTCCGCCTTCTGGACCCCGGCGTAAGATCCGAACCGGGACCTCTCCCGATCAGCAGGGTGGGGCAGCGCTGCGAGAACCAAGCTCGGCATCAAATGGGATCCCGGGCCCACCGTGCCGACCAGCGGGTCCCCGGTCTTCTGCTACCCACTTACGGGTGAGAAAGATCCTTATCGCGGGGTCCCTATTCGGGCGCCATCTGATAAGCGTGGCTCAAATCCACCCGAGTGACTTACAGCACTCACCTATAATTACCTTATAGGAAGTCAGCCGGACAGTGGAGAAGTATAAACAAAAATCTTTATTAGGCCAAACAACACTCATATGAGAGGGCCCTGTCCGACCTCACTCCTAGGAGTGCGAACGAGAGGACTGACTCTCTGCATCACAGCAATACATTATAATGCAATACAGTAAATGGGGTACGCCCCTTGTGGAAAGTTACCGAGCCTCAGAACAGTGGACAATGCTCTCATACAGCAGGCATCTGCACCTGCAAGGGATACATTATTATCTCTGCTCAAGGCCGTGGAGCTAGGCTTCGGCGCCTCTGGGTATGAGAACATCGCAGATAGCGGAACTTGTTAGTTTCGGCCACAGTAAGCCGAGAAACGAAAACTGCTGTCTTAGTATATTTCTGTATTCCTGCGGGAGGGGCATGAGCGAGCAGAGCCCGCAGGCACAGAGAGTTACACAAAATGGTGGCACACAGGCTAAGCTAAGAAACTAATATGGTCACGAATACATTTGAATATAAGCAGTAAGTAAGAATATGTATTCAGCATAGGTGTATATACGAAATGCATTAGTTAGTCATATGATGCTAACTCACACGTCATCATAGGGTAATTAGAGCATCGAAAAGTGAATTCTATCAGAGGCGTGGTTGCTTAGTGCCAATATTGGCAATACTCCCCATCCCTCCCACAGCAATACTACAGAGAGATAATCAGACACAACACAATTTTAGTGGAGAAAATTGCTGCAGGTTTATTTGCATAACAAATATGCCAACATGGTGGGTTATCTTACGGGCGATCCCAGGGCAGGCAGCCCCTCGCCACCTGCCCACCTGATGAGCCAATCTCCCCGGTGGCCCTCGCCAACCAGTGTTTGTCGATTTGGGGGAGGGTCTAGCCACTCCCACCGGCGGACCACCAGTCCACCCCTTACTCACGCCCCTCCCAGCTCAGGGGGGGGCGAAGAGTTGCAGGCAACCCCCAGCTGCTCAGGTCCACAACCGCCCGAAGGACTAACGGGGTGCCGTCGCTCCTCCAAGGTCCAACGTGAGGACCTCCATGGGGATTTTGGCTTTCGCACCCTTACTGTGCTCCTGCAGAGGGTACCCTTACTGTACCTTACAGCCTCTGGATCGCCCTATAACTCCGCCACAGTACTGGGAGTGGCCATCGTCAACCCAGGGCCCTCCACCACTATAGAACTAGTTACCTACACCCTGCTTATTCCAAGGCCTCCCTCAGATCAACCAAGGACAGGTCCTTTCCCACTCTAGACAGCTGTGCTGACCAGCAATCAAAAGCCACTATCAGTTCTGCCGCTCTACAGGCCTGTGTACTTGTATCCCCGGTCTGGCATCAGGCCTCCTAACCCTTACTTGGACATACCTGAGCTATAACTCCACATATAAAGGCCTGCCAGCCGGCTGACCACCACAAGCCCATCCCAATGTTAGCTGACAACTCCCAAGGACACTTCGCCTAACTGAAGCGACTGGTAACATGCAATCCTTTTTTGATCAGGGGGCATGGGTAAACATATGACTAATGTCCCTGTACCCTCTCAACTACGACTGCAAACTGAACTCTGGTAGTTGTCCGTATTAGTGCTCCATCCCCTCCATATCAGCACTAACAAGTCAAATCACACCCTCATGAGAATGGCTCACTCACGCCCCCGCTGACAGAAAGGCCTATTTATGTGTAGCCCATAACCTTGCATTTATTCCCGACAGTATACCAGGGTTCTGCTGAAACGTAGCTTGCTTTACTGCTGAATGCGCTTTGCAGTCACAGATATGTCAATGCCTATTCCGTTTCTGGCTGCCAAGATGATGACCTTGCCAGCCCCAACCCTGGGTGACATAAAAGAAGCTTTACTGCTGCCCCTGTGTGCAGCTGCTGTTGCTAGTGATGGACCCAAATAGAACCGGTAAACTAGATGCTGTACTATATCCTTAGTGGGCCCATGCATTGCTTTATTTATGGTTGTAGCTAACTGATTCACAGATGGCAAAACAAGAGGCTGTAAATTTGAAGTCAACCGAGATGATTGTTAGCTAGACCAGACAGGGAGTGACCTGTGAAACGAGGTAGGGACCACCCCCACCATGCCCTGCATGTGAATCAGCCCGGGTTTACTCTGCCCTAAACCCTCCTCTGCCTTTTGAGATCACCATAAACCCCTGCAGTGGCCAGGCAGCATGCACACAGCTGTACCTTTCAATCCTATTTTTTACCAACTCCTTGCTGCCTGGCGGCACTCCCTGCTGCAGGAGTCTCGTTGCAACCCCTACTCGCCCCTCTTGACCCATAATGATTGACACCGCTGACGATGTGTGGTTACCTCTCATAGAGGTCGGTGGAACGTTAACATGTGCCTTGAATGTACCATAAATGTGGTGTTGTGCCGGAGTAGGGGAATCAGAACCTGATAGTAACTGTGCATAGGGCACGTGTTAATATCCAAAACCGTGAATCTTGAATATGCACGACATGCGCTAGGATTCAACTGTGACATCAGGCTTACGCATGGTGCAGCACCCAATGGCCCCCACATCAACTTCACAAACCCAGGAGCAAGTCTGTGCTGGTTACCCCAGGTCCATGCCGTGCATGGCTTAACCTAAGGAGCTCTTACTAACGGAGCATTCGTCCAAACATAACTCACACGTGTGTATACCCCTTCCAGATGACGCTATATGTGCTTCCTCAATGCCTGATCTACTGCAAAGTGTCCAATGTAAACCTCAAATGCAAGCATAACTTGTCAAGAGACATTCATCCTCTGTCCTTGCCAAGCAGTAAACGTTGCAATCGACATTACAGGGCTGACAAGCCTCTATTTAACTTGAACTCGAAGTGTGCCAAATGAGGCAAACCAGGCCCCCTAAGGCTAAAAGGATGGCTTGGGCCAAAGGCAATCATCAACCATGATCTTGACTTACTGAGTGCCTGTTTTAGTGGTTCTCCCTAAAAGCCAGACAGTGCCACCACACGGCTGTCTGTCAGGGGTGCCGGTGGTGACAATGGTGACGGTGCTTCCCCCAGAAAACAACATTATTAAACCACCTAGTCAAATATAGCACAGGAGAACTCGCCATATGTGTGATGTAGTGCAGTGGTCGAGGTATCATTACTCTAATAGCTGTGCATAGCACACCCAGCACAATCGTAATTATCTTGATACTTAACCGCATCGCCGCGGCGGCTTTTCCCGCTGTGCGCGGCATTTTCAAAAATCCCGCGTAACGTGACAAAGCCAGCTCGTCATCCGTGCAGCGCAGGTAACGCCCATGACGAGCTGGCTTTGTCATTAGCGTCGAAGGGGTTAAGGAAATCTATTAATTGTAATGCAACTTACTGGTACCCCTTATATCCCACTCGAAGAGTGAAAGATTGAGCTAGCTACTTATGCACAGGACCTTACAGATGGGGTAAGCAGCAGGCACCTGCCCCCGTGAGCTAACTTGTTAGGCAAGGGTCTTTGACCTGAGGATAACACCTCGATCCCTATGATTTAGCAGCAGAACCTGACCCATCACAATACGTAACAGACCTAGGAAGAAACACGCATCCTTGCAGTGCACGCCTTAACCCACTGAGCTCTCTTACTAAAAGAAGCATTTGTCGTACAGATACTGCTGATAAGGTAGCTCAGAGTTCATATTCCTAGTGCGGAATTCTGTAGACCCATTGTTACTGGAAAGCTTCACACGATCAAGCCCCAATATTGCATGCAGCTACAATGTCCTGTATGAGACTGCAAATCTCGTGGCATTTAACTGAGCATATGAAGTACGGCAAAATTACTGAACCTCTTATAAAGGTAAAGAGATACCCAGCTGAGTCAAGAGGGACCCTAGGGATGGCTTAGCACATAGCTTCTAGCGAAGGGTTCAATCTGTTACTCCGAATCTGAGTGAGCAGGAAAGAGTAATGGACAAGGGCATGTCCGAAAATAGGCAGTAGCCACATAACTTCGAGGAATATACTTTATTTTATGCATCTCCAGGTAAGTACCAGTCATCCCCCTCTGTGTCACGAAGTGGGGCGAGAGGAATTATCCTGCACCAATAGCACAAGTGCCCCTCTGTACGCTAAAGCGTACCTAGTCACGCCACCCGGTGGCCCCAAAGACTCTGGCCTGGACGAAATATGAACATGGCATTGGATAAAACATGCTCTAATTGAGACCAACCAGCTAAAGCCGCAGTCGAGGAAACATCCCCCTAGTTTGCTGGGAGATTGGCCCCCAGGATTATAAAACTCCCACTCCTTGCCCTTCCTATGCTGACTGCTGACTTGGGCCCAGCCCATGAGATTTCATCTATCTAGGAGGCAAAGGCCACATGAAAAGGCCCAGGATAAGTGACCTTCAAACTAGCTAGAAGTTGACTCACATGACACCAAGGCATCCCCCAGGAAGCTCACGTATTGCGAGAATGGGAATCCCTTCCATTCAACAGCAGCCAACAAAACGGCGTGTAGGGGACCAACCTACAGAGCACAGACTAGAATTGCATTAAGGCAGCGCTCAATCGTGCCGAATACTAATTAACTGCACTGGCAAGTTACACTGGTTAAATTGTACAGTACACTATGGCTTGTATATAGTATTGAAAAACTTTCATTTAATTCCTTAAACTCATGTCAATGTTGCTGCACTGCCCTAAACACCATTCTCAACAGAACAATGCAGCAAAGGACACGATGTGCTTCACTTGAAATGTGTGCATCTACAATTTCCAAACAAAGCTCTGGATTGCCCGTTTTCATAACCACCACAATAACACAGAAGCGGTGGGGAGATAAAAGCCATTAGAGACCCACAGCCCCTCGTGACCTCACATTGAAGAGTCCCGTGCCAGGGAGACACAATTTATCACAGTATAGATTACTCTGCGGCTCCTGTGCCCCGCAGCCGTGAAGGGGTGTAGGACATCTGGGGCAGGCGTGCAGGGGAACAGCGCAGCTAGCCAGTTGTAATCCCTAAACAGATTTGAAAACACTTCCCGTACTCTAGTAGTAAAGTACTTTATTCGGTTAGAAATATAGCCATAAAAGCTTAAAACATAATATTACATTCACATAAAAATAAAATTTTCCAAAGATTTCAAATAAAAAGAACCTAATTCCCTAGTCACAAGCTGTGCAACACATTCAAGCTAATTAATTGACATAATATAAAAGCAAGAAATATTTATATAATTCATTACAAGTTGGAATTTCCATATGGATAATATCGATATCTATACAGTTAAATCCATCAAAGTTAAACCCGAGAGTAAGTGAAATTGATTAGAAGTGGGGATGGTGTAACCGCTCGATACGAGGCCACTTCTGCCCGTCAGGCGATTGCTCTCAACTTTTTGACTTGGTGATGGGACGTATGATGTTCTAGGGTAAAAATCACGTAGCCCCCAGATAGAAATAGGGCCATCTCCTACTTGTGGGTGGCATGATTCGAGATGTGGGACAACGTATTTATTTCTGAATTTTACAAGTACCAAATCGCCAGCTATATCTTTTGGAAAAGGTCCTAGCCAGCCCACCCTTCTAACACTTAGTATACTTCCATCGATGTTGGGTGGGAGAGGTCTATTTTTAGTTAACCAGAACACAACCTTGTTCCTTATGTCCTGTTGTCTTTCATTTTTCCCCTTTGTAAGTTCTGGTACTCCCGAGAGGACGCACAGAAAAGGAGCGGCCTCCGGTGGCAAATGTAAGTGATTGGTTTTATATGCGATGTTGCCATGTTTAGCAGCTGTCCCCTTATGTAATATAGAATCTTTGTTCAACCCTGCTCTAGGGTAAGAACTCCGTGCTGTCGTGGCTGCTTTCGGGATGTTTAGAGATGTCATATGAGAGGTTACTAATTGATTATGGACGATGTTACTTTGTGTGGTATTCTCAGGCACTTCTATGGGGGCTGGGAGCTGTGGTTGAAAGGGTCCTGCCAAACTTTTTATGAGTAACAAGCTTGCCTTTATCGCTTCCTCAACACCCGTGAGCCTATCCCCTAAGCTATTCATTTTTTCCATCAACGGGTTTATTATTGATTTAATCATGTTTTCAATCTAGGCTAATAAAGTAGCCTGAATAGGTGCTTTAAGGGTGGCAGTGTTGGGCAGGGGGGAACTTGGGTGCGATTTTTGTAGCTTTGCCTGACTCCCCATTTGTTTTGCCCCATCTTTCTTCCTTTTATCAGAAAAGACCTGAGGGGACAGAGTAGGTTGAGAATTTACTTTTGCTCGTGCTAAAAGGGGAGTACCCTGCAAACTTTCAGTTGGTTGGGATAATCTAGTGGACTGGAGACTAGTGGTTGCTGTAGGGAAGGTTGGAGCACTAATTTGCACACTTCCTGAATCCACAGGAGCGTACTTGGATTTACATAGTTTGTTTAACTCCTCCAGCAGTGATGAATCTAGAGCTGCTTCGGCTGTCTGTGAGGAAGAACATCTACTGGAAGAACTATACATGTCCGGGCATCGTTCTATTGTCTCTGGGTCACTGGTAGTGGGGGAGGTTGCCCTCTTCATGTAGTAGTCCATTGTTCGCTTAAGCAAGTCACTCTGGGAGGAAATGTTTTTGGAAACCCCCTTGCAAGACATAATTTAACTAGCTAATATGGAGTGTCACAATGTGGTGGCACTTAGGAGGGTCGTGTATGGAACTGGGGATAATCGTAGGTTATCTTTACCTTTGTGTGCCAAGGGGGGTGTCCCGACCCGGCCTCCTCTGGCCTTAGTTGGCCTTAGATGGCCCCGCCCTTGTCCCGGGCTTCTCCCGGCTACTCCCGCGTGCGACTCGCGGGGCGAGAGGCGTTCCGCTGATTTCAAGCGCGTCCGGGCGCGTCTGGGAGCTGTGGTTCTCCCGCTGCTGCCGGTGGGTCCGTCGTGCAGTCTGAGCCGTTTCCCTCACGGCGGTCCTGGGGGCAAGGTGAAGGCCGTTGCCCTCACGGCGTGCTGGCAGGTGAGTGAGTGGCTGTGTGTCCCGTACTCAATAAACCTGTTTCGTAAATAAAAAATTGTGTTTTAACGATCACGTCCTCCGTTATGAGAAATCAAAGGGTTTCCAACCTGGACCCCATCCTAAATAATAGCAGACTCTTTGATGTGCACGTACACAAGCTCACACGAGATCGGGTTGTGTGAGACAAGCGTGCTTTTGAAAACATAAGTGAATTTGTGAATCATAAACCAGCCATGTGGCTGTTTACACGAGTCAGTAAAGAGCTACACACGTGGGGGGCCAGCACCCAATTTCTGTATTTGTACACTGGCACCTATCTGAAGACCATGTACCGATACCAGATGTAACACCCCTACCAAGCAATTTGTTTCTTCTGCAGGAGCAAATGTGTAAACGAGATGCAGCAGTATGATTTCCGCGCAGACAGTCTATTCTACGTGAATATTTGCCTCATGCTTCCGCAAATTAAAATTTAAACAGGCAAAAGGTCTGGATTCTGTTCGCTTAACAAAGCATTTAATCATGGCTAGGAAAAGCTAAGGTAAAATGCTTGACTGCTTGTTAGCATAGTTTACTTAAGTAAGAATCTAGGACGCGTCAGTACAAAGAGGGGGCAACCTATTGAAAATTAGGTACACCAGAAGAAATGGACCGCAGAGGCCCGCAGCCGCGAACCTGGGGACTAGCGATACTGAGCACATCGTCGAGCGCGCTACTGTCCATGCCATCAGCTGAAAAATGCTGATTATTTACATAAAAGGGAGATTAAAGGATAAATAGCGTTCCTCAGGACACAAGGTCAACTACTGCAATCTAGGTTACAATACATAACATAAACACGCTTGATACATAGCAGATGTGAAAGCCATTTGTCATAATACAAACAGGCCATCTGAACCGGTCACCTCATGAATACCCTTGTGAGCCCCGTGCTGGTCCCTGCACGCCCAGAGTCATCTGCGCTGCGCGAGGCACGTGTTTATGGATGCGCAGGTCATCTAGCCTACCCAGTACCGCCACAAGTGGCCACCAATTGCATATATATATATATATATATATATATATATATATATATATATATATATATATATTGCATATTAAAATGTCGCGAACTCGACCCGAAGGTATTGGCGCGCTAGCATGAGCACCGGGGTGCTCCTAGTTGCCCCTACGCGTTAACAAAGTGCGGACTGCATGGCGGGCGCAATCAAAGAGGCTGGCCCCCGCCCGCGAGACAGGCTGCAAAAGTGAAATGCGGCTAAACAAAGTTCTTGTACTAAATACAGAGTAAGGTGAAAATAGCCCGACGACAAAGGGACCAAAAACGCACAACATTCCCAGCTGCACTGAGCACATTTTCCGCAAGGAGCTCTATTGTCTGCGCGCACCCTGCGCAGGACCCTCAGGAGTTTGTGCAGCGGCAGCGATCCGAACCTTCAATCCTCTCATTGGAAGTCAAAAGCATTACCGATCAGGCTATATACTAACGAGGCGATACCAAAGGAATTGATGGACGGAGCGTTTGAGCAAATAAAACACTCACCCCCAGTCAACTGATCTGGGTTTAATCCATCACCATTCTTTAGCTCACTCCACCACCCCAGTTCAGACATGGCCATATGCAAATCAGTCTGACCCTGTGCCTCATGGGAACAGTCCAGCCCGAACTGCCAAGCCATGACTTCCCTGGACCGGAAACAAGCATCCTTGGACCGGTTTCGGATTCATAATCCTCATCAGCCAGGCTATCTTGAATCCAGTGGTAGAGTGAGCAAGGGACCCACGTCTGGGCATACCCTGCCAACTTAGGGTGAACAAAGCGATACCAAAGGGGATAATGGACGGAGCGTTTGAGCAAATCAAACACTCACCCCAGTCAACTGATCTGGCTTTAATCCATCACCATTTTTTAGCTCACTCCACCACCCCAGTTCAGACATGGCCATATTCAAATCAGTCTGACCCTGTGCCTCATGGGAACAGTCCAGCCCGAAGTGCCAAGCCATGACTTCCCTGGACCGGAAACAAGCATCCTGGGACCGGTTTCGGATTCATAATCCTCATCAGCCAGGCTACCTTGAATCCAGTGGTAGAGTGAGCAAGGGACCCACATCTGGGCATACCCTGCCAACTTAGGGCGAAGAAAGCGATACCAAAGGGGATGATGGACAGAGCGTTTGAGCAAATCAAACACTCACCCCCAGTCAACTGATCTGGGTTTAATCCATCACCATTCTTTAGCTCACTCAACCACCCCAGTTCAGAATTGGCCATATGCAAATCAGTCTCACCTTGTGCCTCATGGGAACAGTCCAGCTCGAACTGCCAAGCCATGACTTCCCTGGAACGGAAACAAGCATCCTGGAACCGGTTTTGGATTCATAATCCTCATCAGCCAGTCTATCTTGAATCCAGTGGTAGAGTGAGCAAGGGACCCACGTCTGGTCATACCCTGACAACTTAGGGCGAACAAAGCGATACCAAAGGAGATGATGGACGGAGCGTTTGAGCAAATCAGTAGAGTAGAGTAGAGTAGAGTGAACTGTTCCCATGAGGCACAGGGTCAGACTGATTTGCATATGGCCATGTCTGAACTGGGGTGGCAGAGTAGGCTAAAGAACGGTGATGGATTAAACCCAGATCTGTTGACTGGGTGTGAGTGTTTGATTGGTTCAGATGCTCCGTCCATCACCACCCCCTTTTGTACTGCTATATACTAACGAGGGCATAGAACCCAGGTCCCGTATATCTCCGAACACACTATCCTGCAAACAGATGTGGACCTAAAAATGTTCGGTACTCCACATCCCCCCCAGCACGAGGCCTCACCAGGGGACAAAGCGCCAACCAGACACAATATAACCAAAAGCCTGCCAACGCACGCCCCCTGCGGCTTGGCCTCTGCGAGGGATTACCTGGGAAAAATGTTTTCGATTGAAACGTTTAACCTGAATGCCCCCCAGTGCTGTGAAATCAGCTCAAACTTTCCACCTTGTCTCAAATAGCACAATATTCGACTCGTGGACTGCTGTTGCCAGCAAAGAGCGCATTGGGATAGCAACCCCATAACTATGGAGGGGGGGGGCCACCACCCAATACCACACACTGCCCGCAACTGCCACTATGAGCCACGCCAGAAGGCCTTGCCTTACCATGCCGCGGGACCTTGGTCCACGCTGTATCCCCAGCACCACACACACCACCAGTTCAAAGGGGAGAGGGACGTTCCGGGCTGTTGCAGTGTAACTAGAAAACCCCACTGCACCTGCGAAGCGCCTTGGGACCCTACGGGTAAGTAGTGCGCTATATAAATGCCTATACATTTACACACACACACTTAAAACCATATTGCGTCTGGCCCTTTTCTGCACTGAGCGGGCCCTACATCCGAGCCTGAATGAGGACTACTAAATATATTGCCACACTTTAAACACGAAGACCCCGCTCAGCGGCAGCTGTTCCACCCTGAAATCATTAAAACAATGCCTGGGGCATGTTGGGGCAAAGTCGGGCCTCTGGTACCACATAGTCACACACTAGCTCTAGCTCGAGCGTCATGAGCGTCATGAGCCAGACACTGAATACCAGACACTGAATACATCTGTGAGCGTGGGGGCCGCTTGCCCGCCGCATGCAGCATCCCCGATGCACACACCTCGAAAACCGACAAGGCCGGCCAACAACGCAACCATCCTGCCAATGTCTGCCCGTGAGACCAGCCTGTGACTGCATCGGCCAAAGCCCCGACGGGGATGCCAGTCACCTTCAGTACCCCGCTCCCAACGGCAGGGTCGGATTGGGATCATAATTTGGCCCGGGCAGTGATGAAAAAGTGGCCCACATTCGCGGGGCGTGGTCCACATTCGCGGGGCGTGCCCCATTCGCAGGGCGTGGCCCAAATTCGCGGGTTATGGCCCATATTCGTGGGGCATGGCCCACATTTGCTAGCGTGCCCTTTCATGAAATGCACAAGGAATGTAAGTGGGAGAATATTGTTCCTGGGAAGGACACAGGGCAAAGGTGACAATGTTGTGCAATCTGAGCAACTGAAAAACAGCAAAGCCCCTTTCTACTACAAAATTATTCCTCAGCCCTCCATGGCAGGAGCACCCGAAAAACAGGGAGACGCCAGCTATTTGTTAATTACTCAGCCCTCCCTAGCCCTTCACTGCCTCAGGGCACTGGCCTGGCATGAGAGGGGATAAAGCAAAAAACACAGCTGCTGGGATATCAATGGGTGTGGGGGGAGGCTAAGGTGAAGATGGTGTGAGTTCCCCACATCACCTGGCCCCCACAGTGAGACCCATTCTTCCTCGCCCACTATGCCCTGAATGAGAAGGGCTGTGGGCGAATGTGTTAATGCAAACACTGTTTCAGGGCTGCGTTGGCCCCAGGGGGGCCGAGGTGAAAACTGCTCAATGGCCTGAGCAACACCTGGCCCCATGGGAGGCCGATTCTTGCACAGAATCACCCCTTACCAGCCTACCATCAGCTTGATTGCTTGGCAGGGCAGGGGGTCGAGGAGAGGCCACAGCTAGTAATCGCTGAACGGCCTCCCAGTGAAGCTGATTTCCTCTTCCTGTCAGTGCTCTCTGTGGACTGGGAAGGGGAAAAAAACGGCCCACAGAGAACACTGAAACACCGGCGTTTCGGCCCATGCCCGAGTGCCCGCAGTGCCAATCCACCCCTGTCCAACGGACACCAGACAGGAGGCCAGACAACTTGCCCCGATGTTGCAGGCACACAACCTGCAAGCACAAAACTCACCACAACCAAACGGACAAAACAAGGGACTATCCCGGCGAAATCAAACAGCGTCAGGGCAGCAAGAGAGAGGGAGCTCAGAGGGTGGGAGAAGTATAAGTACCTCTCCCCCGCCCTCTTCTGCCGGGAAGTGATGTCGGCCTAGGGGACCCTCGAGGATTCCAAACACTGGGAGGCTGACTCGTCGTGTGCCATCCTGTGGCACTAAGTAGGGCCGCCCTCTTAGGAGGGCCCCCTGCGTGGGCCCGGGGCAGCCCTGCAGAGAAACAGAATATGGACAGAAGAGGACATGGGAGGAGGGCGGGCAAGCAACTGACATAGTACGAGGGTGGGAAGAACAACGGTTAACGTGGGGGGAGGGGGCAGGGTGAAGAATAGGGAAAGTAATTAAAAATAGTCCCCACAAAAATCTGTGGTCAGTGGAAGGACACTGCTCACCAGGGGCAGTGCTTGGTCCAGTTTCCACAGAACGACGACAGAGGTAGGGGAGATGCGTTGAACATCAAGGAGCCACATGGGAGCCAGCCAATGTTAAGTAATGTGACTTAGGAGTCACATGGGAGGCAACCAATGGTGAGTAAAGTAATGGGCGGGCTCTAAGCCCCTTTAACGATTTTGCAAGCACAGCACAAGCGCTGTGCATGCTCAACCTAAAAAAGACTACTGGAGACAAGGACATTTATTTTATTTATTTTATTTTGAAAGTTTTATATAGCGCGAACAGGATCTTTGCAGATATCAGAGCGCTTTACAGCAGGAGAATAACAAGTGGGGTAGTTACATGAGGGAGCATCGTCAGTCAGGTACATCAATAATGGCAATGGTACAAATAAGTGGGAACATAGACAATCAGGTGGGAACATAGACAATCATTGCAGGTATGTGATTGTCCCAGTCTCTTTTAGCAGTCTTTTTCGGTACCGCTTCGGCTCCCCATCTTGTCCCCTTGTCCCCAGCAGAGTGCTGCTGCAGGGAGGAGTTACAGTGGCCCCCCTCTGCTCCCACCTTACATTAAGATGCAAGGAGAGCGCAGCAAGCACATTAACAACTCTCTCCGGCCTCATGCGTGTCATGCTGGGAAGCGAAGTGTCACGATGATGCCAGACAGATTGCAGAATTTTAACTGTACTCTGCACTCTCTCTGGAATCAGAAATCCCGTCCCCCAGCTCTCGCATGACTGTAGTGCTGGTTTGCTGGCTGAGCGACAGTATTTGGTGACAGGCACATTTAGTGCCTGTCACAAAAATACAGCAAACTTTGCGTTTAAGACTTGTAAAAGCCAAGCTGCACAGGTGCTTTACATGTTTTGTAGGTTACTGTAGACTGCATAAATTTGTGTTTGCTGTAGACACTGTTTTTGGTGATATCAGACAAATCAACATAAAAAACCCAGCCAACCAGACCATGGAACAGTCCCAAAAATAGCCCCAAAAAATCCCATACACTGATCTGTCAGACCAGCCCGTGGGACACTGACAGATTGCCCTGCGGGCCAATCCAATCCAGATTATACACTACCACCCCAGCGCCTGCTTATCATCTCCAGCATCTTCGAGGTCTGAGCGTGGCCCACACTTGATAATTCCAAGATAGCCTTTTGTGAATGCTCGTGCATGCTCATATGCACACATGCATGGTGGGCATGTTTGAAAGTATTCACACGTGCATGGTGGGCATGTTTGAAAGTATTCACACGTGCATGGTGGGCATGTTTGAAAGTATTCACACCTGCATGGTGGGCATGTTTGAAAGTATTCACACCTGCATGGTGGGCATGTTTGAAAGTATTCACACGTGCATGGTGGGCATGTTTGAAAGTATTCACACCTGCATGGTGGGCATGTTTGAAAGTATTCACACCTGCATGGTGGGCATGTTTGAAAGTATTCACACCTGCATGGTGGGCATGTTTGAAAGTATGCACACATGCATGATGAGCATGTTTGAAAGAATTGTATTATTCTTAACAAAAAATATTAAATGATGGTCATTGCAGTTGCAAACCAATTGCTGCTGGTGTACGATACCATTAACAGAGGGCCTTGGATAAACAGTATAATGCAGCAGAGTAGACTGAAGACCCATTAACTGTCATACTGATTTTGAGTACCTATTGTGAACTCTAATACCGGAGCAGTTCAGTGGAAATTTCTTATTGGTAGTAAGCATTAAAGGCTTGAGAGTCTGTGTGCTTTTCACAAGATGGTTACTCCAATACTGCGCCAACAAGACAGATTTAGAATAAAACCGTCCTCCACACAGGATTTTATGTTATACCAAACCCAAAAAATTGAACCAGAAAATTAGATTTGTAAATCTGAAATTACAAAAAAGCAAAACTAGCTTGAGGTTCCCTCTAAAATAATGAATAAGGGTATCCAACTTAAGCTCTTTAAGATGCCTGTCTGTTTGCTTCACTGTTCTTTTCTCATACGTGCCTTTTTCCCTTGTAGTGTGTGTCATATAATGTTCACATACTCCACCTGTCCGTTATTCCACTACATAAACTACAACCTAAAGCTTGTACGTCAAACCATCATTCACACAGATACCTACACCTGCTTCATCCTACATGTGGCCTTCCTCACCACCTTCACCCTACAATTACCCTGGCTGCATAAATACTTTAAATAATGTGTTGACCTACACGTTCATGTTTTGGTTGACCCTACAAAAGTACGCTGCCTGTGTTTGGTGTTTATAGTATGATAAATGAAAGGACTGTGGCAAAATATATTTCAGCTAAAATGCAGTTAAATATCCATTTGTGTGGAGCTCAATTCCCATTTTTGTGCCAGTAAATTTGCTAATCTCTGCTACAATGTCCTGGGGAATCTGTAGGTACAACAGCAGACAGGCTGTACTATTCTGTAGACATTAAAGGTGTTTTATTTGATAAATACACCATCTAAAATAGACTCAATTGGTCGTGAGGGCAAGACAACACTGGTGTGTTAACTGCATTCCCTAAGGATAAGATAACTGTGAAAGATCTGAGTGCACAACGACTGGAAAATGGTTAAAGCAGAGATGCTGGTGGGTGCATCCCACCCCATTTTCCAAAGGACCTTGCCATTCTTAGTTATGCCACTGGTTGGCTGTGATATGAAAAGAGAGGAGTGTTGGACCTGGCACCTTTTGGAGTGTTTCCCCTGTCTTTTTGCTTTCAGACCTCCCAGTTATGAGGCTGCTTTTGCTGGTTTAGTGTCTCTGCACACTTTCTCACTGCTGTTTAGTGTTAAATTGCAAGTGTTCCTTTCATAAATTGTATCATGGATTGGTGTTTCCATGATTGGTGTATTTGATTTACTGGTAAGTTCCTAGTACAATGCACTGAGAATGCCAGGGGCTGTGAATCAAATGCTGCTCGTGGGCCTGCAGCACTGATTGTGCCACCCACACAAGCAACCGTTTAAAGGATTCTCAGACCTGCCACTGTAGTGTCTGCTCGTAGTTCTTACTGCCAAGTCGACTTGGCAAGTGCACCCACTTACCAAGCCTTAACCTTCCCTTTTACTACATGTGAGTCACCTCTAAGGTAGGCCCAAGGTACCCCTATAGGCAGGGTGCAGTGTATTTGAAAGGTAGGACAGGTGTGTGTGACATGTCCTTATAGTGAAATACAGTCTATTTAGTTTTTCTCTGTTGAAAGGCTATCTTTCCCGTAGGATAGAAGGGGGAATACTTGGTAACATTTTACAAGTATATCTCCCCATGGAGACAAAGTAGAGAAATGCAGTCTAGTATGCTTGAACTCAGAAAGTGGAGATGCATCTTTTAGTAAAGATGTTGTTTTTGTTCTGTGTTTGAAAATACCACTTTTAGAAAAGAGGTATTTTCTTGCTTAGCTATCCTGTGTGCCTCTGCTAGGTTGTGAATTGACTTTCTGGCTTTGGAGTGACAGGGGCTGGGGATGTGTATTCTCCTAAGACAGCCAATGGGGGCACTGAGGTGGGTCCTGCCGTTCCTGGATGATCCAGGGCTGTGCTGAATAGACCTGGGCACCATTTAGAGTAGTGAGAGGAGATTTTCTTGTGCCTGGATGGGCATGGTCTCCCTTGGCCAATGCTGTCTCCACCTCCTCCCAGGAAGCAGTGATAGAGAGGACTACATCGATTTGGATTGAGCACAGACACTCTCTGCCCAAGAGAACAAAGAGAAACTGAGCCTAAATATTGGGTCCCAGACGCCAGAACTTTAAAACTTGCTTGGGTCAAGGAACCTGCTAAGAAGAAGAGCTGGAAGAACTGCTAGGAGGAGTACTGCCCCTTTGCTGTGTTGTTACTTTACTGGGTTGTCCTGCAGTTGCTTCTTCTACCTTGGGCAGTGAAAGGACATTGACTGAACTTTTTTCACTTGTTTGTTGAGTATCTCCAAGGACTTGAGATAGAGCTTGCCTCCTGTTCACAAAGTCCCAGGAACAGCAAAGACTTCACTTACCTCTGGGTATCGCCTCTGGGACCACGTGTCTCAGTTGCCGCAGAGGGAAAACCGCAACCCAACGCCATCACCAGGACCGCCGGAGGTTCCGTGATCAGACGGCACTGCAGAGGGCACACCGCACTTTGCTCAGCAACTCTGGTCTCACCATCGACGACCACCACCACCGAGCCGCTGCTGGCTGTGTGGCCTATGGGCACCGTACTACGCACCACCTCGCTTCACCCCACCACCCTGGTCTCACCGATGACACCGTAGCCAGCTGATACTGCTTTTGTGGTCTGCACCATGGTCTGGTGGCACCACTCGTAAGCTATATGCAACACTGCCTCATCCCACACCGCAGCCCACTGACGCCAGCCCCATCAGCCGTCGATCCGCAACGGTTGCCAAAGCTTGCACCATGACCATCAGCACTTCACACTGCAACCCTGGTCTCACCAACAATGAAGACCGCTGCCACCACTAAGCCGCTGCTTGCACCGTGACCTGTGTGCACCGCACATCGCAGCCTTGACATTCGCCACCGCCGGAGCACACCGCCGCAGTCAGCTGGAACAAAAAGGTTCTGTTTAGTCTTCTGACACCGACGCCGGACCTCACCGACATGGTCAACCAACCTTTCTGGATTTGGTTGTTTTCAGCACCACGGTAGCACTGGATGGAGCAACCGCCCTCAAGGAACTGCATTGTTAAGGTTATTCTAGGAGAGTACAGATTTTGATCACTGTATGATGGAATTTTATCGTTTGGGTCTTGTTTTGTACAGAAAAATATTGGTTCTTTTTCTAAAACTAGTGGGGCGTCCTTTTGTAGTGCTTAAACTGTATTACTGTGTGTTATGTGCAAATGCTTCACACACTGCCTCTGGGATAAGCCTGGCTGCTCGTGCCAAGCTACCAAGGGGGTGAGCAGGGGCTATTTCAGTAGTGTATCCCCCTTATCCTGACTAGAAGGAAGGGTCTCAATTAGGACAAAGGTGCAAACCATTGCAAACCATTGCCAACTAGAGACCACCATTTCTAACAAGGAGTCAAAAATTACCCCCATATTTCGTGTTGATTTTCTGTAGAACAAGCTGAGAGAGGTGGAGTTAAGTAGAAGGTTGATGACCTATCTTAAAAGGGGTGGATACATTTTTTTGGGATTAAATTAACTAAAATTAACTAAGACATTAGTTAAGATGCGAGAAGGAGTCATCAAGTAGATATCAACAGTTTAAGTATAGTTTGACTTTGTCAGTGTAAATGTTAAAGTGCATGTCAAAGAGCATTGACCTGTCAGTGGCAGCATCAGCAGGTAATTATTAAAATGGACTGAAGAGACTTCTGAACTCTGCGACAAGACAGAGATAACAGAAGATCCTTAACAAAATGGCAATATGTTCAGAATATCACTGGCCCATCAGAAGTATTCGCAGAATGGCTGGCTAACATTGCTTCACTTGAATATCTCTTTGGTTCCTCCTTCTGGCCACTGTGCTGAGTTTGAGGTTCTTACACATCTGATTGTCTAATCTTCCCACCTTTATGTGCTTACATTTTGGCAAGGACATTTTAGCAAACACCTCACCTAACTATTGGCTGCCATTTTTTGCTCTGCAGGTCATTTCTTCCTAACAAGTACAACTTTTAAGTATTTAGACTTCCATAAAAATAAAGAGCCTTCCAGTTTATTAGGCGTGTGATTTTATCGCTTTCACTCCCGTAAAGATAGATTTTCCCTCAACCTTTGTTTAGGGTCACTATGTCCAGCAGTCCAGTTTCAGGGCACACATGTGGCAGTTTGGAAACATCTTACATTTAACTGTGCCAAACAATATGCAACAGTCAGTTTCTATGAGTCAGCAATGTTGATAGTTGGGCAGGCCAGGAAGCAATTTCCTTCTTTTCTTCTAGGCCTTTCCATTCTATAGGCCTCTACCAGTGTTGGAGACATTTGAGGGAGAGAAGTTAGTTTTGAATGCAACCTCCCTTCAAAACAAACCTCTGTTGCTGAATCCAAGTCATGTCAGGAAGACCGAGTCATCAGTCTGCTCGCTTATTTGGCGCTAAACTTCCAGCTAATCAGGGCTGAGGAGCTAGGCACTCTTTTGGCTACGGGCAAGAAAGGACAACCAGTCTTCTAACGGCACATGAGACCATGGAACCACTTGATAGAACCCCAACTGTGGAATTATCTTATTCACCTGGGGTGACAATTCCTCTTACATGTGGTACCTCATATCGCTTTACTCACCAGTCACTAGTCCACTCTGGCTAGGTATAGAATACTAACCAATTCACCTCAACCTGTACACACCTTCCTGGCATACCACACCTGAAGCTGTAGTGTAGTTCCTATTTTCCCAAAAGGCCCTGCGCTTTGGTATAACATAAACAGTAGTATCGACGTAGAAGTGCGGATCTTCCAGGTCTCTACTGACTATGCTAAACTTAATTGGGTTTGTTACCAACTAGCTCAGAGGTCACTGGAAACTTTCTTCTCTGAATAGGAAGTGATCAGCTTCCCTGGTACAGACAAGAAGGGATTCAGTTTTCCAACAACCGTGCAACATGACAACTTTGCTCCTCAGATAAGAGTCAATCTCTAGAGTCGTGTGAACAATACACAGTTATTTTACTCAGTCAGTTGTTGTGCAGATTACTTTCACAATATGTAGAGAATAGAGAGACAGGCGTTTTCAATAAAGGCTAACATTTATTGAACAGTCTTTCTTCTCGTACAAGAGAAATGAATTGCCACAATTGCAAGACTTGTTATTATAAAAAGTACGTACAGTAAGATGAGTATTGCGAAATAATTCTGTAAAAGCATTGATATGGTTTCTTAGCCATACAATGGTTTAAAATGAATAAAACATATATACATTCATATACACATTAGGTTAAAATACTCAACTGGTGCTTCTAACTACGCCTACCCCAGTGTACCTGACCTAAGCCTAATACTTGGGAGGGGAGTAAGTAAGTAGCTTTAAGTTAAGTTGGTTTTGCCAAGGTTTGCTTCAAGAATTCTCTCTAAGGGTTTAGTCAACACCATACCTCTGGAATAGAATGATGGAGGCCTGGTATCTCCTTCAGGGAACTCGATATTCCAGTCACCCGCAAGGGTAGGCTGGAAACGCCGGGGCTGGATTTCTCTGCAGGAGAAAAGACAGCGTCTCTCTCAGCGCGTCGAGGAGGAGGAGGAGGGGCAGCGTCCGCGGGCAGCTTGCATCTGCTGGGCTCTTGCAGGGGGACGGCTGTTCAGCTCCTAAGTTCACCACACCATCGTTCGCTCGTTAGCAGCGATAGCAGTAGCGATAGCAGCTATGGTATCATCAGCATAACAGCAGCTTCAGCTTCAGTGAAACAGCAGCAGCATCAGCGAAAACAGCAGCGTTTGCTTAAGGCAATGTTGGTAATATTTATACCAGAAAGGTGCCTTGTTTGACGTAAGTTTTTGGACATAAGACGTCAATAAAGATGTCACTAGGAAGTGATCGTCTATCAGTGCTCATTAGAGTTCTATTACTAATCAAAACATAGCAAGCGGGGCTTTCCCAGGTTGCTGAGTTTTTATCTTGTTGAAGAACTCGGAGTGTTAATCTAGGAATCTTAGATAGTAACTTCTGCTATGTCATTGCACTAATTAGCTGCAAAGGAAGTGGCAGAGGAAGCGATTCTGAAATGTGGCTCTGTTCGTGTGAGGCCAGAGACGAGTTTCTGAATATTGCATTTGATCGGTTATGCCAATATAGGGGTACAAGGGGATTATAGCCGTATAGGGGCATAAGGTCACAGTATCGATCAGGGTCCTAGATTAGCACGCAACACCCACTCCACGAATTCGTGTCCATCAAATTACTAAAACTAGAGCAATAAGATGCATGTGTAACATTGCCCACCCCAAAATATATATATGCATTTGAAATAGGCTTATTTCTAATACGTGAAAATGTAGGTACTGAACATTTTTGAAGCATAGAAATCATAAAAAAATTATAGCATATGAAATCAATGAACGATTTTGCAAAAAGAATTACACATGAAATATCTCTGAATACAGAAAAGAAGGGCAAGATAATTTCATCACATATAAATGCATTGCAGTAAAATGTGCTAGAGGCTGGTGTAAAATTATTATGTCTCTAGATGTATCTAAAAATAGAAGTAGAAGCTTCTGTTATCTATGAATAGTTCTACTTTAAGCAAAGAATTTTTCGTGCCAGAAAAAAGGTGAATATTAAAAAGTGTTCAATTCAAAAGAATTTTTGCTTGAACGGGGAAAATAGAGTTCCAACGCTTTTAGCAGTTTTTGTTGTTCAAAACTGAAGGCCGAATTCAGAGTTCATGGGAACGCTGTGTGTCGGAATGCTTCTCTAAAGTTATTGTTTCTGTTTGGGTGAGAACATCATATCAGACAGGCTCTCAAAGAATTGGTCTACAAAATCAGGTGACAGTTCGACCAAATTCGATAGTGCTGTAACTTGGCAGGTGTGAGAATGATTGCTGTCATCAAAGGGTGGATCAGCAATGTTCACAGAAGGTCGTACCTGGGTGATGTTGCTTTTGTCACTCGCTCCACTGTTACCACCTAGTCGTAGCACAGGAGTCTCAACGAATGCCGTCATCAGGATTGGTAGCCCCTGGAGACAACACAATGCGTGAGCCGTTATCGGGCTGAGCAAAGTATCGATATCCATTGGTACTGCTGATGAAATTGCAAGACAGGTGTCCAACACGCACTCATCTCCGCATAGCATACATCGTAGTACAGGTAAGATGCAGTTTTGCCATATCGGTCTGAATGAAAGGAACCAGGTCATGTTTAGATCTCTCAGCCTGGCCAATCCAAGGACTCTAGTTGTTCTGTCCCGGTAGCGCACTGCTAGGATTGTTTCTTCCATTCCCATAGGAGTCATGTCTGAGCTGTGGCTTGCCATATCGGAGCAGGAGGGTCAAAAATAAAATCCCCGCTACAAGTCCTAAAAATAGGGGTATGCTGCCAAGAACAGAGTGGACAAAATTTGGAACGATTCCCAGAATTGTTTGAAATGGTGTTAGCAGTCCCGTAAAAATCGTCTTAAATATGCCTGGGATGCCTGTGACACTAGACATGTTAAGGAGTTGGCTAAACATTTCTACGAAATGCACGGGGCAATTTGTTGATAAAAGGTCATGAACCTCCGTAGCTGTCCTTGCAACTAGGAGATCATACGTCTCTTTTGATGACGTGATGGGCACTGTTGTCTGCAAAAGCACAGACTTCATTTTGCTTAAAGTATCAATTCGTATAGAAGAGAAATGCAGACGAGGCCAGATGGGAGTCTCTATGTCTCCAGGGCCGCTCGGGAACAATGCTTGCATACAGCATTTGACCATGGAAGTTACGCTTACGAGATACGCTTTCCCTGGCAAAAGGCCACAACATCTGTGATCCGTTCTTAGAATGTAACTCCCATTCGCGAGTTGCATAAAGAAAGGCTCTATCTGTGTTGCAGGTGTGACAAGCTGGTGGCATGAAAGGTTGTTAGAATTACCTTCACAGGCTCCGTGTAAATTAATACCCTGGCACAAAAGTATACCGCTTAGTGAACGTTTACAGTTTTCACCACTAAGAAATACATTTTTGTCGCTGTCACTATAGCATGAATGTGTGTATGGTAATTTCCATGCTGACTTAACATATCCTTTACCCAATCGTTCATACTGGCCAGAAGGTATGTATTCAAGGCACTTTTTAAATCGGAAATTTGTTATCGGAATAGTGATAATTCCGTGTATTATCCATTCAATGACAGGACTTTCTGACATTGTCAATGGTAATCTCTCAAGTTTTTCGATGCTCAGGATTGTATAGTCTGCTCCTTTCTGTGCCAAGCTGATTTGTTTATCAGTAAGGTTAAAAATGGAAAACAATGACGTTGTGTTCATTAAACGCCAAGGCACATAGCCTGAACGAAGATTTTGCAGCGTCCAGCCTAATTGTACAATAGAACGTAATTGTGACTGGCCATGCTGTAACATTAGCAAGTCTCTGTCTATTATATCAAAGGCAGAGGATACAATATTGTCCAACGAATATATTCTGGAGGACAGAGTCATTAACCCATTGTCCACTACAGAAAGTGATTTTTCCAAATTAATACGATCAATTTCTCGTATTTTTTCAGCTGTTTCAATTTGTGTGACTTTCCAAGCCTCGTTGTATGCAGCATAGATGCTGGCGGCTATGAAACGTTTCTGACGCTGTTTGCGTGGTCCCATGATAAAATCGCGCAAATCAGCACCCTCTTTAAGTAAAGACAAGTGTTGCTTAATTTCAGCCAGTGTGGATGATCTTAGCCATTCGAGGCAGAGTTTCCCTACACTGTATGTTGTTACTATCCCTGGATGTTGTCTCTGGGAGTATCTAGGGTCTTGTCTGGTCATTTTTAACCCCTGTGTTTTGTTCAGGAATCTATCTTGACAGTTGTTTGTGTCAGTAGGCCAGATTAACCTCTTTTTCCAATCAGGATTTGTTCTGTTAAAATGTAAAATTTCAGTTACGTCTATCTCAATATCTGTTGTTGCATTTTCAGGTATTGGCTTTGGAATAGACAGTTTGTTTAGGTCTTTGATCTTAGCTAGGCCAAGACAGGATGTTTGATGAATTGTGTCATTTAAAAACATCATTTGTTCTGGTATCATGAAGGTTCTGAATAGTGCTTCTAGGCCTTGTACCGGCCAATCTTTCGTACCCCAAATGGTTTTTGTTTTAATGTTATTTTTCCAATAATCAAAACCAAATGTCATCATTTTTTCATAAAATGCTTCTGAATATATCCATTTAGTGTTTGTCAGCATTGTTTTCAATCCTGTTTTATCTAACAGTTTGTAATAAAACGTTTCTGCATCACTGGTGTTAAACCCTGAGAAGTACTTGAATTTCTCAAAGAATGTTTTAGAACTGCTTTTAGGTGGTGTAGCACAATGTTCCCATTGATTATACTTAAAAACATTTCTGAGGTACTTAGAGCTATAGAGGATACAGCAGGACGAAAGGCCCCGGCCCCGATGGAGTGCCAGCGGATATGTTCAGGGCAAATCCGCTGTTTTGGGCCAATATTTTAACGAAAGTTTTTAATGCCTCTGCCGCAGTGGGATTCCCTCAGACCTGGTCTCTAGCTACAATTGTGCCAATATTTAAAAAAGGGCAGAGAGGAGACCCAAAATGCTACAGACCAATATCGTTGCTGGACTCCTCTGTAAAAATCCTAGGAAAGGTTGTCCTAGCGAGAATATCCGCGTGGGCAAAGGGGAACAATATTCTGTCCGAGGCACAATACGGATTTAGGACAGGGAGGAGTACAGAGGATCAATGCCTCAATCTCCACCTCATAATTTCTAAATATACCAGAGCAAAAGGGGGAAGTATATTCCTTGGCTTCATGGACTTGTCCACAGCCTTTGATCTTGTTAATAGATCTGAGCTGTGGGCAATGCTCCTGAAGATGGGCCTCGATAGTTCCTTGGTACACTTTCTGGCGGAGCTCCATAAAGATCTGAGGGCCCGCATCAGAATGACCACTGACGGAAAGTGTACCGAGAGTTTTAGATCAACTAGAGGGGTCCGTCAGGGATGTATACTGACGCCAATGTTGTTCACGCTATACGTGAACTCTTTGGAGGATGACCTAACGGCCGCCTCAAAGGATATCCCGAGCATGGGGGGTGCACCAATTCTGGTGCTCCTCTACGCCGATGATGCGGTGCTAATAGCCAGGACCCCAGTTGCCCTGCAAAAGTTACTCGACTCCTTCGGCAACTTTATGTCCAGTCTTGACCTGGTGGTTAATAAGAACAAATCACACACTATGTCAGTAGGATGTGGTAAACTTAAAGAAAAAACCTTTTTTTGCGATGGAGAGGTGATTACAAGTGTGAAAGTTTTTACCTACTTGGGAGTGATTTTTGACCAAAGGGGAACTTGGACACCGCAGTTAACATCCAAAGCGAATGCGGTGAGAAGCTCATATTCTGCAATCCTGGGGTTCACTAAGAGATTGGGGGGGAAACCAATCGAGGCTGTCCTGGCCGTTTACAAAGCCAAGACAGCCGCGATCGCTAGATACGGGGCTGCAGTCTGGGGTTAGGTTAATTCTAAATGCATTCAGACAGAGGAAAATAAATGTCTTCGTTCTCTGTTGGGACTACCCCAGTCAACTGCTACTCACTCTTTACATCTTGAGCTGGGTTTGGGTTATATTCTAGATATAATTAATCTAGCTCCACTCTTGATGTGGATCAAGCTCTGGCTTAATCCGAACCTCAGCCTTAATCACAGGATAATCAAAGACTGTCTTATATTAGATCACAGGAGGGATATTCAGTGGCTGTCATATGTTGAATACATGGCCGCAAATTTGGGACGCCCTGAAATCTTTAACAGTCCAGAATCCCTGTGCAAAGCTGATTTGTTGTGGGTGAAGACCAATTTCATCAGATTACGTATGGCCGAGCGTGAAGCGGATGAGTTATGTAAACCCTCTGTGAGGGCTCATGTATTGATAACCCCATCTTTTGAGTTGGCTCCTTACCTGTCAGTGGTCACTAATTCTTTTCATAGGTGGCTACTGTCCAAATTCCGTTTTAACCAAATTTATATGGTTCTGCGGGACGAGAAAGACTGGTGTAAGCTCGAGGAGTCGTCCCCTTGCAAATGCGATGGTTTCTCCACTCAGGATAATGCGCATTTTTTGTTCTTCTGTTCTTTTTATCACGAACCTCGTACCCGATATTTAAAATCAATTCTGAAGGAGCTGGGTTTTACGCAGTACAAGCCTGCGTTGTTATATTTACAGATGATGCATTCCCCTGTAATTATGTATTGCACTGCTAGCTTTTTGGCTGCATCTGTTAGATGTAAGAGATCAAGGTTAAGATTGGAATCACAGTTGAGGACAGATACTTGAATTTATGTTTACTGTAGTGTTGAGTGCAAACTGTAATGAACTTTGTGTAAATAATGCCTTTTTAACTTGTTTTTAAATTCTACCTACTGTTTAATACTGTATTAACTGTTTTTAAGATATATGAATGTATGATATTTGCTGTAGAATACTTTTATGATTTTAATTAATCGAATAAAGTGGACTTTGACTTGACTTGACTTGATTATACTTAAAAACATTTCTAGGCTGTGCAGATTTATGCAAATAATGATCGCCATAATGTGTAAAACAGAACATCTGTTCATAACTAGACGAACCTTGTAAATAATCCTGTTCTGTGAATCTAGCTGACATTACTAAATCAGACATCATGTTATTAATACTGTCAAAGTCCCAATCATCAGAGAATGTACTAGGTTTTACAAAGTCACTTAAGGAAACCTTCAGTTGATGAGGATACTTCAGGATCTCGACCGGACCATAGATCTCATAGTCAGTTTTCTCCCATACTACCCCACCGGGTATTGGAATGGCTGTGACATTTACTGTTGACAGTTCTCTTTTCTTCACGTGGGATGATCTGTGTGGTTTGAGGACTAAGTTGATGTTCTGACTTGCTGTGTCCATTCAATTGTAATAAACTTTCCTAAAATTAAAACTAAAATTAGGCATAGTAGGAGTATAAATACCCCCGAAATAATCCAATGCTCAATCAATGGTGCATCCAGATATACTTCTTTGATTTGTTGAAAGAGTTCTATTGCTTTTTCTTTAAAAATCTTTTTTGTTTCTGGCATCACTTCGGGGTTACTTTGATCCTCGGAAAAGTTGTTGAAGTCGATGAAATAACCAGAGGCAGTTCTGTCAATTGTTGGGATTGTTCTTTCAATTTGTCTTTCGGTAGCACTTTCTGATGCCACATTATTGTAGACTGGTGTTTCTTGACAAACTGTTTCAATCTGTGTATCAAGAGGCACGAGTTCCATGGCATTATTGCATAGTCCCTCTCTGTGCACTGCAGGCTGATCGAATGTGATTAGTCTTTCAGTTTGAACCTCTTGGATTGTTGCAAGTTTGGGTATTCTGTTGTTTCTTGGGAGTCCACTGGGCCTACTGTTGATTATAGGCCACATGCTTGTGGTTTTACCAGGTCGATTGATACAACTCTGTTCTCCTTTTTACCAGCAAGGGGCGGTAGTACTACTGATCTTGTTCCGGTGACTGCCAAGACAGGTACTGCTTTTCTGTAAGAAGGCCCAAATTCCTTCTTCACCGCTATTTTTTCTCTGACTAGATCCCCAATCTTTGGAATCCAGACAGGCCTTGCTGGGGCTGTTGCTTGTGGTGCCTCGTCAGTGGTATCTGGCTGTTGCTTTAACTTTATGTTGCTTAAGGATTTTCTTGTTTTATTCAAGTCCTGTAAAACAGCCAAACGATCTTTGATGTCAAAGTCTGTTTTCTTATCTTGTACCACTGATACTTGACTATCTAGGTCCTGAACTCTCATTCTAGTTCCGAACAATAGTTCGTATGGGCTGAAACCTTTTAGAGAATTTCTTGGCAAATTATTAAGACTGATTTGGACACTTATTAGATGTTTGACCCACCCAGCACCCGAACCTAATACCTTCGCTGTTATAGATTGCTTTATGTCCCGGTTTTTTCTTTCTACCACACTGTTCCCTTCGGGGTGTGACGAACAAGAATACCGCAACCCAACTCCCATGCTGGCCATGGCCTCCTTATAAGCTCGAGAGCTGAAAGCAGGACCCTGGTCAGAATGGAACATGGCAATTGCGTATGTGCCGATAAAGACTCGCAGATCTTTTGTAACCGTTCTGGCGTCAGCCGAGCGCTGGAGGCCACATTTTTTAAGTGGGTTTAGCCTTAATGATTAATAGGACGCAGGATGGGATGTAGGCAGCGTTACGCTGTTTCTGATTGGTAGCCGGTAGCATAGTTCACTACTGCGATCCCTGTTACAGTTTTCACAGTTGTTTGCATATATTTGGTGTTGCACACTCATTCCCGGCCACCAGTATACTGATTGTAATTCAGTCAGGGACTCCTTGATCATTCTGTGCGTAGGACCCAAACCCATGTGTGCGTCTGCTATTAAAAATATTCTCCTGTTCATGTTTGGAATTACCCTATCCCCCACTCCAGGGATTCGAGCAAAAGGAACTGAGTTTGCATCAATTACATATGCATAATTGAGTGGATAGTTCACGGGCAGTGCTGTACAGTCGCCTTTTACGGTCGTTTTTACTGCCAGCATGGTTTCCCCGTCTATGTATTTTTCTGCACGCTTTTTTGTGGCTACGGAAGCCGGTTTAGTTGCTTCCGCTATGGCTGTATTAGCCAATGAATTCCCTGCAACGTGAACGCCATCACGTTGAAGACTCTGTGCGTGTATCACGTGAGTCTTTTGTAGTTCTTTCTGAAAAAGAGCTACCTGTTTCCAGAGCAATTTATGCTTTATTGTGGCACCTGTGTCATCTTTGTAATCATTTTCAATCCATCTCTGCAACTTATTATTGTAGAGTTGACGCAAAAATGAGAATCGCACACGATAAGTGTCGGGAATTCACGTTCTGCATTTTCGAGCGCCATCTTTAAAGATCTGATTTCAGCTCTCTGAGCCGAACAGTTTCTTACTGATTCAGTTTTTGTTATTTTCGGTCTGAATTTACCGCACAGCCAACGACCTTTAACAATCGCACAGGCTGCATCGTAGGATTTGTTCTCTACGTTGAAATGCTGTACAAATCTATCTGTATAGATTATACAGGCATACTGTGGGAGAGGCAGAATTTCGATTGGCAGAGGATATTCTTCTTCATATTCTAAATCATTCAGTTCTTCGAATTGCGGGGCGAAATAGTATTTCACATCTTCCGCTCCTAGAGAATCTATACACTGTATCCATTTCGGATCCAGTGACACTGTAGGCAGGTTTACTGGGCTGAATAGCGCCTCGAAGGCGGATTCCGCTGTGAGGATATTAATCCTTTTACCATGTGCTAACTCTCGTTCATTTGCTAATGCAATTTGCACTGCTTTCACAGTATTTTCTGTGTGACTGAATGTTTTTTCTGCTTGTGTGTACATGTGAGATTTAATTGAAATTGGTACCTTTTCTCCCTCATTAGAGGTCAGGTACGTGAATCCGCATCCTCCTGGGATGACTCGGATTACAAGATTGCGTGTGTTGTCACGTGTATCTAATTTTGTTTTTGCTAACATGTCTGTTTGCAGTGATCTCAAAATTTATGGGTGTTTTTGAGTCCAATTGATTTGTTTAAAATCAGGTTTAATTAGTTCGTAGAGAGGTTTAACCCTCTCTGCGTAATTTAGAATGTAAGTTCTTCCGAAATTCAGAAAACCTAGAATCGATTGTAAATTCTTCAGCGTTTTTGGAGCTTGGAGTACAGCGCACTTCTCTAAGAAGTTGTCCGCTAGGCTTTTTCCGTCACTTGATAATTCGTATCCTAAAAATAATACTGTCAGATGGGCAATTCGGGACTTTTTAAAGTTGAATTTGTAACCTTCTGCTGCGAACCCAAGTATAATGGTGTTCACTCTTTTTAAGTGAGTCTCCAAGTCGTCGTCTGTGAGATAGATATCATCTACGTAAGATAATGCCTCATCATCATATATTTGTAGTAACTCTATTACTCTAGCTGAGAATAGTCCTGGGCTGTTCTTGAACCCCTGTGGGAGCCTACAGAAATTTTTCTGAGACCCCATTATGGAGAAAGCGGTCAAGTACCTGCTTTCTGGTGCAATGTTTTGACAAAAGAATCCATTAGATATGTCTAATGTCGTTTTATATTTTTTCCTAACTATGTTGTTCATTAGTGCAGCACTATGCGAATTTTGTACTGCAAATGTTTTGCAACATGCATTAAGGTGTCTGTAGTCCAAAACTAGACGATATGAATTGTCTGGCTTGGAGACAGGAAACAAAGGATTGTTCATTTGAGAGGTGCATGTTTCAATCACCCCCTGGTATTCAAGTTGATCTAAGATCTCCCTGACTTGTTTTTTAGCTTCTTGCTTAATGGGATACTGCCTTTATGCAGTTGGTTCACTTTTTAACTGGATTTTGTGGGGAGGAGAGTCCTCATCTCATCCTACATGATTTTTATATAATGCCGGTGCCTGGGCTACTGCCCATTTCCTTGCATAAGTATATTTTTTGTGAATCGGAATGTGATTCAAGAAGGCAGGCATAATCATTTCTTCGCCACGAGGGCACTCCCTGACAAACTCTGGGGGCCAATCTTTTTCAGCTAACAGAATACCATAGCCTTTTGAGAGTTTTTCCCAAAATAGACCCCTTATTTTCCTAGTCTTATCACCCTCTATACGCAATGTTATTTCATATATCTTATGGGGCTCGCTAAGTCTGGTGTCGGCAGTTTCAACCTGAATGTATTCATTCGTGTCCACTGTCTCCAGATGACTCATCAAGATCTTGCGGGCTATACTGATTTCTGCTGCACTGTCTAACATTGTCTGTGCCCACTCCCCGTTTTTCAACTGTGTCCTCAGTATTCTCGGCATGGTTGATTACTCTAATACTGGCTACCTTCTTTTTCGGAAATTGAGATTTTTTACTCTGAGCAGGTTCCTTGTCTTTGGACTTGGTGTGCTCTCCTGGGTCTGGCCGTCCTCTTCTTTCCGATTTCTGCGAAAAAGATCGAGAGGGACGTGTATCAATACTTTGATATCTATCAGGCTTCTTCAGATTATCCCTATTTCTAAGGTTATATCTTTTCTCAGAGGGCCCCCTCTGGGGAGACTGGTGTTCTCGAGTCGGAGTTCTTTCCCTCCGTCGAGGAGACCTTCCTCTGGACTGGAAAACTTTTTCCTTGGGAGTGGATTGTTTATTTCCATCCCAGCTCTTCTTAGGAGTGTTTGAATTATTAATAAATAATTTTACTAACTCCCTATATGCTTTTGTTAATTCTCTTATGTTAACTAAGAGTTCTTCTTTTGACATGTTTGAAATGTCCAGATGTGGTGTGTAGCTGGCTAGAACCGGCCACGTTGCTCCTGGTCTACCTAGTGGACCGAGCCTGGTAATATGATCATTATGTTTTAGGGCGCCTTTAAACCAAAGTAAATGTTCTTGGTATTTTAATGGGATTTCAATCTCCTCGAAAGGAGCGTATTCATCCGGTGGAACTCCTACTACATAGTAGTGGAACTTGTGTGTTGCGGCGTTTGCCACTGGAAATTTTACCCATGAATAGAATACCTCTGTCTGCCGATATTCGTGTGCCTCTATCACGAAGACGACTGCGCCATTAAATACCACGGGTTACTAACTAGCCGCCCACGGCCATTAACCAGCTCCGTTGTCATTAAAACGCACTTACTGAGCTGAGCACTCGGCACTGGTGGCCGCCGCCGGCCCTGGAGGAGTGTCACTGGGCTCGGGGATGCCACATTAGGCCACACTCACGCAGCTCATTCGCAGGCGGTGAAGACGGATGCATCATCCATGCACCGAGGCCCTCGCGCGAGCTTCTTGAAGCTGCATTAGGAAAATGACAAATCTGCGGGGAGGGGGCAACGGGAGGCGGGGCAACAGACAGGGGGAGGGGGGCAACAGACAGCGGGAGGGGGCAACAGACAGCGGGGGGGGGCAACAGACAGCGGGGGGCGACAGACAGCGGGGGGGCAACAGACATCGGGACGGGGCAACAGACAGCGGGAGGGGGGGCGGGAACCTAACGCTCTGCGCTGAAAACCACATTTTGTGCAAGCAGAGGCTGCCTTCCATTTCCCTCTCCCCTGCATCTGCCCTGCTTCCCCCGGGGCTCGCTGCGTAACAAACTTGAATGCCACTGCTATTCAATGAAAGGCATGCTTGTCAGCTAAAGGGAGTTAACGAAATTCCAATGGCAGCAGAATAGAGGCGAAGAGGAGACCACGGGTGCCGTCAATCCCGGCCCAGATTCGGGGGCGTTCCCGAGAACAGGCTTTCGGCTGACGTCGGCAAAAGCCAAAAATTCTCGGGAACGCCCCCGAATCTGGTCCGGGATTGACGGACAGAGCCCTCTCCCAATGGCTAGCCTCCATTTATGGAGCTAGCCAATGGGAGGAGGGGTGGTATACCCGACCCCACACAAACATATCATAAGGTTTTTTGGCGCATGCGCACTACGTGTGCATCGCCAGTCAAAACCTAAAAAGGATAAAACAGTAAAAGTCACCTTCTCCGTGGGTACCATCTATAAAGTTAGGTAGTCCTAACTTGTTTAAAGTTCAATGATTCAGCAAAGGATTAAAAAGCACTTCCTCGGCCAACTAAAGTAAGAGCAAAACATTATAAAATCAAGCAAATCCTGCGGAGACACATTGTCGCAGCCGCAGGATGCCCTTTCCTCAGGCCGAACTCACCCATGTGGGGAAGCCAAAAAATGATGCAAATAATTAAACCTAAACCTGACCAAGAAAAACCTGTCATGCTGTGAGCGGACCGATCCCAGACTGGACTCCACCCCCTTTATAAGCACAGGGCCCCTAACTGCTGGCTTCTCTAGTTCTAAGCTTTCTCTCTCCAAAAGGGAGTGTTCCAGAAACAATCTTTTAACACTCCCCAACTCGTGGGCAGCGAGAACAGTTATATTTATGAAAATATTAGGCCTACTTAGAGAGAAAAAGGATGCCTTAACATGAACAAACCATGGTACACTAGATACCCCTTCCAGAGAAAAACAGCCCTCTGCTGCACCCATCTCAGTCTGGCTTTAGACCTGGCCATAGTACCGAGTCTGCACTTCTCTGGGTTACTGAGCACCTCAGGCTACAACTTGACTCCAGAGGTACTCCCGCCCGCATCCTGCTGGATTTGAGCGCAGCTTTTGATACAGTGTCTCATTCCATTCTGATAGACCGTCTTGAAGCCTCTGGCCTTGTCTGTCTGGCTCAGAGGTGGTTGATCTCTTTTTTAAAAGACCGTACCTTTCAGGTCTTCTCGAGCGAAGTGAGATTGAACACTTTAGCTTTAACCTCTGGAGTTTCTCAGGGTTCTATTTTGGGCCCTTTACTTTTTAATATATATTTTTGCCCTTTGGCTAACATTGCTGAAATAGTCAGGTCTGACTATTTTTTCCTATGCCGATGATACCCAGATTATTTTCTCCCTTTTCGCCGCCCAGCACGTAGATTCTTCCTTGCTACAGCTTGGCCTGAGGAATGTTTCCTCGTGGCTGACCAGTAACACTCTAAAGCTAAACAGCACCAAAACTGAGGTGCTTATTTTGGGTAATAACCCGGAGCTTTGGGGAATCAAACATTGGCCTGATATTCTGGGCCCTGTGCCTGCCTCTGTCCCTAAAGTCAGAAACCGTGGTTTTATTACTGATAAAAAAATCTCTCCCTTAAACCTCAGGTTTCCAGGGTAGCGGCATCCTGCTTTGCTGTTCTTAGATGGATCAAAAAATCCTCTGGCTAATTCCACCGTCAGCTCAGAGAACGGTTCTGCAGGCTTTGGTGATATCCAGGCTGGACTACAGCAATGTGCTGTCCCTGGGTGCAGCTAAAGCTTCAATACATCGGCTGCAGGTCATTCAAAATGCAGCTGCTCGTCTTCTTTTCCATCTGCCTGGATATGCCTCTGAGTCTCCTTTGTTCCACCAACTCCACTGGCTTAAAATCAAGAAGCGCTCTGAGTTCAAGGCCCTCTGTTACATGTTTCGTGCCAAATGTGGTCTTGCTCCTTCTTACATTCAAAGTCTGGTAACAACTTATGTTCCGGCTCGACAGTTAAGATCCTCCATCCTCTCACTGTTTTAAGAACCCAGGTTTTGTGTTGTTTGTATGAGGACTCCTTCTTTTTATTTGTCTTGGCCCCAGGCTCTGGAATGCTCTTCCAATTGTCATTCTCTGCTAGCCTTCCGTAAGAGCTTAAAGACGCTGATGTTTAGCAACCTGGTTTGATCTTTATTTGCCTTTTCGCCTGGTGTCTAAGTTGTTTCTGCCACCACATGTTCAGCGCCCGGAGACCCTGTTGGGTAGCTGGGCGCTTTATAAGTGCATAAATAAAAAATAATAAGTCCTCAAGATTCAACCGATTTAACTTCAGCTCCTCCATGCTGCAAATCTTAATCCAACACAGGACCGGCTTAGGGAGATTAGGTCTGAGACATAATCAAGCCCCAAATTTGCATTCACAGAAAACACCAGGGTGGACTGGGGAGACCTCGGCCAACTTGCGCAGAAAGTTGTTCTCCATAGTCTGTATCTAATCCACCTTAATGTACCCCCAAATCTCGCTGCCATAGCGCAGCTGTGCAACACACTTTGCTTGATAGATTTTTAAAAGGTCTTTTGGTGCCCTAGACCCAGGCCTATGTGCAAAACTAAAAACCACCCCATAGTTTTTACAGACTCTGATCTTTTGGCCTCCACCAGGAGTTTCCAACAATTTTGTACGTCAAATAAAACTCCAAGATAATGGAAGACCTTGACTTTAGACAAAGTAAAATTGGATACCTTGATGGACTTACTGCTTGTAGATTTGAAGCCCACTACCATTACATAGGACTTTGAAAAATTAATTGAGATGTCTTGGAGTCCCATAAAAGACACATACTTGCCCAACAACAAGTACAACCCCTGTGCGGTCCGAGCCATTGGGACCACTTCGTCCGCATATAGCAAAATGGAGAGAAATCTGTTCCCAATCTTAGGGCAGTCGGTCGACACAGATAGGAGCGCAGACTCTAACACGTTGACATACAAATTGAATGAAAAATGTCCAAGTATGGACCAATGGCTACCCACACAGCTTGTTGAAAATGATCGAGTGCACGCTGCTCCTTGAGAAAAAAGCACTAAGGCTGAGATTGATGAGTGCAGATCAGCTAGTGATGCCATAATATTACTCCCAACTCACTAAGCAAAGCCCACAATGTTGTGTAATTCACCCTGTCAAAGGCAGAACATGCTTACATAATATTACCTTAAAGACACAAAAATAGTGCTTGAAATTGGGTCTCTAGTTGGCAGAGGTATGCACTGTATCCAAGTAGGGACCTCAATCCTAGCCCAGGTAAGTCACAGCACAATCCTAAGTTATCTTTTTCTCAGCCTCTGGTAGCTTGGCACAGAGCAGGCAGGCTTAACTTAGAAGTTAATACCCTCAAACCCTCCCCTTCCCAGGACCTATGTGACTCCCTCAACACTTATTTCCTGGACAAAATTTCTAACCTTAAAGCCAATATCCCTCCCCCCTCCTTCCTTTGTTGACCCCCAGTGTCCATCAGTCGGGGCACGTCTTGATTCCTTCCCCCTCTTGACAGAAGAGTCTTTCCTCTCCCTCCTTTCTAAGGTCAAATCAGGCTCCCCTTTAGACCCCTGTCCTGCCCACATCCTTAAACACATCTACTCGGTTTGTGTGCAGCCCCCTCTCAAATTTCTCAATAGTTCACTGTCCCAGGGCACTGTTATCCAACCACTTAAATCGGCCATCATTGTCCCTATCCTCAAAAAACCTGGCGCTGACCCCTCCGCTCTTGCCAACTACCGCCCCATTTCATTATTGCCCTTTCTGGGGAAGATATTGGAGCGCCATGTGACCAGAGCGCTCAGTACCTTTGTGGAGGAGAACGGTGTGTTAGCCCCCCGTCAGGCTGCTTTCCGCCCTGCACACTCTACGGAGTCCGTGGTGCTATCGGTCCTCGACAACCTCAGGGAGGGCATGGACACTAACCACCCCCAGGCCCTGGTCCTCCTCGATCTCTCCGCCACCTTCGACACGGTTGACTATTCCATCTTACTTTCCCGTGTCAGGGCGGCAGGGGTTGGAGGCTTGGCCTTGGTCTGGCTGTCCTCCTTCTTGAGGGACCGCACCCAGGCAGTGCGCCTGGGTGACTTTTTGGCGGATTTCCGGAAAGTACAATGCGGGGTTCCTCAGGGCTCCTCTCTTTCCCCTCTTTTATTTAACTTGTACATTGCCCCTCTTATTTTTGCCCTTCAGCAAATGGAGGTCTCCGTCTACAATTATGCGGACGACCTTCAGCTTATTTTTAATTTGTCCCCATCCCCTGAGTCCATGGTTAAGTTCCAGTCTGTTATGATTTTTATCCGGGACTGGATGAATTACAACCACCTGAAGTTAAACCCAGACAAAACTGATCTGGTTTTGACAGGTGGTTGCTCCAGTCCCTGGACCTCTCTTTATTGGCCCCCTCCCTGGGTCCCCCCTTCTCCATCTTCCTCTGTGAAAACTCTTGGAGTTAAATTGAACAACCAACTCACTCTGCACTCCCAGGTTAGTCTAGTGGTGTCTTCTTCTTTTCTTTCACTCCACACCATTCGGAAAGTTTCCTGTTTCTTTTCTTTTTCTGCCTTAAAACTCATAGTCCTGGCAATGGTAATCTCTCGCCTCGATTATGGCAACGCTCTATATTGTGGCATGCCCGCTTCCAGTATGCAGCGATTACAGCTGGTTCAAAGCCAGGCTCCCCGCCTGGTTTATAATCTGGCTAAGTTCCACCATGTCACCCCTCTCCTCAAGTCCTTGCACTGGATCCCTATCCGAGAACGAGCTCAGTTCAAGATGGGCTGTATTACTTTTCAGGCTCGGGTTGGCGCAGCCCCTGCTTTCATTTCTTCGGAAATTAAAGCCTACGCCCCCGCTAGGGAACTGCGCTCATCCTCCCAACAATTGTTGGCAGTTCCCCGCTTCAGGCGTAAAAAGTGGGGGGGCACGAAATTTTCAACACTTGCCCCCGCCTTTTGGAATTCTCTCCCCGCCCACCTCAGATCTTCTACTCAATACTCACACTTCCGAAAGGCGCTAAAAACTTTTCTCTTCACACTAGCCTTCCACTGTAACTGTCTTGTTTCTGCCTCCCTCCTGATCTTCTTGTTCTCTGGGTTCTGTACACTACAGCGCCGTGAAACCGTCAGGTGAACGTGCGCTCTATAAATGCTTTAAACTCAAACTCAAGGCAATGGGTAAAGTATGTCTGCAATAACTCATACAACAACACAGTAAATGTGCCACAAGAAGACTCCACAGCAGGTTAGAAAACATAGATTATATTCTGAACAAAACAAAATTGAAACGATCAAAATGCTTCATGTAGAAGTCAAGATATTGAATTTTGAAAAAATAAATGCAGTGAAGCACTAAGAAGCAGATAACGCAAAAAGAGGTTACTTTAGGTCACGCTGTACCGTGTCAAAGTTCGGGCTAACCGCAATGAAGTGCTGTCTGGCTACAGGACCCACACAGGCCCCGGTGAACAAAGTACCATTCCTGGTCGCAAGCAACGAGATGCTTTTATCTTCTTCATGCAGTGAAGACAGTGCGTCGGTTCCGAAAAACAGGGTTGATGCATTGTAGTTGAGCCGTGCAGGGATGTCTATGGATCAGCACTGCATCGGCGTCGAAAAGCACTGTGTTGCTTCCAATCGACACAGTGGTGATGATGTGTCGATTTTATAGCAACTCACTTCTGAGGCCCAGAACTGGAGAGGGAATCTCAGCCAAAGGTAGGACTCACAGATGCCAGAGTTCAACAGAACCAGCTGAATTGCAGGAAGTCTTTTTTGTACCTGAGACATCAAAAAACAGGAGGCAAACTAACAAGCCCTTAGAGATCACTTGGAGGGAAGGCAGAGTCCAGCTCTCCTTCAGCAGAGTCAGAGAGCAGCAGGCAGCAGGCAGCAGGCAAAAAGCAGGCAGCAGTCCTTCCAGAAAAGCAGTCCAGTTCAGTGCTTTGAGCAGCACATCAGTTTTTCTGACAGAGATTTGGTGTACGCCTGATTTGATGGGATCAGAGACCCAGTACTTATACCCAAATATGTCTTTGAAGTGGGTGAAACCGCAAAGAGTGGTTTTAAAGTGCAACCGTATCCCTTTCAACCCACCCCTGGCCTCAGACTATCAGAAGGGGGTAATGGGTCCTTTGTGTGGGGTCAGGCCACTGCCCCTTGAAGTGTAAGTTTGAGCCCCTTCCTCCCATTTGCCCAGGAAGAGCCATCAGAATGCTGATGTATATAGATGGATACTCAGCCGCACCTAGCCTTACTGCATTTGCGGCTGTCTGGAGAGAATGCACAAAGGGGAACTGTCACTCAGTCCAGACGTATATTGGAGTCAGGCTATGAGGCATACATATCAGTAAGAGCAGAGAAATAGCCACTTTCTAAAAGTGGCATATGAAAAATAGTAATGCTAAGTCCGACATTACCAGTAAAGACGATTTATCATTACCATTCAAAAGATATGAAGTACTTCTTTCAAATCAGGAATTACAGCTTAAAGGTATTTTAAGGAATTCCGAATGCTATCCTATGATGTCTCAGCAGTGAAAAACAAATTTAGCTGATTGTCACTACCACGACATGTAAGAAATAAATGTACATGTCCTACCTTTTACTTGCATAGTACCGGGTTATCAAGGGCCTCCCTTAGGAGTGTTTTATATGTAATAAAAGGGTAGTTTACGGCTTGGCAAGTGGTTTTAAATGCCAAGTCAAGATGGCAGTAACCTGCACACACAAGCCCTGCAATGGCAGGCCTGAGACATGGTTAAGAGGTTGCTTATGAGGGTGGCACAGTCAGTGCTGCACGCCCACTAGTATCATTTAATTTTACTGGCCCTGGGAATATGTAATGCACTTTACTGTGGGTTTATAATAGGTAAGTTCCTCTTTTATTGCATATTGGGAGGTAGCAGCCATCTTGGATGTAGTTGTTTTATCTGCTATGTTAGCAATATCTGTTAAGACAGAAGCTTTTAACTGAGTGACTGAGTAAGAAACATGAGAGGAAGACTGATGAGAAGGTAATGATTTGTTGCATCCTGTCATCTTTGATCTTTGTGAGAGAAATGTAGTCTGCTGCTGAATGAGTAAGTGTTCAGTGAGTGAGGTACGCTCAAACTGGTACTGGGTATGTTTTACATGTGTAATGTCTGTAAGTGATAGATTTGAGCCAATATTTTCACTGCGCAGGACTTCAAATATTCACTTTGCCAATGCTTGTTTCATATGTGTTCAAATATTTTTTAGAATTGAGGATACAACGGTGAAGAGACACGCATAAGGAATCTCTCTTTTTAAAAATCTCCTTTAATGTGGGCTAAGTTCTTTGAAGGTGAAACAGTGATAAATGGTAACTTCCATTGAACTCGCCCACCAGCTACTAACGTATTCAGAGCTCAGGTCAACTATCGTAGAACTACCAACCCAGACTCCAAATAACAAAAGTAAAGCCCATACCACTTCACTAACACTTGGAGACATGTAACCATATATTTAAAATCAATTTTCAGAACATATGCGCGTGGTGAGACCAGTAAAGTAGTGGTGGTACTACATGGTAAGCATTGGCAAAGCCAATATGTGTGACCTGGCATGCTGGTGCAAAGGTTAATTTTTATTGCAAGCGTATGTTGCAAAAACAAGAATCAAATTGAAGAAATGACTAAACTTTCAAGTCAGCCATATGCTAGCAATAACATATTTGAATAAAAAAAAAGCATTGCATATCATTTTGATAGAGCAGTACAGGTGCTTCATAGCAGCCAGATATACTTAGAACAGATATAGAAACCTTTAGAAATTCTTTTTAGGTGGATGTGCATTTGTGTCCAGGTGAAATGGCATCATTTTCTGCAAAAAAAAGCCAGCGTCTTAAGTGGCCAGACCACATGGTCTGGGACTACCGGCCACCCCCCGCCTTAACACACAGACTACGTTACCAATTTAACAAGTCAACACATGAGTCTTTGGAAGGCAGGGGGTCATAGACCCCCTGGCCGTATTTAATAAAATATGAAACAAAATTAAAAATTGTAATAAAATAAACATTTACACAATTATTAAATGCAAACTTCAGAACATTAGATTTACATCCATTTTGACATGATATGATGGGCTAGCCTTAACAAGTAGCTAGTACAGCGTGGTTCCTAACCGAATCTAACATCCTGAAAATAAGTGTGCATTCTAATAATTTTGGTCCTACGGCAAGGTCGCTAACCGGTGTCAGATCCTTTTACAGCTACGCTCTCACGTCCGAGATGCGCATGCGCAACCAGTGCCCGTTTGCCCACGTGCGCTCCCTGAACTCCATTTAACCATAACAGGAGGGCCCTTACACTCGCGCACCTTGATGACGTCATAGTGTATGTGAGGAGTGGCTACCAGCCTGAGGAAAGCATAGACTCCCTCCCCCGCACACTTCTAAGCGATGGATATCCTGCCCCTGAAGTTCTGGGAGAGACCAGTGGCCCCTCCCCTGGGCGGCCCCTTTCGTGAATGGGACCGCCCCCCCTTAAGGACCTTAAATTGCTGCTCACCGATTATGACCTTACCGCCAGATCCACATAATAAATACGACATTACTATTCTAAGAGGGAAAAAAGGCCTAAGGAAAAGAGTTAATGCAACAGCAAAACACCCAAAACATATACATATGTACATTTGCCTGTAAACGGGAAAAAGAGCCTAAGGAAGGAAAACATTTTACTCCTATGACCTTGCATAGCGATACACAGTATACCTACCAGTGTCCTCACCAAAATTCAGCTAAAAGGGGATGGAGGGTGGGGAAAATTAAACAGCCCCACGGTGGGGCGAGGAGCGAGCCTGGGAAGCGCGGGCACAAAGAGGCCGCTTCCCGCGCTCCCCAGGCTCTTAACCCCTTCCAAGCTGCGGTCCCGCCCCCCTGGCCCGGAAGTGCAAAACTGCTCTCGGGGCAAGGGCGGGACGCGCAACCAACAAGGGATCGGCGAGAGAGGGGGGGGCCGAGCCCAGCCATGTGTGCGTGGGGGGCCGATTGGCCCCCCCTTTTCTCATGGTCTGGGACTACCGGCCACCCCCCGCCTTAACACACAGACTACGTTACCAATTTAACAAGTCAACACATGAGTCTTTGGAAGGCAGGGGGTCAGAGACCCCCTCGCCGTATTTATTAAAATATGAAACAAAATTAAAAATTTTAATAAAATAAACATTTACACAATTATTAAATGCAAACTTCAGAACATTAGATTTACATCCATTTTGACATGATATGATGGGCTAACCTTAACAAGTAGCTAGTACAGCGTGGTTCCTAACCGAATCTAACATCCTGAAAATAAGTGTGCATTCTAATAATTTTGGTCCTACGGCAAGGTCGCTAACCGGTGTCAGATCCTTTTACAGCTACGCTCTCACGTTCGAGATGCGCATGCGCAACCAGTGCCCGTTTGCCCACGTGCGCTCCCTGAACTCCATTTAACCATAACAGGAGGGCCCTTACACTCGCGCACCTTGATGACGTCATAGTGTATGTGAGGGGTGGCTACCAGCCTGAGGAAAGCGTAGACTCCCTCCCCCGCACCCTTCTAAGCGATGGATATCCTACCCCTGAAGTTCTGGGAGAGACCAGTGGGCCCTCCCCCTGGGCGTCCCCTTTCGTGAATGGGACCGCCCCCCCTAAGGACCTTAAATTGCTGCTCACCGATTATGACCTTACCGCCACAGGCCAGCATAGTTGACCGACTATCTGGCCCCCTCCAAAGTCTACACTGCAAAGGTCATATCCTCCTCGCAAAGCACTCTACCCATGCTAAGATGTTCCTTATGAATGGGCATTCCCTGACTCTGTTAAATGGACCCCGTCCCGCACATAGCACTACTCTCCACAGATGCAACCATGAGGTATGGTCTGTAAGACCGGAGTTCGGAATAGCTTGTCCAGCTTATTGTTGACCCTCTTTACCGAGTGATTCAACGCGCTGACTGATTCCCCCCCCGGCCCCTCCAGTGCAGTCTCGGTATCAACTGTGACCATACAATAGTGGAACCTGGTAACAGTTTTGCTAGCCACCCTGCTGCTGAGATGATTTCTTCCAGGAGGACCCTTCTATGGTGCAGTCTGCATTTTATATTTTGCTAACCTGCTCGCTACTGCGATTATCCCTTCACCAGGACCCCCTTGCCCAATTAAACCCAATCGTTGCTACCCGTATGTCAGATAATGACTGAGGGTGGTGGGGCGCACCTATCGAGTACCTCTCCTTCCCCACTCTGGACGGACAAACCCCATCTGTGGGGCCCCTTTATATATCGTGACCTACGTTGCTGCGCTCGATAAGACGCAGTGCTCTTGACGCTGACACCCATTGTCAGAGCAACTGACAATGCTACCCGGGTAACCACAGGCCCCCAAAAAGGCACCCCCTGGCGTATCATGAAGTGTGCTAACCCCCCCACACCTGCCCACTCCGCTCTTGGAAATGTTAAGTGTATGTCTACCTCTTTACTATGTGGGGCTGAGGTGTCGCAATGGCCTATTCCTCCTGGGTTTGCCCAGGCTAGCAATGCACACCCTTGTGCACTGCCACATCCCTATCGTTGGCCCTACCGATTGGTAACCTTATGAATAAACCATGCCAACCCTGGTGGCCCTGCGAGCGCAGGCGCCGTTGCTGTAGAAATACAATTTCCTGATAAGACAACTACTGCCATTTTTTGTGAAGCAACATCCCGCTATATTACTGCGGCCAGCCAAATCTATGATAACACACCAAAACAGTCAACCCAGTGTTATCACCTCCGGCGTCCTTGAATGATCACCCATCAGATCTGATGTCGGTGCTTGCCATCCTCTCCCTGACATACGCATCCCTTTGGCTGTCCACCTGTTGCAGTTGTTGCGGTGTGGAGCGCTTCACAGATATCCACCGTGGACCCGGCCATACATAAATGGAAAAGACAAACACAAACGGTTAGTGTTTCTGGCCTCCTGGCGATAACTGCAGTACACATGCTTGTCTTACATTGCCCTCCACGTAAGTAGGCACTGCGGTGGATACCCACGGGCGCCCCAAACACCCAGCCACTGCGATGCCCTCTGCCTTAAATTGCCCCAAATGTCCCTGTCCGTGCATACGCCCATAAGGAGCTCAAACCGGTGACCTTGCGTCACCAACAACAAACCCCCACCCAACTGAGGCAAGCATCCATTATTTATCCCAAGGCGGGAGCGAAGATACTCACACCAGAAATCGAAAGTCTTGCGGTCCGCTCCGATGGCCGGGCCCCGGCGATCCTGCTGCTCACGCAGCGTAGCCCCCCAGGTGCCAACCACGTCCCGGCCCCAGAGCAGGTCAATGTCGCCAGGAACCCCGGCGCTCCGATGAGGAAACCGCCGCTCCGGTGTAGGTACGCCGCTGGCAAATCCCCCAAAACGCTTGTCACCGCCTGCTCGCTGATGAACCGCATTCTCCTCCCTGAAATAAAAAAGAGAAAATTAAACAGCCCCACGGTGGGGCGAGGAGCGAGCCTGGGAAGCGCGGGCACAAAGAGGCCGCTTCCCGCGCTCCCCCGGCTCTTAACCCCTTCCAAGCTGCGGTCCCGCCCCCCTGGCCCGGAAGTGCAAAACTGCTTCCGGGGCAAGGGCGGGACGCGCAACCAACAAGGAATCGGCGAGAGAGGGGGGGGCCAAGCCCAGCCATGTGTGCGTGGGGGGCCGATTGGCCCCCCCTTTTCTTTCCCCATGTTGTATGCCTTAGTAGGCAGAAGCGAATTGAGATTTACAGCTAAACAGAAGGGTGACAAGTGATAACTCAAAGACCTTCTGTTCATGTTTATATGTATGCACTTTTTATTTGTTTTTTCTAATTTACATGTTGGTTGGCAGAACAGCAGAAGTTGCCTCTGGGTCAGGTATAAAGAAAGATGTCCGCCGAGACGCCAGCTACACTAGAGCTGAAAAGGGGCGCGCGCTTTCAGGAGCTCCTAGCATGGGCTGAGGCAGCATACATCAGCAGGTTCTGCCGACCTGGCAATGCATATTCAGTGATCACTGACCTCTCCGGCGCCTGTCGCTTTGATGTATGGCGAGCAAGGGTGCTAATTATAGAGGTTGGAATGGGAGTTGCCACGGAAGGGATGGAACAAGGGCAGGCCCAAGCCCTGCTCCCTCAACCGGAGACCTCGATCTAAATCACACAGAGCACCTGGAATTAATGGAGTCAGCAGATCTCGTTTCCCAGTCACCGCCCCTAGGCACTACAGAGGTGGAACAGCCTGTAGGGAAATCTTGGGGTCAAGCCGCCCTCGTGACCTCCTCCAGGCAGTTTCACGTGCAGGGACCCATTACTGAACTCCTCCGCTGCAAAGAGACGTGCAGAGCAAAATTTAAAGCATGACATAAATTCTCATGTGAGGGTGACGGTAAGGGAAATGTTATTGCGCATTTCCCAGTGGGTCTTTCACCAGTGCTTAATATTGCAGCTGGGGCCACCGGCACTTATTTTTAGGGACCTGCACTTATTTTTCCATGTTAGATCATTACCGAATGCAAGAGAGGGAAAACACACAGATTAGAAAGATGGAAGAAGTGAAAGATGGCAAATCCGTCATAGAGGAGTAAGCAGGAACCTGCAAGAGCGAGAAAATGGGACGAGTGTCTGGTAGAGCATAAGAAACTACCTGCCTTGGTATTGGGCGCGCCCATGTGTAATTGCACCAGCCACCAGCTTCTGACAGAGCTTCAGCAATGGCACTCTTATTTACACAAATTAAGCACTGCCTTTCACCCTCTGACAATTAATCTGACCTAATTTACCTTTTGAGCGCCATTAAATGGCGACCAAATTATGGATCAGTGGCCAGAGTATTTAATATTGTATATTGTGTCGTGTATGTTGCTTTGTATTTACACATAATTTAACCATCACCATTAGTTTATATATTTTGGCAATTCATCCATAGAATCATCTCATACACAAGATCAGACAATTACTAAATGCACACACACAAAACGCTCTATTATTCAGTTCACTACATATATTTATAGTCGTTTTTTATAATGATTATCTATCTTTGTCTTTGATGATTTATGAAGGGTGATATCAGAATTAAACACATTCACTGCAGTGTTTGATTGGTTTTATTGTCTGTCCAGTCACGTGCTGCTCGCAACAGACTAGTAAGTGTCACTGGTACCTTTTCCAATCCTTATTTAATTTACTTTTAGTGTGTCATGATCATGAGCCTTGTAATCCGGGCCCTAGGTTAGTGCCCTTACATTTCTTGTGCTTTCCAGCAATTTAAAGAAATTCTTAGTTTCTCGTTGCTCAAATGGGTGTCATTTCTGACATTTATATATATTTCCCTCTTTTTCATTGCTTGATTTTGCTTGTGAGAAGTGTCACTTATAGTCGTTGAATGTCACTCATAACTACACTGAAATTATGAAAATCTCACACATAAGCAATCTGAAACCTTGGCAGCTATGACGGATTTATTTCTGAAATAAAACAATTAATGATGGTAATGCACACAATTTCAAATAGGAAGTTTCTTTGAATGTATGGGGGAACATAGGTATCACTATACTTACAATTTTTGACAGTTGCAATTGGTGCTGCTTAGGTAACATTCCCGTTAATCACAGTTACCCATCTACGATTCTATAGGTTATTTCTAGTATCTGATTGTCCAGAACAAATGTTCTAGGAATAGCCTTATCTGTTCAAAATGTGTTTGATTTTGATTGGTTAAATTGTGAGTTATTTTGGAAGCAGTCATTTTGTATTGCTCTGAGCTGGGACTGAGGGGCGTATGTAGTCTGGCAAAGAGGATAGGGTCATATACAGGAGTAAAGGGTTATTTGGTTGTTTCTTTGGCTATCTGGGGAGGCTGTCAGTATTGCAGCGCACAGCTCTCTTGCTTTGATTGAGAGATAGAGGGGTCAGGATGTGGCATTGTTTCACGCCTGTTTGGGCTGCACAGTCTACATCATGTGCCTTTGTTGGCAGGGCTAAACTAGGGAACCGAAAACAGTCCTGGTAAAATTTTTCAAACCAGCTGAGCTCTCTCTCTCTCTCTATATATATATATATATATATATATATATATATATATATATATATATACACACACACACTGAAAAAAACCATAGGTTTCAAGCAGGTTATTGTTAGGAATTAGCATTTAAAAACCTTAGAAATTCACTGAAAAAACATAGGTTTTAGGGGTGTTATAGTTAGCTGGACATTTCACTCATACAAAGCCATTGAAATTCCTCAGTTACAGTTAGTTGTACTAACTGTATCTCTTGCGCCAGCAATCCACTGGTGATGATGTCACATATTACATCATTCATGACATGGTCAGTGATATCACTGATGACATCACTGATGACATCATCCAGTGAATGTGTTTTGGTTCGATATTTATATAAGTATTATATATATAGCAATCTGCATTGAAGACTGAGTTGATTTATAAGTGTCTGGATGGAGGATTTAGTAGCAGTGTGATTGACTGTCTAAGTGACTAATTTAAAGTGTCTCACTAGATATATGGGATAGTGATTAAACTGTGTGCATATCTGTATCACTCTATCTCTTCTTGTGTAAACTACTACATAAGTTGGTTACTGGCTATGTGAACGGCTATATTAGTTATGAAATACTTAAGTGAGTATTTGTATGGGATAGTGAATGTGTGTGTGATTGGGTGAGACGTGTGTGACTGTCCAAAGATGTGTACATAGTTGATTTAGTAGGTATATGAGGTTAAGACTGTATGTGGAAACAGTTGTTTGGGTGGGTGAATCTCTTTATGGGTGTGGTGATGAGTAAATATATTTGTCAATGATAGATGGCCAACAAAGTAGAAATGTAAAAGGCAGTGTATGTGACAGTTGCTGTATATAAATAAGTATACATAAGCATCAGTGATTGTATGAGTGACCGTATCGAAAACTGTATACTTGTAATAGTGATTTTAAAACACACTAAGTATGAGTTACTATCTATATGAATAAATAAAGTGGTGTTTGTACAAATATGTAGCTTAGTAAATATAAGTATGATCAATTGTTTGCATAAGTGAGTAGGATGACTGCAAAAGTGAATAGGATGTGTGCAGGTGCGTAATGTCGATGTAGGGTTACAAGTATATTTAAGAGTGTTCTATTGATCTTTGTTAGCATGTATGGATGTAGGAATCACTGAGTGGGTTTTTAGAAACTTGTATTGTTGTGTCAATGGTTTCAAATATGGTACTCCATATTTTATAATGAATGTTGGAAGGTTACACTAGTGGATGATGAGATGTATCAGATTATCGCATGGATGATGTCATCAGTGATGTTATCAGTGATGTCATTTGAGATGTCATCAGTGATGTCATCAGTGATGTCACTGACCATGTCATGAATGAAGTAATATGTGACATCATCACCAGTGAATTGCGGGCGCGAGAGTTACAGTTAGTACAACTAACTATAACGGAGGAATGTCAATAGTTTTGTATGAGTGAAATGTCCAGCTAACTATAACACCCCTAAAACCTATGGTGTTTTCAGTGAATTTCTAAAGTTTTTTCAATGCTAATTCCTAACTACAACCTGCTTGAAACCTATGGTTTTTTTCAGTGAATTTCTAAGGTTTTTTTAAATGTTAATTTCTAACTATAACCTGCCTGAAACCTATGGTTTTTTCAGTGAATTTCAAAGGTTTTTTAAATGCTAATTCCTAACTATAACCTGCCTGAAACCTATGGGTTTTTCAGTGAATTTCTAAGGTTTTGTAAATGCTTATTACTAACTATAACCTGCCTGAATACTATAGTTTTTTTTTTGTTTTTTTTAAAAATATTTTTGTATTTGGTAATTCACAATTGCAGATACAGACAAAGAAAAAACAATGAGAAAAAAGAATTCAGTAAATATAACAAACAGTCAAAATAAGCAGATAAATTAGCTTAAGTGAAGCAGGAATACTAAGGACATAGCAGAATGAGGAAGATCGACAAGTGCAAAAAAAAGACCTGATAGCCATAGTTATAATAAACGGAATAGTATCAAAAAAAGACTATAACAATTTTATCCTGATTGCACTCATTTATGCACAATCTCTATTGTCATTTTTCCAATTATCAATTGGTTTCCAGATCTCAATACCACGTGCTCTCGACTTTGTTCCTTTACAGGCAAAAATCTCCTTCTCTTGGTTGTACATACTTAACAACCGGGAGAGCCAAATCTGAAAGTTAGGGGGTCGGCATCCTTCCAACGGGCTGTTAATATTATTCTATACACTGCTGTACCCAGGAAGAGAGATACTTCTTCCGCCTTAGTATGACTCAGAGTGTTATCCTAACCCAAAATATAAAGGGTGGGAGATTCGGCTACTGGATGCCCGAACACTTCCTGCCAGAACCCAGCAATCATTGTTCTCAGTACTAGTAGTTTGTCACATTCATAGAGCATATGTAATAAATTTGCCGTAGTTTTACCACACCTTGGACACTATAGTTTTTTCAGTGAATTTCGAAGTTTTTTTAATGACAATTTCTAATTATACACTTCCCACACCCAACAAAATCAAAATACCCAGCGCCACGATCACCACAACCATCCTCACGGAACCATCCCCCCTACTAACTCAGAGGCAGAGCAAAACAGTACCAAGGACCTTTCCAAAATAATATATCTCCTCAACAGTACAAAAGCTCAATCTACAGAGATTTAGCAACCAAGTATGTATAAGGGAAAGAACTCGAACATCAACAATAATGTACACAACGCTAAAACTATCGGTGAAATACTATACCCAATTCACTATAGAAATCAAAAACTTTTCAGTGTGTAGATATACCATTGATACGTGTAGTGTACTGAATAGTGTACGGAACCATATTATCTCAGACACTAGGGAACATTACGGTCATGTACCTGTGTTCACCCCCCTCCTTTGAAACAGAAGCGGAGTGGGCTAGTCCAACGTAAACAACGTCAACGTAAGACTATAAATAATTAGTGTACGCCTTGGGCGTGGTTTACTTCTACAAAGAGAAGAGATTGCGCCGCAGCGAAGGTCCGCACCCTGCCACGTGGCTGCCGCCATGACTGCGTGCTTCTTCGATGCAGGCCGATTACGAACTCAGCGCCACACCAGGGGCGGATTGGCAAGGCGGGCATTCGGGAATGGGCCAAAGGGCCGGTGCCTCAGTGCCCTCTGTGGGCCGTTTTTTTTCTCCCCTGTCCCAGTCCACAGAGAGTGGACTAGGAAAGGGGAGAAAAAAAAACGGCCCACAGAGTGCACGGAGACAGAGACTGAAAAAATTAAAGCAGCCTCGCTGTGCGGCCAGACAGCGATTGTCAGCTGTGGGCTCTCCTTCACCCCTACCCTGCCAAGCAATCAAGCTGAGGCTGGGCTGGGGAGGGGTGATTGTTTGCAATAATCGGCCTCCCTGGGGGCCAGGTGTTTCTCAGGCCTTTGAGCCATTTGCACCTCGGCCCCCTGGCGCCCATGCAGCCCAGAAATGGTGTTAGTCTTAACACCTCGCCCACAGCCCTTCACATTCAGGGCATAGTGGGCGAGGAAGAATGGGTCTTGCTGTGGGGGCCTGGTGATGTTTGGAATTTTTTTATTTTATTTATTTATTTATGCGATTTTATATAGCGCGGACTTTACCCGAAGGTGTCAGAGCGCTTCACACTAGGAACAGCAATAATACATGAGGAGAAAATTATAAGTGGACAAATTACAAAAGCAAACGTTAAGTTACATGAAGCAAAAGTGACAATAGTGAGCAACCAAAATACAAGAGGAGCAAACGATGCATTACAGGAGGAAAAAGAGATATGTGTGCAGGTTACAAAAGCGTACAGAATACAAGTAGAGGTATAATACTGCAATGAATGGCAGACACTCCAGCACAAGAACAAACGTTACGTAGGCAATGGTGGCACTTGTGCAAGTATCTAAAGCAAACAAAAGTGAGAGGTAGCAAACAGTGTGTTACAAGAGAAAAGTGACTTGTGCAAGTTACAAAAGGGTACCATACACAGGTACAAGGGTAATACTACAGTAAATGGTAAATACTCAAACTGCCAGAACACACTGGGAAGGCACTTCCCATGCACCAGCTTCACCTCAGCCTCTGCCCTGGCTACCTGGCTACCTTGGATGACCAAGAAAGCTGTGTTTTGTGCTCCCCTGCCAGGACATTTTCCCAAGGCCTGGAGGGTTGATTAATTTACTAATTGCAGGGGCCTTACCTCTGTTCATGTGCTCCTGAGCTGAAGGTCTGGGGAGGGCTGAGTAGGTTAGTAATAGCAGGGGTTTTGCTGCTTTTCAGGTGCTCCTGTGCTGGAGGGCTGGAATAATTTTGTGATAAAAAGGGGCCTTGCTATTTTTTTTAGTTGCTCAGCATGTAGGCCATTGTCACCTTGGCCCTGTGTCGTGTGCAAGAACAGTATCCTCCCACTTTCATTCCTTGTCTGTGCAAATGGTGTTTCATGAAAGGGCACGCCCTCTTGAATGTGGGCCACGCCCCTTAAATATGGGACACGCCTCTTGAATGTGGGCCACTTTTTTCGTCAGTGCCCGGGCCGAACTGTGATCCCAATCCGACCCTGCGCCACACCACAGCAGACTTGTGTCTGTATTGACTAGTGCCTTCGATCTCCACTGCGGACAGCAGTGTTCACCACTTGAATTCAGCTTTGGATCTAAATTTGTCTTCAGTATCTAAGCTGAGAACTGCCTTCAATCTATTCTGCGGTCAGTAGAGTTGACAACTTGATACCAGGAGCGCCAGCACTACAGAAAACATTGAATTCAGTCGTGATTTGTTTAAAACAGAGACATTTGCACTATGTCCTCAGATTTTGTTAAAGTTTGAACAGTGGAAAATTCAGCCTTCATTGATTTAATACAGAGACAATTACGGACAGCATGCAAGTTAGCCTTGACTTTTGTTGGGCAGAGTCAATTGTGTTAATGGATGCCCCAAAAACATTCATCTATGTCTGTACTAAGTACTTTCTTCAAGTGTACACTGCGATCAACAGAGTTTACAACTTGATACCAGAAGTGCATAAGCACTACAGTCAACATTGAATTCATACTTGATTTACTGAAGACAGAGACAATTCTACTGTGTCGTCATATTTTGTTAACGTATGTGACAAAAAATAATTTGTCGATGTTTCTGTGGACTACTGCCAAAATTTACTCTGCTGACAGCAGGGTTCACAACTTGAATTCAACTTTCCATCTACACTACGAACAGTAGGGAATTCAGCCTTGAATTATGTAATGTAGAGACAATTTTACTGTATGTGTTCAGATTTTATTTACATAAGTCACAAAAATCATTCGTCAATATCTGAGCTGACAACTGCCTTAGATCTACATTATGAGGGCTCACGATTCAGGTAGAATGGCGATTGCACATGACGCATTCCAATAGCCAAGAGACATTGTACCAGTGCGAACCGCCCGAACCACAAATCATCACAGGATGAGCACACACTGAGTTCTTCAGGTACCACTAACTCACTGCACCACAAATCATCTCCCCGTGGCCTTATTAAGACAGAATTCACTAGGCAAAAAACATTAGTTCCAGTGTGGCCTGCCCAGACTACGCATCCTCGCAGGTTAAGTACACGCTCAGTGACAAAGGTACCAGTAACTCACTGCACCCTAATTCAATGTCACGTGGCCGTATTCAAGCAGAATTCAATAGAGAAAAGACATTGGTCCGAATGCGGCCCCCCCTTTACCACTATCGCAGGGTACGTACAAGCTCAGCGCCAAAGATACTACTAACTCAGTGCACCAAAAATCAACGCAAAGAAAAGTGACCAGTTTTATATCAGCAATGAGGCATACTATCACTTTTAACTAGAATTCATGCAGAATTCAATCGACAAAGGACAAGATTTCAATTACTGTGCCTCCCCCCCCCCCGACCACGCATCATCGCAGGGTACGTACACGCTTAGCGCCAAAGGCACTATTAACTCAGTGCACCAAAAATCATCGCCACATGACCGTATTGAGTCAGAAGTCTTATTTGGAAGAAAATATATCATAGTTTTTGGAGATGCACTGAAACTTACTCCAGTGAAAAGACAACCAATATTTTTAAGAAAACTTGATTTTAAAGACTTTGCTACTAGTGCGCCCTGCTCGGACCACGCATCAATGCAGGCTCCACAGAACTTTGTTGCTTCAGGTGCCACTAACTCTGTGCACCACTTATCATCGCTGGCTGCATACACACTAAATGACCAATACTGTGCAGCTCTAATCAATGCCACGCGGTCGTGGGTTATTGCTAACCACTGCCTCCTGCCTACACTGCGGTTATCAGAGCTCACAATTAATGATACTGTTGATTTATTATTTGCAGAGTACAATACTAAACTAAGTATGACATTTATCAAACCCTATACAATATCCCTTTATTATGCTTACTTTAACAACTTTTTTATATCACTTATATATTTACTTGAATAATAAATGTCACTCTACAAGTGCAAAGGTACACTTAATGATAGTCTACACTGTGGATAGTATAGATCACAATTTGAAACTCACTTTTTCTTCATTGGAAACCTGAATTTCTTTTTTGGAGACAAAAAATGGCTACCGCACTGGAAGAATTAATTGATTCTGATCATTTTGTTGCTGAAGAATTCATAACCATCCATGGTACTTTTTTCCCCCTCAAAGTACATACAGTCCAGTATGCAACAATCAATGCTTTGAGTGCAGCCCGTTTAGACCATGCATCATCGCAGGGTGAGCACACGTTAAACACCAGACGTACCACTAACTAAGTACACCATAAATAATCACCACGAGGCTTTATTAAGACAAGATTCTGTCGTTAAAAAACATTATCCCCAGTGCGGCCTATCCGGACCACGCATCATCGCAGGTTACGTACACGCTCAGTCCCAAAGTAACTACTAACTCAGTGCACCATAATTAATCACCACATAGCCGTATTCAGGCAGAATTTAACTGATTCTTCATTCATTATTTATAAAGTGCAGTAGCAAACAAAGTAACGTCCCTCAAACCTACACAAAATCACCACATAGCCCTACTAAGACAGAATTCACAAGACAAAAAACATTTCTATCAGTACGGCCTGCAGAAACCACACATCATTGCAAAGCCACAGAACCTTGTTGTTTCAGGTACCACTAACTCAGTGGAAACCAAACTATGTATAACACCTATCAAAACCGAGACATACCCCTTTAGTATGCTTCCTTCATAAAATGTTTTATATCACTTATAGATTTAGTTGATTAATAAAATGCACACTGCATACATGTTCTATCTTCCACTTCAATCATAATTGCAGATGATGCACTCCACCCTAACATCTACACTGGACAGCAGGGTTTACAACTTGAACTCACCTTTGCATCTACACTATAGACGGTATGAAATTCAACCTTGATTTATTTAATGCTGAGACAATTATACTGTATGTATTCAGATTTTGTTAAAAAATGTGAAACAAAGCATTGTTCTATAACTGTTCTGACTACTAGATTCCATATACACTGTGCACAGTAGGGTTCACAACTTGAATTTACCTTTTCATCTACACTAAAGACAGAATTAAATTCAGCCTTGATTAATTTAAAGCAGAGAAAAAAATAGTGTTGTTGCACTGCTAGTATGCACAAGCTCCTTCAATCGTTGCATTCTGTGAGCTATGGTCACAAAGAATGTAGAAAATTGCGGCAAAATGTACCTCAACCACCGGCAATACTAAGTACCTCTGGGACATCACCTTCAACATCGCCACCAGATATACGTCCCCATTTTGAGAAAGTTAGAATGCACTGCGTGAAGTGGAATTGTTTAATTTGTTATTGAGAGCAGTCAGTAGACCTAGTTTACAGAGCAATTGATGACCATTGATGCTAGTTTACCCCCTCAAAGTTTATATAGTCCAGTATGCAACAGTGAATGGTTTAAGTGCAGCGCGCTCGGACCACGCATCATCGCAGGATGAGCACACGATAAACACCAGACATACCACTAACCGTAAATAATCGTCAGGTGCCCTTGTTGAGGCAAAATTCAATAGTCAAAACACATTTTTACCAGTGTGCTCTGCCTGAACCACTCATTATCGCAGGCTCCCTACAAGCCGCACCTACTTCAGTACGCCACAACTTATGAACCCTTTACTATAGAATGTTCTATACATTATTTTACATAAAATGTTCCTACCTTTGTACAACAAAAGTCATAAACCGTTATGATTAAATATCTGTAGATAACATCATGACTACTATTCTACTTGTTACCAACAGCAATGTAATAAAATGGAGTCACGCACACGTGTCCGTACCCACTTCACCTATCTATCTGTGTCTGTGTATTTATTATGTTTGTAAAATGCTGCTCCTTCGCCCTACCACATTATATTGTGCTATAAACAGCGTATACAACCAACTTTCCTGTGACAGTCAGTGTGGGCTATTTCTCTTTTTAAAGTATATTTATTTAGCGCAAAATCAACCCAAAACTATACCAGCTATTTACATGAGCACCATATTTACAAAACATTTTCAGGTTTGCGTACATTACGTCATTACTGTACAATAACAGGATGTGCATGCAACTCCGAGACTTGAACACTGATTTTCAGCATCAAGTTGTACAGTGTACCTAAATGACCACATATGCATATAAATTAGCTGCTCTTCATGTGCCAAAAACTACAACTTAAACCTTTCACAGCCCTATATTACTACAGCTACAACACTCCACTGAATATACAATAAAGATTCATAATTGCAGAAATACGTCTACCATATTTTATGTGTGCAACTATGAACGAATATACAGTCATTGATACCCCGTACCTTACATGTTAGCAAAGTTGTGGAACTTTACGGATATAATGACACATTTACCTTTAAGAACCGGGTGAGGTCAGTACTACAAATCGGACACCTGAATCACATAATTTTTCATATAGCTCATGACGGATTCATGCCCATCGCTCTGGAATCATGCTTCAGAGCTTTGCGCAGCACTGGCATACGTCAGGCCAGCCCACTCCACTTACGCTACCAGGAAAATACAACAACGCTATATGGCCCAGATTTCCATTGTAATGATTTCTTAGTTCCAGGTCTAATTGACAGAACGGCACACACACTCCCTCATGGTTGATATACACTCACACCACACCCATCCAGCGTTTCCCTCACTATACACGTGACCCTACCTATCAAAAAGACGGGTGCACTTGTTCTACGCCATTTTAGAGTTTCTCCCATCCCAACCGCTGTGATGGCCTGTCCTACTGGTTCAAACGCCTCATGTAGGCCCGAACTACCTAACAAGGGGGCCCTCTACCACAAGAAACAATAAAAAACTTGACGGTCTGGAGTGAAGCTAAGTCCTCTCGGTTCTCACCAGGAACAATCTAAACCGGACATGCCCTGAGCCAGCCCCCAAGTGGTCAAGGGACACTGAAGATATGATTAAAGTCCTATCAGCCCACCCTTGTGGCGGAGCTTCGTCATTTAGGACGTCTAGAACCTGGCCGGTGTCTCCGTGCCTAGATGTATTGGCTGGATACCACACGGCTAGGGTTCAGAGAATGAGAGTGTCCTCGCCACTGGCGGTGCTGGTACAGTGCAGTGCAGTGAAAATAGAGTGAGTAATATAAAAATGACTGTCGAGGCAAAAAATATTTTATTTTATTAGTATTCACCTAGACGTCACATTAAAAAGAGTGAAAGAACAGTGTGAAAAAAATCACTGTATTCTTTGCTAAGTGGTCAATAAGGCCAACATGTTTCTGCCATAGGGTGAAAGTACACCGGCATTCTTCAGGGCCAAAGCTGCAATAATGCTACTGCAAAGTTACACTCCAAGTTGAGGTGCAAAACAAGTGAATATTCGAAACTACAATGAGTCTGTCGGGTGTGGTCAATTAGACCATCCTACCGTATCCTTTCAAGCTCTGTAGTAAGTGGAGGATACCATCCCTGCAAAAAAAGGAAAAACAGAGAAACACACCAACTTAATGTTATGTCGATGTGCATGCTAGATTCCAGGAAACATGCAGTCCTGGACACAATTATTATTCATAAAGTGAGAATCTGAAGGACTCAGCTAAGCCAGTCATGCTTTTGACGGCCAATACCATAGATATCGGTTGCCCAGAGGGTCAGCCATAACAATTCTGTTATTAAATTTAACAAACGGATAGACTTACCCAACTAGTTGTGGGAATATAGCCTCACCTCACCCAGCAACGGCTCAGAGGATGAGGCCCCGCTCTGTGCACAAAAAATACATATAAAAGACACATTCAGAGACCTAATAGGTGTCTTAAACCATTGGTATGTATTGACATGTGCATAAAACTTGATTGTAATTTGCCCACCATGATCACTATTCCATGGAGAAAAAGGTAACTGTAGCATCAAATGCTTGATTTATAAACAATGTTCTATACTGGCAAAACAGGATGGATTATTATTAGCCAAGACTTGGTCAATCCTGTGCAGTAATGTTAAGATGACAATAAGATGGCTGTCTTTGTTATTCAACCTCTGGGTTATATTAAAGTTATAAGAACCTGAGGGAAGGAGAAAACTATGCCCCCGCAATGCTTCATGCTCTAATGCTCCCTTGCCAGTGCCTGCATTGAACCTGGGGGGAGTAGTACCTAAGCCTAGAATCAGGGGTAGCGTAAGATTGGTGATATCATAGGTCAGGAAGACTTTTTTCAGCATATAGGTGTAGAAAAACCAAGTACCCTAACCATAAGGGGCCCACAGGCAGAAGCTAACCAAACCAACGTTAATGGCCGTTATATCCCGCAAACACTCACCTCTCCGTCGGTACCTCTCGGCGTAATCCTGAGCCGAAGGGGAGGCACCGAGGAGAGGCGGGAATAGCGTTTAAATACCCCCGTTAATTGGTTGAGACAAATGTTGATTCCGCTCACCTGGGGTATTAACGCGCGTCAGGCCGCTCTAAATCCGGGAACCTTAGTCTATGCGCATGCGCGCCAGTAGACCACTAGATAGAGGTTGTGGTCCTGAGACCGGAGCTTGTGCAGTGGAGGCGCCACATTTGTGGACGGTCCCCGTGTGAATGAAGGTGTGTAGTGGCTGAGCGGAGGGAAATGCGCGCATGCACTGTCAATGTTGATTCTCATCTGGTTAAGGAGCATGCGCTGTAGATGTAACTACGTTCGTGAATAATACATATTTTGTAATAGAGCCATGACTGTATGAGCAATCCTGGTAATAACATCCCTATATTAGCCAATAGACACTCACGATTCTTATTTAGGCACGTGGTCACGTAGTTGACAAACGTGTAGTGAGTTACAGTCCGAATTTCTGACTAAATACGTGGTGTAAAAGGAGGGTGTCCCCATATGGCATGATTACCATGGTGGAGCACTGAGGTCCTATAGATTACATAAAGGGGAGAGTAAATCAGCGTGATGTAATTGTGTTCCACACTCAGTAACTGATTATATAAAGGGATGGTATGATGTTCTGGATAATTAACCATACCAGTATACAGTAACTGGAAAAATAATAATAGGGCATTCCCAGATGGTAAGTGTGCTGGTCATATAGATACCCATGGAATATTATCATTTAGCCCTGTCACATCCGTTTTTAATTTAAAAATCCAGCGTTGTTCTTTAACAAAAAGAAAGCGTGAAACATCAGTGATGTGTGCAGGGATAAAAGGCTGGTCAAGGACAACCCACCTAAGGTCGTCCGCCTTATGTTTTTTGGCCAGGAAGTGAGTGGTTAAACATGTAGACTGTTTGTTGCAGCGTATTGTGCTCTTGTGTTCGCTGATGCGTAGTTTAACTTTCCTGGTGGTGTGCCCTATGTATGCCAACTTGCACGGGCACGTGATCATGTAGATCAATTTGTCGGAGTTACAGTTGGTGTGGTTGTTCAATTTCCAAGGTCTGGATGTTCCGATATCGATTGACAGAGTCTTTTGAGTCTGGGGACAAACGGTACACCCGCCACAGGGGTAATGCCCTCGAACAGGAGAAGTGTTCCAGATGGTATTCAAAGAGACTGAAGTTTCTCTTCTCTCGGTCCTGGGCCTAGTGTGCACTAGACTGTCTCTGATGCTTGGCCCTCTTTTATAGGCAAACAGAGGCCTAGGTATTTCCCCAGATGCTGTATTCAGGATCTTCCAATGTTTCAACACTGTTTTTTTGACCACATTTGATAGAGTACTGAACGTATGTACCATCGTCATTCGGTCTGTAGATGTCTTGTTGCCTCGATGTTCTAGGAGTGCCTCTCGATTATTATTGAAAGCTCTCTTCTGCGCTCGACGTACTAAGTGACTTGGATAGTGACGTTCCTTCAGGTGTACTGTCAACTCTCTCGCATGTTGTTCATAGAGATTGTTGGAGGAACAATTTCTTCGTACCCTCAAAAATTGCCCTATAGGCAGATTGTCACGAAGTGACTGTGGATGAAAACTTCGATACGATAGAAGTGAGTTGCGTGCCATGGGCTTCTTATAAAGTCGACTAAGTAAGCCCCCTTCTCCTGGGAAGATTAGAAGATCTAAATATGGCAACTGCTCTTTACTGTATTCCATCGTGAAGTTAAGGTATTGATTCCTTGAGTTCAACCAGGTGTGGAAATCGGTGACCTCGGTACCGGAACCTCTCCAGATGACAATGATATCATCAATATATCTGCGCCACAGAAACACCTGACCAAAGAAAGGGTTGCTGTGGGTCAGAACATGGTCCTGCTCGAACTGATGCATGTATAGGTTTGCAAGACTAGGGGCAAAAACACTCCCCATTGACGGCCCTGAGACTTGGAGGTAGAGGTCATCTTGATATTGAAAGTAGTTCTCCATCATGGCTAGTCTCGCGCACTCCATAATAAAAGATACTGGTGTAATTGTATCTAATTGTCTTGATTCTAGCAAGCTCCTAATGCAATCCAAAGTCTCTTGTTGCGGGATGCATGTATAGAGAGACTCAACGTCGAAACTCACCAAAAGGTCGGTCTCGACATTGAACTCTGTCTCCGCAAGGAGACGCAAGACATCTCCGGTGTCTTGAAGATACGTGGGTGTCTCCCTGACAATTGGTTTGAGAAAAAAATCAACAAAAGTGGATAATGGCTCGAGTAAGGAGCCAATTCCCGAAATGATCGGGCGTCCAGGAGGCGGTCTCTTCTCCTTGTGAATCTTTGGCAGACAATAAAAGTACGGTACCACCGATGTGTAGTACTAAGGTACCTCGCCTCTTGGGGTGTGATCCATCCTTCACACGATGCTTCTTCAGTGAGGCTCTTGATGTCATTAGAGACCCTGTTGGTAGGATCTTCTGTGAGTCGACGGTAGGCCTTGGAATCACTAAGTTGGCGTTTGCACTCATTGTGGTAAATGTCAGTGTCTTGCAGGACAATTGCTCCGCCTTTATCGATGGGTTTTATAGTGATGGTTGTGTCCTTTGACAAACCCATGAGTGCCATCCTCTCGATCCTGGCCCTCTACCACATGCATGGCCTCTTTGGTCACTGAGTTAGTGGTACCGCAAGGACTGAGCGGGTGAAGAGCCTGCGATGATGATGATGATGGGAGCGCGAGTATGTCGATAGCCGTAGAGATATGGAGACTCAGCACTATATGTGAGACTTCTTAGTGGCAGATGGGGACTACATGATGTAGAAGGTGTCCTGTCCACGAAAAGGTGAGCCGTGAGGCCTGGGTGCGCCTCGGAGGGAGTCGATGGGCTGCTGCAGACTGGATACAAAAAGGTGACGCAGCAATTTAGACGAACGCAGTCCTATATAGTGTATCAAATTACATGTATATATATTTTTCCAATAGCAGGAATGTTTTTATAATCACTCAAATGTCCGGAATATAAACTATACAAATCGTTCTTTTAAATGTGAGAGGGAACGTGTATGAAAGGGCGATGTTATTCAACTCCACATTAAGATAGTAACAATTACCAAAATTAACATCTTCTTTTACTATCTTTTAGATGTAGAGCTTCAGGGTGCATTATGTCCCTGCACGTAGTGAAAAACACACTGGTGACAGAAAGTTGAGCTGCGAATATTCTTTGCAGTCACTCTCTCACTTCCTCTCTCCTTTGATAAAAAAATTACACACAATGTTAACTGCCTTTTTATCTTACAGGTTGTGTTTCACAAATTGGCGTCACCCCCCCCCAAAAAACCTACAAAGCTCTACGTTTGTGTATTCTGCGATGATGCTTGGCTATTGTGACAACGCCTGAGAAGCCTGCTTCGACACGTAATGCTCCCTCTTTGAATCACGCCAGTGGCACAAGGTGAGCAAGTAAGCTTGTTACCGAAACAACGACAAGTCATCTGTGAAAGGAGAGAGCGGGTAGTGTGCAGCAGCTTCACTGCGTAGAAATGTACAATTACCTCCGACAAGTGAGGATAGGTTACAGCAGTCTAAGGAGCAGATCTACAAGCCCCTTGTGCCACTTTTGTGTCACTTTTAACATCGGAAAAATGGCGCAAGGAGCTTCTAAATCTCCCTCTGACTTCCCAAGAAAAACACTCACCTCCGGACTCTGCGAGTCAATGAGGTGCAACAGTCTAGATACCCAATATTGACAACTCAACGCTATGCAGTGGAAATGCATGGGATCTAGTACTTTGGAAAAAAATAGCGCACAGACACCTCCTTACAGTGGAACTTGTTGTAATATAGTATCCTCAGTGTACAAAAAAATGAAGCTAAAATATACGTGTGCAGTTGTATGGACTATGCTATTACTAACTCTTTATACTATCTTTCAGATCACTAAACTGGACGGTGCACTATAAACCAGCACCTGCTTGGACACACAACGGAAGCAAAAGGTGAGCTACGAGTATATTCTCCAGTATTAACTGCTCCATCTATAACTTTCTCTCTCCCACGTTTTTATGTCGTTTTTTCTCTCTTTCTCTTTCTCACTCTCTCAGATCATTTCTCTTTCTCTTTTAAAGTTATGTACGCTGCTGTCCTCTTTGCCGTGTAGAACCAAAGCTGAATTCAAGTTGTGAATTCTGCTGGTTGCAGTGTTTACACAAGGTAAGCAGAGCGGCCTAGATATACAATGCCTCCAATTAAATGCATTAGAAATAAAAGAGCTTATTTATAAACCCTTTGCGCCACTTTTGCATCACTTTCAACATGAGAAAAGTAATACAAAAGTGTTGCAAGAGTCTTATAAATAAGCCCTAAAGAATATTGTCCGGCATAATGACTTAATCTCTCACCTAATTCTGTATTATCTCTGAATCATTTTAAAGACCTGTTGATCTGTAATGTAAACCTGACGCAGTAGGCACTTCCATACAGACACCACTTGAACGCGGGCCTATAAGACAAGAGAAATGTACCAAGCACACAGCACATGTAAAAATATGGAAATATTGTCAAGTGTTACCTTGACTTGTAATGTTTGACCTCATTTAGTCACATCGATCTAATTTTAAACACTAATTTTCTTTTTTGTTTTGCAGATTACCTACCGTACTTCTATTGGAGTCCATATCACATTTTGTTTATTATATTGTTTTGTTAAAGTTATGTTTCTAGTTCTTTATTGTATTGTTATCTTTAAGTTATGTTTCCAGTTATTTATTGTTGTTTTAATAAAAGTTAATTTTAAAAAAGTATATACGTCTTTTTTTTTGTGGGGTAGCGGTCCCCAATAGAAATGATATTTATAATTTGAAGTATAATTCTGAGACTAACTCTTTACCAGATCTCTCCCAGAGTCAATAGCTAAGACTAACGGTTCCTATGGATACGTTTTAAAACTCCTGCACAGTAACTTTTTCCATTAGCAACATAGTGTGGTGAACTACAAACCTCTGTGCTCACGTAACTGTTCCATGAACTGTGATTATGGTAACAAGCAGAAAGCCGTTTGGGAGTAGAGTTGAAAGGTACTGGCTGTACAAAAACAGTATATTTACCCTGGATCCTCTACAAGACAGAAAGGAAAGAAAAGTATAACAAAACACTGCGTACCAGATTTATAACCCCATGCGCCACTTTCGCGTCCAAGACCCCCTCCCATAGCAAACTTAGTTTGCATTTTGAATGACAGAGCAGTGAAATCTGTTCTCACTTTCAAAATCCAAACAAGATTGCATTGCCACATGCAGTTAGCATCTCCCCATGTGGAAAAGCAATGCTGGCTCCCGAAGAACGCGGGAAGCCGGTGGGACCATGGGGGCATAGTGGCTCCCCTCACTGTCCCCAACATTTTTTATAAGACCCGGGGGCTACAATCCCCGGGAATATTAAAAAGTACTGATAGAGGCTATTTTTTAACGGAAAAAGTAAAAGTTGCGCACCCAGCTCAGTGCAGCCCCCTGTTGTGCACGCCCTGAATGCACGACTCATAATCTGTAGGGTGCGCGACTCCACTGCCTTTGGTGCACAACTTCTACGTGTTTGGGACCCTGCATTACTTTTCCACAGCAGGAGCTACTAACATGCAGCTCCCCATGTGGAAAAGCAATCTGATTTATATTTTGAAAGAGAAAACATATTTCCTTGCTATGAGAGGGTGGGATGGGCACCCCAGGACACTGCAAAATCCGGCCCTCTAACAACACATTAAGCCCCGGGAAGTGGTGGTCCCCGGGGCTTTGGAGACCTTACAGCCCCCCCTCCCCATCCATGATTTTTTTTGTAGCCCAGGGGGGTAACGGGCCCTCGAGTCCTCCAAGGGAAGCCACGTAGTCCCCCCTCCCACAACACATAAACCCCAGAGGGGTGATGATCCCCGACGCTTTGAGGACCTTCAACTCCTCCCGCCACCATTTTTTTCTTTTTAGCCCCGGGGGGGTGAAGATTCCCGAGGCTGGGGGGCCCTTCTGTGCCCCACATACAATTTAATAATTTTGCCCCCGATATTTTACCCCCGGAGACAAATTAATAAAAAAAACGTGTTTTATTTTCTTTATTTTAAGGCATAGTCCACGCACCATGCACGCACCAGCCGTTTTTTCTTTTGTTTTTAAAAAGGGGAGCCTTGGGGGTATATATATCCCTCCCTCCCCCTTTCCCCTACCTCCCTCTCTTTCTCTCTCTTGAAACCTTCCTGGGTCCTCTGCAATTAGCATTGGGGAGTTGGGAAAACTGATAAAAGACCACGAGCAGACTTAAGCTTTCAAAACCAGCCTAGAAGCGCTCCAGCCTACCAGGGAAATGCCTGGTGTAATAATAAGCCTGGCTGGCCCTGTTTGATGCCCGCTCTGGCTTGTGCTTTTGATTCTGAATAAAGACTGATGATGACTCTGAGAAGCGCAGGAGGAAGGTTCCATTTTGACCACAGCATTTGACTGTTGACCAGAGTGAACACTTGTAAGAAATCGAGGAATACTGCAAACATGGGTGGATGTTACTTGGCAAAGGTTGAAGATCAGGTCTGTTGTGGTGAGCCCCATTGTTAGGCCTGACACCATTGGCGTGGGTCTCCCTTCCATTTTTGCTGTTGCCTCATGGGTTTTTGCTGGAGTTAGATGCTTTGGGCACTGTGCCACTGCTGTCCAGTGCCACAGTGCGAGTGCTCCCTACTGTAAATTGATGTATTGATTAGTGGTTCCAATGTTTGGATATTTGGTTTACTTGTCAGACCCTAGTACAGTGCACTGTGTGTGCCCAGGGCGTGTAAATCCAGATGCCGCTAGTGGGCTTGCAGCACTGGTTGTGCCACCCATAGAAGCGGCTTTGTAAAAACGTGTCTAAGGTCTGCCATTGCAGAGCCTGCGTGCAGTTTGGTACTGTCATGCTGACTGGGCAAGTGCACCCACTTGCCAGTCCATAAACCTTCCCTTGACTTCATATTAGTCACCCCTATGGTAGGCCCAAGGGCAGGGTGCATTGTAAGTATAAGGTAGGACAAGCCCTGATGTGTATGGCAAGTCCTAATAGTGAATTACAGCCGTTTTCGTTTTTCACTATTGCAAGGCTACCTGTTCTCCATAGGCCAGAATGGGCTGTTAGAATTATTACATTTTATAATCCTAACTGACTCAGAGAACATGGTAGAAAATCGAGTTTAGTATGCCTGGACTCAGAATGATAAAATACATCTTTTAGTAAAGTGGGTTTTAACATTCTGTGTTTGCAAATATCACTTTTAGAAAGTAGGTATTTGCTTGTCTAACTATCCAAAGCCTACCTCTGCTAGGTTGTGTATTCCTTTGTCTGGTTTTGTGAGTGACAGGGCTGGGGCATTCCGGGAGACAGGCTGGGGCAGCCTGGTGGTGAATAGGGAATCTGCATCTAGAGGGAATGAGGAGTTGCACCTGGGACCTGACTAGGGCTGGGCCTTCCCTCTACAATGCCGGCTCCACCCACTGTGGTGTGTCTGATATCTCTGCCCTGCACACTGAAAGATGAGAAGGAAGACTGTCAACAAAGTGCACCAGGACTGTACTTGCCTTCCACAATGCAGGCTCCACCTCCTGTGGGTTGTCTGATGTGCCTGCCCTGCGCTGTGAAATAAAAGGAGAAGTCTGGTAAACAGAGTGCTTCAGAACTGGCTTGAACTGGGCACAGACCACTCTCCCCTCAGAGAACAAAGGATTTTGGGGTATAAGTATTTGGACCCTGATCCCAAGAAATTAGATCACTTCTGGACTTACAAGATGAAACCTCTACTGAGGAGAGGAACCTGAAGAAACTGAGGAGTGACTATTCCCAAGCTGAAGTACTGCGTGCGGGATTGGCCTGCAGTGGTTACCTTACTGCTAAAGAGAGGAGAAAAAACTTTGTGGACTTTACTTTCACTTGTGCAAAAGATCTCCAAAGGGCTTGGAAGAGAGCTTGCCCCCTGACCAAAGCCCCAGGACCAGTGGACTTTACCAGCCTTTGTGGATTGCTGCTGGAAACGTTGTTTCAGTAGCTACAGAGGCAGGGAGCTGTGACCGACTCTCACGAACGGCCCGGTGTCCTGTAGGCACCGCATCAAGCAACGTCCGCCTTGAACAACGCAAGCTCTGTGCTCACCGACTCCGTCCTGATGCCGTCACAGAGCCGTAGCCTGCACCGCGACTGGTGGACACCGCGATGTGCAACGTCTCGCTACACCGACTCATACTGGTCTGACAAAAGTGGTCAATACTGCTGACTCTGAGTCCTGTGACCGCACCAGAGTTGGGCACCGCCCGACTCGCACCACTGTCCGGACTGATTGACACCAGCTCCCGAACTCCGGCTCTGCCGCCGCAAGCTACAAGCACCGCATTGAAGCACCGTCTCGCCCTGCAACGCACGCCTTAGGTCCACTGACTCTGTCAACGGGCCGCTGCCTGCACCGCATCAAGGGACAACGCGTCCTGCAACGCTTCCTTTCTGCACCGCGACGAACACCGGAACATCCGTGCCGGCCGCCCCAAGTAAAAGGTACTGTGACTGATTCTGTTGACATTTGAGTGGGCCCACACCGACGCGGTCCGTTGGATTTACTAGACTCTGTGTTATTTTCAACAATGCTGTAGCCGGACCAGGCTACCGACTCGCAAAGAACCTTGATTTAAGCCTTTTAACAAGAACTCTTGAAATCTAATAGTACTGTGGATTACTTTAGTGGTTTATTGGTCTTGTGGTAACTATATAAAAGAATACTTCTTTTTTATATAAAACCTTGTGTGGTGTCCATTTGTAGTGTTGTCAATGGGTTATTGTATGTGGTCACAAATGCTTAACTTACAACGCCTCTGAGATAAAGCCTTGCTGCTTGTGCCACACTACCAAGGGGGTGAGCAGGGGTTATTTTAGGAGTGTAATCCCCTTATCCTGACTAGAGGAGAGGGTCCCTATTTGTCACAAGTACCTACCTGTGCCAACTAGAGACCCCCAATTCTAACACCCATGAATGAACAACTCCGGATAAAAAGTGGAATCCTTCTCTTGTAGTTGCAAATACAATTCAAGCCCAGGAAGCGTAGAGGACATTTTGTTCCAGTAGCTGTACCATGAAGCATCAAATGGGCAACTGTTGAGATAGCCAAATGGAAACTGTACACATTATAGGAAGAACATTCTATATGGAGTAGAAACCTGCGTAAGCATAACTATAATAGAAAGATGCATAGCATTACAGAATATAACACCTTCCTTTCCTCAAAAGAACACAGAAAGGATAAAACGGAGCTCATGGATTGGAATAAATTGTCTCAGACCCCCGGGGTGAAACCTCAAATTGTGATACCTTGGCATTATAATTACTCAGAAGTTAGCTGATCTCCCTACTGTTAATTGAAGGAAGATTAGCCAGGAGGTTGGGAAACTTTTGACTAGATGGGCAAATCTCCCTCTTAATTCATATGGTAGGGTTAATTTAATTAAAATGATTGTCCTCCCAAAAATCACTTTTCTTTTTAATAATATACCTCTTTCATTTGATAAGAATGAGGTAGCTAAGTTACAGGGCAAGATTGAAAGTTTTATATGGGTGTCAAAAGGTTCCCGTATATCATGGCAAAGGCTGAGGAGAAAGTTGGAGAAGGTGGACTTGCTTTGCCAGATCTATGGGTTTATGCCCAAGTGTTTCATTATAAGAATTTCAGGATGGTACTAAATAAGCCAGATGATTCTGCATTAGGTACTATCTATGGAGCAATGTTTAGTGATTTGGGGGATGAACAGGAGCAATTTCTTATTCAATATGGGGACCTACATCATTTTTAAAAGGTTAGGCTTAAGATCATATTATAGGCTGTGAAGAACTGGGTTTATATGCAAAATAAATTGGGTGTACCTAATTATTCTGATAACTCGCCGATTTGGGGTTCCCCAGGCACTCCAGAATGTCTGGATGATGTGTTCAGCCTACCATTGAAGCAGGTGGGTATCTCTCGGCGGGGAGATTTAAAAATAGGAGCGGATCTGATTACGTGGGAATCTTTGACTTTATGTACTCATGGACAACAAACTAGATTCAAATATTATCAACTTTCTGCTTGGTGGGCTAGGCAACATTGGGAGGAGCAAGAGGATGATGCCTGGCTAATTCAAGCTATGAAAATAGGGCAAATCAATAAAGAAGTGGCTTTCTGGTATCCTACATTGATTGAAGCAGAGGATGACATTAATCAGGATATCTTAAAGCTTTGGCAAAATATTATGGAAAATATTAATTTGAGTGAGGCATGGTTGGGCTCCTCTGCATTGCTCCGAGAGTCAGTTAAACCTGCTTATCTTAAGCGTAATCATCTTTTTACTCTTTATCGGGTTTATTGGTCCCCTGCGAAGTTGAGGAAACTTTCTGGAATTCAGTATGTTTGTTCAAGATGCCAAGACCCCCTTGCAAATGATTGTCATATGCTTTTAACTTGCCCAGTGATTACTAAATTTTGGATTGATATATGCAAATTTTTGACGGATGTTACAGGAATCCAGATAAAAGTAACACCGTTACTAATATTTTTTGGACTAAGCCCAAATAGTATTTTGGCTTTAAATAAAAGGGCTAGATTAATTTTTTATGTTATATTATTGGGTAGATGAGAGATCTGTAAAGCTTGGAAATTGGCTGTTCCACCCCTTTCTCTGAATGTAAAAATAATATTATACATACAAGCCAACTAGATATGGCATGTGACCCTAGAAGTCAAGAGAAAGTACGGGCCATGTTGGTTGATTGGTGTCAGAGGAATGGGGTCCAATGATTGTCAATAAATAGTTGTGCGTTCTGGTCCCCCACATGCCATGTGTGTGAGGTGTAGGAGTGAAAGCAGCTACATTTCTTGTGTGGAAAGACTCTGTTTCTATCCGGCCCTCAGTAAAGGAAATGGAGTATAGCCTACAAGTTAATTGGCAAAATGAGGACCAAAAAAAAAAAAAAAGAACACAGAAAGTAACAATGCTTAAACACTCATTTGGAGAGCAAAACTTTTGAAGAATAAAATCATGAAGCATGGTGGATAAACTGAGCACCCTTTTATCAGCTCTGGGAACACACATGCCGGATTTGCAACAGTAATACGGGCAACCCATTCTTGTAAATCAACCACATTTTCAAGACCCTCTTAAGCAATCCTAACATGTGCAGGTTAATTTCCTATTGACAAGCCACAAACAGGCAGATAATTAACCCATGCATCAGGTTCCTTACTAGAATAGGCACTCATTAAAAATGTTTTCTTGGTCAGGTTTCAACTTAAACACAAACACTTTATACCACCACCTTGGTCCCCCAGAAGGACACACTTCTCTCAACTTTCTGTATTTGCACAGGGTCCGAAAACATTGAATCACCTTTCTCAACCATATAAGGTTTCATTATGAGGACTGAATTCCCCACTTCTAAGTCCTTGCTTTTGACTCCCCCTTTCGTCTTCAAATACAATTTGGCTTGCTCTTCTTTATTCATAGCATGTTCTCCAATTTCTTTGTCACATATGGAAGTTAACGCAAACTTACTTTCATTCCACTTGGTAGATAAAGCAGTGACACCCTCACTACCCCTTAAAATGGGCATTGACAGAATGGGAAGTTGACAAGTAACTCTAAACTTTGAGTCTGCATTTAGATCTTGGTGTACGGGTCACTCAGTCACAACGATGATGGATATCCCTTCTGCTGAAATATAAGTCCCATTATATCCTATGGGATTTATATTTCTGTGGACGGGATATCCATCACCATTGTGACGGAGTAACCCGTCCGCCGAGATCTAAATCAGGTCTTTTGTACCCAAATTACTTTTTCATGTACAGCCTGGATGTGAGAGCAGTTTGTACACCTTATTTAAGAAACTTGTTAAACCTTTCCACAAGTCTGTTGGTATAAGGATGAAATAATGGCATTTTCTCCTGTTTTATACCGTACAATGTCAGAAACATAAACAAATTCTCAAAAAGAAAACTGGGCAGTACAGCAGATCGAATAAATAACCATTAATTGGTAGGCCACTGTAGAAATTACCTACAAAATGAAAACTATATATTCAAATTTTTGCCATGCTGTTGGGAACAGTTCTCATGAAATGAACAAATCGCCCGCCAGATGAAAATCAGAATCCTTTAATTGCAGCTATAGATTCGGATACAAATCAGGCCCTCAAGGAGTAGAAGTGATGGGGGTCCGATTTACCATATTTTCACGCAGCGCAGTGCAGCAGCAGCAAATGCTGCTCTGTATGAGAAGGAGAGAGCAGGAAAGCGTCATATTTACAGAAACATGGCACTCTGCTTCCCTCTTCCTAGCACTGGCAGAGAAATGTGCTGCAGTGCACCAGGGACAGACCTTTGAACCATAGTGCAAGGGTATCTCCATGAGTTTAGCGTAGGTTTCCTACTGGAAGGATACATTTCGCGTACAAAAATACCATGCTGAGACTCACTTTAAACCTTTCCCACTTTACAAGTGTGCTGTACAGAGCTGCACACATGCAAAGTTGGAAAAGAAAGGAGAAATTGAAGCATTTTTCCGTGATAGCTTCTGGTTGAAGTGGGCACTATTTTCTGATGCTAAACTTTGCCTACTTTTTTAAGTAAATAGGGCTTACCGTCAGAAACCTGGGTGGTTGCATGGGAATGCCCAAGCACCACACATGGTATGCCCCCTTGGTGCTAAGAAATTGAAATCAGTGGCAAGAGCTGCTTTGTGCTACTTTCAAGTGAATTTCCAGGACGAAACAAGTTGAGCGCTGCAAAGTAAATTAGTTGCAAACAAATTGCATCATTTTGCATCTCTTTTGTGAAGCAAACACACATTTAAATCTTAGTAAATAGACCCCTCACTTCCAGTTGCTGCACTACCAAGCGTCAAATAGGCAACTGTTGAGATGAGAAACTGGAACCTGAGTATATGATAAAAGGCCTGAGTAAACATAAATCAAACAAGAAAACATGCAAAGGATAAACAAAGGAGGGCGGGAGCACAATAGCCAAATCCCAGCAGTCAATTTGATCTAATACATCATGGTAAAAGCAGGGCATGATAACACTTCAGCAGTAGTCTTTAATTTTTCACCCTTGTTGGCACAGCCTGGGCTGTGTAACTCTAGGCACGTGTTTTGAGATTTATTCATTCATCAGTAGAGAGAAGCAAGTCGTTTTGGGGATGCTGAATAGAGTACAACACCTCCCCTGAAACCTCCTCCGAATTGGAATCAGAAAGTGATTCTCGTTGGCCCAGGAGGATAGTTGTTTCACCATGATTTCACTGGAGATTAAGCTAATCAGACTAAAAGCGCAGAGTTTGGAGATGCTGAAGCTTTTGTAGATTGGCAATAGTAAACTTATTTTTCATGCTTCTGGGAAGTAGGTGTTTATGGCAAAGAGTGTAAAGACTTTTGAGAGAAGAGGTGACCACCAATCTATGAAGCAGATGAAGCACTCAACTGGAATCATATTGGGTCCTGTCGCTTTAATGTTTTTTAGTCCTTTTATCAACTCTGATATTTCTTCTGGTGTGAACTAGATGATTTGTCCTCCTTGCAACCCATTGTTCTTTTCTACTCTTTAGGTGCTGGGCTGTCGATGGTGTAGTCAGTGCAGAATATCACTTTATAGTGGGCTATCTATGCTTCTGCTGGGATGCTGGGTTTCTTTATGAACCTGGGATTGAGTATCTTGAGCCACTAAGGTCCAAGAACACCTTGGTGTCATTGGTGGTGGAAGACTTGTTACAGAGAGACCATTGGCCCCTTTTTGTTTCTTTTACGTTGGTGACTTTTTTGTAACCCTCTTTTAGATGTTTGATGTCCTTGGCATCACATCACCTTATTGACTGTTGTAGGGCTGCTTTTGCTTTAGGCTGTTTATATTATGTTTGTGTGCTAGAGATATTTCTCGAGTGAGCCAAGGTTTGAGGCTTTCTATTAGTTCCTTGCAGGTCTTAATGTGTACTGTTTTTGATGTGACAAGGCAACCAGAATATATTTGATCTAGGGTTGATTGGTGTGGACTGAAGGCCCTCTGACAATAATTTGACCACTTCGTCAATTTTCACTGTTTTCCACCGAAATTCTTTTGTTTCTAATTTCTTTTTCTAAGAGATGGTGCTGTTACCTCTAGAGTATCACATGTCTAGAATGTGGTTTATGACTAGGGGGTTATGGTCATTCTCCAGATGCCAAGGTATGGTAAAGCCCTCTAGTTGGGTACAAGGATGTAGTCGATGATTCACTGGGCTCTGAAAAAGATATATGTTAGTGCTAGACCAGCGTTTGCTGGCATAATGTTTGCGGTGGACAGTAAGTTATTCTTGAAAACAATTTTTTTCAAGGATTTCTCCTTATCTCTGTTCTGGACCCCATGGAGAATAATTGGGGTGCACGTGCTATCCTAGCATAGTCATATTCTTCAGTTTCGCCTCTCCTTGCTCCTACTTTGGCATAGATTTTGCCACATTTTTTAGGCGACTCTCCGGCTCTCCACTGGTACGTATAAGTAAGTCAAGGATAGCATTAATCTTTTATTTGAGCCACTTGGCTGGTTCTGGATAGATGTAAATATTGAACATGATGTTTCCCAAGTAGGAGTATTTTCTTATCAAAACTGCCATGGAAAATGGTTGGTAATGTTCCACTGAAATAAGTTAGGTGCATATGTCTGTCTTACAGCTAATTTTAAGGCCTTCTAAGTTTCTCCCCAGGGTGTTTCAGGTGGCTTGGATTTCAGTAGTTACAGTGACCTCCGACCCTGCCAGCAGGTAGGTCGCACCCCAGCCGCCGGACGATCCTCCTGTGCAGCTGCCCTCTTGTGCCCTCGCTGCTGCTGACGCCCGGTAAGCTCTCCTGGGCGTGCCGCCCTTGTGTCTCGGTCCCCGGCTCCCCCGTGGCCTGCTGTTGCCATTTTATTCCTCTGTGCCCGTGTGCCCCCGTGATTGTTGCCATTTTATTCCTCTGTGCCCGTGTGCCCCTGTGATTGTTGCCATTTTATTCCTCTGTGCCCCTGTGCCCCGTGATTGTTGCCATTTTTATCCCTCTGTGCCCGTGTGCTCCCGTGATTGTTGCTGTTTTATTCCTCTGTGCCCGTGTGCCCCCGTGACTGTTGCCGTTTTATTCCTCTGTGCCCGTGTGCCCCGTGATTGTGCCCATCCTCCTGGGACTCCTCCCCCTGCCCTCCTTCCCACTGCTGCGTCCCTGCGGCTCCGCCCCCTGCTGCCCTATTTGACACTCTGCTCCCGCCTACCAGCTGCTCCTCCCTCCCACTACCCCTTAATCAGAGGCCGCACGGCGCTGAAGGGAGCGACGTCCTACCCTGCCAGTAGGTAGGTCGCCCCCCCAGCCGCTGTGATTGTTGCCATTTTATTCCTCTGTGCCCGTGTACCCCTGTGATTGTTGCCATTTTATTCCTCTGTGCCCGTGTGTCCCGTGATTGTTGCCATTTTTATTCCTCTGTGCCCATGTGCCCCGTGATTGTGCCATTTTATTCCTCTGTGCCCATGTGCCCCCGTGATCGTGCCCGTCCTCCTGGGACCCCCTGCTGCCCCCCGGCCCTCCTTCCCGCCGCTGAGTCCCTGCAGCTCCGCCCCCCGCTGCCCCATTCGCCACCCCGCTTCCGCCTCCCAGCTGCTCCTCCCTCCCACTTTGCCATTTATGGCAGAGTCCACGTGTACGCGCAGCATTCACGTGCAGTGGGTGCGCCGATTGTGCGCCGAAGGCGCGCCAAAAGCAAGCCCGTCTACACTCGTCTGTGCCTGGACCGTGCCCAGCGCCAGGACCCCTGGCCCTCGACAATGCCAGCCCACCCGATGAACTTACGACGACGCCACCCTACACACACTTAACACCGCCGGAACCCCGCCTGCTACCGAGCCACCCTGAAACGCACCCACGGTCCCTTCACCTGTCAAGCCTGCAAATTCACCTGCCTCCAAACCTGCACCGCACCCACCAAGACAAGCACCAGAAACAATCAACTCAAGTGCATCCTGCTCAACACCCGCTCCGTCCACAGGCACGCCATCGAACTCTGGAACCTCCTTGACACAACATCACCAGACGTCGCCTTCCTCACAGAAACCTGGATGAACGCCTCCTCAGCCCCCGACATCGCCATAGCCATCCTGGATGGCTACAAGATCACCCGGAGGGACCACGTCTACCAAACCGGAGGAGGCGTCGCCATCGTCCACAGAAACACCATCCGAATCACGACCAACTCCGACGACACCCTCACCGCCGCCGAGCACCTTCACTTCAAGATACACAACGACCCCAAGACCACCCTCAGAGGCACCCTCATCTACAGACCCCCGGGACTGCGCACACAATTCAGCGAAGCCATCGCAGACTTTGTCAGCCCGCACACCCTAACCTCCTCAGACTATATCCTTCTAGGGGACCTCAACTTTCACCTGGAGAACAACAATGACAGCAACACCGCCGCCCTGCTGGACAACCTCACCAACCTCGAAATCAAGCAACTGGTGAACACCCCCACCCACTACGCCGGCCACACGCTTGACCCCATCTTCTCCTCCAGCAAGCACATCACCTTCAGCCACTCCACCGGACTACACTGGACAGACCACAGCTGCGTCCACTTCAACTTCAGAAGAACCACGACCCACCACCACCCGCAACAGGTTCCCCGCAGAAGCTGGAGCAAGATCACCGCCGACCAGCTCACCACCTCCCTCGGCCAGAACCCTCCCACCAACACGACGGACCCCAACGAAGCAGCCCGCATCCTCACACAGTGGCTCACCAACTGCGCCAACAACCTCGCGCCACTGAAGAACCCTCCCAGCAGACCCGGTAGCAAGAAAGCCTTGTGGTTCACCAACGACCTCAAAAACTCCAAGAAAACCTGCTGCACCCTCGAGAAAGCCTGGCGCCACGACCAGACAATAGAAAACATGACAGCCCTCAAGAACGCCACTCGCAAACACCACCAGCTGATCCGCACCACCAAAAGGACAACATTCAAAGAACGACTGGACAACAATCAATCAATCAATCAATCATCGTATTTATATAGTGCACTACTTACCCAGAGGGTCTCAAGGCGCTGGGGGGGGGGGATCTGCTACTGCTCGAACAACCAGGTCTTGAGTTGCTTCCTGAAGGCGAGGTGGTCAACAACACCCACAACAGCAAGGAACTCTTCAGCATCGTTAAAGAGCTCTCCAACCCCAGCGCCTGCAACAATGACATCACACCCTCGCAAGATCTCTGCGACTCACTCGCCTCGTTCCTTCACCCCAAGATCGCCGACATACACAACAGCTTTGGCGCACAGACCACGCACCCAACCACCGAACCACCGCTCCCCACCACCATCCTCTGCACCTGGACCTCGGTCAGCACCGAAGACACCACCCGCACGATGAACACCATCCACTCCGGCTCCCCAACCGACCTCTGTCCACACCACATCTTTAACAAAGCCGACTCCATCATCGCACCCCAACTCCGAGACATCATCAACAGCTCCTTCGAATCCGCCACCTTCCCGGAGAGCTGGAAACATGCCGAGCTCAGCGCCCTCCTGAAGAAACCCACCACGGACCTCAAGAACTTCCGCCCCATCTCACTCTTCTCTTTCCCTGCCAAAGTCATCGAGAAGACCGTCAACAAACAACTTTCTGCCTTCCTCGAGACAAACGGATTCCTCGACCCCTCTCAGTCCGGTTTCCGAGCAAACCACAGCACCGAGACCGCCCTCATCGCAGCTACCGACGACATCAGGTCCCTGCTCGACAACGGGGAAACAGCTGCCCTCATCCTCCTGGACTTCTCAGCAGCCTTCAACACCGTATGCCACCGCACCCTGATACAGCGCCTCAGCAACACTGGAATCCAAGGACCGGCCTTGGAGTGGATCATCTCGTTACTCGCCGGTAGAACCCAGAGAGTCCGCCTCCCCCCGTTCCGTTCCGCGACCACTGAAGTCATCTGCGGTGTTCCGCAAGGATCCTCGCTCAGCCCCACCCTCTTCAATGTCTCCATGAGCCCCCTTGCAGCCATCGCACGCCAACACAACCTTAACATCATCTCCTACGCTGACGACACCCAGCTGATCCTCTCCCTCACCAACGACCCCGCCACCGCCAGAGCCAGCCTCCAGGAAGGAATGAAAGACGTTGCGGAATGGATGAAGCTCACCCGTCTGAAACTGAACTCAGACAAGACGGAAGTCCTCATCCTGGGACCATCCCCCTCTGCCTGGGATGACTCCTGGCGGCCCCCTGCCCTGGGCACCACCCCCAAGCCAACTGAACAGGTACGCAACCTGGGCTTCATTCTGGACTCCTCTCTTACGATGACCAAGCTAGTCAACGCCGTCTCGTCAACCTGTTTCAACACCCTGCGCATGCTCCGAAAGATCTTCCTGTGGATCCCCACCGAAACCAGGAAGACGGTCACCCAGGCCCTCGTCACCAGCCGACTGGACTACGGGAACACCCTCTACGCTGGAACCACCGCCAAACTCCAGAAAAGACTTCAGCGCATATAGAACGCTTCGGCACGACTCACCCTGGACATCCCCCGGCACAGCCACATATCTGCCCACCTTAAAGACCTGCACTGGCTCCCCGTCAGCAAGAGGATCACGTTCAGACTCCTCACCCACGTACACAAGGCTCTCCACGACATGGGCCCCAAATACCTCAACAGCCGCCTCACATTCTACACACCCACCTGCCAGCTCCGATCCGCCAGCCTCGCCCTCGCCACCGTCCCACGAATCAACAAAGCCACCGCCGGAGGAAGATCCTTCTCCTACCTGGCGGCCAAGACATGGAACTCCCTCCCCACCCACCTACGGCTGACTCAGGACCATCTCTCCATCAGCAAACAACTCAAGACCTGGCTGTTTGAGCAGTAGCAACTCCCCCCTCCTCCCAGCGCCTTGAGACCCTACCGGGTGAGTAGCACGCTTTACAAATTTGTTTGATTGATTGATTGATTGACATGGCCTTATGGTTCCGAGGTCGACAGTGAACTGGTCTCTCGCAAGGTAATAATACAGTGTGATTTCAAGAAAGAGATTAGTTCTGGATCAGCTATTTTGCTCGATATGTTGGTGATTTGTCATGAGATCAGGGACCAGTTTTTGCTTCTTATCCCTTTCTCACAGAATGGTATGGTATGGGGTGCTAGCTGGGATGAGTCTTTGTTCCCAAATGATGGGCTGTCAAGTCTAAGTGATAGTGGTCATGATGGTGGTGGTTGGCTCTTTCTAAGTGGCATGGTTGCTTTCTGGGCACATGCTTCCATTTAAGGGTTTCCAGTGTTATTTTTTCTGAGATAACAATGTAGTACCAATACACTTCATCTCCAGGAATCCAGCAACCTTTCCTATCAATCCTTGACTGAATGCTTGCCTTTGTCCCGATACGTTGCCAACCTGCCCTGTGATTAGATTTGGGCTATTCGAAAACCACACACATATACATACATATACGATAGTTGGTATGTACCACCGTGACTGTAAGTAGCCTTAAATTCCGATTGTGAATTTTAATGGCTTGGAAATGCAAAGAAATCTGTGTTTGTTGTTGAGTTTATAGTGGGCCTCCGATGGTTGCTTGTACTTGTAGGCTCTGCAAATATTTAGTGTGTTGTTGGTTGGCTTCTTGATGTGTGAGAGAGCTGTCTTCTTTTCACCACTGTCTAGGTGGTTGACTTAGGAGATAAAGATTGTGATGTCTGAGAAAGGACACAAGAGTAGTTGTGTTATTTCATGTAGCTGATCAATGATCGCAACACATGCATACCAGGTTGCAATCTTTATTTTCTGGCCACTTGGGTATCTGTAACCACCAGGTATATATTTTTTATGAGGACTGATTTTCCTTTGTTTATTTTTAAGGACAAAGAGATGATGTAGTTACTTCTGTCATAGATGTTTAGAATTCTTTGTTCAATGTGCTTGATGGAAGGGGCGTTTGTCACAGTACTGGATAACCTTGTGGAACTTCTTGCAAAAGATTTGTTTGGTGGCTACGCTCACCACTAGCCCACTTGCTCAATATGTGTTATAGGGGCAGAGAAGTTAATGATTTTGTTGTTGGGGCTGGAGGTTTTAGAATTTGTAGTTAGCTTCCCAGGCCTTTTCTGGTGGAACAGTTGGAGTATCTGGTTGGATAGAATGCTCACCAGGTTCTTGAAGACAGTTGTGTAAAAATCCTCTATTGGTTTGTTAGCCTTGTTTCTTTATTGGGTGCCCCAGGCTTCTGTTCCTGATGTTATTGTGCCTTGGCCTAGCTGGTATTTTTGTTTGCTGCCTTTGTTTTATGTGCTGGTGTAGTTCCTTTTGAGATAGGCTATTGATTTCAAGAGAACAACATTCTTTTGTTCAGTATTGTTAGAATGGCATAGTGACATTTTGCAGCCAGGCATAGGACCATAAGCCCTCATTTCAAGGTGGAGTACTGGCTTTCCATGCATGATATTTCCAGGGGCTGGGATAGATCCTGTATTTCTTGGCTTTGACTTAGTTTCAGTGTTCATGAGAATGTTTGACATTGGAAGCTGTTCCTAGCCTTTGGGTTGGGGTCCTCACTTTTAGAGTGTGCTATCTACTTAGGATGACTGTTTTGCTTAATCTATCTCTTTTTCGTTGTTACTTGTATCCTGAAAGCGCAGTCCATTTCTGTCTCATCTTAATTTTTTCTTTTCTCCCTTTGAAGTATTTGTTGAAACAACCATAAGCGTGTGTTGTTGGCTGGCATTGGTGTTTTGTAAAGACGGAAGATTTCAGTAATATTTTCTGCACTTTAGATTTCTTTGCTGTTTTTTTCTTTGTTCCTTGGCTTCTAGTCCCATTTATTTGTATCTGGGATTCATGATTTGCCTAGACGTTACTGGAATTTACTTACCATTCTATTTTGTTGGTTATTTCATTGTTCAGGCTTGTGCCTTTTGCAATCAACTGCATGATGGTTGTGGTACACAAACAAGGATGCGTAGTCCAGGTGTAGAAGTAGATCCCTCTTTATTAGCAAGTAGTTAGGTGGCAGGTTACAGGATAAGAAGATACAAGGAGAAACCCCAACAGGAGAGAGCTACCAGCTCCTCAGCCTGAGATGACCAACTGACAATCTCAACACAGTGAGGCACACCAACATTCCATGATGTCACAGGACATTCTCATAAAGTGGTAGAGAGGGAAAATACATAGAACCATTTACCACACATCCTCTTCCGTTAACAAACAACAGCAAGTAAGAAGTCAAGACGGAGCAGAAGGATTCAGAGGAGATCGTAGACACAAGAGCTAGTCAAAGAGACAATTGGAAAAGCAGGAAACTCAAGCATGAAAGCAGAAATAAAGGAAAATAAAAAGAGGCATGTAAAAAGATAAACATAAGATGCACAGATGAACTAAATGCAAATTACATAACATGCCCATCCACCCTCCTTAATAAAACAAGGCAGCGATCCTGGCAAAACAAGCAGGGTGTAACAACTTAATGACAAAATCAGTGCAGATGGAAATAAGCATAATAAGATGAACATAGCAACCTACACAGAAAAAAGGAAAGCCTTGCGATAAAGACACCAAGGAAGGCAATCTTTAAACTGTGGAACAAAACAACTCCCCAGAAAAGGGTACACCAGAGGAAAACTAACACCCCTGGAACAAAGTAGACAGTAGCCACACACAGACAATAGTGGCACAACTACACCAAGAGGTAGCGCTGACAACGCACCCCGACAACCCACATAGAGTGATGCAACTTAGACCAACACATACAACCTCCCCTAACAAAAGGGTACACCATTGAACAATGTAGAAATTGTTCAAGATAACATCACTAAATGGCGGCGCTGACAACGCACACCACCTTCCCCAGAAAAGGGTACACAAAGAAAACTAATCTTTGAAACTTTGGAGCAAAATAGTTACATACAAACAACCTCCCCTAATAAAAGGGTACACCACGTAAAAGTGCGCAACATAACTTCTCCAAAGAGTAACAACAAGACCCTAGGAAACAAAATGTAGGCACTGACTGGCACCAGAAACACAGGATACACAGAGCCTGTGAAACCAAAACAACAACATCCCCTATATACATATATAGGGTACACTATAAGACACAAGATGACCCTAGGAACCAGAATTGGCATTGAATGGCACCACAACCTCCCCTAAATAAGGGTACACCTTAGGGTTAAGATGTTGCCTTAGGAAACGAACACAGACACCACTACTGTGCAATGTAAAATGAACTGCACTGTATGAATGTCACGGTGCACACCTTCTTTCCTTCCAATTTCATTATGTTGGTCTTTTTTGTTAACTTCTGTCGCGTGCACGCGACAGAAGTTAACAAAAAAGACCAACATAATGAAATTGGAAGGAAAGAAGGTGTGCACCGTGACATTCATACAGTGCAGTTCGACATTTCTTCAGCCCAACTACCTCGGAGCACCCACCGTAAAAACTGGAAAAAACTGGATTAAAATTGAGTAAGGACTAAAAATGTCACAAGAGGGACAATGGTTCCATCATCTGTTCACAACAGCTTCCATAAGATTTATGAACATGCACGGCATACGGAGGAGGAAAAATGTTTTCATCGTTGCAATGTAAACAAGAACACGCAAATCTTGGGGATACATAACAAACACCTCGCATCTCGAGGCAATTGACCTACGTGAATTTAACATCTGTGGGAGGGCGGAGTATTAATGATGAATACAGGGTGGGATGATGAAAATCGAAATGTCAGTGAAGGGTTAAGGATGCCGGATATTTAGATTTTTACACGAACTGCACCATGGGTTTAGTAGGCAGTGATTTAGTGGGGAGGGTGTAACTGCAGTGCGCGAAGAATAAAAACAGACTAATTGCACACAGGTACAACAGATGGGCGGAAACAACTTTAGGCTTAAGTAGGTGGGTTCACAGTATGAAACCTAGGATTTTAACATCGATATGTTGCGGAAGCAGGCGAAAGAACGAGAATGGAGGCATTTTTGAGAACAGGTACGCACAGGTCATAGTGGTGAACCAGAGGGGGATTGTGCAGTTCACGATAGAACATTGTCATATGGAAGGAGGCACGCAGGGGAAGGAGCGTTGTAAAGTGGAGATGAAGGGAAAAAAGAAGGTTGGGAAGGTTACAGAACACATGGGGCCAAGCAGGTAGATGGGAAGGCATTGAGGGGAGTAATTGTATTCATGAAAATGTGTAGCATCACGCTGCGTTTATTAGCGGGAAAACGTTAGTTCATGAAACAGCAATGTTTTGTTATTTGTACTTGCGGTGTAATTGTAGTGAGTAAAACATAGACTAAATCATGTATTTTGCATTGTAGATAACCCCTGACGAAGGGCCAAACTAGAGGCCCGAAATGCATTGGGTAGACGAATCTCATGGACACGAACAAACTTACATATGCTATTGTGGCACAGAAGAAGGCTTGGATTAGCATTTCTGCCTCATTTAGAGTTCATCAATAATGTAAGCGTTCCCCCTTGTGACATGTGTAAAAAGATGAAAAAGCAAGAAGAATGACAAAAAAGTTTTTGATGATTGATATGGAAAATAAAGAAGAAGTAAACAAGTGACTTAAGTGGTGGCATATTTTGTAATGCCTTGAACATTTTTGCTGTGCACCCGGTCAGGAGTGGAAACACTCCCATTTACAGTGCAATGTAAAATGAAAACACACACAAATTTAAGAACAAATTGAACTCCAACACATGAATAAAAATGATGAGCTCCACACTTCCCAAAAGAGCAACACAAATTCGCCATATTAAAAACACACACCACATTCCAGAACAAGACTGTGTTAAATAACATGCAGTGATAAGTTAACTGCTACGAAAATAAATAAATGACATTAGCTAGCTCCGGTGAGCGATATCTCACCCGGGGTCTTCGTAGACAGCTCCAGGTAGGGAAGAACACCAAAAACATAGTGCGATGTAGATTAGGCACTTGCCATGTACCAATGAAGCATATAGCCATAAGGGAGAAAAGTCAGTTACAAAGTCCTTGGGAAACATGAAATCCGTGTGAAGAATGTACATCTGGCCTTTTATTTGTAATACGTAGCGTTTACGACCAGCAGGGGTCACTCGACAGGCACTGCAGGGCAAGCTGGAGCAGACCGGGAAGCAAGGCATTCTGTTCTTGGCCAAGACGTAACACCAGACGCAATCGTCCACACAGCTTAGAGATGCGCGCTGACTCCAGTCAAGATGGCGGCACGCAGGATACGCTGCCCAGGGTGGCTGTCGGCACGTTAGTGCTGGGCAGACAATGCGGGTGCCGTAGAAGCAGCTGAGATCGGAAGACGTCAGAATGGTCACTGAGGAGCTCCTCGCGACAACGAGGTAAGGACTAAGCGCATGACCAAGCTCGCGCACTCATTTTAAAAAAACAAAGTGACCGTTGAACTAGCGCGGCGAGAATGAGAAACCCAAACTTGTAAAAATAAAATATAACACACTGTACCTCAGCAGATGCGCACAACTTGCCTCTGTGTTTTTAGTTCAGCGCAACAGCCCGTTTAGCTCTTCACACTCGAGAACAGCTGACAAGGGGTGACTGTCGGTCTTCCGATGACAGCAGCAGTCGGCAATACATGAGCACAAAACATGAGTAAAATTCCACAAATGTCGGCGCTGTTGGCAATACACGAGCACCAAACCTCGATAAAGCTCCACAAAATTTCGGTGCAGACGTCCACGCAGGCCAAGTGGTACAGGCTTGAAACACGTAGGAAACACAAGGAACAGACCTTGACTTACAGATGAAAGACACACACGCCGATGGCTGTTGTGAAAGATACTGCTAGCGCTGGGCGAACTGTCAAGCTGCAAAAGCCATAGAGAAACAGTAGGGTGATCAGGCCAGATGAATCCCACGCGCTTTTGTGGCTGGAGATATTCAATTTCCAGATGACAGCAAGGTCGCAGTGGACTCTTTCACTTAGCAAAAGCCCAGGGTGCAGGCTGTCCAGGGTGAAGAGGACACTGGTGGGGTTTGCTGGGCGTTTCTCCATTTACAAAAGGAAATAAACTTACTTCTTTTAAATTTTGAACTTACTTCTTTTAAATTTTGCCCGGGTCCCAAAACAGTCCTTGGTTTCCTTAGTGCTCAATTGCAGTGCTCTTTATGCGCAGCATAGGTTAGTCCAAGAAACGTCGCCAAAATGTGGTACACAAACAAGGATGCGTAGTCCAGGTGAAGAAGTAGATCCCTCTTTATTAGCAAGTAGTTAGGTGGCAGGTTACAGGATAGGAAGATACAAGGAGAAATCCCACCAGGAGAGAGCTACCAGCTCCTCAGCCTGAGATGACCAACTGACAATCTCAACACAGTGAGGCACACCAACATTCCATGATGTCACAGGACATTCTCATAAAGTGGTAGAGAGGGAAAATACATAGAACCATTTACCACAATGGTCAGGAAAAGTAGGGTGTGTTTGGTAAGCTGCGTATGTATCTGTTGAGATGATGACATGCTTGTGATAATGGGTATACCAGGGGCCGTATTACACTATGCAGCACATTTTCCATGTTTGAGCTAGGCGCACCTTTCAAAAGGTGCGCCCCGTACAAACAAGGAGAGTGCAGCATATTATATTGGATGCGCTGCCTCAGGGGGCAGCGCATTCAATGAAATATAGAGCGGCTTTGAAGCAGCCACTCCCTGTTTCACTGTGCGAGGGGCACTTTTAAGGGAGGTCCCCTTGCAGGTCGGTGCAGTGAGTGAGTGCACCCACCTGCAAGGGGATGTCTAGGAGGTCCATTGGACTCCTTTCCCTACCTTCAGAGGCTGCCATCAGGGGGCGCACTGATAGAGCGCCACCTTTTCAGTGGTGCACTGTCAGTGCGCCTCCTAACAGCTTCTTTGCCTCTGCCCCCACATCTATAATACGGCGCGGGCGCAGAGGCAAATATATTCCTTCATTTGCATGGGGACACACCACCATTCAAATGAGGGAATACCCTCTGATGATATTGCTGGCGCTAAAGGTGCGTCCGCTCTATCAGTATCACAGCCTCTTCTGTAATACCAAAGTGCTGCTGAGGTGTGCAAAGCGAGCGCAATCGCCCTGTTGCACCCCCGGGGCACTTTTTATGATAGGACTCCAGGTCCATAACTGGGAGTACTTTGGTATACAACAATTTGGTAGTTCCACCATTCGTCGTATTGTTGTGTTTGCTATATTTGTCATTTTTATCATGGTTGCTTTGCTTGTTTCACTCCATGGGCTTCCTGGTTGCTTTATCCCTGTTGAGTACCTTTATCATCCTTTTTGGCTGTCTGTTCCAAGATTTTAGAATATTTCTGCTATTCTGATCTCGGTCTGTATGGTCGCCCTTTTGGCAAGCTCAAATCAAGTGATGTTTTCTATAGGCTGTAGGGGTTGTGTGGGTTTCTCAGGTATTCTTAAGCTTGTCATGGCTGGGATTGCTGATCTTGATAGTCCTGGGGGAGCCTGTTGTTGTGCGGGCTGTCTTTGATATTGGTGTTGTGTGTGTATTAGATCCTATGGGGATTTTTTTAAGGTCACTGGCCTTAAGCAGCAGCTGGCGGAGCATGCATATGCTCCCCTTTGGTAGTCTGCTGGAGGAGCCTGTTGTGCAACAGAGTGGATGGGTGTTTGTTGCTGGGATGTCGTTTTTTTTATTTCATTTATGGTCAATTTCGCTCTGCTGCTCTTGGAACTCCTTCTTTGTTGGGGTTGGACCTTGCGAACTAACATGTGCTGCCAGGCTGAACTTCTCTTAGATCTTGTTGCACCTTTTCTGGGCCTTGTCAGGCCTACCTAGGACGGTCCTCCCAGGCCCCTTCCCGTCCCTGAGGTGAACTGGGTGCAGTTGACGTATACACTGGGCCGTGCAAAAATCTTGCGGACACTAACTCGGTTCGCAAAGCAAGGGTAACCCTCCTTAATGGTATATACCCCAAAATCGAAACATCCCAAATTTGACCTCAACTCGACCTCCCACGATTTACTGAATTGGAGACCATGTTAAACCTCACCCTCATGAGGTGATTTGTCCCCTGCACCTCCCGAAACATTCAAATCAATCAAAATACAGCTCATTAAAAGGATTACATTGAATGAGCCCAATCAATAATTGAGTTCTAAATCAATAAAAACTTAAAGGGCTTTATTATAAAGTTCAAAAATAAGCAGGATAGAGTTTGCCAAGAAAGTTTTCAGATTCAGAGTTATAGTGAGTATGGAAAGGTCAGAATATGTTCAAAGTACCAATGGGCATCAAAATCAGAAAATAAATGGATAGCATCCCTAGTAGAACAAGAAAGTCTTTTCTCTCACCCCCTAAATCGTTGTTGAATAAATCAACATTTTTGCAGATTCATCGTGATGTGAACAAATGTATCATTTCTTCCACAAATAAGAGCAAATGAAAAATAAACATCATTACCTGAACATTAAGGCGCCTGCCCATTTTCTTGAATAATTATTCAGCACTCTCTATGGTAATGTAATGCAGAGATGTTCAAACAAATAAGAAACATTGATAATAAAACTTTCTTCAAATGAATAAATCCAGTGAAGAAACGTAGGATGTAGTTACATGTAACAATTTAAAATCCGAACTGCGGTGAGCAGAACAATAATAGATGAAAATAAAATATTATGACTTCTGCTTGACTGTGTACTGCGGAGCCTGTAGGGAGAGGATGTGTGCAGGGGAGGAAGTATAAATGAGTAATGGAGATAACTTCCATCTTGTTCAAGCTAGCGTTAAACACAGAAATGTGGCATAACACACAAGTATATATACTTCTACACATCATAGGAAATTAGTTTCAAAATCAGTTAAATGTAATCAATCTGCTGATGTGAAATTATGTGTGTAAATGCATATTGCACATTATTAATGGTGCAAAAAAATATAAATCTACACAACACTTCTACAGTACAGTCAGACCAACACAGTTGCACGGCACAGAGCGATCTGATTGGCTGGCTGCACCATTAAGAGAAAGGCTGCTACTGCCATTAAAGGACACAGGGACTTGGTCCCTCTATCGTGAATTGTATCACAAAATGGGAAAGAAAGGAGTAGCGGGCAATGTGACACCCTGGTCCATATGGTGGGGTCCCAGAGGCACCCTGTGCGGGCAAAATAAAAAAACAAATTCAACTCGCCAGTCTAGCAGTACTTTTGCAGGACTTACTGTTGAGGTCCTGTGGGTGTTCCACCAGACCCAGCCCGGTCCCCCATGTATTCCCAGGAAAGTACAGTGGGAGTAAAGCAGGACTGGAAATTTAACAAAAAAATAGCCCTGTGCCTGAACCCATACCCCGCACAGCCATGGCAGCGAGTTGCTGGTCTACTGTGAGGTTAACGCCGCCAGAGGTGTATTGGGTGCAGCCAGGCCCTATGTCAAACCCCTTGCTAAGATGGTCAAAGACCATGCACAGCAGTGGGTTGGCTGCCCGCAGGGGGTAAGTTCAGGCTCTTCATCTAGGAACTGCGTCCAACTCGGTGACTAGGGACCGAGGTGCTACATGACACAGCCTATAGAGACATTATAGGTGGCACCTTGTCCGTTACTTCCAAGTGAATAATGGTTCCACTGAGTCTAGGGGCATGGAATTGGATGCCATGAAAGTGGTCATGAGAGGGCTGAGATCTGTGAGGTCTTGCACAATACTACGAGACATTATATCCTCCACCCCCAGATCCTCCGTTGGAGAGCCTTTCGGCCTACAATGCTCGGGCCATCCTCCCTCACATGAATCCCCTGCAGTTCCAGGAACTCGAGCAGCTGCTTCAAATAGAAGAGATTCAGGCAGCAGCGAGGCAGATGGCTCACAATAAAGTCCTAGGCACTGACAGATTTCCCATTGAATGCTATGTCACATTGAGGGCCACTCTGGCCCCCGGCTGCAAAACATTGGGGCAGGCTTCCCAATTCTCTATCTCGGGCCTTCCTTGTGGTGCTCCCTAAGGTTGGTTGGGACCCCCTAGAGGTGAGCTCATATTGGCCCCTACCAATGTTGAACATTGATTATAAAGTAATTAGTAAAATGTTACCCACTACTCCAGATATTGTGCACACTTCTGGTAATATGTGTAGGTTGTCTCACATCATGGGGACAGTCAAGGGGTCTGCAGGGCTCCCAGTGGCGGTCTCTCTTGACTTTGAGAAAGCTTTTGACACCTCAGGGTAGTCCTATCTTTTGTCTGTCTTGGAAACCCAGAGTTCTTGGGGTGGGTTTGACTGCATTCCCTCACCCTTGCATACACCGGCATAGTGACGCTTCTACCCTCATTTATGGCACACTGAATTCCTAGCATAACGTTGCATACTGTTTGCAGAATGAGCAGGATTGCCACAACGATAGCATTTTAGTCTTAAAAACGTGCCCTCTTTATTACCACTATTCCGTTTCACTTCACTCTTAGCTTTCTCTCCCTCCAGCTTTGCTTTCACAGCAATTTCCCCTACAACTCCACACACAGCAGAGTCATTTGCATCCCTCAGGTGTATGTGGAGATATGATATATGGCTATGTCTCCCCTGAGATAAGCATACATTCTTTGGCAGCATAGTGGAGTCGCCATCCCCCTATTATTCCATTTTAATGCATTATTTATGTCATAGCCATGGGAGGTTTGTAGCTCCCCAACCCAGAGGCTCAATAGCATCAGCATCCAACCCAGGCCCCACATCTCCCCCCGTCAATTAGCCAATCTGCAGTGCCCCAAAAAACAACCAAATAAAAAATAAGACAAGAACTCCCGATCCTTTGGCTTGGACGGTAGACAGTCAAAATATCGAGTTGGAAATATCGACCTACCATAATATCGAGTCTGAAATATCGAAGGAGCATAATATCGAAGGCAAGAATATCGTAGGACAGAATATCGACCCAAGGTAAGTAATATCGAAATACTTAATATCGATGTAAGTAATATCGAAGTTAGTAATATCGATAGCATATATATCGATGTTAATAATTTCGATGACACTAATATCGATATTTGTATTATTTTATAGTTTTTTATTATGTATGTGTTATATGTTTAATTTAAGTATTTAAAATAATTACTATTATATGTGTATACATTTTCTATAATAATATAGAAATTTATAAGGAAATTTGATGTTTTAGTACCGGAGCGGGTTGTGGGTTTATAGGGGAATAGGGTGGGAAGTAATTTAATTATGGTAAGTTGATTAATAATTAGTAGGATTAATTAATTAATTATAATTATTTGCTAATTAATATTGATTAATTGGGAAATAATTAATTGATTAATTGATATATATTTTCTGTAGCGGGATGTGGATTTATAGGGGAATAGGGTGGGGAGTAATTTAATAATAATTAATTAATTAATATATGTTTTTAAATATTTATAACTAATTAATTGGCAAGTAATTAATATTAATTAGTTAATTAATTAATATAATTTTGTACATATTTTAAATTAGTAATTAATTGGTAATTAAATAATATTAGTTAGTTAATTACATTATTAGAGTAATTTATTTATATATATAATATTTAGTTACTGTTAATTAATTAATTGGGGAAAAATGATATTAATTATTAAATTATATTAATTACAGCTTATGTGCTAATATATTTACTTTATTGTTATTGTTAATTAATTATTAATTGCTAATTAAATAATATTATTTAACTTTGGGTTAAGGAGTATTTTTAGGGTTCAGGGTCATTTTTGGGTTTTTGGGTAAAGGGGTATTTTGAGTGTTTAGGGTCAGTTTTCAGTTTTTGGGTAAAGGGGTATTTTTAGGGTTCAGGGTCAGTTTTCAGTTTTTGGGTAAAGGGGTATTTTTAGGGTTCAGGGTCAGTTTTCAGTTCATGGGTAAAGGGGTATTTTTAGTGTTCAGGGTCAGTTTTCAGTTCATGGGTAAAGGGGTATTTTTAGGGTTCAGGGTCAGTTTTCAGTTTTTGGGTAAAGGGGTATTTTTAGGGTTCAGGGTCAGTTTTCAGTTCATGGGTAAAGGGGTATTTTTAGTGTTCAGGGTCAGTTTTCAGTTCATGGGTAAAGGGGTATTTTTAGGGTTCAGGGTCAGTTTTCAGTTCATGGGTAAAGGGGTATTTTTAGGGTTCAGGGTCAGTTTTCAGTTTTTGGGTAAAGGGGTATTTTTAGGGTTCAGGGTCAGTTTTCAGTTCATGGGTAAAGGGGTATTTTTAGGGTTCAGGGTCAGTTTTCAGTTCATGGGTAAAGGGGTATTTTTAGGGTTCAGGGTCAGTTTTCAGTTCATGGGTAAAGGGGTATTTTTAGGGTTCAGGGTCAGTTTTCAGTTCATGGGTAAAGGGGTATTTTTAGGGTTCAGGGTCAGTTTTCAGTTTTTGGGTAAAGGGGTATTTTTAGGGTTCAGGGTCAGTTTTCAGTTCTTGGGTAAAGGGGTATTTTTAGGGTTCAGGGTCAGTTTTCAGTTTTTGGGTAAAGGGGTATTTTTAGGGTTCAGGGTCAGTTTTCAGTTCTTGGGTAAAGGGGTATTTTTAGGGTTCAGGGTCAGTTTTCAGTTTTTGGGTAAAGGGGTATTTTTAGGGTTCAGGGTCAGTTTTCAGTTTTTGGGTAAAGGGTAAGCATGAGCGGATTTTGCGGATTGGCAATCCGCGAATTTGCGGATTTGCGAACTCGCAATCCGCAAAATCCGCGAATTCCCGCGAATTTGCGGATTTTTTTTTTTTTTTGTGTTCGCCCGTGTTTCTGCCAGTTCGCGAGGGTTTTTACAATTTCGCAATTTGCGAACTTACCTGTCGGGTCGCAAGTTTTGCGAACTTGTTGTTTCTACGTGTCCAACCTGTTTGGGACACTCTTCTTCATCACTGCCACTCTCTGTCACCACTGCCACTCTCTGACTACTCATGCCACCCTCTGGCCCACCCATGCCACCCTCTGTTTCATCACCACACCCTCTGGTTGTCCAGTGTACATTATTTTCGGCAAAGCAAAGCACACCTTCCCTGCCTCAAGTGACCTGAATTAATTTGGGGCTGATTAATGTGTCACAGAATATTTTTTTAGCTGGCACCTGCTTCCTTAGTGCGCCCTGATTAGTGATCTTTTGCACTTGCTAAGTGCTTTCATTGTTGCAAAATTAGTTACAACACCTGCCCTGCCCCAACTGACAATAATGAATTAGGGGCTGATTAATGGATTTTAACTTCCAGCCTGGCTCCTGCTTGTCTCCCTTAGCTGTAATTCATGACCTTTGTGGCATATGTGTAACTATTCTGAGGTTCAGAGCAGGGTCACATAATAGTTTCAACTGGCAACTGAACTCTGGAGGGGCCCCTCAGGAAGCACTACAGGAAATGGCTACTAATGATGTGCCTGAACTTTTGAACCTGGTAAGTAGTTACTTTCAGTTTTGCTTAGATCATATTTCTGCAATTTCGCACTTATTCGCGGGGCGCGAACTCACGCGAAGAGTGCGAGCAGTGCGAGCAAAATCCGCTGCTCGCGGATTTGCGGATTTTGCAGGAAATTCGCAAATCTCGCGGATTGCGGATTTCCCGAAAATCCGCAAAATCCGCGAGCGGAACGGATTTTCCGCCCATGCCTAGTAAAGGGGTATTTTTAGGGTTCAGGGTCAGTTTTCAGTTCTTGGGTAAAGGGGTATTTTTAGGGTTCAGGGTCAGTTTTCAGTTTTTGGGTAAAGGGGTATTTTTAGGGTTCAGGGTCAGTTTTCAGTTTTTGGGTAAAGGGGTATTTTTAGGGTTCAGGGTCAGTTTTCAGTTCGTGGGTAAAGGGGTGGTTTTTGGGTTCAGGGTCAGTTTTCTCGACTGTTGCACTCTCTGGAGTGGGAATAGTAATTTTATCCCTACGCTATCAAACGCTTTCCCTACTGTTCCACTCTCTGGAGTAGGAATAGTAATTTTTACCCTTACGCTATCCAACGTTTTATATAATTAATTGTTAAAATATCACATGTTTATTTTATTTTTTATATTACTTACATTTTATGTATGTTATTGTTTTATGTTTGTACATGTATTAGTAAATTAGAATATATTTCATTAATTTAGAAATTAGTAAATTAATTATTAATACTTATTGTTCAGTACATATATATTATATCTTTACTGTATATATTTAATTAATGTATTATTAATATATATGTTTTATTTATTAATTTTAAACATTATTAGATACTTTTAAATATGTATATTTTATTTATTAGTGTTATATACTTACTTTTACATTTATATATATTAAAAAAAAACGATATTTTTAACATCGATATTTTTTACAACGATATTATTTTTTTTTTTTTTTTTTTTTTTTTTTTTTTTTTCAAAACCTTTATTGTACCTTCAAATTTACACAGCGGAATGCCTACAACCCCATGGGCTGGCCGCTATACCAATTCGTTACTCATATTGCAGCATTCAAACGTATGTGTATTCATAACCTGTATTGGAGGATAATCTCGGAGATGCCACATTGAAAGGTACAGCATATGCATTTTGAGTTTAAAATTGTACTGGTTTTTGTTTTTTTTCTCTTTTTTCAGAAACAACAACAAAACAAACCAAACCAAATTATCGGAATCACAATACGATCATTCGTTGATTAGTGTCGATCGATAACCGCTTCCCCAGAAAGTGTAGTCCCTCAGTGTCTCCCCTACGCCCGCTGTGTCATCTGGCGTGAGTGTCCATATGTAAGTGTTCTCAGCCTGCCCATGTCTTCACACCTCCCCCCCGCCGCTCTCCTGTGTCAGCTCATTATCCAGTGATTCCCTTGCGTCTAGTGTTAACCCCTTAATGCTGTTCCGTGGGAGTACTAGCTGTCATCCTCTTCCCCTTCTGAGTCTTCCTGTTCCTCCTCTGCCAAGGGCTCACATATTTCCCCTCTGTAGACATTCCACTTAGTCCAGATTTTGTTCCACTTCCCTGGGCAGGCCCGGCTGGAATAGACCGCCCTCTCTGTGATCATCACCCTGTCCATATTTAAGCACCATTGGGTCTTGGTTGGCATTTCCGCTGCCCCCCATCGCTGTGCAATATCTCGTTTGGCTACCATGAATCCCACCGTTACCCAGATTTGGCCGTGTCTGGAGAGATCATTAGGTTCCCATACATTGAGTATGCACCGCCGTGGCTCAGGTAACAATGATGCTTCCAGTGCCTGTGATATTGTGCGTAAGATCTGTTTCCAATACTCCCGGATCTGGGGGCACTCCCACAAGGTGTGAAAAAATGTGCCCTCTTCCCCACAACCCCGAAGGCAATAAGGGTGTTGTGATCTATGTATGCGGTGTAGCAGTGTTCTTGTGTAGTAGACCCTGTGCAGTATCTTCAGCTGTACAAGTCGCATCCGGGCCGAGATTCCCACCTCTTTAGGTGATGCTACCGCTTCATTCCACTCATGGTCGTCCATCCCACAAGTGTCCCCCTCCCATTTCTCCTTCAGGGATGTCAGTGGGTCTGGTAAGTTGTTGAGTAATTTACGATACGTGAGGGACGTTGCCCGTTCGGGCATGTACTCAGTGAGCAATCGGTCTTCCAGTGGGGAAGATTCCGGCAAGTCTGTGTGTGGGGGTAGGACAGCAAGTAGTGCATGTTGTATCTGAATGTACCTGTAGAGCTCTCTTTCACTCAGGTTGTACAATTCTCTCAGTCTTGTGAAAGGTACCACTTCTCCTCTCTCCCAAAGGTCTCCCACCGTGGATATCCCTATAGTATCCCAATGGGAAAAGCCCCGGCTATTTCTCATATTGCCCAAAGCTCGGGAATCCCATAGTGGGGTGAGTTTCGTTATTTTCCCCTTCCAGCCCAGGGCTGCTGTCGAGGCATGCCAGAGCGTCACTGTTAGTCTGGTGGGGCCCACCAATTTGCGGATCTTGCGTTGGTCATACAACGGAGCCAATACGCTATCAGTACCCAGTTGGTCCCTATCGGCCTGAAAGGCTGGTTCAGTGTGTGGGGCATGGAGCCATTGGTTGATGGGTTTAAGGTGCGCTGCCCAATAATACAGTTTCAAATTAGGCAACGCGATGCCCCCGTCGTACCATCCTCTGTGTAATTTGGGCTGTGCAATACGTGCCGGTAAATTACCCCACAGGAGATTGGAGACCAATGCTGCCGCTTTTTGAAAGAATCTTGGGGCCACTTGGTAGGGGGTGTTCTCAAGAACATACAGAAATCGGGGTAGTGACATCATTTTGTATAAGGCGGCCCTACCCAAAAGCGTTAGTGGCAGTCCCGCCCAGAACTTGACATCCTGTTTAAAACGATATTATTTTTTCGATATTTTTGTACTTACCATGTTGTAGATAGGATGTCGATATTTTTGCCCTCGATATTGTTGACTCGATATTCTTGTAGGTCGATATTTTTGTAGTCGAAATTCTGTCATAGATCCGGCTTGGACATCCCCAACTATACAGTAAACGATAATCATGTGCCTTTACTAGAAAACTGTTGATGCGGGAGTCAATGGATAGTGGGCCCAAAAGAGGAACTAGGCAATGTCTACTGGGGCCCCAAGTGTTCCGGTACTCTGGATGAAGCATGCATGCCCCATACATGTCCCAAACCGCAAGCCACTCACCAAGTGCCTAGCAGTGGACCAGCACACCGTTGAACACCTCCCACTCAGGAAACTGATCAGTTCACTCACCAGCATGTGAGGAGTCCCTATTTCGGAGATACCTGTTGGAGCAACCACACCAAACCAGCAGCTGAATCCTCATCAGAAGCCACAGAACTGAGAGCATCCGGCACAGATTCATGGTGGGTTTAGAGCATAAGACAATACTAGATTCCATAGTTGCACCTTCACAGAACCCACGGTGTTGTGTCGTCACTGTACCTCAGCTGGGATTCAACCCAAGAACCACCATGTCGAAGGGATACTAGGAGCAGGGGCATCAGCCTAACAAAAACATGTTTTATTTCTGAAGAATTATATTTTCGCATTTGGGACACTGTAATTATTTGGAAACTACAACCATTTACGTCATAAAGCTAAACTAGCCTTGAGAAAGCCCCGGCGCAAATCGCCAAGAGGGGGCGAAACACGTGTCGGCTGTCCTTGTCCTATGAACAAAAATAAAGACACTTCACTGCAACTAAAAATGTCTCTGTCCTTCATACTACAATCTGGAAAGAATGGATATTAATCCTGAAAAATTGATGTGAATTTCTGTGGAGAGCACACGTACCACTTCTCAAAACTGTTTCTTTACTTGAAGCCCAAGAGGTCCAGAGCTTCGAGTGTGTCTCCACTCACTTACCAACACAACTTATTCAAGCGTTGTTCAAGCCTTGAAATCCTTGGACCTTTTTGCTATCCCATTTACATTGTACCTCAGCTGTATAGTCGGTAGGCAGTTATAGTGCTTCCATTGTAAGTCCGGGGAACCTTTGAATGGAATAACTGTAGGATGAGGGCCCTGTCCATATAATTGAGCAGGTGCGCAATCGCTGGGCACGGAGCGTCCCCGGGGCCAACGGGTGGCCAGGAAAGCGGTGCGCTCTCTCCACAGAGAACAATTTAGTAACATGCCCAGCCAGTACCGCCTGTGTCAACCAGTCCTCAATGAAAAGCTCCATACTGGGAACCTCCAACCTCTCTGGGAAACCCAGGAAGCGAATGTTGTTACGCCTCGTGCTCCCCTCCACATCCTCCGCTCTGGCCTTGAGGTCATGTACCTCAGACTGTATGGGTTTCACCTGATCTTACACAGTTGGCAGAGAGGGTCTCATAGCGGTCAGGGAGTATTCTGCATCGTCCATCCTCTCTGTCACGTCACCGTAGCATGGTCTGCCCACAAGAGCCCCGTCTCCATCTGGATAGCCCCCAGTTGGGCCTCCATAGCTGCCTAAGAGTCTTGGATATCCTGCAAAACCTTATGAAACGTCCCAGTGTGTTTTTCTAGGGTTCTTTCTAACTGACGAATGGAACCTGCAGGCACAGAGGAGGCAGTCAGCAAGGCCATGATTGATTTGGGGATGGGGGCAGGAGCTTGGAGTCCTTCGGTTTCACCCCCTTTGGTTGTTCACCACAGTGTCTGTGGAGCCAGTCAAGGATAAAAGCCCTGGTACAAGGGCGATCTAGCGAGGCCTTCAGAGAGAGGAGCAAGACCCCCTGCATAGTAGACACCAATGTTCCAGAGAGGGCCGCCTGTCTCCGGTGTCTCCAGCCACATACCCCTCCCCCACAGGGAAACCGAGTCCAGGGCTCCTGGTGTGCAATGCCAGACCAGTGCAATCAGTGTGCAGTTTATTGGGTAAAATAGCGTTCCCCAGACCAGGGCGGGCCACAACTTCATCAATGAATGGGGCCCACTTGCACTTCCAACCCCCAAGGGAGCAAAGCACAAGCAGAACTACAGAGTCTCAATAGAGGGTCTCTCAGGATTCCATGGTTCCAACACACGGCAGTACAAGGCACCAAAGGGAACTAATAGCAGCAGCAACCTCTAAGTCTTGCAGGATAGCTGCACCACCAACTGCTCACACCTAGACAGGAGGACCTTGAAGAGCACCCAGGGGGCACCACTCAGTACCATTGAGGGAACTTTGCGCCCAGGCACAGATTAAAATGCAGCAGGAGCCAGGCGACTCTCCCCATGCCCTGCAGAACAAGTTCCCCGTATCTCACCAGGTTGGAAGCCCATGCACCATGTACGGAAGACCCAGAGGTCGCATGTCCTTCAAGCGGAGGGCGAGATGAAGCCCCCAGCCTCCAGCAAGGCACAGGCACAAGTCCATCCCTGTCATCTTGGCCCAGGTGCTCTCAGTGGTCCCTCTACACCACATCACAGGAGGCCCAGAAAGGTAATCGTCGGTCCGCTGACAGCAACAGTATAAAGGCCCTGGGCAGAGCTCTGGCCTCTACACCCCCACCAGATGACTACTGCAGGCCAGGCAAGGGGACGCAATCCAATTCGGGCCGCAGGATAAGCCAGCCAGCACTGCCGACAAGCAGTGGCACGCAGCAGGAGTGGGGCCAACTCCAGGTGACCTGCAAGGCCTCACCTCCATGCCTCAAAGGGTCTGCCAGCAATTCAGATGAAAAACGAGCAAGGAGGCAAGCAGCTCAACCCACGTCAGCGATGTCCCAGCCGCCCATACTGAGTCCGCTTGCACAATCATGTGCTCCTCTCGCAGTGCCTCCGCCAACTTTAGATAGTCATGAGGATGCGGGCTGCAATGACGGGGAATCAGCCTAGATGGATGGTATCTCAATAGCAGGATACAGGAAGGATATTGTGGCAGTAAGCACAGAGCCTACAGGAGTGTGACCGCCATGTTTTCTGCACAGGCCATGCCCCCCCCACCAAGTGACACAAAGTTATGCAATGCACTGCCATGCGTTACTTTCCAGCAAGGTGGCATTCAATGGGTGGCTCATGGATGTTCTCATGCAACCACCCCTGGGTTTTGACGCACATCCCTATCTACAAAGAATTTTAGACAGAGATTTCCACCGAAAAAAATCCTATGCCTCTAAAGGCAGGTGAAACAAGGAGAAATGTTTAATTGCTCCCTGTTTTTTCTCACTTTGCATGTGTGCTTTATTGTAAACCGCACATAAATAGTGGGAAAAGCCTTAATCCACAAAATCTATGCTTTAGACAACAAGGATACCCTTGCACTACCGTGCAAGGGGTGTCAGTGTTGGCGTATGGCTGCCTAAAGTACACCGGCGCTGGGGAGAGCAGAACGTACTACATCTTAGTAGATACGGCGCTTTTCTGTTTTCTCCCTTTCATGCAATGCGTGCGTGACTTCTTAATAAAACTGGGTCTAAAACTTTTATGACCAATAACTAAAGTTTAAGTCTCTCAGACATTTAACTCACTGCCACCCAAAAGCTGAGCCTATAGGACTACACTGGGAAAATAATACCGTAGGTCGTGAGAGAGCGCAAACTGACCTAAATGTATAAGTGCATCACATTTACACGTAGTAAGCACAAGTCATGAAGAGAAATGCCATGAGTGCTGATAGTACATGCATCTATATTCTGAAATGTGTAGTTAACTTAGAGATTTAAGTAGAAGTGGAACTAATGCAGAAATGTGTGAAATTATATGACTTTATTAGACGTGATTAATCCTGAATCCATGTCGTGTAGCTGCTAAAATGTAAGATGGCATGCGGTTAAACGTAGAACGTGGTAGGCCTCAGGGCCAGAGATGGAAGGGATGGGGTAGGTGTTTCCTTTCACGACATGGATTGCACTAATGTTTTAGTAATAGCGTTAATGGGCCATGATTTATAGATGTGTTTACCGAATAATAGAATAAGAGTGTTAACATGCTATTAATTAATGAAGGAGTTGAATGCTATAATCATTATGAGAAATGCTGTAGGCCTGAAATGTTTATAGACATTGAATTACACGTATTGGTCTGGGCCGAGAAATGTTGCAAACCTTTGTTGGAAGTCTATGAGAATTGGGATCTTGGCCGCAGATGTCTGTCTGCAAGAGAAAGGGGGGATCCAATTATAAATGAAATGAATAGAGGTTTGTTCAGGAGACGGACCAGACATGGAGGAGGGTTCCGGAATGTTTTAAGGGGTATCAGCGGGCCGGAGAAGAGTCTGAGAAGCAAGGTCAACTCTAACGCACGAGGCCTCATCATGGAAAAAGCCAGAAGCTACACCACGTGAGGGGCGTCTCACGAGGGGCGTCCCAAATGCTGTTGTATGTTTGTATTAGGGACAGCACCCCTGGGTGGAGTTAGAGCAGATGCCTGAAGACCCTTTAGAGAGCGGATGGGTGGGCAGAGAGGGGTCATGACTGGAGAATTATAGGTTTTCACCAAGAGACTAAGAGTGGGTGACTTCCCTAGGGGGTCATTCACCTCTGACACCTTTTGTTAGGTTGAGACCTGGTTAAGTAGGGATACCATCTAGAGCAGGGTAGGGACAGCCTAACTTGTGTTTTTCCTCCAACTTAAATGACGGAGAGATCTCAGTACGTGTCAATGCTGATAGCTTTATTATTCTTAGAACTTGTACTCGTAGTCTTCTTTGCTCGTCTGAGGGTTTTCAGAGAGCACATGTATGTAGTTGGGCCCGTGTATCTTGTGAATCTCATTCTGAGATGCCTGTACTTGCAGCTTATTCTGACTATATAATAAACCTTTGAAAGCTAGAAGTTGTCTGTGATCTTTCGGAGCGGAGTCCTTTATTGGGTGAACTAACTTGGTAAGAAATGCACTTTCTTCCCTCAATGACAGGCAACAAAGGTTCAGTCGACCAGATCGGGGTTTTAGATCAATAGTGATAAGGTATCAATCAAAATCTCGCCCTTCCAGTTGGTAGCTATAGAGGATGGTTGCCTTCTTGAGGAAGGTGATCTAGGCCAGGTTAGATTACCCCAAGGCCCCTAGAGATCGATGATCGGAAGAACCGCCCGCCGAAGAAGGTCCGGATGACGTGAGACAGAAAAGCAGCAGTATCGGTCGAGAGTGAGTATAAAGGGTCATGCGTGCTAGATTGCGGTGTTTTTGTATTGTATCTATGTTGTAATGTCTGGCGGAGTTGAATGCCTGTAGAGTGACTGTGGAACAGGTTGTGAGCGCGCGCAACCGGTGGAAATCTTAAGTTCAAGGAGAGCTTAAGTGGTTCGGGTGTATCGGACACCCAGAGTAATTGTCAACTAGTGTGAAGGGGGTCATGAGGTACCATTGATCACCCGAAAGACCGAGATAGGGGGAACGTAAGAGTGAGTGCGTGAGTAACGGACGCTGGTCGGAGGTTACTGTGTGTGTAAGCAACCTATCAGAGAGACGATAGACATTTCGTCAGTTGTGTTGACAATTACAGATAGACTGTGGACGTACAGTCGAGGGAAGTGACCGCTTGGTCGGAAGTAGTCATTTTTCAGAGTATGAATGGGACGCATGCATGACCGGGAAGAAGAGCTGAGAAAGGAGGGGTGCTGCTGCAAAGCGGAGACGAGTGGCGTCAGAAAGTGCCGCGCTGGGATTGGCCGGCCGGAGAAAGACCGCGCTGCGATAGGCCAGCTAGCGAAGCCGCGCTAGGATTAGTGGATTGTCATCAGGAAGTAAACAGAGTATTGAGGCTGGAAATTGTGTGTATAATTATGAAGTGTTTTAAATGGTTGAGAGCGGCGTTTAAAAAAGAGAGGCGGGGATCGTATGAAGGGGAAGAAGCCCCGCCGGAGGGTACGCCGGCTCGTTACATGGCGGCAAATGTTGGGCTGCATACAATTTTGTGGATCTCAGAGTGGAGTAAGATTACGGAAGGAAATGAGGAACTGACGTTCCCGAAGTACGGGACGTTCAGATTAGAGGTTCTACACAGATTAAAAGCAGTTATGACCTCAATGAGACCCTTGCCTAGACCGACCCAGTTTGAAGCTCTCAATGCATGGATTAGGGCAGCGCACGAGAAGAACCTGAACAGACGACAAGAAAGGGTGAAACGATCGGTAAGGGCAGTGCAGGATGCCAAGTGGGATGCGGATGCTAAAAGATGGAGAGTGCATAACATGGAAGTAAATAAATTGTATCCAGTGTTAGAGATGCCCGAGAACAAAAGCCCCCTAGAAGAGGATGATGAGAGCGAAACAGAGGACAGCCTGATAAACAGATTATTGACAGATAGGCCACCCCCGTATAACAGAGCAGAGGGAGATGTTGAGCATAGTGAAAAGGAGGGGGGCAATGCAGGAGAGCATGGACCGCTTCCCAGTTCCGATTGGGATCCCGCTGCAAAGAAAGAACTGTCCCAGCCTAGTCAGGTGCAGCAGGTAGTCGGGAGGTTTGTGGTGCAAAGGGCGCCGGAAACGGAGTGTGCCACATCCTACGCATTACCCGATGCACTACAGGTACCTGTTACCATAGGTCCTATAGTATCGATCTATGACCCAGAAAGAGCCAGAGGGGAGGAACGGGTACGGAGGGACAGAGAAAGAGCAGAGATGGCAAGGAGGAACGATACGATCAACTCCCCAAGTCAGTTGCCGATACCAAGAGAGTGGAGCACCCCAGTACACACAGCAGGGGATCCGGGGGGCCATAGATGGCCAGAGGATATGAGGGGATCAGGACGGAAATCCTTTCAGGAGTTAAACGAGTACATGAAGAAGTGGGATGAGGCAGTAGAGGCTCACAAGAGCATCATAGCTGCGGAAGCTGGAAGAGAAAGTCAGGGTAGCAGAGCCCGGACTCACTGCGGGGCTGAGGAGAGCAGCCCGGAGTGGGACGGGAGGGAGAACGATAGTAGGGGAGTCACCCATTGGGCCCGGAGTGGAGGTAGATCAGACCTGGAAAACGGGGGCCCAGAGAGCGGGGGGGTGCCTCGCCCAATACACAGTGAAGAAGATAGGAGGACATGAGAGTACAGAGACAGCTTTAAGTGTATCCACTGTGTGCCCGGCAACCGAGAACAGAATGGGAGTTGCGAGAGGTCGCACCATAGTCCCTGTGATGACGGACATGAGCGCAGTCCAGGGAATATGGGGAACCAAGAAGGGTCATATCAGATACTGAGTGATACTAGACCGAGAGAGAATGGAGACCGGAGGGAGAATAGCAGAGAGTCATACTGCGAAAAGAGAGAAGAAAGAGAGAATGGGCAAAGTAAGATTGGGGGTAACAGGCCCGTGTTCCACCACCTTCCAAGATCGGATGGCCGAGCATGGGACCTGGAGAGATGGGAGCAAGGGAGAGCACTCCTTAACTCTCCCGAACCCAAACGTAGGGCCCGGAGTTGGGATGGGAGAGAAACCTGTGAACCTCCTTCGAAAGAGATATTGCGAGCCGAGATAAAAGCCAAAAGACTCGATGTCGCCAGCTTAAGGTCAGACCTGGATGACATGGTCGATGGTACCCTGCCTTTAGAAAGAATGGAAATGTATGAGCCGGATGAAATACTGTTCATGGCAAAAGACATCACTCGGAAAGCGAGAACAATCCATGAGAAGTTAGTCGAACTAGCAGGCAAATATATGGTGGACCTGTCAAGGACCAAAGCATTACAGGGTAACCACAGATTACATTATTCAGATCGAGACCTAGATGAGAGAAGGACAATAGGATTGAAAACGCACATAAGGGAACTGATCACTGGAATAAGGACATGGAGGGCATTAGATAAGTGGGAAGAGAGGTGGTCCAAGAAGGGGACCGTCAGGAGAAGCACGCTTAGTATGACACCAGGAGGACTGCAGGGAATAGAGGCATACCCTTTGCGTGAAGTCGCAAATGGGAATTATGTGCACGTCCCATGGAGTAGGGGAGATTTAGCTGCTTTTACCACTTCCTTCCCCAAACTGCGGGAAAACCCAGTGGAGTGGTACAAGCAAGTTGAGAGATTCGTAAAAATCTCAAAGGTCCTATGGATAGATTTGAACACGCTGTTTGACATTGTAGTGCCAGGAGATTTGTGGACAGCAAGGTTAGCGCTGAGTGGCCCACAACAGAACCAGAGAGAGATGCTAAGACTAATGGGCCGTCCGAGATTGTGATGGCAAAATTCGAGAGAGTGATGACATGGCTGAAAGAGAAAGTGCCAATGCAAGACATAGATTGGGTCAAAATAGATCGAACTAGACAGGAACCCAAAGAGACAGTTCATGAATTCTATGAGAGATTGCTGAAGGCGTTTAAACAGTATAGCGGTCTGGATGTAATGGATCCAAAAGACATAGGGCAATTTGTGTCCAAGTTCGTCCTGGGCCTGAGACCGGATATTAGTTTAATGATTCAGCAACACCTGATTTGTTGGCAAAACAAACCCTTAGATGAGATTCTGAGATATGCCAGGTACTGCTGTGACGAGATAGACTCCAAGGCTAAGAAGCTAAAAGAGAAACTAATGGTGGTACAGATGCAGGCAGCCGGAAAGGGGGGACAGCAGCAACAGCCGCAAGGAACAGGAACTGGGGGAAAGAAGCAGTATAGCCAGAACAAGGGCAATGAGGAGAACTCCACCTTTAGACCCCGAATAGACATAGCTGCCTTGAAGAAAACGACTCGGTGCCACCAGTGTAACGAGGTGGGGCATTGGAAACGCGAGTGTCCCTACAATGTCGAGATAGGAGAACAGGAGGTAGAGGAGGAAGAGGTCCAGAGTGCGCCTACAAGAGGGGTAACGCAGTACCAGGGAAAGGTGCTCAAAGGGGGGGGCCTCCTCCCCGAGCCCAGTTTCCCCAGCCCCCCAGAGTAGGGACTATGGGTAAGACATATAGACAGATGCCCCTGTTTGTCGGAGGAGAGGAGTGCTATTATGTGGACCCACTAACTGGGCAGAGAGTGGAAAGGGAGGACTGCACCCTCGGGGCAGCCTTGGAGGTGGACCAGAGGGGACCCTATGTTGAGGCCGAAGTGGCAGGGTGCCCCACGACATTCCTAGTGGACACAGGAGCCACTAGATCCACGATCAGATCCACCGCAGTTCCAGGCCTGCCCATGTCTGGAGAGACCATACAAGTGGTGGGGGTCGCTAACAGGAGAATGACCAGCCCACTGACTGAACCCGTGCAGGTGAAAATAGGGAAGTACAGTGATGAGCACCAGTTTGTGGTTTGCGATTCTAGCCCTGTATGTCTGCTAGGAAGAGATCTCTTGTGCAAATTAAATTGCACCATATACTGCACACCACAAGGAGTGGAGGTATTGACTAATGACGATGATGCGGACTTTAAAGTCGCAAATTCCAGAATATGTGTGGAGCTGTATCCCACTCTGACAGTAGATGAGCTCCCCTGGGATCTGAGAGAGACAGTAGCTCCAGAAGTGTGGGATTTCACTGGGGAAGAGATTGGGTTGGTCAAGGGGGTGGACCCAGTGAAAATTGTAGTAAAACCGCATGCTGAGTTTCCAAGAACACCCCAATACAAATTGACTCCAGAAACGATTGCAGGCATAAAACCCGTGATCGAGTCCATGATCAAGCAGGGAATATTGAAAGAAATCGTGGGTAGTCCATGTAACTCCCCGATTATGGGTTTGCAGAAACCAAATGGGAAATTCCGGATAGTGCAGGACCTCCGAAAGATTAATAACATAGTCGTTTCATGTTGTCCAGTGGTACCGAATCCATCAGTGATACTGTTTCAGATACCGTTCCAAGCAGAATGGTTCACTGTGATTGATCTTTGCCAGGCCTTCTTTTCGATCCCTTTGGACGAAGAGAGCCATTTTCTTTTTGCATTTAAGCTGGAAGGTCGCGTCCTAACATGGTGTCGTATTCCTCAGGGGTATACAGAGAGCCCATCGATCTTCAACCAGCTTCTGAAGAAAAATCTCGAAAGTCTAGTGCTGCCCCAGAGGTCAGTTCTGGTCCAGTACATAGACGACCTCCTTGTGGCGTCAGAAACAGAGGAAGCTTGCAGGGAGGACTCCATTGCTTTGTTAAATCACCTAGCTGAAAATGGGCACAAGGTGTCCCCGGGGAAGTTACAGTACTGCCTGACAGAAGTGCAGTACTTGGGACACAGAATTGAGAAAGGCAAACGAAAAGTGTCACCAGACAGGATAGAGGCCATCATGAAGATGAATGTGCCTAAGACACAGAGGGAAGTCAGGATGTTCCTCGGGATGGTGGGATATTGCCGACAGTGGATTGCAAACTTTTCACTGAAAGCAAAGCCCTTGCAAAAACTGACGCACAAGGAGGTGAGCGATCCGGTACCATGGGACAAAGACTGTTTGATGGCGTTCCTACAGCTGAGAGAGGACCTGTGTCGTGCTCCGGCTTTGGGAATGCCTGATTACGATAAACCATTCTTGCTTTATTGTTGTGAGAGAGAGGGTTGCGCGCTGTCTGTGTTAGTCCAAATTCATGGGAATGCCCGTAGACCAGTCGCTTATTTCTCAGCTACTTTAGACCCAGTAGCCGCAGCGTTGCCCGGATGTCTCAAATCCGTTGCCGCAACAGGTGTCAGCATCGAGAGGTGTGAGAATATTGTCATGGGGCATCCGTTAGAGGTGCACGTGCCCCATTCTGTTGAATTGTTAATGACCAGGACCAAAACACAGCATCTGACCAACAGTAGGCTCACGCGCTATGAGCAAGTTATTCTTGCTGCAGAGAACGTGACCCTCAGGAGATGCTCTGTTTTGAATCCTGCTACCTTGATGCCACTCCCAAACGATATAGATGATGATGATGAATGTACAGACCATGATTGCCTCGATGTGACTGAACTATGCACCAAACCAAGACCCGACATTGTAGATGAGCCACTGACTGACCCAGACGAAATTTTCTTTGTCGATGGCTCATGTGTAAGAGACGAAGTTGGGCAGTTGAGAGCAGCTTACGCTGTTTGTACAATTACTGGAGTTGTGGAAGCTGGATGCCTGGAAGGAGTACACTCCGCTCAGGTAGCCGAGATTATTGCCCTAACGCGTGCTTGCTTGGCAAGCAATCAAATTCGAGTCACCATATACACCGACACCCAATATGGTTACGGGGTAGTTCATGATTACGGGCAGTTGTGGTCTCAAAGAGGTTTCATGACCTCTTCAGGCTCTCCCATTCGCAATGGAGAGTTTGTGCGTTTGTTGTTAGAGGCGTTGCAATGTCCAGCAGGTATCGCAGTCGTGAAGTGCACCGCACATACCAGAAATATGGACTTCGTGTCACAAGGCAATAGATATGCCGACGAAGTCGCACGGTATTGCGCGGAACAAGGGTACTCTTTCACAGAGGTGGAAGTGGGTGGAATAAATGTAAGAACTGAATTAGCTATGGTACTGGAAACTGTTGACACTTGGGACGAACTGAAGTGCATGCAAGAAAATGCTCCTGATTTTGAAAAGGAAACATGGGAAAAGGCAGCATGTGTGATGGGTGAGGCCCATTTCTGGGTCTCAGCAGATGGCAGAGCAGTGTTGCCCAATGAGATGGTGAGCCCAATGGCAAGACAAATACATGGTCCCGTACACTTAGGAAGAGACGCTATGCTGAGAGTGTTTAGGCAGACTTGGTACAACCCTAAATTCAGAATAGCAGCCGAAGCAGTGTGCCAGCGTTGTGTGACCTGTCAGCAGTTGAATGTGGGGAAAAGGACACCAGTTGCACTGAGCCACATAGGAAGGTCAGGGGGTCCATTCAACCGCATGCAGTTGGATTTTATCGAACTGCCAAGGTGCAACCGCCTCCGTTATTCCCCGACTTTGGTACAAAGATGACAAGCCATGAAGAGCACAATCTTCGTTTGGAAATATTGAACTATGCTGTTGAAGCTGCAGGCTGCCTGATTGTAGATGCTTAAAAGACTTTGTAATTAAGCGAGAAGAAAAAGAAGATTACCTAGCGCCCAGGAAGCAGAGAATCTTAGGGACCTTCCTTTGAGTTGACGGAGAAGGGCTAGGGTTGTCTGTATTGAACTGTTAAAGGACTTTTTGCGAAGAAGGTTGTCAGCTTCCAGTTGTGTGGTTCTAAGGACAAAGGAGTAAAAGAGACTGTAAAGGAACGAGAAGAAAAGAACTTTGTGCAGAGATAAGAGAGAGCCATACTGTCTGACGAAATGGAAGCCGGCACCCAGAACTGCAGAGCTAAATGTATAATAGGCACATTAATAGTAGGAGTGATAATATTAATAGTTTTAGTAGTCACTGTTTCTTATGTAAAGGGACATGAGGAAGAGGCAAAGGTAACTGATGTGAAATCTGTAGAAACGCCTTCACCCACCGCTGCTGGTGAGAAAGGGGAAAACACACAAGAGAAAGCGTTATTAGCTGCAGAAGCTCGCAGGTTACACGTAGATGAGTCCCAAGGCGACTTTAGGTCAAATGCTTATGCTAAACTTTTATATGAATACGTGGATGCCATGGAGGTTAAGGACTGCTATGTCTGCATGCAGTTGCCAGCGTCTGTAGATGAAGGCATTCGATATCATCACCTCCTGCTGACATATGGCATTACATGTAGCTTGTTGCTTAGTATCTTTTATGGGAGAGATAGTTTTGAATACTATTTCTCCAATTACGATTCAGTGTTACCAGAAGTCCCAAATTATAAGCAAATGAACAAATGGGACTACTGGAAGAGTGAAGACAGGTTGGCCAAGTTTTTCATTCCTTGGATTACCTTAGATACTTCACATGCCCGCAGAAATAACCTGACATGCAAGGTGTCAGAAGTCGAGAAGAAGTTCATAGGGCAGGTGGATGATCGATACAGGAGACAAAAGATTTTGAAAAAATCAGGACAATGGAAAACAGATTGGACCGAGGAGGAGAAGGCACACAAGAGAAAGGGTAGTAGTGGTCCAATAGCTTTAGATAGAACGCAGAGAGGAAAGTTATGTCTTCACCGAGCCAAAACGTATTATGAAAATGTATACGTGGGAGAAGTTAGCTGTGAACATGCTTTCAATCTAGAATATTATACTAAGGACTTCCTGAAGGGAATGCAAGTGATTCCAAATGTGTATTTTGTATGTGGAAGAAATGCCTACGTGAGACTACCTGACAACTGGTACGGATCATGTTACTTGGCAATTATTTTCCCCAAAATATATCATGCCCAAGACTTAGAGATCATCGAGGGCAAGACATCATCGAGAGGAAGGAGAGATATAGGAGATGCAGAAATGGTTGGAGATGTATTTGGAGCTGTGTTCCCTCTTTTGGGACTAATCCTTAATGATGTAAAAATTAGACGACTGGCAACAGTCGTAGACAGGTTGTCTGCCAGCACTGCTCAGTCCTTAATGCTGGTAGAAGGAGAGATGCAATCGATAAGGGCCATGGTTCTCCAGAACCGTCTTGCATTAGACGTCCTGCTAGCAAAAGAGGGCGGAGTCTGTAAGGCTTTGAAGGTCCAGGAATGTTGCACTTACATTCCAGACAATTCGAAGCCCCTTGAGAAAGTTATTAGGAACATAACTGATATTCACAAGGAGATCGAAGACCTGAGTAGAGAAAATGTCTGGGAAAAGGTGGGCCACGGAATGAGTGAAGCTGGAGGTTGGCTCACCACATTAGGCAAAAGCTTTGTGTGGTATATACTGAAACCTATCATCATAATATTGATCTGTGGGATCGTGTTGTGGGGATTGGTGAGGGTATTCAAATGGTACAGAGCAAGGAGGTCAGAGAGGTCCCAGAGAGAACAGCTCCAGAGATTAGCTGCCATACAAGATAATCAGTACAGGAGTCTGAGGGCTCTGGAAACGCAGAAGCGAGGTATGCTAGCAATCACTGAAGTTTAAATGTTAGTGATGACCCCGAGAGGTCATCAAAGGGGGGAACTGAGAGAGCGCAAACTGACCTAAATGTATAAGTGCATCACATTTACACGTAGTAAGCACAAGTCATGAAGAGAAATGCCATGAGTGCTGATAGTACATGCATCTATATTCTGAAATGTGTAGTTAACTTAGAGATTTAAGTAGAAGTGGAACTAATGCAGAAATGTGTGAAATTATATGACTTTATTAGACGTGATTAATCCTGAATCCATGTCGTGTAGCTGCTAAAATGTAAGATGGCATGCGGTTAAACGTAGAACGTGGTAGGCCTCAGGGCCAGAGATGGAAGGGATGGGGTAGGTGTTTCCTTTCACGACATGGATTGCACTAATGTTTTAGTAATAGCGTTAATGGGCCATGATTTATAGATGTGTTTACCGAATAATAGAATAAGAGTGTTAACATGCTATTAATTAATGAAGGAGTTGAATGCTATAATCATTATGAGAAATGCTGTAGGCCTGAAATGTTTATAGACATTGAATTACACGTATTGGTCTGGGCCGAGAAATGTTGCAAACCTTTGTTGGAAGTCTATGAGAATTGGGATCTTGGCCGCAGATGTCTGTCTGCAAGAGAAAGGGGGGATCCAATTATAAATGAAATGAATAGAGGTTTGTTCAGGAGACGGACCAGACATGGAGGAGGGTTCCGGAATGTTTTAAGGGGTATCAGCGGGCCGGAGAAGAGTCTGAGAAGCAAGGTCAACTCTAACGCACGAGGCCTCATCTTGGAAAAAGCCAGAAGCTACACCACGTGAGGGGCGTCTCACGAGGGGCGTCCCAAATGCTGTTGTATGTTTGTATTAGGGACAGCACCCCTGGGTGGAGTTAGAGCAGATGCCTGAGGACCCTTTAGAGAGCGGATGGGTAGGCAGAGAGGGGTCATGACTGGAGAATTGTAGGTTTTCACCAAGAGACTAAGAGTGGGTGACTTCCCTAGGGGGTCATTCACCGCTGACACCTTTTGTTAGGTTGAGACCTGATTAAGTAGGGATACCATCTAGAGCAGGGTAGGGACAGCCTAACTTGTGTTTTTCCTCCAACTTAAATGACGGAGAGATCTCAGTACGTGTCAATGCTGATAGCTTTATTATTCTTAGAACTTGTACTCGTAGTCTTCTTTGCTCGTCTGAGGGTTTTCATAGAGCACATGTATGTAGTTGGGCCCGTGTATCTTGTGAATCTCATTCTGAGATGCCTGTACTTGCAGCTTATTCTGACTATATAATAAACCTTTGAAAGCTAGAAGTTGTCTGTGATCTTTCGGAGCGGAGTCCTTTATTGGGTGAACTAACTTGTTAAGAAATGCACTTTCTTCCCTCAATGACAGGCGACAAAGGTTCAGTCGACCAGATCGGGGTTTTAGATCAATAGTGATAAGGTATCGATCAAAATCTCGCCCTTCCAGTCGTATATCACTAATTCGGATTACTTTTTTTCAGATGCCTTTATTTCATACCCTTTACCTCAGATGTCACAAAATCGGATTTATAGATCTAAAATTATTAAACACTTACTTTGCATTTCTTTATCTTGTTTCTTTTAAAACGTTGTTTCTTTATATAGAAAAACATCTACTCCCAGTAATTGTCACCTCAATTAAAGAGTTGCACTGACTGAATTTCTAGTACTTGATCTCTTTCAGTGACTTCGCTGCTACATTCAAAAGACCAAATCCTAACTTTAAAAAAATATTAAATGATCTAAAAACCACTGCAAAAAAAAAATTATGTAACAAATCAGTTTATTTAAATACTACAAAGCAAGCAACAATGTTTATGGCTAAAAATAAACCAACACACATAAAATATATAATGAAACGTCACACAAAACACCTGTCACTGACGATTCAAGTGATCTGGTTAGACGTTCATGAGACAGCTCTTCTGCACCATCTGAGGGAAACAGTGTTATATATCACCGTAACAGAGTTAAAACCTATAATAAAATAAAAGAAACATGTTAAAAAAAGAACAGCCACAAGGGTAGTAATATCACATTAAACAATATTTTAAAAATATATTCGTAGGTCTGAATGAGCCGGGTTTGGTGGCTTAGTGGATTAATGCATCCACTTTAGAGGCCAGTGTTCAACCTCTTCGTTACAGGTTCAAAGCCCGGCAGGTCCTCTCAGCCTTTCATCCTTCTGAGGTTGATAAAATAGTACCACTGAATTGGATAACATTAAACATGTGTGATTCTGTGCCAAGATACCCTTGGGTGAATGTGCACTTTACAAATACTCTCGTGATGTATGTGATATAAAATCAGTTGAAAAGACTCAATAAAGAGAAACCAAAAAGAAAAATGCCCAAAAACATTTTAAGAGACTTCGCAAAGGAAAACCACATATCTATCCAATATTTTTTTTTCTTGCATTCGTCCTCCAAAATGCAGTAATTGTGCACCTTGAGATACTAACTAAAAGTGAGTATTATAATCAAAATTAATGGAGTCCCATATTGGACTACTCTGAGAACACATGGTTGTCTCCAAAGTTCTGGATGCAAAGTTCCCCGAAGGTTTTCAATAGTTTTTTGGAACTGCGTCCGAAATTCATTGACGAGGAGGCAAAAACAAATAATTGTGTTGAAGGCAGTGCTTAATTTGAGCCGGTGGTTTCAGGTGCTCGGCACAGGCACTTAATTGTCAACACTGGCACTTATGACAGTCTGCTGCACGGTGGGGCTCCCTGTTTCATTTAGAGACGAGCATAAGAACAGTTATTTATTAATTCAATGCACTTTAAACATGACTACTACCTACTGTCAAAGCGATTCCTATACCATTGGGAGTCTGGTGGTATATAAATATATGTAGCCTGAATACTGTGTTAAGGTAGTATGAGCTTTTTAGGAGTTTAAATGCCATTTACCTTTCTGCTGCTTTTGCACACGACACATATCTACTGCTTTAGCTTTGAGCCTAGTAAAATGTTTTCGATTCATATGAGAATAATATGTTGTTGCACTGATATCAGTCTTGCTTGGCGAGCTGTGTCTGTACGGTTGAGTGCTGAAACCTTCAAGGATATCTCAACACAGTAGTTGTTATGAGCACTGATCTTCACACATTCCTAGACATAACATACATGCAGCTGCAGCCAAGTTCTGGCTTTAGGCACGTTTTATATTGCTTTGCACAAGAGCATACGAACACACTTGATGGTGCTTCGCATGCAGAGAGCTGGTTGCTGATGATGTGATCCCTTACCACTAGGATCTTGAGGTATGGGGCCGCCCTTCTAAAACCCAAAAAAGACCTTCCTAGATATAATATAATATACTAGCTAGGGAGGGTGAGAATTAGGTTTTGTTAAACCCTATTCATTTTAGCACAATACTATGCTTGCACCGTTTGTGTTCTATGGACTAGTGACTATGCTGATTACTTTGTTTCTTACAATATGTTTGCTTGTATTAGCTAAGATACTCCGCCTGAGAGCACTGCATTAGTGAATAAACATTTCAAATATGCACATGTCCTCTTTTACTCCTTGTTCTGGATTGAAATGATTGTATAACGAAAGAGTGTTCATGTGTTCCACGTTACCTGAGGTGTACTAAGTTCATGTTCTGGTTTGTCTAAGCATTGGGAGTTTATGATGACCAATGATACACTGATTGCTAGTCTGGTAGGGGATTTTTGGGTACTAAGGTGAGTTTTGGCACACCCTAATTCACTGAGGTTCCAAGTCTCTATGCACAGGTCTGTCTGAGCACGGAATCCCTGCGACATGGCGCCCAATCGTTGGTGGTCTTATAGCGTGATACTTGAGTAGTACATCATTCAGTCCTCAACACCTTCACTATTGTTTCCTGTTAATGGTGGTGTCGGACAAACCTACCTATATTAGTATGGGGCTTTTGAAGCTTGAATCTTTCTAAAGGGTTTCCTTGAATTGCTACCCAGTTGTGCTACAGGGTTGACTTTGTACCTTTTTCTTTCTGTGTCACTATGGCCGCGGTGGACATTCCGCAGCATAGTCGCATTGCGGTGCGCAATCATTTGCAAAATTATAATGTTCCCGTGGATGACATGGCAGTAATAATGGTGGTGAGTGCAGAGGTGGCTTACCCATACGAAATATTTTATTCGTGGGTGACCTTCCCGGCTGTGGACGGAACTTCAGGTGTGTTCCATACGTACACTCCCACTGCTGTGCCAAATGAGTATACTCTGTATAGGGCACAGGAAATTCCTATTGATACTTGGCCATTAAATAATGGGGTGACCCAAAAAGGTACTGGACCTGGGTTATTTACGATACAGAAAAATGGTCCAAGACTTCTATATTTTGCAATGCCTGAATTAATCAGTAAATTTTTCAGTTCAACAAACTCAGAAGCTTGTCACTACGGATCAGCTCTAATCAATAAATGTATCTCATTCTACAAAACACAAGAAGTTAAAAAAAAGCAGCAGAAAAAACAGTATCCAACCCAGAGTAATATTTAATATCTCAAGGTCAGCAAGTTAATCATTTCGAACATTATTTTGGTTAATAACACTGGCTGCCCCAATTAGAGCGCGCAGATAGAAAAGATATAAGTGATAAAGCGTGTGAGAGATTAAGATGGAAAGGAATTCACAGGGAATATTTGTGACATAAAATATTCATAGCAATTTACTGTACAACAGACAAAAAATAATTGATCGTACTTTTCAACCTGGCCAAAGCAAAACAAATTTACTCAAACTTTTTTCTTAAATGTTCATGACTCATCAGTGTCAACAATACCGTCTGCACATCAATATACAGAGACAAATTGGTCCACGTTTGTTGTTACTAGGGACATCGACGTTTTGACTCGTCTTTACGGCCTGTCGGTCAGTTAAGCCTTGTCCATGCGAGTCTTCATTAGGACAAAAAACTAACGGGGCAACCAGGGGTGGTAGATGACCCTACAACAAAAGACAGTGATTCTATAAGCTGCTACCGAAACTGCTATGGTGGTAAAGCCCTAATCATTTCTCAGTGGCTTACCCTTTCAGAGGATGGGGTGGCGCTTATTCCCACGTTCCTAAGGATTTTCTCCAATCCTAAATCAAAAATATTAAATATACATATATAGAAAACCTTACTCTAAATGGAAAAAGTCCATTAATCATGGTAGGACTCCAATATCAATATTTACCGAAAGTGCGTCAGAGGAGATGGCTTACTCCATGGATAGCTGTTCTCGGGTGTGTGGTTAAATAGACGCGATCTCAGTAGCGAATAAAGCACTGTAAAGAATACAAATGTGTCTATCAGTGTCTACATCATCCCGCAGGGGTTATACTCGTGAGGTGATATTCAAAAGAAGGGTTTAAATCTACCTTATAATGTTCTGGGTATCCTTAATGCTCAATCCCAAGATATGTCAAGTTCACTTGAAAGATACAACGGTTCTGGCCTAAATCTACGCTGTAGAACCCTGCAAAAAGTAATGGAGCCTTTATTGTACACTCCATCTGTGCCCATGCAATATAAACAAGACACGCAAACCTCTTGTAATTACCTGTATTCAAGGTTCGATCAGATGCTCCTCTTCAAAGTGTATCGGAGTTGGGGCAATGCATTCCCACATCTCGCGTCTATAAATAATTAATTAACCGGCATCATTAACGGAGCCAACACATACCAGGTCTAAGTGTTGGCTGGGATACCAGAAGAGAATGGTAATGCTGCTTTCCTGCATAAACTAACACACCCGTCTCTGTTGTGACCCACAGCTAGGAAGCAGCCTCTGTTCCCATAACTCGTAGCTTCCGCATTATTGGACGTAAAAATAGAGAACAGACTAGTGTTTCTCGACTGCAAGAGTCAATATCCGATGAGTATCTATGCACCTCAATCGGGTTTGGATAATCGTTGACGGTTCTAAACAGAATTGGGCACATAAGTGTATAAAATTGTAAATATTAAAACCCAAATCAAAAAGGATTTTCTTGAGCAAATCGGGGGATTTCTTTACTCCGCCATCTTGGAGAGGGGCCGCAGACACAACACCGTCCTCCTTGTAATGATGGCCCTAATCAATAGACGTATACATATTAGGGACATAGTTTCACTATATTTGCCAAGGCTCGCGCTAATGAGCACTAAAATCAAACATATAGTTTCAAAAGCGCTTTTGAAACTATATGTTTGATTTTAGTGCTCATTAGCGCGAGCCCATACCAAGATGGCGCCCGCAATCACAATCGGCAAAAACACTGCATGATTCGCTTTCATGAATCCTTGGCAAATATAGTGAAACTTTGTGCCCGATGTAGGTAGGCCGTTACCGATCGGTAACGGCCGAAAATACCGATTTTCGGCCCTTACCGATCGGTATCCAGGCATCGAGATGTAGGGCAATGAAAATCATCCAAATCGGTATAAATACCGAATCGGAATGGCTACCGAATCGGAAATAATCCGATTCGGAAATACCCCTAATCGGTAAGAGAACGAATCGGTAACATACCGATTCGATAAAAATACCGATTCGGTACATGTACCGAATCGGTAGTGACACCGAATCGGAAAAATTCCGAATCGGATAACCTACCGATTCGGTAGAGTTATCGAATCTGTAAATCACCGAATCGGACACAGATAGAGATGTAGGGAAGCATAGAAATACCGATTTTAGCTCAAAATCGGTATTTCAAATTCGGTATTTACCATGGATTACAATCAGGTGGTAACCAACTTCAACCTATAAAAATAGACCCAAAATGCATTGCAACTTGCAGGATGGCTGCTTTTTATGTCATTGCAAGGCGGCTACGGCTACAGCAGGAAGGAGAGAGGGAATGGCAAAGAGAGGAACAGGTCTACAGACAGAGGATCACCCTGTTCATGCTCACAGAGGCAGAGATCCTACAGAGGTACAGGCTGGACTCAGACACCATTCTGGAGCTCATCAGGGACCTCAAACCACTGTTGGACCACCCCACCCCAAGGGCACACGCCATCCCAGTGCACGTGCAGGTGCTATGCAGCCTACACCTGCTTGCGTCTGGCAGCTATCAAAGTGGAGTAGCTGCGGTAGGAGGGGTGACCCAGAGCAGCCTGTCAAGGTTTTTCCACAAATTCCTTGACGCCATGATACAGAGGATGGACCAATACATCTCTTTCCCTGCAACCCACGCGGAACTGGTACAAACAAAAGCTGACTTTTACCAGATGACACAATTTCCCCAAATCATCGGCTGTATAGATGGCACGCACATTCCGATTTGCCCCCCTGCTGACACAGAATACATATACCGCAATAGGAAGTCTACGCACACCATCAATGTTCAGGTGATCTGCAATGCGAAGTGCACCATCACAGACCTGGTCGCAAAATTCCCAGGGAGTACCCACGACTCCTACATTTTTCAACAGAGCGACATCTATGCACGGCTGACGGCTGGCGATTTTGGTGAAGGATACCTCCTAGGTGAGACACATCATCAGACCCCCATAACACAAAGTAGCTAAGTGAAATACATGTATGCATGTGAGTAATGTTACCCCTTTTCCTTCTAGGCGACAGTGCATATGCCCTCCGCTCATTCATACTCACCCCCTACCTCAACCCCTCTACACCCAGCCAAAGGAGGTATAACCGGGCCCACAAAAGCACAAGGAATGTAGTTGAACGGACCTTTGGCATCTGGAAAAGCAGATTCAGATGCTTGCACAAGAGTGGAGGTGCAAGGCAGTATACCCCCATCACCTGCTGCAAGATCATAGCTGTCTGTGCAATGTTGCACAACCTTGCGGTTAAGAAGGGCACTGAGGTGGAGTTGTCAGACTACGAGGACCATGATGACGACGTTGCTGTGCCACAAACACAACCTGCTGGGGTGTCTACGCCAAGTGATGGCAGATACAGACGTGAGGAGATTACAGAAAACTATTTCTGAGTGAGTACAGATGCACAGACAGGTCAATGGATGTTAGGAAAAGAAATATTTAATAATTTTGCAACAGCGTTACTGCACTGATGTGCAACAAACGAAAATGTAAAAAAAAAGAGGGTAAATGTCAATTGTCCGGGTTGCCTCACCCGCCCTGGCAGTCTTATTTTTTGCTGCGCTTAGCAGCCCCACTGGGATGTGCCTCTCCCCCTTCTGCATGTCCAGCAGCCTCAGCAGAGCGCCTGCTGCTCCGGTGCGGCTCAGACACTGCGCTGGCCGGGCTGCTGCGGCTGCTGCTGTCCCCAGCCTCGCCCAGGTCCAGGGCTGGATTGACAACAGTGTTCGAAATGATAAGTGCCTCCATGGCGGTGGTAATGCGGGCCATGCCCCTAGTGACCTCTGCCGTGTTCTGGGTCAGGCTGGCCTCCATGTTTGCCCCACGTTGGCATAGCTGGGCGGTAGCAGCAGCAAGGCGGATGATAGCCCTATTCTGCACGCGGGCAACCCTGCGGCGAGAGAGCTCGTGCTCATCCAGTTTTGTACAGAGCTGCGTGATGGCAGTGGTCATTCGGCCAAGACCTGTAGCAATGTCCTTATTGCTTTCTACAAATGTCTTGAACCCCTGTGCCATCTCTCCCATCTGCAGGTTATGCACCCGCAACTGGCGCTGGCAGGCCAAGATGGATTTAGCCTGCATCCTCTGTATCTTTACCATACTGCCCTCCAGCCCTTGAAACACGCTGCCCTCCCGGGCTGGAAGTGCACTGCTGGATGTTCTTCGCCTCGGGGATTGCTGCTGCCCTGCTGTGTGGGCTGGGGTGCCACAGGTGTAACCGGGTTGCTAGCTGGGGCCTGACCCGCTGCACCCTCGATGGGGTTTAATGGAGCTACAATGATACTCCTGGCAGGAGATGTGGCAGGTGCAGGGTGGCTCTGTGGTGGTGAGTTCTCTGGGGAGAACTGCAATGGGGGCGTGCCAGATAGTCGGGGGGAGTGTGGAAATGTGAGGGAATGTCCAAGGTCTTCCTCATTTCCCAGGGCACTGCTGTTCTCATCCTCATCCTCCTCCTGTGCTGGTTGACTGGTGCTTGGCCCTGCCACCGCACTGGCAGATGGTGCTGGTGCTGGTGCTTGAGTAGCTCCTGCTCCTCCGCCTGATGGTGCCCCTAGGTATAAAGAAGCATTTGTGAAGTGAGTGCTGATGTATTACAGTCACTACAATTAAAGCATTGCACATATCATTTCAAATACTTTGATTCAGTTTCACAGTTCTTTTAATTATGCTTCTGCACTGGCATTTTTGCCTACTTCTGCTGACTACATTTACCATGATGCATTTCTCATGTCTGTTGGTAGCAGTACTAGGCTGGGGTTTGGCTGTGCATTGGGTCTAAAGGGGAGGTGTCTGGTAGGGTGTATCATGATGCGCATGCTTCTTACCTTTAGCTGTAGCTCTGGCTGAGCTATCCAGGTTCCCTACTCCCACCACACTCTCCCTCTCAATGGTAGTCGCCACAAGTTCCTCCAGGTCAGTGAGGGGTGGCGCCGGGTTCCTGCCTCCACCAGTAAGTCCTGCCTGCCTCTGCAGCTCTGCCAGTTTCCTCTTTGTGAGGCTGCGGATATCGTAGAACCTCTTTTTGAGGTCGTCCAGGCTCCTGGGGGTGACACCAACAGCGTTTACTTTCTCCCCTATTTCGCTCCACAGCCTCCTCTTCGTGCTCTTAGGTACAGTGAGGGACAGCCTCCCGAACAGCTGCCCGTGTACCCTCACCACCTCCTCCACCAACACTTGCAGCTCCATGGTGCTGAATTTTGCTTTCCTCTTGTGCACAGCCTTCTGGCTCTCAGTGCTGCTAGCCATGTTTCACAGTGCTCTGGATACTGCTTTCACTGCTGCTCACTGTAAATGCTCAGCTCAGGCTGCCTCTCCAGAAAGTTCTAATGAGTTTCACCTGCCTGGGTAGCCACTCCCTGCTAGGGTGGGGGAGGGTGGTTCCACCTCATTGGCTGATGTCTTTGGTTTCAGTTTTACTTGCTTGCCGAATCGGCATTTACCGATTTGGTATTTACCGATTCGGATTTTACCGAATCGGATTTTACCGATTCGGTAAATACCGATTCGGTATTTACAATGCGTTCCTATGGGCCTTTTGGCCATGGGGTGTATTGCGATTACCGAATCGGTATTTGCCGAATCGGTAGTAGCCGAATCGGTACATTCCGATTCGGTAAATGCAGATTCGGTACGTATCGAATCACAATACCGATTACTACCGAATCGGCATTTTTCCGAATTTTTTTCTCTACATATCATTTTCCGATTTCAAAATATCGATTCGGTACGATTCGGTATTTTAAAATCGTAAAATTTGTTTTACCTACATCGGGCCCTTTGTCCCTAATATGTATACGTCTATTGATTAGGGCCATCATATAGATGCGAGATGTGGGAATGCATTGCCCCAACTCCAATACACTTTGAGGAGGAGCATCTGATCAAACCTTGAATACATGTAATTACAAGAGACTTGCGTGTCTTGTTCATATTGCATGGGCACAGATGGAGTGTACAATAAAGGCTCCAGTACTTTTTGCAGGGTTCTACAGCGTAGATTCAGGCCAGAACCGTTGTATCTTTCAAGTGAACTTGACATATCTTGGGATTGAGCATTAAGGATACCCGGAACATTATAAGGTAGATTTAAACCCTTCTTTTGAATATCACCTCACGAGTATAACCCCTGCAGGATGATGTAGACACCGATAGACACATTTTTATTCTTTACAGTGCTTTATTCGCTACTGAGATCGCGTCTATTTAACCACACACACGAGAACAGTTAACCATGGAGTAAGCCATCTCCTCTGACGCACTTTCGGTAAATATTGATGTTGGAGTCCTACCATGATTAATGGACTTTTTCCATTGAGAGTAAGGTTTTCTATATATATATTTTTAATATTTTTGATGTAGGATTGGAGAAAATCCTTGGGAACGTGGGAATAAGAGCCACCCCATCCTCTGAAAGGGTAAGCCACTGAGAAATGATTAGGGCTTTACCACCATAGCAGTTTCAGCAGCAGCTTATCACTGTCTTTTGTTGTAGGGTCATCTACCACCCCTGGTTGCCCCGTCAGTTTTTTGCCTTGATGAAGACTCGCATGGCCAAGGCTTAACTGACCGACAGGCCGTAAAGACGAGTCGAAACGTCAACGCCCCTAGTAACAACAAACCTGGACCAATTTGTCTCTGTATATTGATGTGCAGACCTTATTGTTGACACAGATGAGTCATGAACATTTAAGAAAAAAGTTTGAGTAAATTTGTTTTGCTTTGGCCAGGTTGAACTGTACGATCAATTATTTTTCGTCTGTTGTACAGTAAATTGTTATGAATATTTTATGTCACAAATATTCGCTGTGAATTCCTTTCCGTCTTATTCTCTCACACACTTTATCACTTATATCTTTTCTATCTGCACGCTCTAATTGGGGCAGCCACTGGTATTAACCAAAATAATGTTCTAAATGATTAACTTGCTGACCTTGAGATATTAAATATTAGTCTGGGTTGGATACTGTTTTTTCTGCTGCTTTTTTGGAACTTCTTGTGTTTTGTAGAATGAGATACATTTATTGATTAGAGCTGATCCGTAGTGACAAACTTCTGAGTTTGTTGAACTGAAAAATTTACTAATTAATTCAGGCATTGCAAAATATAGAGGTCTTGGACCATTTTTCTGTATCATATTGATACTTGGCAGCACCGCGTTTGGTTTAATGGCGCCCTACCCCATTCATTATCAGCTTCGAGGTTAGGTCCTTTGTCCATTCCAGGCGCAACTTGGCCTGTCTTGGCTGGATTTACGCCTCATCCTCAGCACGGAGCATGTGCCGTGGCTGGAATCAGACGACTACATGTAGTCGCTATTAGCGTGATTAGGTCCTTCGTGCAATACATCACCCGCAATCTCCCGGGCGGGGCCCCGGGTGGTGCGGCGCTTCCTGCCGGAGAGGGCGGAATAAAGCTCAGTCCCGTTATGGTCAACGCTGTGATGTTAAAATGTATTTCAAGCCATCTAGCTTTCCGCAAAACGCTTAAGACCTACCTATTCACCAGCGGCTAATTTTCCCTCTGCCTCGGTACTTCTGGAATGACCTGGATAATTTTATGTTCCTTTCAGCTAGCAAAAGCGCGGAGATACCCCTTCGGGGGTCTATTCAGGCGCTATACAAGCACATAAAATAAATAAATAAATAAATGGGCAATCGTCCCCAGGAACAGGATGATTTTCCTTTCTGGCTTGCCGAGAAGTTTGACCAGCTGGAAGCTGCATTTCCTAACATGTCTCCTGGTGAAAAACACAGGATTCTGACAATTAGCTTACCAAAGGATTTGACCCCGAAATCGGTGACTGTGAGACCTGGGGTAAAACATTTGTGGCGGTCTACGCAAGGTGTTACGGCACTCCGTCTATGACTGTCCTGCCGACGGTCCTTAAACGTGTTCAGGATGACCACGGACCGGAGGCTGCGGTTGAATTGGGTATGCGCCTCTGTGGCTCCTTTGATGTGGTTTCCGATCTCATACTTGCTAATGTCAAGGGGGATGCGGTGAACTTTCAGGATGCCAATGCTTTGCAGGCGGTTCCCGATGCCGGTAAACCCCGACAGTTGGCGAAAATTATTGTGGCGGCTTCTAAAACCGTGGGCCGCAATAGTAGGGGCCTCAAACCTTTTTCTACTAAAGAGAAAAAACAACCCCAAGGGCAGAAGTCCGAAAGCGACGAACAGCCCAAGTCCAAAAAACAAAATTGGCCTAAAAACAGAAACAGGGAAAACAACAGCAGAAACAGGAGTCACGTCCTGCGTCTCCATTGCCTGCGCCCACACAACGTCTTTATGACTTGTGCGATCGCGCAATGATAAAATCACCTGATCGTTTTCAGGTTTCTGATCAACGCTCTCCTCGTTCTTTTCAGGAGTCATCGGCTTTTTCCTCCGGTGGTGGAGGAGGTGGCAGGGGTCGGGGCAGCCAGCAAGGACCCGACCAGCCCCGCCCGAAAGAAGGCAAAGGCAAGCAGGACGATTTTACACCGAAGAGACCCCAGTTTTTGAAAAAGAAAGTCGCTGCTTTAACAGCACACAGATATGCCACAGATAGTGAGAACCCAGCTTCGGAATCAGACATGGGCTCTGACCTTGCTGGACAGCGCAGCGGAGATTACCATAGTGCGAGAGGCCCTGCGTCCACTACTGAAGGTGACAGCGACTGACGGTTATGTTGTTGTGGAGACAGCTGACACTAGAGTAGCTCCCCCTGACAGGATCTATGAAATTGTCTTATTCATTGAGGGTGACATTCAAGGCACTATAGAAAGGGTATTTCGGGAGAATCTTACGACTACCTATGACATTTTGTTAGCGGAGGCTGACTGGCCCCCACCTTTTGTGCTCGCAGCTCCGAGAGGGGAGAAGTTAATCCTCACTAGTTTCGCGCACACAGTCTCGAAGGAGCATGCGCTGAATTTTGCAGAAGAGTGGGCTAAGGCTCTTGCGCCGGCTCTTCATCGTACACACTGTGGGTGGGATAAATTTTCCCCACACCACGAAATTCCTTTACGGTCTATGCCATAGCCTCAACCTCAATATCCCATAAAGCGTGAAGCAAAGGCTTCCGTTGCCGGAATCCTTGAACAATTAGAATGTCAGGGTGTTATTGAAACTTGTGTGTCACCAATGAACAACCCTCTTTTTACTGTAACCAAGCCTGACGGTTCATATCGTTTGGTATTGGATTACCGGCATTTAAACTCAGTCGTCGTACCTGTGCAGTACAGAATACTCACGGCTCTGCTTTAGTGGATAGTCTCGTGCGTAAGCGGTTTAAAACCACGCTTGACATTTCCAACGGTTTTTATGCCCACCATTTGGATGGTCTTAGTTCCCAATGGACCTCCTTTACTTGCGGCGGTGTCCAAAACATTTCAAACGTTTACCGATGGGCTACAAGAATAGTCCTGGAGTGTTTGCTGCCCGCATAGTCTCTCTCGTAGAGAGGATTGACCCAGATGCTTGTTCATATGTGGATGACATTTATCTCATGGATGACGAACTGTGGGAGCATCTGTGTCGCGTTGACCGCTTAATTTGTAGCTTTGCGGACTTTGGTTACAAATGCAACTTTGCAAATTCGCACATTGCAGAGTACATAGTGTTGTTACTGGGCTTCGAGCTCAACAATGAAGGTCGAGGATTGGCTCCTCACTTCTTGAAGAAATGCGCACAGTTGCGCGCTCCGACAACTCTGAAAAAATTACAGTCTTTGCTGGCGTTTTTGAATTTCGGTAGGACAGACATTCCTGAATATGACCAGCGTATCAAGCCTTTGTATGCTTTGATACAACCAAATTTTACAAAATCAAACTGGCTGCCTGAGCACTCGGCTATACTGCAATCTTTGCAGGCTGATCTGCTCGCTTCTAAATACTTATTGACTCGTGATAATCACACCAACCTCTTGATAAGAATCATCCCTGGGACGGTGGGTTTCACATACCTTACTTTTAAAAGGGGAGATACAGTACCTATTGCTTACAAGTCACACTTGTACACTTCGGATGAAATGCGATTTTCCACTGTGGAGAACGTTTTGACGGCTGTGCAGATGGCGATTCTAAAGGAACGTGCTCTGTCACAGGGAAAACGCATTTTGGTTGTTACCCCGTGTCCTGCTTTGGAGGCAGTTACGAAGGCCAGTGTACCTAATTCTAAGGCTTTGCACCCTCAGTGGATACAATCGGCCGCATCAGTGACGTCTCCGGATGTCACGTTCATTTTTGATGCCTCCTTACGGTCGCAGGAGTTTTTGCAATATGAGTTTGTTCATCCTGCTCCTTTGGCTATGCGGCCTTTGGAGGATTTCCATTGCATCATATACACCGATGGTTCTGCGCATGGTTTTAAACACGCCTACATTTCCGCTTGCGCCATTGTGGTAGGTGCCATGGTGAACGATGAGTTCAAGTCCAGGGTCGTGCATACACAGACTCTAGGGGACTGCACCGCACAATTGGCAGAGCTTCGTGCTCTGATGCTAGCATTGGAGTACGCTGATCCTAGTGTGACAACACTTATCGTAAGTGATTCTTACTACTGTGTCCGGTCTTACAATGAAAACTTTTTCTTTTGGATTATGAATGATTTTCTTGATTCCAAGGGTAGCACAATAAAACATAAAATGATCTGGGTCCGAGTGGCTGAGCTTAAAGAGCAGTTGCCACTCGTGTTTTTAATTCATACTCTCGGTGACCAGCGTGTTGGAGTCCACGCTGTCGGCAACTCGCTCGCTGATGAAGCAGCGAAATCAGCGGTATCGACATATTTAGTTGCAGCAGTCACACGGTCCAAAAGTAAGTTTGATGATAAAATCTTGGCGGCTGTTGCTGCCACTGAGAAGGGAGATAAACATCCTACGGGGTTCCCTTCGAAGTACACATACCACTTAAGTCCCGATAAGGTTCCTAATGCGAAAATTCCGGAAGTTGGGGAAAGGTTGATTCCCAACTCGGATCGCAGACATTCACTAATCACAGCGGACCATGAAGGGGTTGCGTCTGCGCATGCGGGCGTTTCAGCTACTGTGTCTCAGTTGCAACAACGTTTTTGGTGGCGGGGACTGTACAAACAGACGCGTGACTATGTCCTTCAATGTGACATTTGCCAGCAGATTAAGCCTTCAACTGTTACGCGTCCACCCCAAACACAGTTGTTAATTTCTAATAAACCGTTTGGTTGTGTTTATTTAGATCACTGCGGTCCTTTTTCTGCTGATACTACGTATAAGTACATCTTAGTAGCAGTTGATTCATGCACACGCTTTGTTTGGGTCTGGCCTCATCGCAGCGCTGATTCACGGACTGTCATCAGGGATTTGCGTGTCTTTGTAGGGATTTTTGCCTGTGGTACCTTCCATTCGAATCAGGGTCCTGCTTTCGCCTCTAAGGCGTATAGGGTGCCATGAGTTCGATGGGGGTCCAAGTCAAGTTTTCGTCTCCATACCGACCTGAGGGTAATAGTGTTGTGGAACGAATGAACCGTGACTCAAGCAATCACTGACAGCTCGAGTTATAGGTACTGGCAGAAACTGGCTGGCCCATCTCAATGGCGTGCAGCGTGCTCTTAATAATCTCCCTAGAAGGTCTCCTGGTGGGTGGACCCCATACGAAATGCTCTTTGGTATCAAGATGTATGTCCCGGACCTTGACCGTCTAGACGCGGTCGGTTCGGCTGCCTCCTTTGACGTAGATGAACATTGCAATGTTTTACAGACTCTACAAGAGACCAGAGACAGTCTTGCAAAGGAACATTTCCCCTCCACCTCGGATGATGCGTTGCAGATCCCGGTAGTTGGCTGGCTACCCCAAGTTGGAGAACTGGTTCGGGAGAAGATCGATAACAAAAAGGAATTTGGTCCCTCATACCGTGCTCCGGTTCCCGTGCTTGGAGTGAAGGGCACAAGAACAGTCATTTTACCACCACTTCCAGGTCGTAAAGAGAACAGGTATATCTCCATTGACAATGTCAAAATACACAGAGTGGCCGATTCTTCTTAGCATGACACAGGCAGTCTCATGTCCTTCGATAGAGAGAAATTCTGTTTTGGCCACTGCTTCGGATTGTGTACCGGAGGTGGTCCTCGAGATACCTGCGGTTACTGGTCCTTTATTGAGTGCTTTGCCTGGTGATCTCCTTGATGATACAGACCACACCTACCCAACTGACTTATCGATGCCTGATTTGCAAACTCGTTTAGCCACTGAATCCAGATTTTCTTTTGACTCTGTTTCACATACGTCGGAAAAGCCCACAAGGCTGAGAGCTTGCGCAACATTATTTTAAAAACATTTTTTAATTCCCCCTTGAACTTACATTTGGCTGGGGCTTTTTGCTCTCTATCTTTTTATGTCAATTGGTTTTGTGTTTTATTTTTTTCGATTTATAAATGGACATTATGTTGAGGAGAGAACATGCATTAGACATCTGAATGGAACTTTGGCTCCCCTCTCCTCTTCACATTCAGCCCACAGATTGAAAAGAGACTTGACATTTGTTAACATCACCGCGTGACCTGTCCTGGATGGAATAGTCTGGGATGCAGTTAAATTATAGATCCATGGCCCGACTGAAGTTATTAATGTTCCTAATGTGCTTAGAGTTAACATGGGGGATGTGGTTCAACAAAACATACATTCTGATGATTGGGATGTTCAGGCCGTAGAGGCTTTATTTGCTGATTTGAAATATTATGCTGACTTTGATGCTGAAGATTTGTATTTAGAATCTGCTAATTATGGTGATTTGTTTTGTTTCCAGCATTTTGGCAATCACTACTTACACAAAACTAATTCTAGGAGGAATACTGTGAATTATACTCAGTGGGAACATTGCCCGGCTCCTTTAAGAGGCAGCTCGAATACATTTCTGAAAAAGTACACTTATTTTACGGACTTTAATCAGTCCAATACGAATTCATTTTATTTTAAGCTGACAGATAAATCCATGTCCAAAGTTAGACTTACCGATACTAAGTTACTGTATTTGAAGTCCTTTCTAGACCAACTAGCTGTTGGTGGCTACGAGTTGTGGAAGGAAAATATTGACCTTAAATCAGTTTGGGGTTCTAAAAGTTGGCAGGTACAAGGCACTGAGGCTTTGCACCGTGCATGTCTCATCCCAAATCATATGTTGTTTTTGAATTCTACTATCTCACAGACAACATGCTTTGGATTGGCTACTTCTAAAAAATTAAATTCTCCTTCCTTCCCAGATTTGGAAGAATATTCGGGTTGGGAAAATTCTCCTAACTTTTCAATTAGAGAGTTGCAGATCCTTCTGCTAAATGCATCCTTTAACATATCCAATTTGGATCCGAAGGGTTGGTTGATGTGGCACAGAAGTGCAGATTCGTGCCAGCATCGATTTTTGGGCCTGAGTGAGGGTTTCACAATGGTCAGAGTAGATCCCCGTTTTGAGAGTGAGCATTCTGTGACCACTTATTCAGTAGGCAAATTGTGTCGGAATTGGCTCAAACACTCTACCTTAGCGTCAGTCAAAATGCATTTGTCCAAACTAACTGGCGAGGTTGACTTGAATGATTTCATAAAGGGCCCAACTAAAGGTAGATCTAAAAGATGGATCTATGCCATTTATAATGAACTCTGGAAAACATCAAAGATTGAAGCGGCTACCCGCCTTAGGGCTATCGACCAAGCTAATTTAGAAAAAGTGCTTGCAGTTGTGGACAACAGCATTAATACCCTTTCCACCCTAATTTACACATTGGATAATATTGCCTCATCTGTTGTTGAAATTGAATAGGATGAAGTGTCTGTTTTGTACCATGATCAAAATCAATTGCGTTCTATTATGCAATTTGCGTGGAGCCTGCAGACGCTAAAAAATGGAAGAGTGCCTTGGACCTATATTAATGTCACATCTCTGTTTGCACATTTTTAATTTGACTGAAAAACAACGTTTGCTTTCCATGAGAGATGCTTCTTTTTCAATGTTACATATTGAACGCTTGGAGTCTTTGCCCTTTTCAGTGAAAGAGGCCACAGCTGCAACGTGGCTAATGCACGGGTTGATAACTTTACCTTTTGCGCTTTTCCAGTTTACAAATTGCATGAAGTATTTTGCCATTGGCAGATCCGAGCAGCTTGGTACCTCCTACTTACATGAAGCCTGGTCACTCCCTTTCACTTATAGATGCCTTAGGGACGGGAAAGAGGTATATCTGAATGGAGATGAGTATACAGAAACACCAGATCACTCATTGATGTGTAGACACATCCAATTGCATGGTTCCTGTAACCAAGACCACCCTAATTTAGCATGTGTTTTGAAAGGTACACCGGTGCCTGCAATAGTCTCGACTTTTACTTTATTAGCTAACGGGAGTTATTTACTTTTAAACAATGAGGATTGTTGAGAGTTATTGAAAGGCATAGCTTATGTTGTAACAGTCAGTGAGCGTGTGGTTTGCTGTAAGAATGTGCTGTATCCACCCCCGCATTGGAACCTGGATGTTTCCATCTGGCAGAGAAATCCGGCCTTGAAGTCAGAGTTCAATAAGATGAGCAGAATAAGAGCCTTATTGTCACAAAAAGAAGTTGCCCTGACATCTGCTCGCGAAACATTTGTCCTTCACGTAGCTAACACCCACACAGAAGTGCATGCCTTATTAAATACTGACCTTCCTTTACATTTTGGTGAGCTGATTCATACAATCTTTAACGCGTCCTCCACTTCGGGGCTGGCTCATTTTTTTAAAGTAATGAGCAGTGGTCTAGTGACTTCTTTCCAAAAAATATTTGGAGTCATTCCTGCTTTCTTCCACTCGATATTCTCCAGCCTATTTGGTGGACTTCCTGTTTTGCTGGCGCTGGCTGCTGGTTTTTTATTGCTATTTTGTTTAATTCAAAATGGATGATCGTCCTGTGTTCGCAAACGAGCGGGAGCAGTTAGCACTGTTTCGCAACAGGATGTTCGAATACTATGGTGTGCTGGCACTTGCCACCTTGAGTGTATCATATGGATTATCGTTTCGATTTTCCTATTTCACCTGTGTCCAGCCTGTATTTCATTGCCTGAGCTGTGATTTCATTTGGGCCCTGGATTTGTGTCTCTGCAATTTGGTGTCTCCTGAAGTGGATTATGATCACCTCATGAGTCCCTTAGTTGCTCATGAATTGCTTTCTCTGATGGAGGGATTATGGCCTTTGCAGCAAAGCATGGAGTTCTGGGTCGTTGGAATATATTCGCAGCGGCGCAAGATTTCTTGGCACACAGCTTCATTGAGAACCCACCGAGTTGTCCTCTGATGGTACTAGAGGCTCCGGTAATTGAAGAGCATGTATGTTCTTTCTCTCTATTAAATTGGATGGCTGAGTTGTTTTAGGATGATAACAGTGACTTCCTTTTGGAAGCGGTTGCTGCTTATTCCGCATACTCAGTTTTAGGCTGACTGCTATTGAGGCCCTTGATGTCATGATTTTTTTCTTCTCTCAGAATTTTTCTGAATTATGATGGACATTTTTTAATCAGACCTATTGGCTTTACTAACAGTGGAAATTGCAATGTCGTGCTGGTGAGATTTTGGATTTTTGGGGGGACAACATTTTTTTCCTCACTTACTCGATTTCAAACTGAGCGTTTTATTGAACTCTGCTTTCAACAATTGAGTCCCTTTTCTTATCTTATCTTATCTTATCTGATACGTACTCGGATCAAGGGAGGGTGATATATAGATATATGTAGCCTGAATACTGTGTTAAGTTAGCATGAGCTTTTTAGGAGTTTAAACACCATTTACCTTTCTGCTGCTTTTGCACACGACACATATCTACTGCTTTAGCTTTGAGCCTAGTAAAATGTTTTCGATTCATACGAGAATAATATGTTGTTGCACTGATATCAGTCTTGCTTGGCGAGCTGTGTCTGTACAGTGAGTGCTGAAACCTTCAAGGATATCTCAACACAGTAGTTGTTATGAGCACTGATCTTCGCACGTTCCTAGACATAACATACATGCAGCTGCAGCCAAGTTCTGGCTTTAGGCACGTTTTATATTGCTTTGCACAAGAGCATACGAACACACTTGATGGTGCTTCGCATGCAGAGAGCTAGTTGCTGATGATGTGATCCCTTACCACTAGGATCTTGAGGTATGGGGCCACCCTGCTAAAACCCAAAAGAGACCTTCTTAGATATAATATAATATACTAGCTAGGAAGGGTGAGAATTAGGTTTTGTTAAACCCTATTAATTTTAGCATAATACTATGCTTGCACAGTTTGTGTTCTATGGACTAGTGACTATGCTGATTACTTTGTTTCTTATAATATGTTTGCTTGTATTAGCTAAGATACTCCGCTTGAGAGCACTGCATTAGTGAATAAACATTTCAAATATGCACGTGTCCTCTTTTACTCCTTGTTCTGGATTGAAATGATTGTATAACGAAAGAGTGTTCATGTGTTCCACGTTACCTGAGGTGTACTAAGTTCATGTTCTGGTTTGTCTAAGCATTGGGAGTTTATGATGACCAATGAGACACTGATTGCTAGTCTGGTAGGGGATTTTTGGGTACTAATGTGAGTTTTGGCACACCCTAATTCACTGAGGTTCCAAGCCTCTATGCACAGTTATGTCTGAGCACGGAATCCCTGCGACACTGGAAGAGTAAGAAGTGTCACACGTGTTGGTGTATGGTGGTTAGTAGTTGTTCCAGTTATAGGCAGCACTGACAGCGGCACTTGGCCGGGCAAGTGAAAGTGCCCTACTGAAGAGTACCCTGACACTTCTATTATTTTTAGAATATATGACGTTACATTGTGGTGTTTACACCGCGATACCTTGACAACACAGGCACTACAATGCAAATTGTTAAAACAACTTGCGCTGGAGGGCGTGGGACTTAGGAATAGTATGATATACTATTCCAACTCCAGTCTACATACAGTAGGGAAGGTGTTGGAATAGTAAATCACACTATTCCTTAGGTTAGAGCGCCATCCAGTGCAAGTCATTGTAATGACTTGTGTTGTAATACCTGCGCTGTAAAGGTATTGCGGTGTAAACACCGCAGTGTAACCGATGTTTCCCCTATTTTTACAGCTCAAGCATTGGTTGAAGGGAAGAATAATTCCTGTCAAGCAACAATTAAAACTATCTCACTACCTTAATATGTTTGCCTAGAATCCTGAATACTACAACACAGGAAAAACAACTGAATAAATATAAACTAGAATAGGCAAACAATTAATGCATATAATTGTGATGCCTTTATCCTCTTAAGAAACCAGGAAACCTGGGGACTGAAAACTAATGACAACCCACCTCAACCCTGCCTAAATTAAACTTCCCCAAAACCCTGAAACCTAAAGAGAAACCCAGTGCCTGATCCCTAAAAAGTCCCCACCCTACACCGTTGCTTAAACAAAACTGCTTCAAGAACCGTAAACCGACCACCAAATGTGACTAATCCAAAAAAGAGAAAGTAAAAAAGTAACATAATGCATGGACAAATGTACAGTGGCGTAATACAGGACCGCGGGGGGGCACCCGAGCTGCAGGGCGGCCTTCTCAGCACAATACTCAGGCCTGAGAGCTCCAGATTAAATCTGGAGCAGGGCCTCCTCCATGTACCTTGCAGGGGGGCCTCCTTGACTTTTGTTGCAGCACTGCTTTTCTTATATATACGCTAAAGCAACAACATTGCCATCCACCAAAATTTTATCTGACTCCTTTAGAAATGTATTACAATTCAGTGGAGACTCCTCCGCCAAGGGTGGAGGAGTGTCGCCCCACCGCCCTCTGAGCAGTTAAAAAAGGAAAAATAAAATAACGCACTATTATTATCATTTTATGTTTCCATACTTGCTCGGTTCTCGGGGTGGGGCTGTGCAGAGCAGGTGGTGGAGTGGTGAGCACATTCTTAAGTGTGCATGACCATTTGGCCGGCTGACTTGGGGCGGCCAAATGGTCATGTGCACTTTTCATGTTCTCCACAGGGTTGTAATGCATAGCTTGTGTGGAGAACATGCACAAGCATATCGTCTCTGTCTGAGGGCTGAACCACAGCGCTCAGACCAATCACACCGCTGCTCTCATGGTGACAGCAGTGTCATGATTGGCTTAGGGGAAGCCTGTGTGCTTCCTGCTTCTGTTCCGGAAATCTGAAGAGACGAGGAGAGGCGGCGCCCCGGCAATCGTACCCAGGTAAGTGATTTTTTTCCTAAACCTCCTTCCAACCCGGCCACCCCCAGCCCCACCCCCCTTCAGTTGCCGCCGCCACTGTTAAAACTGTTAAAAATAGTTTTAGAAAAACAAATTCAAGTTACCTCGGGCATATGTACAATCACATTTTCCCACAGACACAAATGGGGAGATTTACTAAGATGTTATGCTGTGTTGTGACGCAAATCAGTGCAAAATCTTTTTTACCAATTTACTTTCCAACACTAAACTTGTTTAGTGCTGGAAATAACATGATAGTAAGGCAAAGCAGCGCTTAGCGCTTCTTTGCATTACTTAGCATCAAGGGAGCGTACCATGGGTGGAGCATGGGAGTTCCCATGCAACTACACAAGGTTCTGTCGCTAAACCCTATTTACTAAAGAAAGTAGACAGGGTTTAGCTTCAGAAAACTGCGCCCTTTTGAATTTGGCGCAACAAAGGAGAAATGCTTTCATTGCTCCTTCCTTTTCCGACTTTGTATGCGTGCTGCACTCTACAGCACACATACGAAGAGGGAAAAGCATTAAAGCCATTCCATGCATAGTATTTTGTACTCGAAGGGTACCCTTCTAGTACCAACTCTACACTAAACTCACAGAGACACCTTTGCACTACAGCGTATAGGTGTTTCCGAAGCACACAGCAGCTGATTTCAGCGCCGGCGCTAGGGAAAGGGGAAGAGAGATTTCTGTAAATGTAGCTCACTCATCCTCTCTCCTTTTCACGCATCATTTGACAGACCCTCCAGGATATCGCGATTTCGCGATTTCGCGATTTGCCGCGAAATCGGCACTTTTTTAAAAATGCCGCGATTTTTACAAAAATGCCCGCGAAATCGGCATTTTTGTAGAAATCGCGGCATTTTTCGCTATATCCTGGGGGGTCTGCTTTATCCAAAGACATGCACCGGTTGCCCCACACCTGTAGATGATCTACAGACACTGGGGTCAGAGGGTTAAAGCAGCTCGGCTGCAGCTGGCAGTGTGAAGGTCTAGGCTCTTTGTCATTCAGAGCTGCCCGGGACTGCACTCGTTCGCACCTCTTCCTGGCCCACAAGAATGACAATGGGAGCCCTCACCTTGCACATCAACAGGAGGGGAGGGGCGGATGGGTTGTTGTCACAGAGGATGGAGCAGGAATCGGACAGAGCAGTTCTCCTTCGAGTGTAATATGAAAGGGTTTGCAGTGACAGGAATAGGAACTTCGAGTCTTAGGCCTGTGAGAAGGCTCATTTACTGACCTGGCAAATTTAAACACAGTCAGCAAGTCAATTTAGGAAAGAAACGGAGAACAATTTAAATTGAAAACAAAAGACACGCTACCTTAAATATGTTAATATATTTTTTTTTAACTCGAATCTTGCATTGCTGAGAGATTATCTGCAGCATGCACACCCGGAACTGTCTATGTGCTTGCACTTCTACTCTAATGTGAATTGTATTAGCAAAATGTCCGACCTTGCTTTAAAGATGTTGCACTAAGTGCTCCATCCATGTACGATTTTTAGCATTGGATCGTAGCAAGCTTCTCCTTAAAGCTGAAGTTTAGTGCAAAAACGCTGGGCTCTCTATGAGCATACTATGAAATCATGGTTTTATTTTATAGATTAAAGAATTAGCAGAGTATCAATTTTCCGATTTAAAAAAAGGACTACAGGCCATAGAAGGCAAACAAGCAATGGCACCTTTCTGTACTCCAGGATATGGGTTGAATGGATGAATGAAAGATTGAATAAATGGATAATGAGAGAGGATGGATGGATTAATGAGAGGGGAAGGATGGAGAGAAAATTTAAATAGCTGGATGTATGGGTGGAAGGGTAGCTGGATGATGGATGAGGGGAAAGATGGATGAGGGGAAGGATGGATGATGGATGAAAGGAAGGATGGATGAGGGGAAGGATGGATGGATGAAGGGAAGGATGGATGAGAGGAAGGATGGATGGATGAGGGGATGGATAGAGGGGAAGGATGGATGGATGGATGGGTGGTTTAAAGGATGGATGGATGATGAGGGGAAGAATGGATGATGAGGGGAAGGATGGATGGATGGATGATGAGGGGATGGATGGATGGATGTTTGATGAGGGGGTGGGTGAAAGGATGGATGATGAGGGGAAGGGTGGATGGATGGATGGATGATGAGGGAATGGATGGATGATGAGGGGGTGGGTGAAAGGATGGATGGATGATGAGGGGAAGGATGGATGGATGATGAGGGGAAGGATGGATGGATGAAGAGTGGGTGGGTAGATGGATGGAACGGGCATCCGGTGGGATATCAGGTTGTGTTCAAAATACACTGTACTATTTAACGTGCTTACTAATAAAAGGGGCGATAGGTATAGCCATCATTAGTGCAGCAGGTACAGTGGCACCAAGCGCAAAAAAGCAGCGCAAGGGGCTTGTAAATCTGCCCCAAAGTGTCTACATTGTAAAGAAACCAAATATACATAGCTTCATGTTGTTAAATAACTAAAAAAACTAAGATATCTGTGTTTGTTGTAGGAAAAATGGCCACATAAAATGCCGCAAAATTGCCGCTAAATTTCCATATTTGTGCCGCTAAATTTCCATTTTTGTGCCGCTAAATTTGCTATTCCATGCCGCTATATCCTGGGGGGTCTGATTTGAGACTGCTCCTCTGCGCTGCTTGAGTAAGTGGTACATCTGGCCCAAAATGTGTAAAACCCTTTTATACATCTGACCCCTCTTTCTCTATACTGCATCTTCTTCTGACGGCCGTGACTTTCCGATACTTGCCAAGCAACTGCATGCAATGTAACTGGTGTAACCTGAAAAAGAATGAAAAAATCCCAAAAGAAACATTTTCTTGCCATTAGAATGTAATGGACTATCACTTTTACTTTTCTTTTAATGTAATATAATTTTTTTTTACAAAATTATTAATTTGCAAAAAAATTGTTGATCTTGGGTGGATTGCGGTGTCTCTCCTACTATCTGTGGGACTAAGGACTGCATCTGTGGGAGGCTGCAAAGGTCCGTCACTGTCGCTGGTGATGTTAGATGACGAGGTCTTGCCCCAATGAGTGCAGGTGTGGTACCTGGTCAGGGGCTGGACTCAGAGGCCCCCAGGGATCCCAGACTCAAACCCACAGAGGTGAAAATAGAAATGTGCATAACTTGTCTGGAAGGCAGATGCAGCCCAACACACGTAAAGGGTCAAAGCAGCAGCCATTTAGAAGTGAAGATCAGATGAATGGAGGAAAATATCAAATAAAAGAGACTGCCACTGTGCTCTGGGTCATGCAAGTGGCGTGTAAGGCAGCAATCACCGTGAGGAATGCAGCAAAAATCCTGGAATAATTTAGAGACATGAAATGCTGTGGTTATACCACTGGGGGGGGCCATCAAATGTTATGTATGAGGCACCGTTGAGCTGTCCTAGACAGAACCAATGTCTTGTAAAGAATTCCAGGGTCACCCATTAAAAGGATGCTGTGGACATACACATGAAAGGCACACAGGCAGCTCCTAGATGGATTTAGGGCTGAGACCTTGGGTATAAACAAACTCACACATTTACCCATATTTAGGCCACATGGTATCAAATGAGACGGTAACCAGTATTTGAATGCCGAAACCACGCAGGATACAACACTTTGCAGCACAATCAATATTGTCAAAACGTCTAGCGCTCAGGCAGAGGTTGCCAAATAAGAAGAAAAGCAGTGGACTCCTAACCCTTACAGTACAAAACCTATGCTAGACATCACACACACACATCCACACACACACCCTTGCCATAAGGTGCAAAGGTGAGAGTGTATTGCTAGGCATCATAATTGTGAACCAGCACTAGGAGAGAGTAGGACGGTGGCATATCTTAGTAGCTAAGGCGCTTTTCTGCGCTGTCCCTCTCACGCTAAGCAGAACTGCAACTTTGACAAAAGTAGCTCAAAGTGCCAGTGTGAATATTTTAGGGCTACTTTCAGGCGCAATGGCAAGTCAATTCCAATTTAAACCTTTGTGCCAGTTTGTGTCACTTTTTGTTACCCTGCACTGGTTTAAAGGCCTCATAAATGTGACCCTATGACTTTTGAGAGCGTTATGCAATCTGTGTTAAAAAAATAAAAATTAAAAATGTCCTTTAAGTTTTTAAGAGCTGACAGTGGTCTGTGGGACCACTGCCAGCTCTTAAAAAATGTTTTTACCCACATTCATCACAAAGGACAGGAGTCTGGGAAGGTGTTTGTGAATGGGTTACCACCTCCTCTACGGAGTCGGTAAATTATGAATGTTTTGCAATCACATTCCGGTCACAAACCATTTATACATATCAGTGCTACTCGGTATTAGGAAGGGAGGCCCTAAACACGCCCCTTCCTAATAGCAAATCGCAAAAGGTATCAAGTTACCGGGTCTCATTGTGACTTTTGTACATGGCGCTTGGTCCTGCTTATCTATGAAATCGTCTTCTTTGACCTGCTTGTTAAAACTGGGAAAGTTAATAGATATCTGCCCAGCCACTTAAAATGGACATGAAAATACTAAATCTGGCATTATTTCGATCCTTATTGCTTGAATGCCTCCAAATTCATGCATAGAAACTATTACCTGTAATAGTTTTTAGTCAACGGAGTCATATAATAAAATGTAATAAAAATTGGGAAGATTCTTTAACACGACGTTTGCTGAGTGATTTCCTTGCCAAATATTTCGATGGCTCGGGAAGTGCTTTGGCATGTAGAGCCAAGCCAAACCCCCGACTCTGCTCAACATAATATTGTATTGTCTTGCTCAGCTCCACCCAGCTGCCCATGGTTCCAGAGATCGTAAAATGCCCACTACATTAATAGGTGCAGAATAGCGATGCGAGGATGAGGGAGTCACACAAAAATTATAGAACACTGCCCTCACGAGGACAATTGAATGTGGTGCAACTTTTTTCAGTCATCTTCCCAAGCCCAAAATAAACCTTTTTCATTAGTGGAAAATAATCTCGCTTTGATACTTACCCTCAATTAGAAGCCATTTAATATGAGAAAAGGATTACCATACATCATTTTTTTCCGATTTAAAGTGATATATTGTCAAATTTAAAATGCGGAAATATCGCATTTGTGATTCACTACCAAAGTGGAGCACCATACATGTTAGGACGAGCAAAATGATGGTGCTAACGATCCCTTCAAAATAAAAACATAGCGAGCAATTGTGCGGTATTGCTGTACTTATCACTCACCAAAATTCTCTCAATGATGGTATTTTTATAGACAGAAACATTCTTAGCTAAGATTCTTGTGAGGAGGATTTCTTATAATAACTGCTCAAACTAGATTTGCTGAAGCAAAACAAGCTGTTTGAAAATAATGTCTGGGTACTGGACTACCCCGATGTTTCATCATATGCAGAAAACCTGAAACATCCCTCCCATGGCTATCAACGACGTTTTTGCCAGCTCTATGCCACACTCTCTTTCGGAGGATTTGCATCTAAAACATTTCTGCCATCTCCTATTTATATTGGACCACATTGAGGTCTCATGGTATCTTTTTTTTTAGCTCCAAACCTGAGCTTGGTCAAACCAAGTCATTCTGTCCACATACATTGTTATGGTATCTGGTCTTAGCCTCTCCTATCGCAATTCGTACAATTTAGGTAATAATTGTCCCCATTTCATGTCCCCGCCTCCAAACCATTGTACCCCTAGCTTCTCATCATCCAAACCTAGCTGCTGACCATAGCTCTGCATGCTCAGCATCCTACGTTGCTTTTGAGTTGCTACAGATCTATGGGCAGATTTACAAGCCCCTTGCACCGCCGGTGCATCACGTTGCGTAACACACCTGTGGCGCAACCTGCTGAGTGATATTTACAAGCACAGGTAAAGTCGCCCTGCATGACTTAACCTGTGCTTGTAAATATTGCCCCTTTTCACGCAACATTTTATGTGTTAGGGGCGTGACATAGGCGTTGCTGTGCGTGTTCCCACGCAACACCCAGGCCCACTGATGCATTTCCAGATTTGCGAGAAATCATAAATCTGGAAATGCGTCACAATGCTACGCCACCCTAGGGGTGGCATAGCAAGGTGCAACAAGGAGAATTTTTTTCATTTATCCTCGTTTTTACCTCTTTCAATGCATGCTGCATTCTACAGCACACATTGGAAGAGGAAAATACCTCAATTGATTGTTTTTGTGCAGAAAGGTGCCCCTTCCTGCACAGAAACAATCTCCCCACAACGCAGGCATTCTTGCACCATGGTGGAAGGGTGGCTGCGCTGGCGCATGGCAGCAGTTTGTGCGCCAGTGCAGGGGGAAGCACAGAGATGCGATATATTGTTGTAAATACGTCGCATCCCAGTACTTCAAAACTAACATGGGGCAGCAAAATATTTTGCGGCACCGCGCTACGTTAGTTGCTTGTAGATCTGCCCCCTAGACCTTCTTCTTGCTCCTTTGAGAGCCCAGACCTGCTGACAAAATCAACCAGTTAGCCATCACTCTTTGCAGTTATGCCCCCCAAAGCTCACCTTAGATACTTTTTGATCGCAATCAAACAATCACTCTCCACCAGTTCTCTCAATACCAAAAGAAACCCAAACACAACAGTGTTCATTCAGAATGCATGTGTTGCAACCTGTCTGTCTTGTCTCCGGCCTTTTTATAAAACCCTCACACCTATCTATCTATAACCCTTCTGCACTCCGAAAACGTATATCTGAGTACCCCTGAGCAACTCAGTCATACACACCATTGAAATTTCATAACTCGAACTCCTCTGGCCTGTTTAATAATTGATTCTAATATGCACCTGCCAATCTCATCAAGGGTGTAACTTGAGGGGCTGCTTGGAATGTTCCACCTCCCTAAAACATGCATTCTGTGGTAAATAGTTGGGTGCAAATGCTTTCAGTCGGTTATGGTGAGTTGTCTGTCGGATTTCACCCTGGATTTCTGGGTGCCCACACTGACAGAAACACACACACAGTACTCTCTCTCTCTGTTTGAAGGCCCTTAAAAATGGTTAATTTGAAAAATATTATCTTTTAAGTACCCCTAAGAATCTGCCATCCGCTCTTTTTTCCACTGCTCCTTAAGTCCCCCTCATGTCCTGCTTCTCATATAATATATTTTAACAAGATATGCCAGCGTGATTCTTGGGAAATCTAAAGTTCAACCTCCCTCCCCACAATCTAACTGACCAAGCTACGCCCATGAATCTTATCTACTACGTGTCTCAAATGAAGCCCCCCATAACACTTTGCTCACACCACTTTAGACACCTTGGATGTCCCAAGGAACATCAAAGTAAATTCAGATCTGAAAAGTCTTGCAAGTCTCTTCTATGTAATAGTCCCTCTGAGTGTCCCAGTTGTAATAAAATGTCACCATCTGGTCTTCGTCACTCCCTTGACCACCATCCAAAGATCTGCCTCACAATTTACCTGTATTCTGTTCATACTGCCAAAATCTTTTCCCATAAAAGCCATTCCAGCTATATTTCCCTGGTGCCAGATTTTTCTCTATCGAGTTCCTCGTGAGATTAACTACATCCTCTCTTCTGGTCATTCCTTCAGCACTGGCACCTCTTCTCTCGGCTTCACTCTACAAGAATTCCACCCATACCTGACTAATATACCATCAACTCAAGTCAAGCAAGCTTTATTTGACGATTGTCATAAAAGCATATTCCACATATAAAATACATGCATAAAATGGATAAAACTAAGTTAAAATTTCCAGATCATAAAATTCATAAAATACATAAAATACAATAAATTCATTACCAATACAGGTATGGACGATACTATTGCACAATGGTTTAGCAAAGATACATGGCCTACATAATTCTGATTATTCTTTCAACAATCGGCCTCTAATTGACCATGCCCAACCTAAACATTTCGCCACCGCTATATACACAGTCATATTTGGGCAGGTTTGAATAATCTTAATTGCAACTAGTCCACTACTAGTGCCCAGTAGCCTACACATCGGGCGTAGCCACTTCCGACGAGGCATCGTGTACACTGGGCACTCAAACAGGAGGTGGCCAATGGTTTCTGGTATATCCAGACAAGCTGGACAAGCAACCTTACCCCCGCTAGTCCACCTATTAGAAAACGCCCTTACTGGTAAGCTTCATACTCTTATTTGGAAGTAGAGCTTGCTATCAAGGGGCTTCGTGATGGTATCCCAAAATTCCTCGAGTTTAGGCCGCTCTTTAATTTCCAAGAACACACCTGTGAGAGAGTGGAAAAGAGTGCTACTAAAAGCTTTTGAGGCCACACGGTTCCAATACAAGTTCTTAGGTACCTTCTTTGGTGGGAACCTAACATTTGATGGGTCTTCCCACAGTTCTCCTAGGCCTAAATCAAAAAGAACACTCCGAATATGTCCTAGCCACTTGATTTTCCGGGAACCATCACTTTTAATAACATCCATCAACCCCCAGGTGTATGTGTCCAGTTCAGGCGTGATCCAAATCTGCCTCCAATATAAAATTGGGCGCAAAGATGCAATTAGGGCTATAGGCGATAGGCCCAGATCATAAAATGGGGGGCTCAGTGGGGTGCTCTGGGTTAGTTTTATTCATTTCCTGAGAAATGAATTTTCTGAAGCTAATATACCCCTTAAGTTCTCATTTCCCCACAATTCTACACCATACAAAGTGGAACTAACTACTTTGGCACCATACAAAGTGGAACTAACTACTTTGACTAATATACCATTCTCATTGAGGCAACCAAGGATTCTTCTGACAGTGTCAAGGTGCTCACAATCGTAGGGTCCACATATCATCTGGAACTGTCGTCTCACGTAGCTCCACCTTTAGTGCCAGCCCCCGAAATCTCATCAACTGTGAATGAGATAAATTGTCAGCGAAACAAAATATTCCCCTCTAGGTGAAGCATCACTAGTTATACCATTAGTCGCAGTACCCACACATCATGTGTCATCTTACCTTTCTTCATCTCTACTACCAAATCACTGTTGATTACAAAGTTCTTCTTGTTCTCAACCTCATATCCCCACCACGGTAAACATCAGGCACACCACATCCGTCACACCGCGTGTTATTACAACACGGTCATTACAAGGACTTGGCTCCACAACTTGCCCACTAGCACCACTGGGAAGAACTGCAGGAAAGCAAGGCTGTTACCCTTCTCTAATCTTGACCTGCTCACCATTCATCAACTATTCTTCCAGTATAGGCCAAAACCACCAGATGCTGATGGATCTGAAAAAGCTTTCACTGCTCATTTTATAAGGTCACTCTAGACAAATCTTCACTCCGTTGTAGTCTACTGAAAATCGTAGCTGATGTACAAAATCCTGGCCTATCCTGTCTGTAGTTCCTATCTTGTGGTAGGGATTAAATAGCACACACATGACAAATGTAATCTGCCCATAAAAGTCCTGCTTGGTAATGCCACTTTCTATGCAAAATTAAGCTGACCTAGTACCTCTTGTAGTGTCATCAAGTCACTCTCTGGTTTGCTAAATACCTGCCATAGTAGTTTCTCCAGTTATTGAGCATTGTCTGCAGGTAGGAGGAACCCTTTGTCTACTGTGTTCAGTGCTATGCTCAAGAATGTAATAGCCGTAGATGATCCCTCAGTCTTTTCCAGTGCCGGAGGTAGCCTACATGTATCTGCAATACCTTCTAAAACAGTCACTTGCTGCCGGCGTTCACCTCTGTCCCTTGTCCTTGGTACCATCAAGAAATTATCAACAGAGTGCAGGACTTGCTTAAACCCCCCTACTTCTGTAACTACCCACTAAAAAATGTTCTGAATATTTTGAATACAGCACAAGACACAGAACATCCCATAGCTCTGCTTTGTCCACAGATATTTGTCCTCGAGATAGAATTCCCATTAGCGGAAAATCATCTGGGTGAACTGGCAGGACCTGGAGAATTGACTTAGTGTAAATCCTCCTCATCACCACACCTTCCCACATTTTCGCACCATCTATAATGACATGGCAGTGTTAGATTATGGGCCCAAATACGAGTCTGGTGGTCTATGGGCTGCCTGACTCATGGGGGCGCGGTGGTGGCAGTTTGCCAACCACCCTATTATGCGTCGGGCAGTCGGACTGCCACAGCCCCACCTCACCTCCAGGAAACCATCGTTCCCTGGCGGTGTTGCTGTGGTGCAGTGGCATCAATATGCTAGGCTGGATCGCTGCGGTCCCATCAAGCATATTAGGAGTTTCCTCTCCACCAGGGTTTTATGGCAGTTACTCCTCCATGAAAACCCTGCGGGCCCCCTGTGCCTCCTCTGCATGTGGATGGACACAGGGGGCACACCATGTGCCCCCCTGTATGTATGCACACCAGTTCATGCAAAACCAGTTCTGTTTATCTGAAACAAACAAACAATAATAAACATAACCATTAAGATATCTAAATCTGCCCCGCTGTGCTGTGTGACAAGTGGTGTCACCTACATGGCTGGAGAGGGAGATTTTCATGTCACTAAACAGGTAAAAGGGTGTCAGAGGATTGTTAAAACAAGCAACCTCTTCGCTAAGCCGTATTTTGTCTGATATGAAGTCCTCTCTGTATATTCAGTAGGGCAGCTTTAGATCTGCTTAATGGTTATGTTTGTTTGTTTTAGATAAACTGTGGGTCCACTACAAACCCGGGCAATTGCCATATCTCTCAGGCTACTGAATCTTGCTAGCCAGTAAACGTGCATATATTTTTTCTATGTAGAGTCACAATGTACTTGGTCCTGAAAAATGCCCCTGAACCCTGAGTGGGGTCACCTAAGGGCAGAAACATGTTGACCAACTATAGGGGTATATTTGCTGGTAACCCCTAGTCCCCTCTTCTTTTTATTCTGTCCCAAGAGACCACTGAATAAAAGTAATTTGGTCTTCCGTAGACAGTTTTATTTTGCAATCCACCCTCTATTGCACTCTACTCCTCACTACCCCCCTTCTTCACAGGAGTTTCCTTTAAAATACTTCAGCTTCGCTTCAAAGTCCAGAGAGTTGTAGCCCACACCAATGACGTTGCGGCCTTGGTGTGAGGAGGAAACCCAATGATGAGGCATGTCACCTCCGGGTGAGTGAGGATTCTTGTCCTGAAAGAAGTTCTTCCCTGCAATTAGTTGGAACACTCTATACAACATTCAGACCATTGGATTGCTATTCCTACTCCAACGTAAAGAACAGTAGATAAAGTGTTGGACTTCGTAAAGTTTAGATTTACTATTACGGTTCTAATCCAAGCAACAGTAGGGTAAGTGTTGGACTTTGGTGGGGTTAGATTCAGTGCTTAATTTATGAAAAGTAAGTGCCAGAGAAGAAGATATTCAATTAATTAAAATGCACCAAATAATTGACTTGCCAAATGTTCAGTTAAATAGTTTACATAAAAATTGCGAATCAAATATTTCATTAACAGAGAAAGTTCATTAAAAATAGAATTTAAATAACATCTCACTCTGTTCCACTACACACATAAGAACCCACTACTAATTTATACATTTGCAATTAAACTATAGAAAAATCACTTTACACATTATACATCACAAGATACACTTAAATAATTAAAATAATATTGGCTAAAATAAATAGTTTATATGATTATTTATATACAAATTATTAAGTATAAAAACATTGATTTAACATGAAAAACAATGATAATTTAAATAACTTCTCTTACTATTCCCCCACAAACCCACCAACCACCTACTAAATTATAAATGAGTACACAATAAATATACAGTTAGCATAACAATAGTAAAACAAAAAATAACTTCTAGTTTAAATAACTTCCCATCCTCTTCCCCTAAAAATCCCAAAACCCACTACTAAATTATAAATTACTAATTAAATGTAAATCAGTTTTAATTACACAGTAACATTAACAAACTGTACTCAAAATAGTACAGTAATAATAATTATAGCTAAAGCTAATATAATGATAAATAAATATAATAATATAGCATATTAATTAAAAACAATATTTAATTCAACTAATAATATAATATAATATATAATATTAAAATCCATATTTAATACCACTATATTAAAGTAGGCAATATCATACACAATGACATTTAAAAAACATAATATTATATACATAAAAGAATGATATTCTTGCCTTCTATATTCTGTTCCTCAATAGCTTTGACTTGACATTACATTTGACACAATATTCTTCAGGCTCAATATTTTTGAGAAAATGTTTATGTCATTCACCCAAAATTGTCTCATTGATAACTGTCTTCCAATGGCTCAACAGTGCCCATTTCATGGGGTCTTTTAGGTCTCGGCCTGCGAAGGCTGCGCTTGAGCAGTCTCGCTGGTGATATTTTATGTTTCTAGTAGCGGGGCTTGAACCCGCCCTTCTTCTCCATTGGCTGGCTTCCTAAATGGCGGCCAGCCATTGGAGAAGAGGTTTGTCTTTCCATTTAAGCCCCGTCTTTTTCAGATTGAGGGGTGTGTTTTTTCGGTTCTTTCTCTCTGTGATGTTAGTCCAAAACACGCCCCCCAATCTGAAAAGGACGAGGCTTAGTTCCTTCGTGTTTACGCTTGTTTGAAAACTTGAGCTTGGTAAGCAGTAGGACAGTTCTCTCTGGGTTAGGCTTAAAAATGCTTAATTTCTGCAAATAACCATTTTCGTAATGCGGTTGTGCTAAACTAAAATATCACTCATAAGAAATGGAAACGACACATCAAAGAACACTGTAAATGTCGCAATTATAGCACAGGTAAAACTTGGTATCAACGTAACAACCCACGTCGGGTTTTGGGTGAGAAAACATATTAGTTTCAGCTAACGCACCCAGGTAAGCTATCTTAGCTCTTATTTTTTTTTTAAATGTGGGAGAGGGAGCAGCGATTGCTGGCGTGAAGAGGTTTGGAACAGCACTGCACTTTCACGAACGTGGAAAGCTGTTCGGTTGTGGGTGCTCTTATCCTTTGATGGGCGGGGTCTTGGGAAGGCAGTGCTGAGTTTGTTGTTATGATTGCGAAACAACCCTGTGAATATTAGCATTTATTTGAAGGTGAGTCTTTATGACAATGGGGCCTTAGGGCACCGGCAGCCATAATACAACCTACGGTTGGCGCCAGGAGCATGGTGCATTGATGAACGGCTCTTTAAACTGTGCAAGGTCCGGTATCATGTGCAGATGTTTGTGAATGGAGGGTTCCGATATTTTCTTTATTTCGATCGGTAGGGTTGGTGAGCGATGTACCGTACTCGAGCGGGGTGCCTATTTACGATCGCTTACTGGCCTTTGATTTAAGTTATTTGGCCGTTTTATATTCCGACTTATGACGATTAGCTTTTAGATGGACGTAAGTTATAGATGGTGCTAAGGCTGCTTGTAGGTCATGCAGGGTTTTCTGTTTTTGCTCATAGAGGACCTCTGGTCGCCATTTTGTGCTGCATACTTTCTCTAAACGTCGATGGTGTGCAAGTCTAACTGAATCGAATCCCCCCTGTTAACTTACTTTGAGGCATCCTCGGTATCAGAATTACCGGATTATATAGACGTAACTCTCATTTCATTTTGAATGCACCACCCTGCATTGGTTGTTGTTCTGCACAGCTCTCATTTAAGGATTGTGGCTTCCCTGTGGTGGTCAGCACATACATATACATAGGTTATACTCCTCACTTTACAACGCCCATATACACTGCCGGTGGGTTATTAGCGCGCGCCCCTCTAGAGTAAGGGCTCTCTTTATTTTTTTACTATTAAGGTCTGGAATTGTGGCGTCAGATACCCGCAATCATTGAGAGGTATCTCCTATCCGTGCTAAATGGGTTTTCATCGGTAGGCTGAATCCAGCTGCCAGAGAAAAGGACGTCAAGTGTTTTTTCAAAGGCTATGGATGAATAAGGGACATCGATTTAAAACGAGGCTTTAGTTTTGTAGTAAGTATAAGAACACTAAAGGGTACCTTGCTATTTCATTCACTGTAACCGCATGCATAAATGGTGACATATCTCGAAATCAGCACTAACATGATTAATGCCTTGGCGCCAATGGCCTTCAGAAAGCAACGAGAATAGCATACCAAACCAGGCGGAAATGGCTTCCACTCTACAGCAAGATAATAGAGGTGGATCACAAACACGGCAAAAAGATATTTAATACTTCGGCTCACATGATACCTCAAGTACTCAGGAGTTCTCCTTGCGATGCCCCTTGAAAACGACTCCTTTAGGAACACGGAAACAACTGTGTTGGTTAGTCACGACCCCCCTAGAAGCTCCCTTATTTATTTATATAGTTTTATATAGAGCTAACTAGAACCGTGGGTTTTATATCGAGCTAACTAGACCCGTGATCCACATTTGTTTATAAATTCTATTTGTGTGTGCCTCCGATGCTGGCTCAATCACCTGTGTACCTGCTTGCTGTTAAACCAATCAGGGGACGTTGTGAACCCACGCTTTAACAGCTACAGCGGGTGGGGTTCTTTATTAAGCTCTTGTGTCTGAAACTCAACAGACAAAAGCTCATCATTAACGCTGGAATACAGCGCCAATAGACGAGCAAGCAGGAGCAATGAAAAAACACCGGTGGCTAAATAGAATAGGGAAGGAACGATTATTGGAAGGAAAGGTGAAAACAAAGAAGTATGGGTGCATGAGTAGATAGATGAATGAGTATGTGGATGGATGAGTGAATGAAAGGATTGCAGAAAATGGATGGATAGATGGACGGAGGGATGGACAGGTGAAAGGATGGCAGAGTAAGGGGATGGATAAATGAGTGGGTGAAAAGATGAGCGAAGGGAAGGCAGAGTGGATGGCTGGATGGCAGTGTGGATGGATGGATGGATGGCTACCAGAGTGGATAGATGGATGGAAAATGGATGGATGGATGGATGGATGGCAGAGTGGATTTATGGAAGGCAGATTTGATGGACGGATGGTAGAATTGATGGATTGATGATGAATGACTGTGGATGGATGGATGGTGGAGTGAATTAATGGATGGCAGAGTCAATGGATGGATGGATGGCCGAATGAATGGATGGATGGAAGTATGAATGCATGGATGAATGGATGGCAGAGCCTGGGGATTGATGAAATAGTATCTACATGGATGGATGGATATCAGAGTGGATGGATGAATGCCAGTGAATGGCTGGCAGAGTGGATGGGTGGGTGGCAGAGTGGATGGATGGATGAATGGCAGTTTGGTTGGATGGATAGATAAATCAATGGATGGAATGGGAAGAGAGGGAATGATGGATGAATGGATGACAAAATGCAAAGTTGAAATCGTGGATATCAGTAGGTGGATGGAAGGGTGAAAGAATGAATGGATAAATGTATGGGTGGAAGTGACAAGTAAGCTGTTCTATGAAGAGTTCAGATCACTTGCTTGGTGGCGGCGGCGCTTTAGTTCAAAGTGGTGGCTATTTTAATTTTCTGGCTGCTCCTTTGAATCCAATGTTTTTCTCCCTTTCGGTCATAACTACCTTCTGTGTAGCAATTACTGGTTCATACGCCGCTGGTTTCACTATTGTCGTCTCAATATCAATTTGCACCCCACTTGCCTCTCCATTGTCCTTTGTTGCCATCACCATATGGCCTCTCCACTCCAAAAAAGTCTCCAAAAACTCCTAGCAGACTCTCTCCAAGTCCTCAAAACAATATCCTGACCACTTGTCCTCTTCATCCCTTACTACCCTGCTACTTCAGGATCCTACTCTCACCCCATCTTGGCCAACACATCTTCCACCATTCACCCCTATGTACCCACATTCCATCCTCGAAGGGATTGCCTTTTGGCTCCCAGTCTCTCTGACTCCTCTCTGCTACCTTCTCAATTTACTGCGCCATCTGGTCTGCTGCCTTGCTATAATACTCGCTCTTGTAGGCCACTGGCCCCTAGACCCAGTCTGTGACCTGTGTGATGCACATCTACCACAACAAGCACCCTGACGTCTCTCCCTGAGTTCCACTACAATGATGGGCCTCTGCACTACCAATGTCTTTTGGGTCTCTTTTGATGTTTCCAAAGTGAGTGTGCCCTAACCATCTGCACCCTCTCTACTGTGTGCCAGGCTGCACTCCCTGCCCACCGCCTTGCTCCCATGCCCACAGAGCATCCAATCCGATTACCCTACCCCTCCTCACTGAAATTGTAGATTGAAACGTGTTCCATCAGTGTGCCTTAAGCCCAACTCTTCCAGTGGTAAGGGTTGCAAAATTGCTCTGTCTGCTCGTTTCTCCTCTCACCTGGTGTGTTCCACGTTGGACCATCTGCTCTTGTACTGTCTCGCCTGTATTTTGTGTCTTTGTGGGGCCAGTCTCTTGCAAGGCCTAACTGGCTGGACCGGGCATTTCCCCAGGAGGATGGAAGGGTGGCGGCAGCTTTTGTTACCGGGGTCCAGTTTTGTAGAAGTGCAGCAGTTTTAAAAGCACTGCAGAGCTCCTCTCACTTTTCAGGCAATAACAAAAGTGACAGGATAACTCTGGTTATTAATGCACCTGCTAGTCTAGTCGAGTGGCATTTGGGACTCATCTAAGGTAACACAGAGGGTTAATATGCCTGCTGCAAAGACCGTATACTATGCAGATCACAGAACAGTATTTTATGTGCACAGCTCAGTGGAATAATGCTTTTGTCACATAGATCATTCTGTTAATGCAGTTCAGAAGTTCCAATCGTAATCTAGGTTAGGAAGTTATGTTTTTGTCCCAGTCTTTCAGTATCCTAATTTTGCTAAAACGAGTTTGGGTTGAGATAAATTCTTATTAGTAAAGTCAACCCTAAACGCTGTGTTACATTCTGACTCCTGAGTTTGTGCTTCCCCCATGCACTCCTAATAAATGCCTACTTGTATGGACGACATGCGAATCCTACAACTTTTAGTCCCCTTTGTCTTATGCAACATTTCCTATACACTGATTTACACAAGTATGTTTCATTGTTTCTGTATGTGGGTATAATATAAAATGCTCTGACCACCTACACTGATGTGGCAGGCGCTATAAAACATGAAACACATGTGAGAGAGGGAGTATAGAGAGATAAAAGACAATGTTGGAGGGTGATAGTGAGGGAATGATCGAAGAGCCTCAACAAAGATTGCCTGATCCTGGTGCACTGTAAGGTCATCATTTACTGAACCCTAAAAGCTACTACAATTGAATATATAATGCAAAATGTGTTGTAGAACGCACCATTTTTGCCATTTTTCCCAAATTCTCGTGGGAGGAGAAGCTCCCCTGAGCCCCCTTGTAGTTGTCAATTCAGAAAAGGGGGTGGTGATGAACAGAGTGTCTGAATTAAGCAGACCACTCTTACCCAGTCCTAAGATCAGGGCTTGATCCATCACCGTTATTTATCTCACTGCACCATCCCAGCTCAGAACCTGGCTATATGCAAATCAGTCTGTCCCTGGCCCAGTGCATCATGGGAACAGGGCAGACCAAACTACCAAGCCAATTCTTCACCAGAAAGGAGACAAGCTACCGGGGACCGGTTTCTGGCATTTCAGCCTTCTTCGGCCCGGCTTGCTTGAATCCTGATGATGCAGTGAGAAAGGGACTCATGTCTGAGTATACCCTGCCACACCTATAGTGGCCAAAAACGATTCAGAAAAGGGGGTGGTGATGAACAGAGTGTCTGAATTAAGCAGACCACTCTTACCCAGTCCAAAGATCAGGGCTTGATCCATCACCGTTATTTATCTCACTGCACCATCCCAGCTCAGAACCTGGCTATATGCAAATCAGTCTGTCCCTGGCCCAGTGCATCATGGGAACAGGGCAGACCAAACTACCAAGCCAATTCTTCACCAGAAAGGAGACAAGCTACCGGGGACCGGTTTCTGACATTTCAGCCTTCTTCGGCCCGGCCTGCTTGAATCCTGATGATGCAGTGAGAAAGGGACTCATGTCTGAGTATACCCTGCCACACCTATAGTGGCCAAAAACGATTCAGAAAAGGGGGTGGTGATGAACAGAGTGTCTGAATTAAGCAGACCACTCTTACCCAGTCCAAAGATCAGGGCTTGATCCATCACCGTTATTTATCTCACTGCACCATCCCAGCTCAGAACCTGGCTATATGCAAATCAGTCTGTCCCTGGCCCAGTGCATCATGGGAACAGGGCAGACCAAACTACCAAGCCAATTCTTCACCAGAAAGGAGACAAGCTACCGGGGACCGGTTTCTGGCATTTCAGCCTTCTTCGGCCCGGCTTGCTTGAATCCTGATGATGCAGTGAGAAAGGGACTCATGTCTGAGTATACCCTGCCACACCTATAGTGGCCAAAAACGATTCAGAAAAGGGGGTGGTGATGAACAGAGTGTCTGAATTAAGCAGACCACTCTTACCCAGTCCAAAGATCAGGGCTTGATCCATCACCGTTATTTTTCTCACTGCACCATCCCAGCTCAGAACCTGGCTATATGCAAATCAGTCTGTCCCTGGCCCAGTGCATCATGGGAACAGGGCAGACCAAACTACCAAGCCAATTTTTCACCAGAAAGGAGACAAGCTACCGGGGACCGGTTTCTGGCATTTCAGCCTTCTTCGGCCCGGCTTGCTTGAATCCTGATGATGCAGTGAGAAAGGGACTCATGTCTGAGTATACCCTGCCACACCTATAGTGGCCAAAAACGATTCAGAAAAGGGGGTGGTGTTGAACAGAGTGTCTGAATTAAGCAGACCACTCTTACCCAGTCCAAAGATCAGGGCTTGATCCATCACCGTTATTTATCTCACTGCACCATCCCAGCTCAGAACCTGGCTATATGCAAATCAGTCTGTCCCTGGCCCAGTGCATCATGGGAACAGGGCAGATCAAACTACCAAGCCAATTCTTCACCAGAAAGGAGACAAGCTACCGGGGACCGGTTTCTGGCATTTCAGCCTTCTTCGGCCCGGCTTGCTTGAATCCTGATGATGCAGTGAGAAAGGGACTCATGTCTGAGTATACCCTGCCACACCTATAGTGGCCAAAAACGATTCAGAAAAGGGGGTGGTGATGAACAGAGTGTCTGAATTAAGCAGACCACTCTTACCCAGTCCAAAGATCAGGGCTTGATCCATCATCGTTATTTATTTCACTGCACCATCCCAGCTCAGAACCTGGCTATATGCAAATCAGTCTGTCCCTGGCCCAGTGCATCATGGGAACAGGGCAGACCAAACTACCAAGCCAATTCTTCACCAGAAAGGAGACAAGCTACCGGGGACCGGTTTCTGACATTTCAGCCTTCTTCGGCCCGGCTTGCTTGAATCCTGATGATGCAGTGAGAAAGGGACTCATGTCTGAGTATACCCTGCCACACCTATAGTGGCCAAAAACGATTCAGAAAAGGGGGTAGTGATGAACAGAGTGTCTGAATTAAGCAGACCACTCTTACCCAGTCCAAAGATCAGGGCTTGATCCATCACCGTTATTTTTCTCACTGCACCATCCCAGCTCAGAACCTGGCTATATGCAAATCAGTCTGTCCCTGGCCCAGTGCATCATGGGAACAGGGCAGACCAAACTACCAAGCCAATTTTTCACCAGAAAGGAGACAAGCTACCGGGGACCGGTTTCTGGCATTTCAGCCTTCTTCGGCCCGGCTTGCTTGAATCCTGATGATGCAGTGAGAAAGGGACTCATGTCTGAGTATACCCTGCCACACCTATAGTGGCCAAAAACGATTCAGAAAAGGGGGTGGTGTTGAACAGAGTGTCTGAATTAAGCAGACCACTCTTACCCAGTCCAAAGATCAGGGCTTGATCCATCACCGTTATTTATCTCACTGCACCATCCCAGCTCAGAACCTGGCTATATGCAAATCAGTCTGTCCCTGGCCCAGTGCATCATGGGAACAGGGCAGATCAAACTACCAAGCCAATTCTTCACCAGAAAGGAGACAAGCTACCGGGGACCGGTTTCTGACATTTCAGCCTTCTTCGGCCCGGCTTGCTTGAATCCTGATGATGCAGTGAGAAAGGGACTCATGTCTGAGTATACCCTGCCACACCTATAGTGGCCAAAAACGATTCAGAAAAGGGGGTGGTGATGAACAGAGTGTCTGAATTAAGCAGACCACTCTTACCCAGTCCAAAGATCAGGGCTTGATCCATCACCGTTATTTATCTCACTGCACCATCCCAGCTCAGAACCTGGCTATATGCAAATCAGTCTGTCCCTGGCCCAGTGCATCATGGGAACAGGGCAGACCAAACTACCAAGCCAATTCTTCACCAGAAAGGAGACAAGCTACCGGGGACCGGTTTCTGGCATTTCAGCCTTCTTCGGCCCGGCTTGCTTGAATCCTGATGATGCAGTGAGAAAGGGACTCATGTCTGAGTATACCCTGCCACACCTATAGTGGCCAAAAACGATTCAGAAAAGGGGGTGGTGATGAACAGAGTGTCTGAATTAAGCAGACCACTCTTACCCAGTCCAAAGATCAGGGCTTGATCCATCACCGTTATTTTTCTCACTGCACCATCCCAGCTCAGAACCTGGCTATATGCAAATCAGTCTGTCCCTGGCCCAGTGCATCATGGGAACAGGGCAGACCAAACTACCAAGCCAATTTTTCACAAGAAAGGAGACAAGCTACCGGGGACCGGTTTCTGGCATTTCAGCCTTCTTCGGCCCGGCTTGCTTGAATCCTGATGATGCAGTGAGAAAGGGACTCATGTCTGAGAATACCCTGCCACACCTATAGTGGCCAAAAACGATTCAGAAAAGGGGGTGGTGTTGAACAGAGTGTCTGAATTAAGCAGACCACTCTTACCCAGTCCAAAGATCAGGGCTTGATCCATCACCGTTATTTATCTCACTGCACCATCCCAGCTCAGAACCTGGCTATATGCAAATCAGTCTGTCCCTGGCCCAGTGCATCATGGGAACAGGGCAGATCAAACTACCAAGCCAATTCTTCACCAGAAAGGAGACAAGCTACCGGGGACCGGTTTCTGGCATTTCAGCCTTCTTCGGCCCGGCTTGCTTGAATCCTGATGATGCAGTGAGAAAGGGACTCATGTCTGAGTATACCCTGCCACACCTATAGTGGCCAAAAACGATTCAGAAAAGGGGGTGGTGATGAACAGAGTGTCTGAATTAAGCAGACCACTCTTACCCAGTCCAAAGATCAGGGCTTGATCCATCACCGTTATTTATCTCACTGCACCATCCCAGCTCAGAACCTGGCTATATGCAAATCAGTCTGTCCCTGGCCCAGTGCATCATGGGAACAGGGCAGACCAAACTACCAAGCCAATTTTTCACCAGAAAGGAGACAAGCTACCGGGGACCGGTTTCTGGCATTTCAGCCTTCTTCGGCCCGGCTTGCTTGAATCCTGATGATGCAGTGAGAAAGGGACTCATGTCTAAGTATACCCTGCCACACCTATAGTGGCCAAAAACGATTCAGAAAAGGGGGTGGTGATGAACAGAGTGTCTGAATTAAGCAGACCACTCTTACCCAGTCCAAAGATCAGGGCTTGATCCATCACCGTTATTTATCTCACTGCACCATCCCAGCTCAGAACCTGGCTATATGCAAATCAGTCTGTCCCTGGCCCAGTGCATCATGGGAACAGGGCAGACCAAACTACCAAGCCAATTCTTCACCAGAAAGGAGACAAGCTACCGGGGATCGGTTTCTGGCATTTCAGCCTTCTTCGGACCGGCTTGCTTGAATCTTGATGATGCAGTGAGAAAGGGACTCATGTCTGAGTATACCCTGCCACACCTATAGTGGCCAAAAACGATTCAGAAAAGGGGGTGGTGATGAACAGAGTGTCTGAATTAAGCAGACCACTCTTACCCAGTCCAAAGATCAGGGCTTGATCCATCACCGTTATTTATCTCACTGCACCATCCCAGCTCAGAACCTGGCTATATGCAAATCAGTCTGTCCCTGGCCCAGTGCATCATGGTAACAGGGCAGACCAAACTACCAAGCCAATTCTTCACCATAAAGGAGACAAGCTACCGGGGACCGGTTTCTGGCATTTCAGCCTTCTTCGGCCCGGCTTGCTTGAATCCTGATGATGCAGTGAGAAAGGGACTCATGTCTGAGTATACCCTGCCACACCTATAGTGGCCAAAAACGATTCAGAAAAGGGGGTGGTGATGAACAGAGTGTCTGAATTAAGCAGACCACTCTTACCCAGTCCAAAGATCAGGGCTTGATCCATCACCGTTATTTATCTCACTGCACCATCCCAGCTCAGAATCTGGCTATATGCAAATCAGTCTGTCCCTGGCCCAGTGCATCATGGGAACAGGGCAGACCAAACTACCAAGCCAATTCTTCACCAGAAAGGAGACAAGCTACCGGGGACCGGTTTCTGGCATTTCAGCCTTCTTCGGCCCGGCTTGCTTGAATCCTGATGATGCAGTGAGAAAGGGACTCATGTCTGAGTATACCCTGCCACACCTATAGTGGCCAAAAACGATTCAGAAAAGGGGGTGGTGATGAACAGAGTGTCTGAATTAAGCAGACCACTCTTACCCTGTCCAAAGATCAGGACTTGATCCATCACCGTTATTTATCTCACTGCACCATCCCAGCTCAGAACCTGGCTATATGCAAATCAGTCTGTCCCTGGCCCAGTGCATCATGGGAACAGGGCAGACCAAACTACCAAGCCAATTCTTCACCAGAAAGGAGACAAGCTACCGGGGACCGGTTTCTGGCATTTCAGCCTTCTTCGGCCCGGCTTGCTTGAATCCTGATGATGCAGTGAGAATGGGAATCATGTCTGAGTATACCCTGCCACACCTATAGTGGCCAAAAACGATTCAGAAAAGGGGGTGGTGATGAACAGAGTGTCTGAATTAAGCAGACCACTCTTACCCAGTCTAAAGATCAGGGCTTGATCCATCACCGTTATTTATCTCACTGCACCATCCCAGCTCAGAACCTGGCTATATACAAATCAATCTGTCCCTGGCCCAGTGCATCATGGGAACAGGGCAGACCAAACTACCAAGCCAATTCTTCACCAGAAAGGAGACAAGCTACCGGGGACCGGTTTCTGGCATTTCAGCCTTCTTCGGCCCGGCTTGCTTGAATCCTGATGATGCAGTGAGAAAGGGACTCATGTCTGAGTATACCCTGCCACACCTATAGTGGCCAAAAATGATTCAGAAAAGGGGGTGGTGGTGAACAGAGTGTCTGAATTAAGCAGACCACTCTTACCCAGTCCAAAGATCAGGGCTTGATCCATCACTGTTATTTATCTCACTGCACCATCCCAGCTCAGAACCTGGCTATATGCAAATCAGTCTGTCCCTGGCCCAGTGCATCATGGGAACAGGGCAGACCAAACTACCAAGCCAATTCTTCACCAGAAAGGAGACAAGCTACCGGGGACCGGTTTCTGGCATTTCAGCCTTCTTCGGCCCGGCTTGCTTGAATCCTGATGATGCAGTGAGAAAGGGACTCATGTCTGAGTATACCCTGCCACACCTATAGTGGCCAAAAACGATTCAGAAAAGGGGGTGGTGATGAACAGAGTGTCTGAATTAAGCAGACCACTCTTACCCAGTCCAAAGATCAGGGCTTGATCCATCACCGTTATTTATCTCACTGCACCATCCCAGCTCAGAACCTGGCTATATGCAAATCAGTCTGTCCCTGGCCCAGTGCATCATGGGAACAGGGCAGACCAAACTACCAAGCCAATTCTTCACCAGAAAGGAGACAAGCTACCGGGGACCGGTTTCTGGCATTTCAGCCTTCTTCGGCCCGGCTTGCTTGAATCCTGATGATGCAGCGAGAAAGGGACTCATGTCTGAGTATACCCTGCCACACCTATAGTGGCCAAAAACGATTCAGAAAAGGGGGTGGTGATGAACAGAGTGTCTGAATTAAGCAGACCACTCTTACCCAGTCCAAAGATCAGGGCTTGATCCATCACCGTTATTTATCTCACTGCACCATCCCAGCTCAGAACCTGGCTATATGCAAATCAGTCTGTCCCTGGCCCAGTGCATCATGGGAACAGGGCAGACCAAACTACCAAGCCAATTCTTCACCAGAAAGGAGACAAGCTACCGGGGGACCGGTTTCTGGCATTTCAGCCTTCTTCGGCCCGGCTGCTTGAATCCTGATGATGCAGTGAGAAAGGGACTCATGTCTGAGTATACCCTGCCACACCTATAGTGGCCAAAAACGATTCAGAAAAGGGGGTGGTGATGAACAGAGTGTCTGAATTAAGCAGACCACTCTTACCCAGTCCAAAGACCAGGGCTTGATCCATCACCGTTATTTATCTCACTGCACCATCCCAGCTCAGAACCTGGCTATATGCAAATCAGTCTGTCCCTGGCCCAGTGCATCATGGGAACAGGGCAGACCAAACTACCAAGCCAATTCTTCACCAGAAAGGAGACAAGCTACCGGGGACCGGTTTCTGGCATTTCAGCCTTCTTCGGCCCGGCTTGCTTGAATCCTGATGATGCAGTGAGAAAGGGACTCATGTCTGAGTATACCCTGCCACACCTATAGTGGCCAAAAACGATTCAGAAAAGGGGGTGGTGATGAACAGAGTGTCTGTATTAAGCAGACCACTCTTACCCAGTCCAAAGATCAGGGCTTGATCCATCACCGTTATTTATCTCACTGCACCATCCCAGCTCAGAACCTGGCTATATGCAAATCAGTCTGTCCCTGGCCCAGTGCATCATGGGAACAGGGCAGACCAAACTACCAAGCGTATTCTTCACCAGAAAGGAGACAAGCTACCGGGGACCGGTTTCTGGCATTTCAGCCTTCTTCGGCCCGGCTTGCTGTAATCCTGATGATGCAGTGAGAAAGGGACTCATGTCTGAGTATACCCTGCCACACCTATAGTGGCCAAAAACGATTCAGAAAAGGGGGTGGTGATGAACAGAGTGTCTGAATTAAGCAGACCACTCTTACCCAGTCCAAAGATCAGGGCTTGATCCATCACCGTTATTTATCTCACTGCACCATCCAAGCTCAGAACCTGGCTATATGCAAATCAGTCTGTCCCTGGCCCAGTGCATCATGGGAACAGGGCAGACCAAACTACCAAGCCAATTCTTCACCAGAAAGGAGACAAGCTACCGGGGACCGGTTTCTGGCATTTCAGCCTTCTTCGGCCCGGCTTGCTTGAATCCTGATGATGCAGTGAGAAAGTGACTCATGTCTGAGTATACCCTGCCACACCTATAGTGGCCAAAAACGATTCAGAAAAGGGGGTGGTGATGAACAGAGTGTCTGAATTAAGCAGACCACTCTTACCCAGTCCAAAGATCAGGGCTTGATCCATCACCGTTATTTATCTCACTGCACCATCCCAGCTCAGAACCTGGCTATATGCAAATCAGTCTGTCCCTGGCCCAGTGCATCATGGGAACAGGGCAGACCAAACTACCAAGCCAATTCTTCACCAGAAAGGAGACAAGCTACCGGGGACCGGTTTCTGACATTTCAGCCTTCTTCGGCCCGGCCTGCTTGAATCCTGATGATGCAGTGAGAAAGGGACTCATGTCTGAGTATACCCTGCCACACCTATAGTGGCCAAAAACGATTCAGAAAAGGGGGTGGTGATGAACAGAGTGTCTGAATTAAGCAGACCACTCTTACCCAGTCCAAAGATCAGGGCTTGATCCATCACCGTTATTTATCTCACTGCACCATCCCAGCTCAGAACCTGGCTATATGCAAATCAGTCTGTCCCTGGCCCAGTGCATCATGGGAACAGGGCAGACCAAACTACCAAGCCAATTCTTCACCAGAAAGGAGACAAGCTACCGGGGACCGGTTTCTGGCATTTCAGCCTTCTTCGGCCCGGCTTGCTTGAATCCTGATGATGCAGTGAGAAAGGGACTCATGTCTGAGTATACCCTGCCACACCTATAGTGGCCAAAAACGATTCAGAAAAGGGGGTGGTGATGAACAGAGTGTCTGAATTAAGCAGACCACTCTTACCCAGTCCAAAGATCAGGGCTTGATCCATCACCGTTATTTTTCTCACTGCACCATCCCAGCTCAGAACCTGGCTATATGCAAATCAGTCTGTCCCTGGCCCAGTGCATCATGGGAACAGGGCAGACCAAACTACCAAGCCAATTTTTCACCAGAAAGGAGACAAGCTACCGGGGACCGGTTTCTGGCATTTCAGCCTTCTTCGGCCCGGCTTGCTTGAATCCTGATGATGCAGTGAGAAAGGGACTCATGTCTGAGTATACCCTGCCACACCTATAGTGGCCAAAAACGATTCAGAAAAGGGGGTGGTGTTGAACAGAGTGTCTGAATTAAGCAGACCACTCTTACCCAGTCCAAAGATCAGGGCTTGATCCATCACCGTTATTTATCTCACTGCACCATCCCAGCTCAGAACCTGGCTATATGCAAATCAGTCTGTCCCTGGCCCAGTGCATCATGGGAACAGGGCAGATCAAACTACCAAGCCAATTCTTCACCAGAAAGGAGACAAGCTACCGGGGACCGGTTTCTGGCATTTCAGCCTTCTTCGGCCCGGCTTGCTTGAATCCTGATGATGCAGTGAGAAAGGGACTCATGTCTGAGTATACCCTGCCACACCTATAGTGGCCAAAAACGATTCAGAAAAGGGGGTGGTGATGAACAGAGTGTCTGAATTAAGCAGACCACTCTTACCCAGTCCAAAGATCAGGGCTTGATCCATCACCGTTATTTATCTCACTGCACCATCCCAGCTCAGAACCTGGCTATATGCAAATCAGTCTGTCCCTGGCCCAGTGCATCATGGGAACAGGGCAGACCAAACTACCAAGCCAATTCTTCACCAGAAAGGAGACAAGCTACCGGGGACCGGTTTCTGACATTTCAGCCTTCTTCGGCCCGGCTTGCTTGAATCCTGATGATGCAGTGAGAAAGGGACTCATGTCTGAGTATACCCTGCCACACCTATAGTGGCCAAAAACGATTCAGAAAAGGGGGTAGTGATGAACAGAGTGTCTGAATTAAGCAGACCACTCTTACCCAGTCCAAAGATCAGGGCTTGATCCATCACCGTTATTTTTCTCACTGCACCATCCCAGCTCAGAACCTGGCTATATGCAAATCAGTCTGTCCCTGGCCCAGTGCATCATGGGAACAGGGCAGACCAAACTACCAAGCCAATTTTTCACCAGAAAGGAGACAAGCTACCGGGGACCGGTTTCTGGCATTTCAGCCTTCTTCGGCCCGGCTTGCTTGAATCCTGATGATGCAGTGAGAAAGGGACTCATGTCTGAGTATACCCTGCCACACCTATAGTGGCCAAAAACGATTCAGAAAAGGGGGTGGTGTTGAACAGAGTGTCTGAATTAAGCAGACCACTCTTACCCAGTCCAAAGATCAGGGCTTGATCCATCACCGTTATTTATCTCACTGCACCATCCCAGCTCAGAACCTGGCTATATGCAAATCAGTCTGTCCCTGGCCCAGTGCATCATGGGAACAGGGCAGATCAAACTACCAAGCCAATTCTTCACCAGAAAGGAGACAAGCTACCGGGGACCGGTTTCTGGCATTTCAGCCTTCTTCGGCCCGGCTTGCTTGAATCCTGATGATGCAGTAAGAAAGGGACTCATGTCTGAGTATACTCTGCCACACCTATAGTGGCCAAAAACGATTCAGAAAAGGGGGTGGTGATGAACAGAGTGTCTGAATTAAGCAGACCACTCTTACCCAGTCCAAAGATCAGGGCTTGATCCATCACCGTTATTTATCTCACTGCACCATCCCAGCTCAGAACCTGGCTATATGCAAATCAGTCTGTCCCTGGCCCAGTGCATCATGGGAACAGGGCAGACCAAACTACCAAGCAAATTCTTCACCAGAAAGGAGACAAGCTACCGGGGACCGGTTTCTGACATTTCAGCCTTCTTCGGCCCGGCTTGCTTGAATCCTGATGATGCAGTGAGAAAGGGACTCATGTCTGAGTATACCCTGCCACACCTATAGTGGCCAAAAACGATTCAGAAAAGGGGGTGGTGATGAACAGAGTGTCTGAATTAAGCAGACCACTCTTACCCAGTCCAAAGATCAGGGCTTGATCCATCACCGTTATTTATCTCACTGCACCATCCCAGCTCAGAACCTGGCTATATGCAAATCAGTCTGTCCCTGGCCCAGTGCATCATGGGAACAGGGCAGACCAAACTACCAAGCCAATTCTTCACCAGAAAGGAGACAAGCTACCGGGGACCGGTTTCTGGCATTTCAGCCTTCTTCGGCCCGGCTTGCTTGAATCCTGATGATGCAGTGAGAAAGGGACTCATGTCTGAGTATACCCTGCCACACCTATAGTGGCCAAAAACGATTCAGAAAAGGGGGTGGTGATGAACAGAGTGTCTGAATTAAGCAGACCACTCTTACCCAGTCCAAAGATCAGGGCTTGATCCATCACCGTTATTTTTCTCACTGCACCATCCCAGCTCAGAACCTGGCTATATGCAAATCAGTCTGTCCCTGGCCCAGTGCATCATGGGAACAGGGCAGACCAAACTACCAAGCCAATTTTTCACAAGAAAGGAGACAAGCTACCGGGGACCGGTTTCTGGCATTTCAGCCTTCTTCGGCCCGGCTTGCTTGAATCCTGATGATGCAGTGAGAAAGGGACTCATGTCTGAGAATACCCTGCCACACCTATAGTGGCCAAAAACGATTCAGAAAAGGGGGTGGTGTTGAACAGAGTGTCTGAATTAAGCAGACCACTCTTACCCAGTCCAAAGATCAGGGCTTGATCCATCACCGTTATTTATCTCACTGCACCATCCCAGCTCAGAACCTGGCTATATGCAAATCAGTCTGTCCCTGGCCCAGTGCATCATGGGAACAGGGCAGATCAAACTACCAAGCCAATTCTTCACCAGAAAGGAGACAAGCTACCGGGGACCGGTTTCTGGCATTTCAGCCTTCTTCGGCCCGGCTTGCTTGAATCCTGATGATGCAGTGAGAAAGGGACTCATGTCTGAGTATACCCTGCCACACCTATAGTGGCCAAAAACGATTCAGAAAAGGGGGTGGTGATGAACAGAGTGTCTGAATTAAGCAGACCACTCTTACCCAGTCCAAAGATCAGGGCTTGATCCATCACCGTTATTTATCTCACTGCACCATCCCAGCTCAGAACCTGGCTATATGCAAATCAGTCTGTCCCTGGCCCAGTGCATCATGGGAACAGGGCAGACCAAACTACCAAGCCAATTTTTCACCAGAAAGGAGACAAGCTACCGGGGACCGGTTTCTGGCATTTCAGCCTTCTTCGGCCCGGCTTGCTTGAATCCTGATGATGCAGTGAGAAAGGGACTCATGTCTAAGTATACCCTGCCACACCTATAGTGGCCAAAAACAATTCAGAAAAGGGGGTGGTGATGAACAGAGTGTCTGAATTAAGCAGACCACTCTTACCCAGTCCAAAGATCAGGGCTTGATCCATCACCGTTATTTATCTCACTGCACCATCCCAGCTCAGAACCTGGCTATATGCAAATCAGTCTGTCCCTGGCCCAGTGCATCATGGGAACAGGGCAGACCAAACTACCAAGCCAATTCTTCACCAGAAAGGAGACAAGCTACCGGGGATCGGTTTCTGGCATTTCAGCCTTCTTCGGACCGGCTTGCTTGAATCTTGATGATGCAGTGAGAAAGGGACTCATGTCTGAGTATACCCTGCCACACCTATAGTGGCCAAAAACGATTCAGAAAAGGGGGTGGTGATGAACAGAGTGTCTGAATTAAGCAGACCACTCTTACCCAGTCCAAAGATCAGGGCTTGATCCATCACCGTTATTTATCTCACTGCACCATCCCAGCTCAGAACCTGGCTATATGCAAATCAGTCTGTCCCTGGCCCAGTGCATCATGGTAACAGGGCAGACCAAACTACCAAGCCAATTCTTCACCATAAAGGAGACAAGCTACCGGGGACCGGTTTCTGGCATTTCAGCCTTCTTCGGCCCGGCTTGCTTGAATCCTGATGATGCAGTGAGAAAGGGACTCATGTCTGAGTATACCCTGCCACACCTATAGTGGCCAAAAACGATTCAGAAAAGGGGGTGGTGATGAACAGAGTGTCTGAATTAAGCAGACCACTCTTACCCAGTCCAAAGATCAGGGCTTGATCCATCACCGTTATTTATCTCACTGCACCATCCCAGCTCAGAATCTGGCTATATGCAAATCAGTCTGTCCCTGGCCCAGTGCATCATGGGAACAGGGCAGACCAAACTACCAAGCCAATTCTTCACCAGAAAGGAGACAAGCTACCGGGGACCGGTTTCTGGCATTTCAGCCTTCTTCGGCCCGGCTTGCTTGAATCCTGATGATGCAGTGAGAAAGGGACTCATGTCTGAGTATACCCTGCCACACCTATAGTGGCCAAAAACGATTCAGAAAAGGGGGTGGTGATGAACAGAGTGTCTGAATTAAGCAGACCACTCTTACCCAGTCCAAAGATCAGGACTTGATCCATCACCGTTATTTATCTCACTGCACCATCCCAGCTCAGAACCTGGCTATATGCAAATCAGTCTGTCCCTGGCCCAGTGCATCATGGGAACAGGGCAGACCAAACTACCAAGCCAATTCTTCACCAGAAAGGAGACAAGCTACCGGGGACCGGTTTCTGGCATTTCAGCCTTCTTCGGCCCGGCTTGCTTGAATCCTGATGATGCAGTGAGAATGGGAATCATGTCTGAGTATACCCTGCCACACCTATAGTGGCCAAAAACGATTCAGAAAAGGGGGTGGTGATGAACAGAGTGTCTGAATTAAGCAGACCACTCTTACCCAGTCTAAAGATCAGGGCTTGATCCATCACCGTTATTTATCTCACTGCACCATCCCAGCTCAGAACCTGGCTATATACAAATCAGTCTGTCCCTGGCCCAGTGCATCATGGGAACAGGGCAGACCAAACTACCAAGCCAATTCTTCACCAGAAAGGAGACAAGCTACCGGGGACCGGTTTCTGGCATTTCAGCCTTCTTCGGCCCGGCTTGCTTGAATCCTGATGATGCAGTGAGAAAGGGACTCATGTCTGAGTATACCCTGCCACACCTATAGTGGCCAAAAATGATTCAGAAAAGGGGGTGGTGGTGAACAGAGTGTCTGAATTAAGCAGACCACTCTTACCCAGTCCAAAGATCAGGGCTTGATCCATCACTGTTATTTATCTCACTGCACCATCCCAGCTCAGAACCTGGCTATATGCAAATCAGTCTGTCCCTGGCCCAGTGCATCATGGGAACAGGGCAGACCAAACTACCAAGCCAATTCTTCACCAGAAAGGAGACAAGCTACCGGGGACCGGTTTCTGGCATTTCAGCCTTCTTCGGCCCGGCTTGCTTGAATCCTGATGATGCAGTGAGAAAGGGACTCATGTCTGAGTATACCCTGCCACACCTATAGTGGCCAAAAACGATTCAGAAAAGGGGGTGGTGATGAACAGAGTGTCTGAATTAAGCAGACCACTCTTACCCAGTCCAAAGATCAGGGCTTGATCCATCACCGTTATTTATCTCACTGCACCATCCCAGCTCAGAACCTGGCTATATGCAAATCAGTCTGTCCCTGGCCCAGTGCATCATGGGAACAGGGCAGACCAAACTACCAAGCCAATTCTTCACCAGAAAGGAGACAAGCTACCGGGGACCGGTTTCTGGCATTTCAGCCTTCTTCGGCCCGGCTTGCTTGAATCCTGATGATGCAGCGAGAAAGGGACTCATGTCTGAGTATACCCTGCCACACCTATAGTGGCCAAAAACGATTCAGAAAAGGGGGTGGTGATGAACAGAGTGTCTGAATTAAGCAGACCACTCTTACCCAGTCCAAAGATCAGGGCTTGATCCATCACCGTTATTTATCTCACTGCACCATCTCAGCTCAGAACCTGGCTATATGCAAATAAGTCTGTCCCTGGCCCAGTGCATCATGGGAACAGGGCAGACCAAACTACCAAGCCAATTCTTCACCAGAAAGGAGACAAGCTACCGGGGGACCGGTTTCTGGCATTTCAGCCTTCTTCGGCCCGGCTGCTTGAATCCTGATGATGCAGTGAGAAAGGGACTCATGTCTGAGTATACCCTGCCACACCTATAGTGGCCAAAAACGATTCAGAAAAGGGGGTGGTGATGAACAGAGTGTCTGAATTAAGCAGACCACTCTTACCCAGTCCAAAGACCAGGGCTTGATCCATCACCGTTATTTATCTCACTGCACCATCCCAGCTCAGAACCTGGCTATATGCAAATCAGTCTGTCCCTGGCCCAGTGCATCATGGGAACAGGGCAGACCAAACTACCAAGCCAATTCTTCACCAGAAAGGAGACAAGCTACCGGGGACCGGTTTCTGGCATTTCAGCCTTCTTCGGCCCGGCTTGCTTGAATCCTGATGATGCAGTGAGAAAGGGACTCATGTCTGAGTATACCCTGCCACACCTATAGTGGCCAAAAACGATTCAGAAAAGGGGGTGGTGATGAACAGAGTGTCTGTATTAAGCAGACCACTCTTACCCAGTCCAAAGATCAGGGCTTGATCCATCACCGTTATTTATCTCACTGCACCATCCCAGCTCAGAACCTGGCTATATGCAAATCAGTCTGTCCCTGGCCCAGTGCATCATGGGAACAGGGCAGACCAAACTACCAAGCGTATTCTTCACCAGAAAGGAGACAAGCTACCGGGGACCGGTTTCTGGCATTTCAGCCTTCTTCGGCCCGGCTTGCTGTAATCCTGATGATGCAGTGAGAAAGGGACTCATGTCTGAGTATACCCTGCCACACCTATAGTGGCCAAAAACGATTCAGAAAAGGGGGTGGTGATGAACAGAGTGTCTGAATTAAGCAGACCACTCTTACCCAGTCCAAAGATCAGGGCTTGATCCATCACTGTTATTTATCTCACTGCACCATCCAAGCTCAGAACCTGGCTATATGCAAATCAGTCTGTCCCTGGCCCAGTGCATCATGGGAACAGGGCAGACCAAACTACCAAGCCAATTCTTCACCAGAAAGGAGACAAGCTACCGGGGACCGGTTTCTGGCATTTCAGCCTTCTTCGGCCCGGCTTGCTTGAATCCTGATGATGCAGTGAGAAAGGGACTCATGTCTGAGTATACCCTGCCACACCTATAGTGGCCAAAAACGATTCAGAAAACGGGGTGGTGATGAACAGAGTGTCTGGATTAAGCAGACCACTCTTACCCAGTCCAAAGATCAGGGCTTGATCCATCACCGTTATTTATCTCACTGCATCATCCCAGCTCAGAACCTGGCTATATGCAAATCAGTCTGTCCCTGGCCCAGTGCATCATGGGAACAGGGCAGACCAAACTACCAAGCCAATTCTTCACCAGAAAGGAGACAAGCTACCGGGGACCGGTTTCTGGCATTTCAGCCTTCTTCGGCCCGGCTTGTTTGAATCCTGATGATGCAGTGAGAAAGGGACTCATGTCTGATTATACCCTGCCACACCTATAGTGGCCAAAAACGATTCAGAAAAGGGGGTGGTGATGAACAGAGTGTCTGAATTAAGCAGACCACTCTTACCCAGTCCAAAGATCAGGGCTTGATCCATCACCATTATTTACCTCACTGCACCATCCCAGCTCAGAACCTGGCTATATGCAAATCAGTCTGTCCCTGGCCCAGTGCACCATGGGAACAGGGCAGACCAAACTACCAAGCCAATTCTTCACCAGAAAGGAGACAAGCTACCGGGACCGGTTTCTGGCATTTCAGCCTTCTTCGGCCCGGCTTGCTTGAATCCTGATGATGCAGTGAGAAAGGGACTCATGTCTGAGTATACCCTGCCACACCTATAGTGGCCAAAAACGATTCAGAAAAGGGGGTGGTGATGAACAGAGTGTCTGAATTAAGCAGACCACTCTTACCCAGTCCAAAGATCAGGGCTTGATCCATCACCGTTATTTATCTCACTGCACCATCCCAGCTCAGAACCTGGCTATATGCAAATCAGTCTGTCCCTGGCCCAGTGCATCATGGGAACAGGGCAGACCAAACTACCAAGCCAATTCTTCACCAGAAAGGAGACAAGCTACCGGGGACCGGTTTCTGGCATTTCAGCCTTCTTCGGCCCGGCTTGCTTGAATCCTGATGATGCAGTGAGAAAGGGACTCATGTCTGAGTATACCCTGCCACACCTATAGTGGCCAAAAACGATTCAGAAAAGGGGGTGGTGATGAACAGAGTGTCTGAATTAAGCAGACCACTCTTACCCAGTCCAAAGATCAGGGCTTGATCCATCACCGTTATTTATCTCACTGCACCATCCCAGCTCAGAACCTGGCTATATGCAAATCAGTCTGTCCCTGGCCCAGTGCATCATGGGAACAGGGCAGACCAAACTACCAAGCCAATTCTTCACCAGAAAGGAGACAAGCTACCGGGGACCGGTTTCTGGCATTTCAGCCTTCTTCGGCCCGGCTTGCTTGAATCCTGATGATGCAGCGAGAAAGGGACTCATGTCTGAGTATACCCTGCCACACCTATAGTGGCCAAAAACGATTCAGAAAAGGGGGTGGTGATGAACAGAGTGTCTGAATTAAGCAGACCACTCTTACCCAGTCCAAAGATCAGGGCTTGATCCATCACCGTTATTTATCTCACTGCACCATCTCAGCTCAGAACCTGGCTATATGCAAATAAGTCTGTCCCTGGCCCAGTGCATCATGGGAACAGGGCAGACCAAACTACCAAGCCAATTCTTCACCAGAAAGGAGACAAGCTACCGGGGGACCGGTTTCTGGCATTTCAGCCTTCTTCGGCCCGGCTGCTTGAATCCTGATGATGCAGTGAGAAAGGGACTCATGTCTGAGTATACCCTGCCACACCTATAGTGGCCAAAAACGATTCAGAAAAGGGGGTGGTGATGAACAGAGTGTCTGAATTAAGCAGACCACTCTTACCCAGTCCAAAGACCAGGGCTTGATCCATCACCGTTATTTATCTCACTGCACCATCCCAGCTCAGAACCTGGCTATATGCAAATCAGTCTGTCCCTGGCCCAGTGCATCATGGGAACAGGGCAGACCAAACTACCAAGCCAATTCTTCACCAGAAAGGAGACAAGCTACCGGGGACCGGTTTCTGGCATTTCAGCCTTCTTCGGCCCGGCTTGCTTGAATCCTGATGATGCAGTGAGAAAGGGACTCATGTCTGAGTATACCCTGCCACACCTATAGTGGCCAAAAACGATTCAGAAAAGGGGGTGGTGATGAACAGAGTGTCTGTATTAAGCAGACCACTCTTACCCAGTCCAAAGATCAGGGCTTGATCCATCACCGTTATTTATCTCACTGCACCATCCCAGCTCAGAACCTGGCTATATGCAAATCAGTCTGTCCCTGGCCCAGTGCATCATGGGAACAGGGCAGACCAAACTACCAAGCGTATTCTTCACCAGAAAGGAGACAAGCTACCGGGGACCGGTTTCTGGCATTTCAGCCTTCTTCGGCCCGGCTTGCTGTAATCCTGATGATGCAGTGAGAAAGGGACTCATGTCTGAGTATACCCTGCCACACCTATAGTGGCCAAAAACGATTCAGAAAAGGGGGTGGTGATGAACAGAGTGTCTGAATTAAGCAGACCACTCTTACCCAGTCCAAAGATCAGGGCTTGATCCATCACTGTTATTTATCTCACTGCACCATCCAAGCTCAGAACCTGGCTATATGCAAATCAGTCTGTCCCTGGCCCAGTGCATCATGGGAACAGGGCAGACCAAACTACCAAGCCAATTCTTCACCAGAAAGGAGACAAGCTACCGGGGACCGGTTTCTGGCATTTCAGCCTTCTTCGGCCCGGCTTGCTTGAATCCTGATGATGCAGTGAGAAAGGGACTCATGTCTGAGTATACCCTGCCACACCTATAGTGGCCAAAAACGATTCAGAAAACGGGGTGGTGATGAACAGAGTGTCTGGATTAAGCAGACCACTCTTACCCAGTCCAAAGATCAGGGCTTGATCCATCACCGTTATTTATCTCACTGCATCATCCCAGCTCAGAACCTGGCTATATGCAAATCAGTCTGTCCCTGGCCCAGTGCATCATGGGAACAGGGCAGACCAAACTACCAAGCCAATTCTTCACCAGAAAGGAGACAAGCTACCGGGGACCGGTTTCTGGCATTTCAGCCTTCTTCGGCCCGGCTTGTTTGAATCCTGATGATGCAGTGAGAAAGGGACTCATGTCTGATTATACCCTGCCACACCTATAGTGGCCAAAAACGATTCAGAAAAGGGGGTGGTGATGAACAGAGTGTCTGAATTAAGCAGACCACTCTTACCCAGTCCAAAGATCAGGGCTTGATCCATCACCATTATTTACCTCACTGCACCATCCCAGCTCAGAACCTGGCTATATGCAAATCAGTCTGTCCCTGGCCCAGTGCACCATGGGAACAGGGCAGACCAAACTACCAAGCCAATTCTTCACCAGAAAGGAGACAAGCTACCGGGACCGGTTTCTGGCATTTCAGCCTTCTTCGGCCCGGCTTGCTTGAATCCTGATGATGCAGTGAGAAAGGGACTCATGTCTGAGTATACCCTGCCACACCTATAGTGGCCAAAAACGATTCAGAAAAGGGGGTGGTGATGAACAGAGTGTCTGAATTAAGCAGACCACTCTTACCCAGTCCAAAGATCAGGGCTTGATCCATCACCGTTATTTATCTCACTGCACCATCCCAGCTCAGAACCTGGCTATATGCAAATCAGTCTGTCCCTGGCCCAGTGCATCATGGGAACAGGGCAGACCAAACTACCAAGCCAATTCTTCACCAGAAAGGAGACAAGCTACCGGGGACCGGTTTCTGGCATTTCAGCCTTCTTCGGCCCGGCTTGCTTGAATCCTGATGATGCAGTGAGAAAGGGACTCATGTCTGAGTATACCCTGCCACACCTATAGTGGCCAAAAACGATTCAGAAAAGGGGCCAAGTTCTGAGCTGGGATGGTGCAGTGAGCTAAAAAACGGTGATGGATCAAGCCCTGATCTTTGGACTGGGTAAGAGTGGTCTGCTTAATTCAGACACTCTGTTCATCACCACCCCCCTTTTCTGAATCATTTTTGTCCACCATAAGCGTGGAAGGGTATACTCAGATGTGAGTCCCTAGCTCATTGCACCATCAGGATTCAGGCAAGCCGGGCCGAAGACGGCTGAAATGCCAGAAACCGGTCCCCGGTAGCTTGTTTCCTTCCCAGTATAAGAATTTGCTTGGTAGTTTGGTCTGCCCTGTTCCCATGATGCACTGGGCCAGGGTCAGACTAATTTGCATATAGCCAAGTTCTGAGCTGGGATGGTGCAGTGAGCTAAAAAACGGTGATGGATCAAGCCCTGATCTTTGGACTGGGTAAGAGTGGTCTGCCTAATTCAGACACTCTGTTCATCACCACCCCCCTTTTCTGAATCATTTGTGTCCACCATAAGCGTGGAAGGGTATACTCAGATGTGAGTCCCTAGCTCATTGCACCATCAGGATTCAGGCAAGCCGGGCCGAAGACGTCTGAAATGCCAGAAACCGGTCCCCGGTAGCTTGTTTCCTTCCCATTATAAGAATTGGCTTGGTAGTTGGGTTCCCCCATGTTCGCATGATGCACTGGGCCAGGGTCAGACTAATTTGCATATAGCCAAGTTCTGAGCTGGGATGGTGCAGTGAGCTAAAAAACAGTGATGGATCAAGCCCTGATCTTTGGACTGGGTAAGAGTGGTCTGCTTAATTCAGACACTCTGTTCATCACCACCCCCCTTTTCTGAATCATTTTTTGTCCACCATAAGCGTGGAAGGGTATACTCAGATATGAGTCCCTAGCTCATTGCACCATCAGGATTCAGGCAAGCCGGGCCGAAGACGGCTGAAATGCCAGAAACCGGTCCCTGGTAGCTTGTTTCCTTCCCAATATAAGAATTGGCTTGGTAGTTTGGTCTGCCCTGTTACCATGATGCACTGGGCCAGGGTCAGACTAATTTGCATATAGCCAAGTTCTGAGCTGGGATGGTGCAGTGAGCTAAAAAACGGTGATGGATCAAGCCCTGATCTTTGGACTGGGTAAGAGTGGTCTGCTTAATTCAGACACTCTGTTCATCACCACCCCCCTTTTCTGAATCATCCCTTGTAGTTGTCAGGCTCGCTGCACTCGGCAATGTACCATATGGGGGCTGGTCTGACAAACTTTTTCAGGGTCGCTTTGGGTTCCCAGTCCGGCCCTGGCCTCTTGGCCCTTCTTTCCTTGCTGTCTTCCTGGGAGCGTTGAATGGAGGCTCATGGCCTTCCACCCACCTTAGGCACCTGTCTATTATCAGTAGCTCCTAGTGTTACTGCCCCTATCATTCTTTTGTTTTTAAACAGCCCTTGTATCTCAGAAGCACACTGCATCTCCAACCCAAAGGGGAACTGAGGACTGGGGATCCATACCAGCCTCTGCGGAATTTGGGCTCGAGCCACAATTTTGCACACACATTTTGTCTAATGAAAATATGCATCTTTGTCTTCTATGAATTCCATCTGCATGCAAAGCAATGCCAATAATCTCAATACCAAAGATCTCATCTATTGTATTGTAAGAGCAATGTCAGGTTGAATGTATTAGCTCTGCAAAGACACCTTGGAAAGAGGTTGTTTGTTCATCAATACATGTTGGTCTTTTTTGGAATATGAACCTTCTCTCCTGTATTTGTGTCCTCGGAGTATGAACTAAGCAAGGTACAATGACACTTGCAGTCTCAGGTGGCTGTTGGTGCTCCATTGTTTCTGTTATTTGAGTTGGCACTTTGCGTTGCTACAGCAGTCGTTTCTGTTGTCCGTCTATGACTCAAGGCTGGCATATAATATTTGTATTGTCAATCATTGCTTCTGCTAGTGTCCTGATTCAGGCCCTCTGCTGTGCTTTATTATTTCTCGTTTCTATGTTCGGGTGCTTGCAAACGCCGATCTTCTAATCCTCTTGTTTCTTTCACTCAGGTGGTTGTCCTGAATACACAGGACGGTCTTGCTGTGTGTTCTCCAGACTGTCATGTTCCCTGTCACTATCATTGTAACTGTCGCTGCCAGGCTTGTTTGTAACCATAAACAGTGTTTGAAGCCACTGCAGCCTGGAGCCACAGGTATTTTTCCTTTGCTTCCCTTCAGTCACGAGCTCTAGATTTGTTGTCTGGGAGAGATAGCTAATGGCGTCCAACAAACAGTGGCGGCTTCTCCGCTATGGCAGAGGAGTGTCGCCCCACTGCAGTGCAACATAAAGAAAACATAACATGGTGATAGAGTTATTATCATTTTATGTTTCTGTGTTGCTTTGCAGGCAGGCGGTGGGTGGGTCGGACAGGGCTGCTCTGCTCTCGGAGCAGGGCAGGGGAGGAGTGGTTTGTCCACTCCAAGTGCACATGACTGTTTGGCCGGCCCTCCTGAGCCGCCCAAAACTGATATGCGCAGACATATCAGGGAGACACTTGCTGATTATCGAGCGGGAGAGCCCTCTGTGTGCCGTTTTTGCTTCCAGGACTGTGTGCTTTTTGTTAAGACCTCGCGGTACCCGCTGCGCGGGTCCCGCTTCGCCCATGTGCCTGGGCGCCTCGTTTTGCTAAAGACTCGAACTTTGGATCCTGCGGGCTGGAACTGGGAAGAGCAGGGCTGCGAGCGCCAGGTGAGGGATAGGGACTCCATTGCCCAGGAGTCCCTGCGCTGCTATCATCACCTGCACCTGGACGCTCTCCCTGTTTGCCACGCCCCTTGAGCACCGATTGAAAAGTGCCTGCTAGCTCCTGGACCAGTGGGAGACACTTGCTGATTATCGAGCAGGAGAGCCCTCTGTGTGCCGTTTTTGCTTCCAGGACTGTGTGCTTTTTGTTAAGACCTCGCGGTACCCGCTGCGCGGGTCCCGCTTCGCCCGTGTGCCTGGGCGCCTCGTTTTGCTAAAGACTCAAACTTTGGATCCTGCGGACTGGAACTGGGAAGAGCAGGGCTGCGAGCGCCAGGTGAGGGACAGGGACTCCATTGCCCAGGAGTCCCTGCGCTGCTATCATCACCTGCACCTGGACGCTCTCCCTGTTTGCCCCGCCCCTTGAGCACCGATTGAAAAGTGCCTGCTAGCTCCTGGACCAGTGGGAGACACTTGCTGATTATCGAGCGGGAGAGCCCTCTGTGTGCCGTTTTTGCTTCCAGGACTGTGTACTTTTTGTTAAGACCTCGCGGTACCCGCTGCGCGGGTCCCGCTTCGCCCGTGTGCCTGGGCGCCTCGTTTTGCTAAAGACTCGAACTTTGGATCCTGCGGGCTGGAACTGGGAAGAGCAGGGCTGCAAGCGCCAGGTGAGGGACAGGGACTCCATTGCCCAGGAGTCCCTGCGCTGCTATCATCACCTGCACCTGAACGCTCTCCCTGTTTGCCCCGCCCCTTGAGCACCGATTGAAAAGTGCCTGCTAGCTCCTGGACCAGTGGGAGACACTTGCTGATTATCGAGCGGGAGAGCCCTCTGTGTGCCGTTTTTGCTTCCAGGACTGTGTGCTTTTTGTTAAGAACTCGCGGTACCCGCTGCGCGGGTCCCGCTTCGCCCGTGTGCCTGGGCGCCTCGTTTTGCTAAAGACTCGAACTTTGGATCCTGCGGGCTGGAACTGGGAAGAGCAGGGCTGCGAGCACCAGGTGAGGGACAGGGACTCCATTGCCCAGGAGTCCCTACGCTGCTATCATCACCTGCACCTAAACGCTCTCCCTGTTTGCCCCACCCCTTGAGCACCGATTGAAAAGTGCCTGCTAGCTCCTGGACCAGTGGGAGACACTTGCTAATTATCGAGCGGGAGAGCCCTCTGTGTGCCGTTTTTGCTTCCAGGACTGTGTGCTTTTTGTTAAGACCTCGCGGTACCCGCTGCGCGGGTCCCGCTTCGCCCGTGTGCCTGGGCGCCTCGTTTTGCTAAAGACTCGAACTTTGGATCCTGCGGGCTGGAACTGGGAAGAGCAGGGCTGCGAGCGCCAGGTGAGGGACAGGGACTCCATTGCCCAGGAGTCCCTGCGCTGCTATCATCACCTGCACCTGGACGCTCTCCCTGTTTGCCCCGCCCCTTGAGCACCGATTGAAAAGTGCCTGCTAGCTCCTGGACCAGTGGGAGACACTTGCTAATTATCGAGCGGGAGAGCCTTCTGTGTGCCGTTTTTGCTTCCAGGACTGTGTGCTTTTTGTTAAGACCTCGCGGTACCCGCTGCGCGGGTCCCGCTTCGCCCGTGTGCCTGGGCGCCTCGTTTTGCTAAAGACTCGAACTTTGGATCCTGCGGGCTGGAACTGGGAAGAGCAGGGCTGCGAGCGCCAGGTGAGGGACAGGGACTCCATTGCCCAGGAGTCCCTGCACTGCTATCATCACCTGCACCTGGACGCTCTCCCTGTTTGACCCGCCCCTTGAGCACCGATTGAAAAGTGCCTGCTAGCTCCTGGACCAGTGGGAGACACTTGCTGATTATCGAGCGGGAGAGCCCTCTGTGTGCCGTTTTTGCTTCCAGGACTGTGTGCTTTTTGTTAAAACCTCGCGGTACCCGCTGCGCGGGTCCCGCTTCGCCCGTGTGCCTGGGCGCCTCGTTTTGCTAAAGACTCGAACTTTGGATCCTGCGGGCTGGAACTGGGAAGAGCAGGGCTGCGAGCGCCAGGTGAGGGACAGGGACTCCATTGCCCAGGAGTCCCTGCGCTGCTATCATCACCTGCACCTGGACGCTCTCCCTGTTTGCCCCGCCCCTTGAGCACCGATTGAAAAGTGCCTGCTAGCTCCTGGACCAGTGGGAGACACTTGCTGATTATCGAGCGGGAGAGCCCTCTCTGTGCCATTTTTGCTTCCAGGACTGTGTGCTTTTTGTTAAGACCTCGCGGTACCCGCTGTGCGGGTCCCGCTTCGCCCGTGTGCCTGGGCGCCTCGTTTTGCTAAAGACTCGAACTTTGGATCCTGCGGGCTGGAACTGGGAAGAGCAGGGCTGCGAGCGCCAGGTGAGGGACAGGGACTCCATTGCCCAGGAGTCCCTGCGCTGCTATCATCACCTGCACCTGGACGCTCTCCCTGTTTGCCCCGCCCCTTGAGCACCGATTGAAAAGTGCCTGCTAGCTCCTGGACCAGTGGGAGACACTTGCTGATTATCGAGCGGGAGAGCCCTCTGTGTGCCGTTTTTGCTTCCAGGACTGTGTGCTTTTTGTTAAGACCTCGCGGTACCCGCTGCGCGGGTCCCGCTTCGCCCGTGTGCCTGGGCGCCTCGTTTTGCTAAAGACTCGAACTTTGGATCCTGCGGGCTGGAACTGGGAAGAGCAGGGCTGCGAGCGCCAGGTGAGGGACAGGGACTCCATTGCCCAGGAGTCCCTGCGCTGCTATCATCACCTGCACCTGGACGCTCTCCCTGTTTGCCCCGCCCCTTAAGCACCTCCTTCCTTTTATTAGGAGTTGTCTTTACCGCTGCGCGGGAGCGCGCCGGGTGAAGCCCGGGACAAGGGCGGGACCGTCTGTGGCCGTCCGGGGCCGAGGGAGGCCGGGCTGGGCCAGCCCTCTGACATTTCCCCTAACGGAATACATTGTAACAAGAAAAGTGTTGCGACACATAAGTGCTAAATTCTAAGTTCTGTAAAAGGGTTGGTGACCACAAAGTATGCCTGTATCTCCAAGTAGTATCACTCCGATGACCCCACCGGTTGAGGCTGGGTCTGTAGTTATTGGACCTTTAGATAAATACTTTAACCGGCCCACCCAGGACATCGACAAAGAGATAACGCTTGCAGAGAGGCGTGCTGAGCGTAGATTATCTATCGAACTTCTCAAAAATCCGGTAGACAAGCGCTCAGTACAAATCTATCCTGCAATAGTAACGCCCTTATCATCATTAAACCTGCCTGTTGTAGCTGAAATATGTCATGATGTTATCACTAATGAGGAGAACCAGGGTATTGTAGTTGAATCAATATCTTCTTGTGTGAGCCATACTGACCCCATAATATGTACATCAGAATTACTTGCTCCGGTTTCTCTGCCCCAACCTAAATCAGGATCAAAAAGAAAAAGGAGTACTGCACCTAGAAAATGTTATCTAGCTAAACCCCCACACAAACTTAGGAAAGTAAGTAGAAGTACGTGCCCCAGTAAGGCTGTCACTGAAGCAAGCTGTAGTAGGGAAATTATACAAGAGGGGGATGTTGTGTTATTAGACAGCCCAGATCCTAGCATTATTAATTCTTCTGTGACTGGCTTGGCAACGGCCGGCACACTGCCACCTCTTTGCAACCTGTTTTCTGACCTGGAAAGGTTGCTACGGTCAATTTTGCTTCCAATAGAGGAACGAATTGGTGAGCTATCTGATCGGCTAGATCATTTTGAGCAGGTAACACTAGATAATTTTTTTTCAACAAAGGCACTGATAAAAACTCAAGTAAGGCTAGATGAAAGTAGCAAGCCCCAGAATAATACTCAATGTGTACCGCAGGACAAAGGACGAAGGCAACAAATTAATTCTCCAGTGCCACCTAAGTCAGGCAGTGCGGCTGTGAAGAGACTACCCAAGCCTCTCGACTTAGCACCACCGGGCCCTGCCAAAAATTGCCCTAATATTGTAACCTTACCTCAGATTGCGGCGCAACCACAGCCGCCTAGTTTAAAACCCTCGCTTACTGTGGGGGCAGGGGGTAGTGCGTGTTCTGGAACAGGTACTGCCCCACCAACTGCTCCATTAACTAGTAACCAGCCCCTAGCAAATAAACCTGCACTTTGCCCTGCTCCTATAGCTTTGAGACCGTCATTACCACCCTTGACAAAGCCACCTCAAAAGAAACCCCCAATGAACCTTACCCCAGATTCCTTTCCCTATGTAGTTGTCCTCACAAATGTCCCACCACTTTCAATGGGACAGAGAGAAACGTTCCAGATGCTTAAAAATAAGGTTATGCACTGGTTAAGGGTAAACCGGCCTCTACCTGGGGAAGTTGATGGATTAATATTGGGGGTGAGGAGAATAGACTGGATAGGCTGTACTCCCAAAAGTTTGGGGGGGGACTGCATTGTGGTTAACTTTCAAGATCCAAGGGTGGCAGGATGGATAACAAGACTGGGATGGGGCACAAACAACGGAGGAATCGACATTGTTGATCTTACTTTTTTTTACCCACGTCCTATTAGTGTTCTGACTGGTATGCTTAATGAGCAAAACTGTCCTTCTAACCTTCCATGGTCAAGGATTTCCCCACCTGTCCCACTGCTACAGTGCCAAAACCATCTTACTGGCCCGGACTATAATCTTCCGGTTGGATGGCAAGATTTAGGTTGGGGATGTTGACAAACCCTTGATCACATGAATACTAGTGAGGGAGGAAATAGCAGGAATCAACACGGGGATTGTAATAAACTTGATTCAAATGCTGGTGTGACGCTAGATGTCATGAATATTGGCGATGAGATCGCGAATGTGGAGGAAGGATGTGGGGAAGTAAGTGTTGACGATGGAAAGGGGGAGTTACCCACACCAACTGCAAATGTCGATAATGATATGGATGGGGGTAGCACGAGGAACATCGAGAGACTTGTCGGGAATGATGAAAGCTCAATGAATCCTCAACCATGTCCTATAGCAAATGCAGTATGTGAGGATGGGTTTAGTTCTGAAAAGTTCCTATCCTGGAATATTGCTGGGCTGGGTAGTAAGTTATTTTTATTTTATTTTTTTATTTTATTTTATTTGCTTATAGAGCGCCTGACTAGACCCCCGAAGGGGTATCTCCGCGCTATAACTGCAGATGGAGGTAAGAGTAACAATGTATTCAGGAATGAAATAGCGTTAGTAGCTGGGAAACAGATAGGTTTTTAGATTTTTTCTGAACATCAAATGGTTGGTGATTGACCTTAGTTCAAGCGGTAGTGAGTTCCATAATATGGGTCCAGTGTGGGCCAGGGCACGGCCACCTTGTCTGGTTTTCTTGATTCTGGGTGTTTTAAGAAGTTGCTGGTTGCTGGAACGCAAAGAGCGTCCTGGAATGTAAGGCTGAAAGATGTCAGTGAAATACTTAGGGCCTATCCCCATTAGGCTCTTGTGTATGGTACAAAGAGTCTTGAACTGAACTCGTTTCTTCACTGGGAGCCAGTGAAGCTGAGACAGTAGGGGGCACGATGGTGTCCTGGGAGGAGCATTCACGACAATCCTTGCGGCAGTGTTTTGAATGACCTGCAATTTCTTGAGTTGCTCCTCGTTGGCTCCTTGGAGCAATCCATTGCAGTAGTCAACCCTACTAATAACCAGCGCCTGCACCAGAGTTTTTCTGTGGTGATCCGGAAGATAGGGAAAGACACGTCTTAGCATCCCTATAGCCCGGAAACAGGTGCCGGCTACTTGATTAACGTGGTCCTTGAAGGTAAGTTGTTGGTCAAATAATACTCCCAAGTTTCTGATCTTACTCTTGGGGGTAGGGACAGGGCCCAGTTCTTGAGGCCACCAGTCTGATGACCAGTGTGTCATCGCCTGACCGAACAACATCACTTCGGTTTTCCCGACGTTACACTGCAGACAGTTTGATGACATCCAGTCTGCAATGGCTCTCATGCCATCTGCAAATGATCTTTTAACTGCAGGCGTAAGATTTTTAAAGGGAAAGAGGAGTTGGGTGTCGTCAGCGTACGACACGGGGGTGAACCCGAAAGATCTCGCTAGGTTGGCAAGGGGGGCCACATATATGTTGAAAAGTGTGGGGCTCAGACATGAGCCCTGTGGCACCCCCTTGTTGAGCTCCCTGTGGGTGGATGTGTGGGCGCCCAGCCTAACCTCTTGAGAACGCCCGGACAGAAAGCTCTCCAACCATGTCAAAGCCCCTCCCCCTATTCCCACCTCCTTTAGGCGATGGAGAAGCACCTTGTGTGACACCGTATCGAAAGCGGCGGAAAGGTCCAACAGCACCAGAATCATAGAGCAGCCATCATCCAGTGCCATTTTGATGTTGTTGGTCACTGTTTGAAGTGCTGATTCTGTGCTGTGGTTCGGCCTGAACCCCGATTGAGAGTGGTCCAGGCCTTCCGTCGCTTCCAGATGTTGGGAAAGATAGGTATTCACGTGCTTCTCCGTGATCTTGCCCAGGTAGGGTAGGAGAGAGATGGGACGTAGGTTGGATAGGTCTGTCCAGGGAGATGATGCCTTTTTTCTTATCGGGTTCACCACTGCCTTTTTCCAATCTGCCGGGACCTGGCCTGTCCTAAGGGAGATGTTGACCATTTCAAGTATGTGGGGACCTAAAAGAGGAATCAGAGGGCCTACCATTTTGGCTGGGACAAGGTCATTAGGGGATCCCGTTTTAATATGGTTACAGAGAGTAAGAAGCTCTGTATACGTAACGGGAGGGAAGGACCTCAGAGAGGGTTTATTGTCTGTAGTGGTAATCGTAGTGGGACATAGATTAGTGTTATTTTTATTGATATTGTTGGCAGCTACTATTTTTTCATATATGATGTTGATTTTATTCTCAAAAAACAATGAGACTTTGTCGCACAGGTCCTGCGAAAAGTCGTCTGAGCTTTCACAGGCCGTGGGCTTAATAAAGTTTTGGAGAATGTTAAAAAGCTCCTTAGGGCTATTGCCTGCCTCTGCTATTTGCTGTGTTAATTGTTGTTTTCTTGCCAGCTTTATATTTTTATAGTATTCTGATTGAGCTTTTATAAAGATCAAACGGCAGTCTTCATTTTTAGTTTTTCTCCAAGCTTTCTCCATACGTCTGCATTTTTGTTTTTCTGCCCTCAGTTCCTTTGTGTACCATTTTTCTTGTTTTGACACTGGATGTTGTTTGTGTTTTTTTAGGGGAGCAATAATTTCAATTGCTTTTTTAATGGATTCATTCAGCTTAGCTAGGGCTAGATCCGCTGTATCAGATTCTAAAAAGTTCGGATCTGTCCATGCTTCTTGAGCTGTGTTAGCATTAACTTTATGCCATTGACGTCTCCATGAGGGGGGGGAGGAGCGTTCTTAATAGGTCTCACAGGAGTTAGTAGCATAAATTCCAATAAAGAGTGATCGGTCCATGATATACTTGCGGCCGGGGAACAGTTTATTTTGGCGGAATTGGAGAAGATAAGATCAAGCATGTGTCCTCCTATGTGAGTAGGTCCTTGATTTTTTAATTCCAAGCCCAGATTCGATAGATCTGTAAGTAGAGCCGTGGATTCGGTTAGCATTGGCTGATCTACGTGTGTGTTAAAATCACCTAGAAGTAAGAAGTCTTCTTTGGATTTTATATGTGGGGCTACAATTTCCTGAAGGGTGAGTGCAAAATTAGGATCTGCTCCCGGGGGACGGTAAACCAGAGCACCCTTCCAGGTGAAATGATTAGTTAGGTGAATTTTAAAAAGCAGAATTTCTAATTGTGAGTTAGAGTTTTGTTCAATGATTGTACATTGTATATTATCCTTATATATAATTGCCACACCACCTCCAATTTTGATATCTCTGTCTAGATGTTTGATTTTGTACCCAGAGGGAATCCCCATTGCAATGGCTGTAACTGTATGGGGTTTCAGCCAGGTTTCCACAAGGAAACATATATCTGGTTGGATAGAATGTATTAGGTCCCAAACCTGATGTTGGTGTTTAGGTAGGGAACGTACGTTTAGGAGAAAGCTTTTCAAACCTTTGACAGAAGCATTGGAATCTGGGGGGGGCAAGCTGTTGTTCTGTAGGTGTCGACACAGAGGACAAGAGTAAACCTCCTCAATGCGATGCCAGGGTATGACTGTACTACAGCATGTAGGTGGTCTAAGGCTACGTAAAGTGTGGGCTGAGTAAAAGAGGGGTTGGGAATCCTTACCAGTAACTGATTGGGGGAAGAGACCAGGGTCCATCGCCCCTCGCCCCGTCCTGTCGCGGACGGGCGCAGACGGGCTTTTCTTCGGCGCTTCTTAGGCGCGCTCGAAGGCGCCCCCTGCGCGCAACCGCTGCGCGCTTGTAGGAAGGGCGTGGCTAAATAGCCCGGAGTGAGGTAGCCACTAGAGCGCTAACCTCAGCTCCGGCTAACCGGAAGTGCAGCCTGGCTCTTGCCTGTCCGCCCTCCGCACAACGGCACTGCTTGCCGAGTCGGACCAGGGCGGGCAGACTGTAATATTGAGCCCAGGCGAGCGATGAGAGTGGGAGAGAAAGCTGGATTTAAATGAAAGACCTGAATAGTCTGTCAGGTGAGATTAAAAGCGCAAATGTAAAAATGTTTCCTTTCTAATAAAAAGCTTCTCGCAGCCCAGATAATATCGCTGATAAGAACACTCTGAAGGTGATAGTACTCACAGGCAGCAGCGGGTCCAGGAGACACTGCCACCGTCTCCCTACCACGCGTGCTCGTGAGTCAGGGCGGCCTAAATAGCCCGGAGTGAGGTAGCCACTAGAGCGCTAACCTCAGCTCCGGCTAACCGGAAGTGCAGCCTGGCTCTTGCCTGTCCGCCCTCCGCACAACGGCACTGCTTGCCGAGTCGGACCAGGGCGGGCAGACTGTAATATTGAGCCCAGGCGAGCGATGAGAGTGGGAGAGAAAGCTGGATTTAAATGAAAGACCTGAATAGTCTGTCAGGTGAGATTAAAAGCGCAAATGTAAAAATGTTTCCTTTCTAATAAAAAGCTTCTCGCAGCCCAGATAATATCGCTGATAAGAACACTCTGAAGGTGATAGTACTCACAGGCAGCAGCGGGTCCGGGAGACACTCACAAACCTGGTTAGACTTTATTAATGGGTTCGGCGTGTGTTGTTTTCAAGAAACATGGGCCTGTGACCCTGTTTTCTTCCGTGGGTATTTAAACTTTTCAATCCCAGCCTCTAGAGGGGTTAGGGGTCGGCCAATGGGAGGGCTTACTGTATGGATAAAGCAGGACTTGGATATTTCTATTAAAGTGTTGGATTTGGGTCTTAGTGACATACAAATGTTAAGATTGTCCTCAGAAAAGTGGGATGTGATTGATCTGTATAACATCTATGCAAGAGGCACCAATTCGGGGAGTTCTCCCACTCTAGAGGCCTCGTTCGCCTTCTTGGAAACTAAGTCCCTAGGTAACAGAGTAGTAGTAGCTGGGGACTTAAATAGGACCTTCGAACCACTTGACAGTACAAATGATCCCCTAGGTCAGGATGAGGATACGCTTTGGGGAGTACCATTTTTTATAGATCCTGTCAAGCAGTGGACGAAGGACATATTGCTACTAAATGCCATGTGTTTGGAGCACGGGCTAAGAGCCCTGAACGGGAGGACACCAGGGGACCAAGAGGGTGTTTGCACTTTTGACAATGGTCATAGTAGGAGCAGAATAGATTATGTTATATGTAGTCTTTCACTCTGGCAGGGGGTTCTTGATATGGTCATTAAGGGTAGATTGGAAAGTGATCACAATTCCCTTTGTGTGACCCATAAATGGTGGAGTGTTGGGCCTCAAAACATGCACATAAGAAATGACCAATTTCCAGTAATGGCCAACGACATGCGAAGGCTGAAATGGCCAAGTGTATTAGCAAATGAAGAATCCATGACCACTATTAATGATGAGGTTGATAAGGCTCTTACTTCTATGGAAGCGGCAAAACCTACAGTCCCTGGTTCCATGGAAATTACAGATATTCACAATAAGTTTTTTTGCCTCTTAAGACCACACTTTATGCAACCACAAAGTATTAAAGGTAAAAAACTTCCTAAAGCGGCCAGGTGGTTTAACCGCCAGTGTAGGTCAGCTCGATTGGCACTGGGCCATGCTATTAGAAAAAGAGATAGGGCTGCAATTAGTGCTGCCAGAAAATCCTACAATATAAGCATCTTCCAGGCAAAGAGAAAATGGGATGAAGAGCACTGGGCAGAGCTAAAGGAGGCTTCCCGTAGTAAGGACTCCAGGCTTTTTTGGAAGATTATAAAGTGGGGTAGAGGCGGTACCCCTGATAGGCCTGACAATAACGTAGCTGAAGAGGCCTGGGTTGAGTACTTTAGACCACAATATGCAGAAGTAAGGGAGGACGGGATAGGGGAGGTGTTATCGCCAGTTTTTGCTACTGATAACCTGTTTTCCCTTAAGGAAGTTGAACTAGCAATTTGCTCTGTTCAGGGGGGGGAGGGAACCAGGGTTAGACGGGATACCCTCGGATGTCTTTAAACATGACATGAAAAGGTGGGCGAGGTATGTCTTACTATTGGGTAATGCCATTGCCAAGGGAGGGGTGGTCCCTGAGCTGTGGCAAGGTGCCATTATCATACCCATCTGCAAAAAAGGAGATCGGTCTCTCCCAGCTAACTACAGGCCAATAAGCTTGATTGCAAACATACAAAAAGTTATGGGAAAAATGGTTGTAAATCAGCTTATGGACTGGGTGGACGATAATAATGCTCTTTCCCCATAACAAGCAGGATTCAGGCGGGCCACCAGTACAATCGACCAAGTTTTTCGTTTCACCATTTTGCGCTGGAGGACGGTATTGCTTGGCAAAGGCTGCCTGTATGTTGCATTTGTCGACTTGCGGGCAGCCTTTGATTTGGTCCCAAGGGGTAAGCTATGGATGGTCTTACACAAACTAGCCATCCCAGCTGAACTCCTTACCCTAATCATGCGATTGCATGAATGTAATTTTGCCAGGGTCCAGTGGGGTGGGAATGGCGAGTCATCATCGGACTTCCCGGTAGAAAGGGGGGTCCGCCAAGGTTGTGCAATGGCACCCCTACTCTTCTCACTATTTATTAATGGGATTGTGGGGAGGATGTTAGATGTTAGTGTAGATGCACCTTCGTTAGCGGGCGTCAGGGTCCCGATCCTGATGTTCGCTGACGATACACTAATTATGTCAAAGACTCCTGCAGGTCTACAGCGTGCCCTAAATATATTTGATGATTTTTGTAAAGAGCACGGCCTTGAAGTAAATGTGGGCAAGACGAAGTTAATGGTCTTTTCCCCGCGCCATAAAGCCCACCCTAGGGTATTTCTGAATAACACCAAGCTAGAGGTGGTTAGGGAATTCACATACCTAGGGGTCCAAATAGCAGATGGTCTGGGCTGGTCACATCATCTGGAAAAAACGGCACTAAAACATCAGCAAATCTCAGGGGCACTGCGGGGGGAACATAGAAAATCTAAAACCAAACCTATTAAGCCTGTCCTTATTGTGTATGATGCAAAGGCTCTAGGTGCGGCCCTATATGGTGCAGAGTTGTGGGCCTGGGAAAAGTTATCTACCTTACAGACATCAGAAAATAGGTTTCTTAGAGGAATTACGGGTGTACCCCAGAGCACCCCCCTAATTCCACTGCTCCTTGACCTAGGCAGACGATCAATCAGTGATAGAGCGCGATTGCGCCCCATTCTTTATTGGAGACGTCTTTGGACAACTCCAGAGATTAAGCATTACGCAGATGGATTCCTGGCAATAATCAAGGAAGACAATTTCCATAAGATCAACTGGATTGGGTAGATAGCAGCCTTTTGAGGGGCACGAGATCTGACTCTATGGCTGGCCGCTTTCTGGAAGTCAAAATCTGTCCTATCTTAGAAAACTATTGGGACAGTATTACTGCCCCAATGGATAGGAAGTTATTCTTCCAGTTAAGGTCTGGATCTCTTCCCTTAAAAATATTAACTGCAGGATGGCAGAGTTCGACCTCTACATGTTGCCCAGCGTGCAATGCTGCTACTGAAAGTCTAGGCCATTTTTTATTTGTCTGTGATGCTTATTCGTTACCAAGGAGGGTATGGCTAACCCCAGTTTGCAAAAATCTTGGGACACGACGCAGTGTAGTGGCTATGAGAATCCTATGTACATCCACTGATGAGCTGATTGTTCTTGGAGTGGCCAAATATTTGGAGTGGGCTTGGTCAATCAGGCGGAGGTTGATAGGTAGGGTTTTTTAATGTAAATTTAATGTAATTTTAATGCAATCTGGTTTTATATGTGTGTGTAATTCTTATTACTTAGTATTGTATGAGCTCGTACAACTGCTTTTAGAATATGTATATGTATATGATGAATGAATTAACTGTTTTTATCTGTATTGTACTTGATTATATGTTGTGCTTTTATGAGCAGTTATCTCGAATAAAGCTTATACTACTACTGATGTGCGCACATTCTCTGTTCTCCATGCAGGCTGCATTACAGCCTGCGTGGAGAACATGCCCTGGACCCCCTTCCCTGGCTGAGTGTCAAACACAAACGCTCATACCAATCAAAACGCTGCACTGCAGCATTGTGATCGGTCACGGGAGCCTGGGTGCTTACAAATCACAACAAGTCAAGATGAGCAGAGCAGGAGCAGAGACGCAGAATTTGGCGGCAAGGTAAATAGTTTTTTTGTTGTTGGTTTTTTTACATTGCACACATTCTCCCCTTCTGCGCTCACCCGCAAGCCATATCAGCCGCCACTGCCAACATAGCACAGACAATCTATACTTTGAGAGGAACAGAGCCCTATCATCGTCTGTTGGTTGCTGTGGCACTCACTCATCACGTTCATAGTGCATTGATTGATTTTAACAATCAGGATATGGCGATTTCACCAATGCAACAGTGAAATCAGTCCACATAGGGATTAGTGAGGATTTATTTGGGTGGGGGGGTGTATTCTTTGTATTGTACGGAGATTTGTTCACTTGGAATATTAAAATATTTTTGGCAGGTGAGGCACAAATGAGAATTATTAAGGAACAGCACAAATGTATTTTGTTTTTCTTGCAGTGGTAGTTGGCCACAGTAGTGCACATTGTTGTTGTTACACTGTAACTTTTGAAAAAAAGCAGCTCTACTGTACATGTCTGAACCTTACAGAACAAGCAGTCGCTTAACAAGGTGTCATGGAACCTAATGCAAGCAAGAAAACGTGTCTCCTGCTTCACACTTGCTTAAAGACAGACATAATTGGGGTGCAGTGGTCCCCTGCCACCCCTTGGCCTGGGCGCCTTGGCACGTGCTGTACTAATTATACCCATGTCCCAAGCATTAACATGTTTATACAGCAGCCTAGTAAGATGGGTCTCGTACAGTAGCACCAGTTTAAAAGCGGGGTATCTATGTGCATTTCAACTCCCTTTCTATGCAGTTGGTCTAAACAATGGAGCTCTACTGATCAGCAGGAGAGGGGACTCTCAACTTTCTCACCAAAGTCAAGTTCAGTAATCTGAGCTCTTTTCATGCCATTGTAACTCTCAGTGCCAATGTAACTGGATACTGAGAATATTAACTTTCTGGGTGAGTGCAATGTAATATAATTATTTACCCAGCTATAAGGGACAGATAGTTCATTTTTAGGTGGAAGCCTACCAGGTGGTGCAGCTGTCTGGTTCCGAAAAGACTTCTTGGGGACATTCTGAAAGTTTCCCTAGAAATGCATTCCACCCAATGCTTACCTTTGCTTTGTATTTTGTACCTTACAATTGTTTGCTTTCTATTTGCTGGCTTTATTTGTTTTATGCTGTTCAACATGTCTTTGTCCCTCCAGTGGAGCGTACCCGGTTTACCACTTCACTCATTGTATTCTTCCACGAATGCTCGCTTTCCGTACACAGGCCTTTATATTTTGTTCTTTTCTTGTCACGTTGGCTGTACATTCAAAGGCAGAGGTCTAATCTTCTGAGGGACCTTGGTGTTTAATTTTCTTTCTCTTACTACTAAATGAGAGGATTTATGTGACAATCTTGCTGGATACTGGGGTCGGGAAAGGAAGGGCTTTTTCTAACATACATCAAAATTTAAATGTCTGTAAATGAACTGTGCAGATCTTTCAGAATATATCAGAATTTGGAAAGCACAAATGTAGCAAATTGTTTTGTAATTCTCAAGTGTGGTAGAAACAAATATTTTAATACAATCAAAACAAATCAATACACTAGGTGATGACATTTCGACATGTTCGCGTTTGTGTGCTGTACACTCCTATCAGTAAAACTATGACTGTGTAAATGTAATGTTCATTTTATTTGAATATATGTTGTCTGTAAATGCAGTATATCAATGAGAGGAACCCAGTCGCTTTATGGTTCTGCTACTTATTTTTATTTGAGCAGACTTTTCACCCTACGATATATAATTTGTGGGTGTTCAAGTTGATTTTTAACCAAAGTTGCAAGTTACTTCACTTGGATCAATAGGTCAATTAGTCCGAGGGTTTGCTTTATCAAACACAGACACCAAGTTGTTATATACATATTCGACAATTAACATTCAAACAAACAAATAGAGGATGACTGTACATTACTATACAAATTTTACACATATTATACAAAGAATTGAGGTTGAACCCTACTAACAATTTTTACCACCAGACCGTTATTGTATAACGTGTGTATGATTTGGGCCTGGTTGCGCAGGGGCATACGTATTTCATGAACATAAAAAAAAAATTCAACATTCTGTTAATCGCCCTTTGCGCATTAAATGTTCATATGCTGGAGTGAACAAACAAAATATAATAAGCCCCAGGCTTTTCTTCAGGGCTTTTGTTAGTTGGGTACCTATATAAAAACAACGGAGGACACTTTTCAGAATGGGACCTTACCCTTACATCGATTATGTGTTTTACTGTCATTGTCGCTGAATGTTAGCTTTACCAGCTGTGGGTTAGGTTTATCTTGCTCGGAACTCCTGGACTACAGGTGGTTCTGCAGGAGTAAGAGGCACTTATTATCTCTCTAGTCCGTGTTTATGCAACCAGCTAATTGTCACAGTAATTCGAGTTGCAGCAGGACTTACGTTTGTTTAAAGTCTTCGTTATGTTGTGGTTGAGGAGTCTGTTTTTCTTTTTATTGTTGTTCCTTTGTGCGGCAGGGGCAGGGTCTGTATTGACAATAAGGTGGGAAGATTCCTAAATTATATAATCCTGTGTTTTGTGGGACTTTGTAGTTAATTCCCCATTCTAAATGTTCACTTACTTTGGGGGTTTTTGGTCCGCGGGCCAGCCGCTACTTTTTTCGATTGTGCGGTGCCACCTTTAGCTCTATTCTCGTTTGTGTCGCGTGTTACTGCAAGAATGAAAGGAAAGTTTTTTAGGAATTATGCTGCGGGTTCGCCTCGTGTGCCCTGCGGTTAGCAACCCTTACCTTTGGAATTCTTTCTCGCTCGTATTTTTCCTGCCTGCTTTCGTGTTTAACTGGTGTTCAGTGATGTTGGTCACATGACTTCTTCTATTATACTCATGTCATGTGATCTGGTGGTTATGGGTGATGTAGTCCCGAAGCTGGTTTTGTAGGTCAGTCTTTTTCTGGGGGACACCAGCATGCATTCAAATTTCAAATTGCTCATTCAATCCTGTGATCACGCAGTTAAACTTCGCGATTAAGTATGCTTCTCTCCTGAGTAAAAGCATTTCCACATTTCCTCCTCTTGGGGGAATTTTTATTCCTGATAGAACTGACCAACGTAGGTCTTTTACAGTATGGTTTTGTTCTATAAAGTGTTAAACCATGGGTGCGGTCAGCACTTTCTGTTTTATCCTGGATCGATGTTGTGCCAGTCTTTGTGTGATTTGCTGGTTTGTCTTGCCTATCAAATTATTACATATACAATGTTTTTGCTTTTACAGTTAGTAAATTCATTATGGTTCCATCTGATATTGTTGTGTTCAAAGTTCGTCCCTTCAATTGTACTGGCACATGAAGCACAAGTTCCACATTTGTGATGGCCTTGTACTGGACCTAAGTTCCATAGAGAGCGAAGATCACTTTTCACTGTAGACACGCCTAAGTCAGCTCTTATTAGTTGTTGACCAAGATTTTTGTTCTTTTTTAGAGCAAACATGGGTTTTGCAAATGGAGTTTCAAGGTTTGACAACATGTGCCAATTTTTTAGAATTATTGATTTAAATCGATTTGTCAGTGGGCCATATGTTGAGACACAAACTAATTGTTCCAGGGTTTTTTTTTCTTTTTTTGTTAGCAGTACCTCTCTGGGAGTAAACCTTGCGCGTTTGGTTGCGTGTTTTAACATTTTTGACGGGTAGCCTCTAGCTTTTAGTTGCTCACAGAAGATTTCAGCATGTGTCAGGTAATCTTCTTTTCTGGAGCAATTTCGCCGGATTCTTAGTAGTTGGCTATATGGTAGATTTTCTTTTAAGCTCTGTGGGTGGAAGCTTTGATAATGTAGGATGGTGTTTTTATCAGTCTGTTTTCGGTGTAATGTGGTGACCAATTCATTATTGTTGGTAAAGACCTCAACGTCTAGAAAGGTTAAGCGGGTATTGCTATGTGCCATGCTGAATGTAATGCAGAGCGCTACCACACCATGCATACTCCACTTTATGCCACTCAATGCCACTCAGCGCTACACCAGTCCACTTTACGACACTCTGCAACTCTCCACAATATTCCACTCTCTGACACTCCATGCCACTCCTCTCTGAAACTCCCATTTACAACACTCCACTCCACAATACTTCACTCATTGTCATTCTACACCACTCCACAGCACACTATGCCACTTAACTCCACTTTAAAACGCTCCACTATATGACACTACACTGTACGCCAGTCCACTCTACGTAGCTCCACTCTATGTACTCTATGTCACTGTGCATTACTCAACTCTACAACACTCCACACCACTTTACCCCACTCTACGCCACTGAATGCTATGCCATTCCATGGTACACCACTCCACTCTATGACACCATACTCCACTCTATGGTACTCAACTTTACTCTACTCCACTCTACGCCACTCCACTCCATGACACTTTACTTCTCTCTACGCCTCTCTATGCCACTCTACCCCTCCACTCTTCCACTCTACTCTATGACACTCTACTCCACTCTATGCTACTCTACACCGTTCCACTCTATGATAATCTATGCCATTTCACTCAAACTTACTCTACTCCACTCTGCGCCACTCTATTGTAAACCATACCACAACACTTAACTCTACAACACTCCACTCTATGCCACTCCATTCTATAACACTTTACTTGACTCTATGCCACCTCATGCCATTTCACTCTACTTTATAACAGTTTACTCCACTTTGCAACCCTCCACTTCACTATACAACCGTCCACTCTACTCCTTGACACTCAATGCCCCTCCACTCTACAACTCCCCACTCTATGGCACTATACTCCTCTGTACTCTACTCTACCCCACTCCACCCTATGACACTCTACTCCACCCTATGAAATTATTCCCTTTATGCCACTCCACACCAACTTTATTCTACTCTACGCCATTATACTATACTCCACCCTATGACACTCCACTCTATGATGGTCCACTCTATGACACTCAACTACATGACACTCCACTCTACTCCACTCTATGGCACTCTGCAACACTCTACTCCACACCACTACACTGTACGAACACCTATGCCACTCCTTTCTACAACAATCTATGCTCCTCCAGTCTATGACACTACACTCCACTCTAGAACACTTTACACCACTCTATTCCACTATTTTGCAGTCCACTGTACACCACTTTAGGCCCTGCCACTGCACCTTACTCTATGCCCCTCCACTGCACACCCCTGCCCTCTACACCACCCCCTCTATTATACTTTACTCAACTCTATGCTCCTCCACGACACTCCACTCTATGATGATCTATGCCATTTCACCCGAACATACTCTACTTCACTCTGCGCCACTCTATTGTACACCCTACCCCAGCACTAAACTCTACGCCACTCCACTCTATGCCACTTCACTCTACGCCACTTTACTACACACTATGCAATTTACACACCACTCCATTCTATTTCACTTTACTCCACTCTATGCCACTCCATGAAAATGTCATTCTACTTTACAACAGTTTACTCCACTCTGCAACCCTCCACTCTACAACCCTCCACTTCACTCTACAACCCTCCACTCTACTCCATGACACTCTTTGCCCTTCCACTCTACAACTCCCAACTCCATGACACTCTACTCCACTGTACTCTGCTCTACGCCACTCCACCCTATGAAACTCTACTCCACTCTACGGAATTCTCTCTATGCCACTACGCTATTCTCCACCCTATGACACTTCACTCTATCATGGTCCACTCTATGACACTCCACTCCATGACACTCCACTCTATGGCACTCCACTCTACAACACTCTACTCTACTCCACACCACTCCACTGTACGGCTTTCTATGCCACTCTTTTCAATGACACTCTATGCCCCTCCACTTCTCTCTACTATATTCCACTCGACAACACTTCACTCTACAACACTCCACTCAAGTCTATGACACTTCACTCCACTCTAGAACACTTTACACCACTCTATTCCACTATACCAGTCCACTGTACACAACTCTAGGCCTCTCCACTGTACCCTATTGTATGCCCCTCCACTGTCTACCCCCCCACTCTACACCACCCCACTCTATTATACTTTATCCCACTCTAAGCCACTCCTCGACACTCCACTCTATTTTGCGACACTTCGTTCCATTCTACGCCACTTCACTTTATGACACCCACACTATGCCACAACACAACACTCTGCTCCACTGTATGCCACACTATGACACTCTACTCAACTCCACTCTGCACAACTCCCTCTACACCATTTTATTCACTCTATAATACACTACTCCACTCTACTCCATCACTCTACTATACACCACACCACTGTATGGCACTCAATGCTACAAGATTCTACAACACTTCACCTAATTCTATGCCTCTCCAAACTACAACACTTTGCTCTACTCTACACCCCTCCACTTTATGCCCCTCCACTCTACACCACTCTACTCCATACCACAATGCTCCAGTCCACGACACCCCACTCTTTGTCACTCCACTCTTTGACACTTCACTTCAAACCACTCTCCTCTACATCACTCACTGTTAGCCATGCTGAAAAGCAGCCATGCTGATTTACAACATGGCTAAAACATATTGGCAAAGTCAATAGTTGTTGCACAGGAGAGATCTATTGGAATGCTGGTTTTTGAGAGCGTCCCCTCTACCTAAGTTACACCAATGGAAGCGGAAGAGTCATCACCAATTTAAATTTCTAGTGCACGCAAACTTAGCCACGGATAATGTTGAAACTTCTTGTTGCATAACACTATTCTATTTTTAAATGTAATATATCCAACACAGGGACTCACACAGACTAGGCGACAGGTGGGTGTGTTCCATTTTTGGTATCAGTTAGCCCTTACTGGTAGCCCAGAATCACCAGTTTCAACAAGTTCATAAAACGCTGGATTTATGCTGGATGAAAAGTTACGGTATTGATGTAAGATATATGCAGGAATTAATGACGTTCTGCAGTAAATTTAATTTGTAGTTATACCACACTGAACCCTATTCTTTGCATTTGTTTGTTTGATACATTGGAGGACTCCCAGGAGAACTGTCTAATTAATTGCACCAGATGTGGATAACTTTATACCTGATTTTAGGAATTCTGTATACACGGAGGAGGGGTTAAAACTAGGAGCACTGGGGTAAATTACACTTTCTCTCTGTATATATTTTGTCTTAATTTAAGGGGAACTAGTCTTAATGCATTCAAATGAGCATGTTAGGAAATTCCTAATGCCTATCCAATATGAGTTGTTTAACACCTCCCAATACTTTCAAATATTCAGCAGGTGGACCAGTTATTAAAAGGCGAAAACGAGAGAAACCGATGGATGAGATTTACAAGAAGATGAATCTAGTGGATGTCTGAAAGAACCCCCAAAATAATTAAGTTAGACTTGAGACGTAAGTTCTAAACCAAAGGTATATACGTATACGTGTGTGGATGTGAAAGAAGGCTTTAAGCATAATGCGTGTGAAATACATAGTGATTTGTAAGAGGACAGACATGAATTGAGATTTTATTATAAATTTGACTTACTAACACAATGCATAATTTTATTTTGTTTATGATTAAATAAGACAACACTGAGTTGCTTTCAGATGAGAGTTTAACTGTAGATGGTAATTGCTCAAATTTGATAGAACATGTTACAATGTTATGACATCAAGAAAATATATATTCAATTGAATGTTAAAAGTTTGATATGTTGTAGTACCACAATAGTTTATATTACTGAATTGGATTGGTGTTCGTTAGGAAAATGGTGAATGTTGAGGATTTTTCCAATTCATAAGAGGGATTTTTTAAAGGTAAATGTTCTTAATTGTATACATAACAAGAGCGTATGCTTCAGTTTAATTTGTGTATTCTATTTATAAGGAATCGTTTATGATATGAGTAGGCCCTGATGAAGCAATACACTTGTGAAACACGCGTTGGCCTATAGTTTAAAAAAAAACAAATTGGAACAATAACATTTCTTGTGTACTTTAGATCCAGAATTGTGTCCCTTCCTTTCTATATCAACTTGTTGAACTATTTTATTTTTATTTCACTCACTTTAGACTGTGTATATTTACAAACTATAATACATTAGCAGTAGACCATCTCTACTTCTAAAGTCCCTCTTTAGGACATTTTCAGTCTGTACGGATTTTTTAAAGAGTATCTGAATCAGACTTCACAAGCATGCCCTATCTACTAGGCTATTTCAACACATTTTACAACATCAATAAGACCATCGGAAAGTTTATTGTTAATACATTGAAAAACATACCTGTTTTACTGTGATAAAGTTACAATTTCTCTTCGTTGACCTTATCCAACAGGTTTTCATGAACCATGGGTGTGTTTAAAACATGTGAACACTGGGCCTCACAGCTTAATTTAGGACCTGAATGGAGTCTTCATATTTTCAGTAGTCTCAAACTTCACAGTGATGTCACTACATCTCCATCTGCCTCATCAATGGGAAAGGATGTCATTAAGTAAACAACTGTGTTCCCCCTGCAGTCAGCACATCTGTAGTCAGTAAGAGAGGCTTTTTACTGGTGATATACTTTTCTGCAATGCTTTGCATCATGTCTTAATGTTGCATGGCCCGCATTTACCGCCTGATTATGATGGCAGTGAGACCGCCACCATCAAGCCGTAGGTGGCAGAGCCACTGCCATCCAGCCCATTGGATTCGACCGCCGCATTTGGATGCAGGCAGTCGGATCTCGGCTGGCTGGGGAAAGACTGCCACGTCTGACAGGATCAAGGATCCAGTCAGTGCATCAGTCGAACTCCTATTCCCTAAAATGGGATGATGCCTGCTCAGGCAACGCCGTAGAGATTAGCAGTGCTTAATTTGTAAAATATGAAGTGCAGGTGCTGAAATATTTTTCGGAGGCCCCGCCCACTTTTTCAGGCCACGCCCACTCTCGACACTGGCTCCACCCACTTTATTAGCTCCACCCACATCTTCAAGTGGCACTGCTAAAAGTCAAATATAATACCTGATCTGAATTTCAGAAAGGGAGCCTTCGTAAGGTTTTGATAGGAGGTTCCCCGTGGCGTGAACCATTTTGAAAAAGATGAAAGCAAATGTGCATTTAAAGCACAAGTTTGGAATAAATTAGCTAAAACCAATAATGCATTGAAATGGACAATTTCAGTGCTCTGTGTGCTGATTTGGGGAAAGGACAATACTGGGGGTAGGGCATGCCATTTTTAACAGAGTCTATGATTTCAAAGGCACAACTTTGACATAGCTTAAGTTATGTGACAAAATAAAACCCAATGTTGTGAAAACACTAGTCCAAACAGATAAACTGAATAAAATCATGCAATACACTTGAATGAGTCAGCGACAAGGGCCAGATGCAAATTAAGGTACTTCACAACCTCCCTCTGGTTATGAAGAGCAATATAAATATTACATGTGAACCACACAGAAAGCACTTCATCACAATACTTATGCATTGCATTCACCATGCCATCTTGTATACACCCTGGGAGTTTATAGACTTTCTACATAAGCGTTATTGCCTCGAATGCCTTTTTTAATGCCCCCTCTTCCCTTATGATCTTTATTCAGTAATAATACCATCTAGTTCAGTTTATTTGACCGTTTGTTTCGCTTTTACACAAAAGCTTAGCAATACTTATTGAAATTAAAAAATATACCAGTTAACCCTCAGAAGTGCCGCGTTAAGAAAGCGCTATGCAAATACTGTTGAACTAAGTTGTTGTGCAGCAGGCACAATGTCCTCCTGGTGCTTGGAAAGGCAGGGCCATTTGTAAATAATGTTGGGAATAATTCTATATTGTAGGAGAAGCAAGCGAGGCGGGACCTACAAAAAAGGACAATCGTTACTGAGAAGAGGGGAGGAGGAAACAGTGTAAACTTATGGGAGGGATGCCATGATGCCAATCAAGGAAAGAGTGGCGAGAGGAGTAAAGTAATAAATGAAGGAAGGAGGAGGAACAAAAGCTTAAGAGCCCGGGCACCCCACTCGTCCTCAACTGCACCTGGTCCCGATGGGAGAGAGCCATGACTCAGCCACTGTGTATGGTGAAGGAAGTAAGCAGCTGCGCTGCGTCTGTGGTTGCGCGGCCCGGGAATTTGGAAAAGTTCTTGAGTCTGACTCCGACTCTGACTGACTGTGCATGCAGCATTTCTGATATATATATTAAAATCATACAAGGCCTGCTGTGCAGTGGAGGTTCAATAAAAATACATTTCCTGGGGCCGGGGGGACAGTTTATAAAAGAGATACAGCCTTTCATACATACCGACTAGAGACTTTGACGCATAGCCCTTGGTGGCAGTGCATACACCTGTGGCGTAATGCTAAAAAGGATTCCCCCTGGGCCCCCGACAGAGCTTGAAATTGGATTGTAATGCTGCCTGCGCCCTGCCCCCTCATCATTGAAATGAAACTTCTATTTGGCACCTGCCTCCACCTCCCCCCAGGGGTGCAAGGAGTAACAGGTTAGCAAATGCTCAGTTTTATATATTATTATGGCCCGAGTGTTACTTTGAGCTAGTCCTAGTCCGTGTATGTATTTCAATCAGCAGCACTAAGCATTCTGAGACATCCGTGTATTTCAAGCAGCAGCACTAAGCATTCTGGGGCATGTAGGCCCATTCTTATCAAGGTTTAAATTAGAAGTACAGGCAGGTTCGTGAAAGCCAAGAGTGGTGGAAAGTAACTCTCGTGGCAGAGAAAGTGGATAGCCATGCAGTATTGGCAACATTATGCCGCGAAAATACCAATGAAAAATATACCAAGTGTGCAAGGGTGTCCAATGTTTTTCCTTTAATCTATGTATAACTTTGGTGAAAAAAGCGTTAATTTAATTTTAAATACTGCAATCAAAAATTCACACAAAAGCATGATCTAAATGTAATCGGGACAACGTTTCCTTCTTTGTACCTTCCACTGTAGCTACACCCTAAATGAAAAGCTTTGCAAGAAAGGTCCGAGAAAGGTCCGGGACAAACGCGTCTGCATGGCTCCTGCAAAACGTTCGTTGCTTGAGTGCTCGAAGTTTTCAAAAATAGCTTAAATACTGTTTTGCACTGTTGTTGCTGCTAGAGTGATAGGAAATCGAGCAGCTATCATGTCAAGATTTTTTGCACGAGGACAAAAGTGGAGGGATATATTGTGAGGCTGAGCCATTGTGAATATATATTAAGCATATTATTTATATCTTTCTTTTATTGTGGCATATATTTTATTGCCAGTTTGCCACCAAGAACCTCATCCCCATTCCTCACCCTTCCGTCGTCGTCCACCGGAATAAAACAAAATGTGGGAGATGAGATCAGTCAGCTGACCGACTGGGTCAGCTTGCTAAGCGTAATTTAAAGTTTAGTGCTTCTGTACTTTTATTTGCTTATTTGTATCTTTTCTTACCGTTATCATGGTGGTGGGGCCGGTCGGACGGCAGGCCAGGACACACAGAGTACTGGTGGCTCAGTGGCTGCAGTGCCACCACCAGACGCCACCAGGCACGGTGAGGTGACCTTCACGCCACCACAGTGCACAGCACACAACAGCCCAGGCCAGCTCTGCCTCTGCCCAAGTTCGTCGACGTCGGTCGTCGTACTCGTTGTTGGGGTCGCCGGGCCGGGGCAGCCAGGCTAACTTAATGTGGACTCAGTGACTCACTGGTGGGGGCCTGACTCGTGGCGCGGGGAGCTGCCTGCCGCTGTAACTGCGCAGCGCGGTTATGCTGGGGAGTGGCTCATGGCTGCAACTGGTGGCAGAGGCAGAGGCAGAGCCAAAGGGAAAAAAATCTGCGCGCCTCCAGGGCAGCTCCAGCCTGGCCCCCAGCCCCCACCAACTTCCGCGGCCCGCCCACCCAAAACAGAAACTACCAACAACTCTACTGTGGCCGGCTGGCCGCGCCCCCATGATGATGAAAAACGAAACGAAACGAAAGTTACGAAGAAACACTGCACACATTATATTTTTTTAATCATATATATTTTATTTATTATTCAATCACTGATAATCTCTCTTCGACTTGGCCTTGGGGGCGGGGCTCAGTCCCAACAACTTGCAAGTAAGTGTGAAGAGAAGACGCCGGTGAGTGTTGATTGAGACTGACTGAGTCTGTTTGAAATTGACACAGACAGTATGATGAGACTCGGGCTCGCCTCGGCGGCCGGGCGGCGGCCGAGGGATAATATACATTGACAGATTGATTCTTGATTTAAATTACATACGTGGCCGGTACCCAGAATAAACACACCACCACCACACGCACGCTGCGGGCGAGCCTTTGGGCTGCACAGAGAGAGAGTACAAGAAGCAACTGCAAGCAGGTGAACAAAAAAAACATCATCAATGTGGGTGTGCGGCGTGCGCACATCAGATGATTCATAGACCCGGCCCTGATATTTAAGTGCCGGTGCTAAGCACCGGATAGCACCGGCACAAATTAAGCACTGGAGATTAGGATGTCCCTTTCCGTCAGCTCTATTCCGCCATGAAAAGGCAGACGGATAGTGAATTTGGGGGCCCCAAGCAGGGCCTCCTTCTCCCCTGGCACTCCATTATGGGACCTGGGGGTAACCTATGGTGCCCCCTTAACATCCCTGTACCAAGTGGCAGGCACCGCATGGTGCCTACCGCTTGGTGCAGGGATCTTTAAAATGTGCATATGCAAATTATGCACATTGCAACCGCTGTGAAGGTGGTCACATCATAATGCGGGCAGCGGGATCGCTTACTTCTAGGTGGGCGGTCCTGCTTTGGCCATGATGTCCAACCGGTATCGTAATCAGGCTCTAAGTCTCCATTTCAGATTCCCCATTTTAGGCTGACATCTCTTTCTCGTCGTGACTTTTTGCACACTTTCCTGCTAATGCCTGAACGTGCTGTATGTGCATTTCTGATAGGCATTGCTGTCCTGTAGTCTGTGCACTTGGTTCCAGGGTTGTTTATTTTGAACCTGATGTCATTGCTTTTCTTTCTTTCTGTGCTTGTTAGGAGAGACCTCGTTTAGATTGATGAAATTAAAAGAGCTGCCATGTGCCTCTGCCACAATGCACTAAGACAGTACTTTACTATATAAAGAGCTTCCATGATAATGCTCAGTGAGAGGAGCACTTACATGCTGGGATCATCAAAGAACCACTGTAAACTGTGGCTGAGATGCAGCCCAGTTGACCTGGACGTTCATCCTGTGAAGGAAGATAGCCTGTACACTTATACCGGCCTCCCGACCTCTAAGACCAAGGTATGGTGTTAGACTATCCCAATTGATCTGGTAGAAGGGTACTCCTGCTATGCTCTCTTTAGTATAGTATAGTTTGAGATACAGGGAGGAGTAAGGTAACATTAGTAACAATTAATATGATTGAATTTTGATATGGTTTACCATTCAGTTTCAGTTTCATCAACTTTTATTCGATTATCAGTTTGAATAATCATAAAAAGTACAAGGTTAAGAAATTTTTAAGCACATAAGTAAGAAAACGGTGAAATCACAAAGAAATTAGTCACAGTATAAAAGGCATTTAAGGTAGTGAAATAATTTTTACAATTTTACAAGTTTTAACGGTACTAATTTAACTAGTGATATTACGACGTATTGTTATGACTGCTTTAAGGAAAGTCACTATAAGTTTGGCTTCATGTGGCGATTTTAAAGATTGCAAATAAGAGAATGCTGGATAGGATTGTCTGAGTTCACTGGACCGGAGAATAGGAATGATCCATTTTTTCCTTGGTAGTTTATAGTATTTGCAAAAAAGGACAACATGGATCGTGGATTGTGGGGAGATTCCGTCACAGGGGCACCCCATCAAGTTACGGGACCAATTTCCCATTTCCGGAAATGAAACCAAACGAAAGAAAATATTAAAGCGTAGTCTTGTAAGTAAAAACTTTTCATAATTGGATAAAAAATACGTCAGATATGGCTGAATAACTTTTCCGGACTGTAATGCACAGATTTTTCCATTTTGTGGTTTAGTGTTCTCCGCCTGGTTGCGAAGGTCTTTCAGATGGCCCAGACACATTAACTTTAGTTGTTTCCTGGAAATATCTTCCACTGAGGGAGGTTCATCAAAATAGTGTTCGCAGTCCAGGTCTTTGAAGAAATTACATATATAGTTTAGCCACGGGATTTTCCGCCAGTTTTTCAGGCCTAAGCAGTCAGTGATGAGGGAGCGAGTTAGATGGCTTTCAGGATTGCACCATATTCAATGCCACAGTAAGATGGGCTGGCATCGGATGGTGTCAATGATGTGTTCCGTGCCAAGCTCCCGGTGTGAGGCTAATATCGGGGAGCTTTGAGAGAGGGCTAGGATGTATTTTATAAAAGCATTTTCAGTGACCTGTAACTGGTCAATACGTCCGTAGCCCCAAATTCCAGCTCCATAAGTGGCCACGCTATGGCATTTTGCATAGTATATGGTCAAGAGTTCAGGTGGAGCTGGTTTCCCCAATTTCCTCGAAAAAGAGGTTAGTGCTGAGGTTGCACAGCGGAAATGTAGATTTCTGGCTTCGATTGCCTTTTGCCAGTTCATCGCGTCATCCACTAAGATGCCCAGGTATGGATAAACCGAGGTTTTGTCTAGTTTATTGTTGTTGACCATTATGGGTTTGAAAGTTTTAATCCTGGGGCCGATGTTCATTGTGAACGTTTTTTTGATGTTAATTTTGAGACCGAGTGAGTCCATGAAAGTTATGTATTTGTTAAGTTGTAGCTGGAGTTGATTTAATGTCCGTGCTAGGATTACTGAATCATCAGCATACAGGAGAGTGGGTATTGGGCGATGATTTATCTGGGGCAGGTCCTGGCTCCCTTCCAACATGGCCTGTTCAAGCCCATTTGTGTATAGGTTGAACAGGAAGGGAGCCAGTACACATCCCTGCCTTACTCCCTTCGTCATTTGAAAAGGTCGTGACAGTTCGCCGCTGGTACCAAATCGTACTCGGCCTTCAGCATTTGTGTAAAGTTCTCTTAAGAAAGTTAATATCGGAGGGTCCACACCAAGGTCGGTTAGTATTTGCCAAAGTTTCGCATGCTGGACGCAGTCAAATGCCGCACTTAGGTCGACATAGACGAGGAAGATGTTACCTCCTTTGGCGCGAGCATATTTGCCAGCCAGAAGAACAAGGTTGAGGGCCTGCTCCACGGTCCCGAGCCCCTTCTGGAAACCGTATTGCAGGTCGGTTATGATGTTATTCTCCCGGGCCCAAGATTGTAGTCGGTCCAGGAGTAATCGGCCTGCAATCTTGCCCATGGAGTCCAGAAGGGAGATTGGTCTGTAGCAGGTGGGATCGTTACGGTCACCTTTTTTAAAAATAGGTAGTAGAATTGAGGTTGACCATGAGTGAAAGAGACCAGTTGAAACTACTGCTGACATGACCCGTATGATTATTCTTGACCAAAAGTCTACGTCATAAAGGAACAGGTCCATTGGAACCCCATCAGGGCCAGGGGCCTTGCCAGTTTTTGAAGCCCTGATTGCTTTTATGATTTCATTAAGAGAGAAATGTATCTTGATCGGGTAGATGTTGTTTTCCTCCGGCCGGGCTTCTTGTGTTGAATTGGTACGGAATCTGATGGTGTTCCAAAGATTTTTGTAAAGTGAGAGACCCAGTCATCCTCAGTTATTGCCACGTCAAGGTGATCAGGGTCTGTGCTGTTGGCCAAAAAGGGAGATCTTATGGTTTGCCAAAATGCCGTGCTATCTTTCCTTCGGGCGCTGTCGTGTAAACGTTGCCAAAGATCTCGTTTGATTTGTTTTTTACGGTCTTGCCGAGCAGAGTTATATTTTTTCCTTAAGTGAGAGATTTCATGGGGGTCCCTCGTAGGCTTGCGCAGAGCTTCTTTGAGGGATGTAAGTGCCTTCCGACAAGCGGTGTCAAACCATCTCGTGGTGGGGGGCTTGGTCTTGTTTTTTAAGTTGACAAATAGTTCATCCCTTATTGTTTCCTGGATGCTTTGGAAACAGCTGATGATTATTTGCGGTGGCGTCTCCAGGGACATGCATTTGGATAGCCATTGGTCTGTTTTTCCGAGGACCCTCTGTGTCATCTCTTCTGGGTCAATCTTTGCCCATTTGATTGAATACCCGTTCAGTTTGTTCATGGACACTGAATGATGATCAAGAGAAATAAGCTTTGCAGGATGTACTCCTGCTTTTTTGATGTTAATTGTCACGCTAAGCGGATAATGATCGCTTATTGGGTTTGTCCCAATTTCGTAATTCGTTAGCTGCCCATTGAGTGAGTTTGAGGCTATTATATAGTCAATAGTTGTGGAGTAGCCTCGCCCATGGAAGGTGGGTAAGTAATCCTGCTGCGGGTCGACTAATTCATTAACAAAATCCATATCTAGGGAGAATAGGATTTCGTTAAGTTTGACACCGCATATCGAATGGGCGAAGTGAGGAGTAGGATTCCCAAGTTCGTTCTGGAGACCACAATTTCCATTTTTGTGGTTTGAACACAGAGGGAGGTTGAAGTCGCCACCCCAAATGAAATAAGTTGAAGGTATATTGTTGTCATTTTGGAGTGAAGTTAGGAATGCGGCTATCTCTTCTAGGTTTGACCAGCATTCCAGAGTGCCTGAGTTATTGTAATAGTTTATGAATATATGGTTATTGTCTTTGGGTGCTTTTATCTGCGCAATTTGCAAGATTTGGAAAGTAGGTGACTCCTTTAATAGTTTCACTCTGAAAGGGAGGGTATTAGCGACATAGGTCGTGAGCCCCCCCTTTGGTCTGCCCATGTTACCAGGTACTGCTGGGGTAAAGAAAGTTTTATATCCCGCAAGATGTAATGGGATTGTGCACCAGGTTTCTTGCAGACACAGTATCTGATGTTGCTTTGCTGTGTCAAGCCACGAGGCCGATGTTATTTTTGAAGTCAAACCTGCAATGTTCCAATATGCGGCAGAGAAGCTCAGGTTTGTGGTGTCTGCCAACACAAGTGGTGGAGTTAGCGGGATGATTGCAGTCTCGGTTTCTGGTAATTGTTGTGGGTTGACCTGTGGGAGTTTGACGGGAACTTTAGCAGCTACAATTGGGTGTCGAGACAAGCCAGAAGTGATTTCGTCTTCAAGTGGAAAGGTTATATAGGTGACTTTCTTGGAAATATTTGAGAACGTAGTTAGCAATTCCTGGGGTGCTTTTTTATAGTTATCGGAAAGGAACTCTGAGAATGCTATGTGCTGTGTAAAGATAGCTGGTTGTGGTGTGGTAGTAATGTTGGTGTGTCTAGGTTCTGCCCTGAGTGGTCAATCGACCATCTCTAGACAGTCAAAGCGGTTTTGCGTAGGAAAGCCCTGCCAACCTTCGTAAGTTTGACAGGGTCTTTCATGCCAGTACTGCCTCGGCCGTTCTCTCGGGCCGTTTCTGCCTCCGTGTTCATATGTATATTCCGTCTGGTTCCATGGGTCTTGGTTCCATGGTTCTTTGGGGATCTGGTGCCAGGACCAGGGCGGGGTGTTGCGGTGCTGTCTCGCTGGAGGATAGAAGAAAGAAAGATGCCGAGCATCGATCCCCCCCTTTTTTCCAGCGAGGGCCAGGCGCAAATGTAATCCACTACGGAGGGGTCTCTGCATGTTACTATAATACAGTCTCCGCGGGTCGTTTTTGTTGTTTTGCCTACCCAGACTACCCTGCGGACTGTGGAGATCCCTCCTGAAAGATGGGATTCTAGAGGTCTGTTAATGCTTAGCCATTGCATGACCTTGTTTTTAAGTGACCGTGCAGTTTCAGGTGTGTCATCGGTTAGCTCTGGTACGCCTGTAAGTACTATTGTATAGGGAGTGGCTTCCGGAGGCAAATGGGCTGGACGTCTGGTTGCTGGTGTTTTTTTGGTAATATTCTTGGGGGACGGCTGGGAGGCCGCTGGTTTCGGTGGAAGAGATACTGGCTTATTTTCAGGATGAACTTTGCTGGAATTATTTGTCGCTAGTCCTGGAGTATCTACGGTGACTGAGTCAGTGTTTTGAATCTGTTGGTTTGGTACAGCAGTGGTTTTACTCCGCTGTGGTTGAGGCGTTGTGGTTGGCAATTTTTGGTTTACAGTGTTTTGTTTATGATTTTTTGGGGGTAAGGTAACTGGATTTGAGCGTTTTGATGCTTTGGGTGGTTGTGCTTGGAATTGCGTTTTAGATGGCTGTGGTGGATTTCGCTGACCCTTTGTTTCTATGCGCGTATTGGTGTCAAGGAGTGTTGCGGAGATTATGGTCAACTGGGCTTCTATATTTCTAATACTGAGTTGAATGGGTTTGAGGTATTGGAATAAAAGGTCCTTTGTTGTGGTCAAAACTTGCGAGGTGACTTTGCATGTTCTGCAGAGATTATCGGTAGCCTCATTAGAAATTGTCAGAAGAGGTGGGTTGGTTGCAGAGGGAAGTAGTGTGTTTTGTTGCATTGTGAAGTTTGGATGGGTTGCAACATGATCTGAACGGGGAGCTGTAGTTGCTGCGTTTTCAGCAGTTATTGTGGTTTTTTGTTTTGGGATAGCTCCTTCCCTTTCTCCTTGAAGGTGCAGGTTAACGTTTGTCTGGGCTTCCGCCTGAGTTTGACAAGCCACCAGGTCGGGGGTTGCTTCCAAATCATCAAAAGTTAGTGAGAGGTCGGACTCAGACTGTGTTACAGAGAGATCTACTATGGATGGCACTGTGTTTATGTCAGGAGCTGACAAAGTCACGGGAAGGGAACAATTTTGGGAGTTGAGATGAATAGGAGAGGTGGCATTTGCTATGGCGCCAAGAGAAGATCGTTTTGCGTTCGCGTTCATGAGGTCTAGTGACACTCTCTTTTCCATCAGGGCAATACTCTGATTTATTACCTCATGTGTCAGTGAAATGAAAAGGTCAATGGGACCCGTTATTTGAGCTACCTCCTGCGCATGTTTGGATTTGGACTTTGAGGTACTCCTAGTTTTCGGTGGCATGATGTTGTCCGTTGGCTCTGGTTTCGGTGATGAAAGGGAGGTAGCCCGGTCCGGTCGCTGCCGGGCACTAACGGGCAACAACGGGCCCGCCCTTGGCCCGGGCTTCGCCCGGGCTACGTCCCGCGTGAGTCCCGCGTTGCGTGAGGCGGTCTTTCTTATATAGTTGTGAGGTAGAAGGGGGGCGTGGCACTGGGAGTGGGCGCGGCTCCCTCGGGAAGAGGACCAGCTGTTGATGTTGCTTGCTGGTCCTCGCAGTCCCGGGGCCGCACCTCTCACCTCCTCTGCGGCCTCGCTCTCGCGCTGCTCCTCACGTCGGTGGTGTGTTCAGGAAAGCGGCAGGTATGCAAGTAGGCTGCTCCTGCAGCGAGAGACAAAGTTCTGGGCAACAAGAAACCTCTATGCGAGCGGCTCCCGCGAAGCGGGGGCCGCGAGAGGTTATGGACGCGGCAGGGGGCGTGGCACTGGGAGTGGGCGCGGCTCCCTCGGGAAGAGGACCAGCTGTTGATGTTGCTTGCTGGTCCTCGCAGTCCCGGGCCCGCACCTCTCACCTCCTCTGCGGCCTCGCTCTCGCGCTGCTCCTCACGTCGGTGGTGTGTTCAGGAAAGCGGCAGGTATGCAAGTAGGCTGCTCCTGCAGCGAGAGACAAAGTTCTGGGCAACAAGAAACCTCTATGCGAGCGGCACCCGCGAAGCGGGGGGCGCGAGAGGTTATGGACGCGGCAGGGGGCGTGGCACTGGGAGTGGGCGCGGCTCCCTCGGGAAGAGGACCAGCTGTTGATGTTGCTTGCTGGTCCTCGCAGTCCCGGGGCCGCACCTCTCACCTCCTCTGCGGCCTCGCTCTCGCGCTGCTCCTCACGTCGGTGGTGTGTTCAGGAAAGCGGCAGGTATGCAAGTAGGCTGCTCCTGCAGCGAGAGACAAAGTTCTGGGCAACAAGAAACCTCTATACGAGCGGCTCCCGCGAAGCGGGGGGCGCGAGAGGTTATGGACGCGGCAGGGGGCATGGCACTGGGAGTGGGCGTGGCTCCCTCGGGAAGAGGACCAGCTGTTGATGTTGCTTGCTGGTCCTCGCAGTCCCGGGGCCGCACCTCTCACCTCCTCTGCGGCCTCGCTCTCGCGCTGCTCCTCACGTCGGTGGTGTGTTCAGGAAAGCGGCAGGTATGCAAGTAGGCTGCTCCTGCAGCGAGAGACAAAGTTCTGGGCAACAAGAAACCTCTATGCGAGCGGCTCCCGCGAAGCGGGGGCCGCGAGAGGTTATGGACGCGGCAGGGGGGCGTGGCACTGGGAGTGGGCGCGGCTCCCTCGGGAAGAGGACCAGCTGTTGATGTTGCTTGCTGGTCCTCGCAGTCCTGGGGCCGCACCTCTCACCTCCTCTGCGGCCTCGCTCTCGCGCTGCTCCTCACGTCGGTGGTGTGTTCAGGAAAGCGGCAGGTATGCAAGTAGGCTGCTCCTGCAGCGAGAGACAAAGTTCTGGGCAACAAGAAACCTCTATGCGAGCGGCACCCGCAAAGCGGGGGCCGCGAGAGGTTATGGACGCGGCAGGGGGCGTGGCACTGGGAGTGGGCGCGGCTCCCTCGGGAAGAGGACCAGCTGTTGATGTTGCTTGCTGGTCCTCGCAGTCCCGGGGCCGCACCTCTCACCTCCTCTGCGGCCTCGCTCTCGCGCTGCTCCTCACGTCGGTGGTGTGTTCAGGAAAGCGGCAGGTATGCAAGTAGGCTGCTCCTGCAGCGAGAGACAAAGTTCTGGGCAACAAGAAACCTCTATGCGAGCGGCTCCCGCAAAGCGGGGGCCGCGAGAGGTTATGGACGCGGCAGGGGGAGTGGCACTGGGAGTGGGCGCGGCTCCCTCGGGAAGAGGACCAGCTGTTGATGTTGCTTGCTGGTCCTCGCAGTCCCGGGGCCGCACCTCTCACCTCCTCTGCGGCCTAGCTCTCGCGCTGCTCCTCACGTCGGTGGTGTGTTCAGGAAAGCGGCAGGTATGCAAGTAGGCTGCTCCTGCAGCGAGAGACAAAGTTCTGGGCAACAAGAAACCTCTATGCGAGCGGTGAACATCCACAGTACTATTCACTTTGGTGACTGGCAACACGATGCAGCAGGTGTGCTTGCAGACACACACTTACACGTGCTGCTGCTGCTAACTGCTGCGGGCGCTCTTGGCAATAAAGTTTGCACTTACACGTGCTGCTGCTCCTAACTGCTGCGGGCGCGTTTACCATTCAAATAATGCTGATTACAGTAAAATCTCAACTTTCTAATAATCACACCTCATGCTTTCTTTGCAAGTATACAATCATTTCAATAAATGTTTGAAAATGCATTGTCGCAATTTTCTTGTGTTTACTTGATCATGCAAGAGTAACCAAACAAAAGGGTTAGATCTGTTTCCATGGAATCATTGGGAATTAGAGTGTCATGTTCGAGGTTGCCATTAACATTTGTTACCCTGGTCAATTTAGGGGCTGTATGTGTTACTGTGAGCTAGCCGAAAAACACCAATACTTACTGATGGTACATGTGGATTAATTATCTATATTGTGAAGTTCATGTTGGTCTAATACACAGTCCAGCTAGATTTGTAGGAACCACAGAACAGTAACAGGCCTTTTTCCCCAAGTGCCGTATTTACATGAGCTATTTGTAGTCTCCACCTTACACTGTTTGTGGTATTACGTCTTCCCATTTCGTCAATGAGCACTGAAAAATATTTCACGCCCTCAACCATCTATACTACCATTATCAGTCATTTTGTGCTAAGGGTTCTGATTAGGATGGCAGCACTTATAGAGATCTAGCTAATTTGCCTAAACTCTTTATAAAGTTTGCCTCTCACCTGAGTGATTCACTGTTGTGCGATTGTCTCACCTAAGAGACGATTAAAGGAACTTGATCCCGTCCCTGTTTTAACAATGACAGAGGGCCAGGGCTGTCCTTTAAAGCAAGAACTAGAATGGAATCTTTCTGATAGAAGATGTCCTCCAGAGAGACTCACTCTGGACTGAGTTGCTCCTGCACACCCAACTTCTTTCTGTCATAGATTTTAATTGACTCCAGCTCATTCAAACCAGTCCCAGCATTCTACTTTGACATCAAAGGCACTGGCCTATGCGACTGGAGTCACGTGATCACATCAAGGGCCATATTTATGAAGAAGTGATTTGTCAAGAAGTCACGTGATCACAACAAGGGCCATATTTATAAAGAACTGATGCAGCGCAGCAAGTCACCTTGCTGTGCTGCATGACAGGCTAATGCAGGGATGCGCTGTATTTAACACAATTTAGAGCATTCCTGCCTTTTTTTCAATGATGGTGCACAATGTGCTGCCTTGTTCCATGCTCCTTGGTGCAGTGGTGCCTGCATTGTAAGCAGAATTGGTTTTGTGCAGGAAGGGGCACCAAAAAAATCCCCTGAGGCATTTTCCTCTTTCTATGTATGCTGCAAAAACTAGGAGAAATAAAGATTTTCTCCTTGTTACTCCTCCCCTGGGTAGGCTAGCATTTTGGCGCATTCTCAGGTTTACCAGGAATGGTAAAGCTAGGAATGCATGAAAATCCATGGGTTTAGCGTGGGAACACCCACACACCACCCATGTAACTCCTTTCTGGGGCAGAGTAACGCAACAAAGCGATTTGCACTGAGTTGTGTGAGATGTAAGATGGCCGACGGACAGGAGATCGCCTAAGAAGCTACGGGGCTTGGGATCACAAATTTGTGAAAATCCCTGTCCATGCCCCCCATCCAGCCTCTTACTCGACCTACCTGCACTGTTGAAGATTGCAACAACGCAACGATCCTAAGAATAATCCAAAGGAGCGACCACAACGTTAATTACAGATCTTGTGGCAAAATCATACCTGAAGCCCGCAGTACAGTCCGATACTCCGATATGGACCACTACTGACATGTAGAGGGCTCTGAGTTGGGACTCTATCGATGCGCATATGGGGTCTCATCGCAGCTTCCACCGGGACGAGAAACCTCCCCCCATCTGGCAATCTCTTCAAGCTCCCCGGAGGGTGTTAGTGAGTTCGGACCACTGCATGATTGCACTCTCCTCACACCAACACGACCCTCAGTGATGCATGCTTGAGAACTCTGGATGAGTAGTCCTCTCATCCTCCCGTTGGCAGCCCTGAAACCCCAGACTCAATTGTCCTAGGTCAAGGGTGATGTTTATTCACAGACTGGTACATCGCTGGATACGCCGCAAGTCCAGTCGCAATAAGAACTCTGATGATCGCACTTCCGCATTCCCACCACACCGCCCACACCGCTGCTCCCCCAGCAGGAGACGTGCACATCGCACCATCAATGACCCCCCACAGGATAAGCAGGTGGGTGATGAGCAGGGCTTCTAAACAGGTGCAGGCACGCAGCCCCAGTTGAGCTGAAAGGAAATTCCAAAACAGGCATAGATATTATTGCAAAATAACAACACCACATTGCTGGCTGCCTGACTTTAAAATGGCGGCCGCCGTGGTCATATTCACACTATCACAATGTTAAGCAACCATCTTACAAGTGTATTGTGGCATCGCCCCGGCCATCTTGAGGAAATGACTACAACCCTAAAAGAACAATAGAAAGAGGACTAAAAGAACAATAGAAAGTGGACTGAAACCAAATAGGAACGGTCTTCACTGCAATGAGATGTGCCTAATCAACTAAGACGGTGGCCATCTTGGAAGGGCTAAATACTACCAATTTAAAGGGAAATATAGGTCCCCGGAAGCAAAGAGGACACAGCAACGACAAATAATCCTACAGGCAGCAAGAGACAGATATTGTTGTACAAGTAATTTGCCCTTTTATGGCGGGAGCCATTTTAGAATCAACAGGCTCAAACTCATTTGTCATAAAATACCCAACTGAACTATCTTAGAATGAAGCCAAGAAATTCAAACACAACCTAATTAGAAAACACCCAGACACACTGATACCTGACCCTATCTCAACCGAAACAAAGGCATAATTATGAATGACCTCATATTTTTCACCAGAAAAACAGCTAAATGGCGTACTGTCATCATGAAGATGCTCAACGTTAAAAACACAAATAACATCCCACATGGTACTAAACTTATGGCCATTCCGTCACCAAACCTAAGAGCAAATCTATGCATAACTATCTACAAGAACGGCATTGTACTAATACAAGCAGCAGACAATGAGCTAGAAAAGTTCGACAACCTATTCTCAACGCTAAAAGAGTGTGTAGATAACTCAAAACTCCCTAACCAACAACAAATCACACAAGAAGCCACAATAGTCACCTACAACAATACCACCTTAGACGTCGCAACAATCAGAGACCCTATAGATCCACAAATGATTATGAAACAAGGAGACACAACAATATCAGAAGGCCCTCTAGAAGGAAGCAATACAGAGACAAGCAAAAATACCACATCTAATGCGAATACAACCCCGACACCACCTCAGGAAGAAAAAACATCACCTGTATCTCGGGATAAGTAATCTTGTCCGCGTAAGTCAGTCAACGGGAACCTCATCCAAGAAAGAAAAGTTTTAATCCCAGAAAGAAAAGACTTAATAGCTAACACCCCTAACAAAACCACTCTACAACATCTCAAAGTACCACAAGGACCTAATGTAACTCATATCATCATAGCATAAGACCAAGAGCCCAGGTCTCAGAAAGTGCATCCCACTCCACTATCAGAGGCACTAAATCTCGAACCAATGACAATAATAGGAAAACTAAAGAAACCAAAGCTCAAATACATCAGGACACAAACAAAACTCGAAATAGGAAATTGAATACTTCTAAAATATCTTCACAATATCAGGAAGAAATCGAAACTCTTTAATTGGAAATAGGTAATATATCAAAGGACATGTTAAACGCACTACAAATTCTGGAAAAAAAATTGAAATCACTATTAGCACCCATGCCAAAATCGAAGATGTCCAAAAATTAGCACATAACCCCCAAGAAAAGGATAGAGAGTCAATCATACAAGTATCAAAAAGACTTAACCGACCAGACAGAAATCTTAAATACCTAACAAACGAGGAAATCTTAACCCTAATACGATCATATGAGCCGGAAACTAGCAGCCGAGGAGAGGAAATTAAGTCGGTCCAGATTGATGCCAATAGAAAATCCTGGCCTAAGAATTGGAAACCCAACCATAGCAACCTACAACAAATCCAAATAACTGCCAATCCTGTAGAAATGAAATCTAGTAGTGCAGGGAAACCACTACTGTGCCTACTAATCAACTAACCGTCCGCAGCAAAACATGCCTCAGACATCGCTGCCCTCATAGTGAATCAGGAAATAGACATAACAATCCTAAACGGGAACATGGCTAACGGAATTATCTTCCACGATCATGGATATTCTGGTGCCCCCTCACTATAACATTATTAGAGTAGACAGACAAAAGAAGACAGGTGGCAGTATAGCAATCATACACTGGTCGGATATAGAAATCAACCAAATGGAATCCGACCCTCTTGAATCTTTTTTTTTTTTTTGGTCCTCATTTTCTACCTTAGAGTCGTCGCCGTTAGAGTCAAAAGAGAGCGACACACTGCCTCAGAGATCTGGATAGGAAGGCATGTAATGTAACTGGCCTTACCAATCAGTAATGTCACAATCTCCAAGACCCACACGCGGAGAACTTAAGGGCAATGCTTTGCTGCACAGGAATACCTGCAACCTGGTCAGAGTCTAACAGGTCTGGGTATGCCAGCAGAGGTAAGAGAAAAAAGAAAAAAAACGAAGGCAGCGTAATCATCGGACCAAATGGGGAGAAAAAAAAACACCATGTAGTTCAAAGGTTAGATCCACTTTAGAAAATACCAAAAAGCTCTTTTATTTGGATTGCCTGATCTCAATAAATCAAGTTTTGAAACCTGCAGTATTGATACCTGCCAGTCGAAAAGAGAGGGTGGTACTGAGTCCTTCCATTTTTTACAGATTTCTCTCCTGTCCAGAAGGATAGAGTAAAAAAGAAGGTGTTTAGAAGGGCCCACAACCCCCTCCTTAACTCCAAAGATTACCAGTGCAGGATTTTATCGTAATCTAGCAAGCCATAAAGGTTGAAAGTATAGCACTTATTGAGTTCCAAAATTGAGATAAAAGTGGACATTCATAAAACATATGTAGGTCCGACATCTCGCACAGGCAGTTGGTTGATCTTTAGAACATTTTGAGACCCTTTTTGGGGAGTAGTAGGCCCTATGCAGAGAGAAGAGATGGTTTCTTCGGAGCCATGCTGGTTTAACAGTATCCCATAATAGTTTGAAAGAGTCAAGCCAAATATTTCCCACACCTAGGTCTGGAAAGGAGCTCTCCCAAAGTTTCTCGGCCAATTGAAAGTCGTCGTCGATTTCCTCCAAAATTAAGTGATACCAAAATGATATCTCCTTTTTGGCCGGAATTTTATTGAGAAGTTGAGACGCCAGATGATTACCACTATCTAGTGGGAATTTAGACTTGATGGTGACCAGTGCATGAGCCCAGCTAGCTATCTGTACATATTTAAATCCAGAAAGATTAGGGCCGACTCTAATGCTCAGGGATTCCCATGGTATTAATACTCCGTCAAGAAACAGATCACCCCAGACTTCCAACCCGGCCTCTCTCAAGGGTAAAACAAGGCTATCCTCGAGCCAACTAGGGCCCTCCGGTGAGTCCCACAAAGGGGCCTTACTTGAATCTTGTGAATACCTAGGACTCAACGTAAGAACAGCAAACAATCAAAGTTGCAACCTACATGCGCTTTATCACCCACCATGCAAAAAGGCTATTTTCATAGAACAACTAATGGAGATCATCACGGCTAACCGCAACAGTCACACTAATAACATATTCCTAGGCGACTTCAATTTACGCTGGAATGACAATAATGACAAACAGGTCAACACATTGAAAGACTTTCTGACAGACCTAAACCTTTCTCAAGCCTGTACACAGACAACCCACTCACAAGGGGCAACCTTAGATTGGGTAATAGCTAGGAAGAAAGATGTTTCAGTCCAATCAATTTTTCCTTGTGATTGGTCAGATCATTATACCATAACCTTCCTGATACCCACAATAATAAAGAGAAAAACTATGCAGCCTGTCAAACTGAAAAAGTGGTCCCTAGACATTAAAGAACCTAATATGGAACTGCTTATAGCAAGATGTGAGAAGGAACTAAATCCGCCCAACAGCTTCATAAATGCCAACGATCTCACTGAACACTACACTAAATCAATGACGGATATTGTCAACTCCACCTTGCCACTAAAACTAAAAAGAATAGCTGGGAAGGATAAAAATCCTTGGTTTAATGAGACACTGAATGAAGATAGGAGTATATTAAGACTGGCATAAAGAAGATGGAGACAGCACCCATCATCCCCCCAGCTTATAACACTCAGAAAGATCAGAAACGAGTACACCAAAAAAGTACTCAATTCCAAGAAGGAATTCGTCAGATCAGAACTAGACAACGCCAAAAACAGACCGCGGAAACTATTTGAGATAATAAAGCAACAATCAAATAAGCTGGCCATATCTGCACAAGAAAAAACTAAACCTCAACTGAGCTGCGAAGAATTCTCTACATTCTTCACTGACAAGGCTAACACGCTGGAAAAAGAGCTCAGGTTGGCAGCCAACAACCTGCCTAGGAACCTACCAACTCAAAACAATGACACCACGACAATTGATCACGATATTTTGAAAAACAATGCACATTGGATAACCTTCAAGCTATATGACCAGAATTCCATTGACAAAACTCTATCAGATATCAAACCCAACAACCACTACAATGACCCTCTTCTATCTAAATGCTTAAAAAGAATCAATCATATCATTGTCCCAGTATGGGCAAAGATAATAAATGCCTCACTCTCTCAAGGGATCCTACCAGATTGCCTAAAAACAGGTCAAGTCCTCCCCATCATCAAAAAATCTACAGCGGACCCGACCAACTTTCGCCCAGTATCCAATATCCCATTACTCGCCAAACTAATTGAGAAATGTGTACAAAACCAGCTGAGCAACCACATCAGCAATTTCAAGCTGCTGGACGACTGCCGATCCGGATTCAGGCTGGGCCACAGTACTGAATCAGCAATCCTACACATAGTGGATGATGCACTACAGGCCCTAAACAACAATCAAACGTGCCTATTAGTACTTCTTGACCTGTCGTCTGCCTTTGACACAGTAAACCATGTAAAATTGCTAGCCAGGCTTCAAGACAGGATGGGTCTATCTGGAGTGGTGCTGAAATGGTTTGAATCATTCCTAGAAAACAGAACTCAAAGATTCCTAGTCAACCAGACGCTTTCACCATCTTGTCCAAATTCAATTGGAGTTCCACAAGGGTCAACACTATACCCTTCATTATTCAACCTATATGTCAAACCCCTCACATAAATTGTCCGAGATGCTTGCATATCTTATCACATGTACGCTGAAGACACTCAGAGTTACATCAAGATAACCTCAACGGACGACCTAAAGAAAATGAATGAGGCCTTAAAGATGTCATTACACTGGCTAACTAGTATTCATCTGAAACTAAACGCATAAAAAACTGAATTTCTATTAATATCACCACCGAAGAAACCCACAGAAGTGGAAGAATGGACCAAAATGATCACAGCACTAAACTGCACCGCTACACTAGTGGAATCCACAAAATCTCTGGGAATCACACTGGAACAGAACCTAGACATGAAAGCACACATCAAATCAATGTAAAAACGCGCCCGGTTTCACCTGAACTATGGCGCCTATTAGGATGGCAGACGGACCTGCGTCTGTCCGCCACCCCAGAGGTGGAGGGACCGTCCGCCACCCTGGCCGTCACATCCCGTATCTCTAACCTTGCGGCGAGTGCTGCTTGAAGCAGCACCCGCCGCAAGGGTAAAAATGCATGTTTTTCATTTACATGCCCAAAGCGGCAGGCACCGCTTTGTGCCTGCCGCTTTGTGCATGTAAATGCAGGGGGGTACCATAGGTACCCCCCATGTGCACCCCCCACCCCCAACACCCTGGGGGCCCGCAACGGGCCCCCAAACACAAAAGACCACATGCTTTTCCACGGCAGAAAAGCCGCCGTGGAAAAGCATGTTTCAGCCTGCATCCTAATATGGCTGACGGTGTCTTGCAGACACCGCCACCATATTTGCTTGCATACACCGCGGATCAGCGGCGGACGGACTTGCCGTCCGCCACTGAACCCACCGCCATCCTAATGTGGCGGTGGGTGTTTCAGATGTCCACGGCGGTGAATCCGCATCCTCCAGGCCAGCGGTGGCTTCCGCCGTCCCGGAGGATGCGGATTCACCGCAATCCTAATCGACCCCTAGATTAGAAAAATGAAACCACTCATCACTACAGTGGACCTCAAGCTAGCAGTCCAGTCCTTAGTTATCTCAAGGATTGAATACGGTTGTACAACTCTAGCACGTCTGTCAAAAATTTCCACAGCTCCACTAAAAGCATGTCTAAATGCGGCAGCAAGACTCATTACTGGATCCAGAAAATATGACCATATCTCCCCCCACCTGAAAGGACTAAACTGGTTACCTTACGAAGCCAGAATTCATTTCAAACTGGCATGTACTACTTATAAAGCGCTCCACTACAAAACACCAAGGTACCTAGCTCAGAAAATAGAGCTCTCAGGGGGAAGCAGACCAGCCAGGAGTGCCAGAGATCTGCTGCTGAAACCCCCCACCTTTCGAAAGAAGAAAACCTATGACAGAGCTTTCTCCGGAGCAGCCCCCAGAATCTGGAATTCACTCCCTCCAAACATCAGAAAAATTCCAAACATAGCATCATTCAAAAAGGAAGCGAAGAGCTTCCTAATGAGCAAATTCCTTCCATAAGTCTAGACTACCCTTTAACATTGAATTCCAAACATCGATCCTGAACCAGTTTTGTGGTAAAACCCACAGAAAGAAATTCAGAACCTTGTATGTAAAATACTGTTGTTTTGCTGAAACGGATAAGAATATCTTGTACAGGAATGTTACTTGCTGAATCGTATAAGAATATCTTGTACAACAATATCTATATAGTAATGATGACGTGATGCTGAAATTGATAAGAAAATATTGTACAGAAAATGTTTTATATGGCCAATCAAAATGTATCACTAATGTGCAATATGCAAATGTGAAGCTCTCTGATACCCAAGGGTCAAGTCCGCGATATACAAAACTCTATAAATAAATACAAATAAATAAATATAATACTCTGGATTTATCAAGCAACTCAGGGCCAAACAAGGTGGCCTTGCGTGGCTTGATAATTTGCATCTTGAGGGTTGCATTGCTTTTGCACTACAGTTTTGGGTGCAAAAGAGGCGCAACCCCTTAAATATGGCCCCAAGGTTGTAGCACATTCACATGCCTCTAGACAAGAGGAAGGCTTTTATTGTATTGGAAAACTGAACCTTATATAACACAGTGAATTAGTAAACATAATCCATGAGTTACAGTTTATTAACATACATTTTATGCCATCTAGTGGCCTAGTCGCTGCATCAGCTATTTTGCCACACACGCGTGCCTGAGGGCGTGCGTACTTCTAAGCGCACGACGCAGCAGTCCCTTCACTGCTTGCTGTCATTGCAGTACTGAAAATGACATGTTGTGTGTTTTTATAGCGCTCAATTTCGAACACTATAATAACCTGCTCCCAGGTGCCTCCCCGTCCCCTCCTTCCTGCTTTCTCAGATTAAACTCTGAATAGAGGACATGATCTGTACCTCTCCGGGGAACAGCTTGACGTTTACCTGGCCTTCGACCTCTCCCCAGGAGGCTCTTTCACATAATATTTTCCAAAGAAGCTCATTTGTAATAGCTAGGAGGTTTCAGGAGAGTACTCGTTTCTGAATGCTATCACGATATAGACATCTAAAACCTGCGCCATGCCCGGAAGGCATGCCAAATGTATGGCCGTTTACTGCCCTGTCTATCCAGCTGGGGATTACTCTCTGCTCACAAATGGCGCAGGTGTCACAGTGTTGCTGCTTCAGTGTAGACTTGAACTGTGATATAGTAACATTTTCAGACTTTGCAAACTGCTGGTTCGTGGCTTTGCAGCGATAAGTCTTGTCCGTCACTGCAAACACTCATGGGTAACCCTCATTCCCGATAGTTCGATGACACACCGAGTTCCAAGCCAAAACATTTATGACAGCTATCTTAATTAAGGCAGGGTAAACGGGAAGGGGATTTTGGGCCCTATTCACAAAAGTAATCTGAGACAAAATCTTAAACATTACGACTTTCGGTATTCACAAAGGGCATTTAGGAGAAGTAAAGTTAGGAATCCTAACTTTACGACTGCTAACTTTACTACTCCTATAAAGTTAGAATTCCTAACTTTACTACTCCTAAAAGCCCTTTTTGAATACCAAAAGTCATAAAGTTAGGATTGTCTCTCAGTTAAACTTAAGTTTTGGTCTTACGTTTACTTAAGACCGGTATTCAAAAAGGGCATTTCTAACTTTACCACTCATAAAAAGTTAGGATTCCTAACTTTACTACTCCTAAATGCCCTTTGTGAATACCGAAAGTCATAAAGTTAGGATTTTGTCTCAAATTATTTTTGTGAATCGGGACCATCCTTCCGAGTATTTTGGAATGGGGCAACAACGGTTTCCAAGAAAGGGATATTGCGGCAAACCGTAATAACAGATAGCAAAGGATTACTTAACCTGTTCGACGCTGCTGACGGAACCATTCCGTCACGCCCCTCGGGTGGGCTATGCTGGTGACGGAACGGTTCGGCAGGGCCGGCTCTAGGCTCATGGTGGCCCTGGGCAGGGAGCGTAGGTAGGGGGCCCGGAAGAGGGGGTCCGGGCGGGGCGGAGCGTGCAGGCCAGTAAAGAGGGGAGGGGGTCAGGGAGTTTAGAAGTGGAACAGAGCCGGAGGCCACCAAATCCCTGACAGGGTCCACCACGCAAATATGTATCCATCCTCAGAGGATTAATATATTAAGGATATATATTGGCGTGGTGGCCCCTGGGGTTTGGTGGCCCTGTGCAGGTGCACAGCTTGCACATGCCTAGAGCCGGCCCTGGGTTCGGTCATGGCCCGGCCGCCGGGCCTGCGCGGCTCTGATTTCGCGCCTGCGCGGCGGGTTTAATTAAGTGGGCGGGGTCGTGACGGAACCGTTCCGCCGCGAGCCGTGACAGAACGGTTCTGTCACCAGCGCGGGTGAGCCGCGCGCCCGCCCGCGACCGTTAGCGCTGCGGCGGAATAGCCGCCGCAGCGAAGGAGTTAAACCATTCATTTAGGCTACATCATCGTTGAATTCCAGACGTTAAGGTGCAAACTGCAGGGCCAACAGTAATCATACATTTAATACAGAAAATATAACATGATAAACATCATATGAAGTTTTCCTTTCTTTCGAAAAAGATAAATGGATGTTTATTGTTGTGCATATGTTAGAGGCAAGCGCATTACAGGCTTGAATATTTTTTCAGCACCTAGAATCACGTATTCAGCTTCAGTAGTTCTCAAGTGACATGAACTGGTCAATGCAAAAGCAATGAGATTTGCTGATGAGCCTGACCTTGGATGTCGGGGAGTTCCAAACCAGACGTTTTGATGGAATACGTTGGAGAATATGAGAGCGATAGAGTTCACTGCCACCCAGGAAATATGCTGGCAAAAATATTCATCAATTCAACTTTGCCCAGAGGCAGATCCTGGATTTGTGTAAAAAGAGACTGCTGACCTCAGAGAAGTCCTAAACAGGAGAAAGAGGTAACAGAGCTAGATGGAAATTTTGTTGCTGTCTGCCCCTGTAATATGATCATAAATGGCCTGGAAATTCTGCATCCTTACACTCGTCAAATGTTTAAAACAAACAACACCTCCTTCCCTTGTGACACAAGCAACTGTATTTGTTTTCACAACTGTCCTTGTGTAAAGGCGTATGTGAGAAAAGTTGAATGCAAAATTAAAACCCTTTTGCATGACAACAAATATAACATAAGAATAAGTCAGAAACATTATAAGTGGTGAGATGGGACACAACATTAGACATCACAGCTTCCAACTGCTGGATGAAGTGACCAAAACACAAGACACAGACAATATTCAAGAAGTTTTACAAAGGGAAGCAGTATGGATGTGAAAAAATGGTCCAGCATGCAACCCAAACGACTTACTGACCACATTTAAATGTCTTCATCCTCACCTTTAATACTATTTTCACCATTTATGACTTTTCCCTAGTTTGTGGTCTCTACCTCTCCCATGACCTCCCCCACACAGTGGTTAATCTGCCAGACTTTGTTTACTTGCCACACTTAGAAGCCGATTATCATACAGCTCCGACCTGGTGTCGGGGCCTTTAGGGCCGCATTGTAATGGGCCAGTCTTTCTACTTTTCCCCCGCCTCATTATATTGGAGGTGGTCATAAAATAAACCTGCCAGTCTTTCCGGCTGTCTTCCGACGGGCTCGCCCGTCCGCCAGTCGCAAACCGACAAGTAATCTCAAGGGTGAGCCTTTCCACCCTTGAGATTACGATCACGGTTTCCAACATGGTTTCCATGCCGGTCGGTCTGACATGAAACCAGGTCAGAAAGCCTGTTTGGGGGTCCACAGCAGGACCCCCTTTGGTGCACAGCCTCAGGTTGGAGGTGAAGGGGGCACCTATGATGCCCCCTTGTTGATCCCTTCCCCATTGTGGCAGGCACCACGGGGTGCAGGGATGAACGGGAAACATCCTTTACAGCGTAACTGGTACAACGCGGTACCGTTACGACGCAGCTTTAACAACTTTCGCTGGAGGACGCTCTAGGATAGGGGATAGTTTATTTTACTATCCAGCACCTTCCCTACTATCCACGGGGACTGGTGTTGAAATAGTAAATTAAACTATTCACTATCAGCACCCCCCCAACGCAAGTCGTTGTAACGACTTGCGTTGTTAAAACTGCGTCCTAAAGGGACGCGTTGTAACAGTACGCGTTGTACTGTCATATTTATTTATTTTATTTTTGCCATTTATTAAGCGCACGATTACCCATAGGCGTCTTGGCGCTACATACATACAACCGGGATGAACTGCACCTCCCATTTCACTACTGATTTAAGGCCTTAATGCATGATCCCATAGTGAACTATGCGACGAACAGTGTTTGTTTGCATCCTAAGTTGGTCGGAACCGCCGACAGGGTGTCGGTCGGTCCCATGACTGAGTCAGTTTTGGGCAGAAGTGATTCCTCCCAACATCATAACAACCCCCTTGATATGGTTAAACCCAGCCAATTAGAAATGCAATACGGCTGATGCATTCTCACATATCTCCAAGACCTTAGCTAAGCAGAACTGAGACCCTGAAGGCTTGCACTTGGTCTCATCTGTGGACTACAGCGCTCTTGTAAGAGCGACAATCCCTGGTCAACTGCTCTGGAGAATCGTGCACTGTTTACACACTACTCTTAATATGGCTTATGCATTTCTATGTATCTCTTGGACCTGTACATAGCAGAATTGCATCTTCATCAAAACTCTAAAAATAAATAAATAAAATAAATAGATGATGTTTAACATTATCACTGAGAACGAAAAGCTGACCAGCGAATGGATGCTTCTGTTCCTGCCAACAGATAAGGTCTATGGTATCATGCACCCAGAGCATTTACCCCACTCTGTCGAACCTTATTTCTGCTGTACACCTTCCTGGCACAGCCCGCTTCCTGCCTCCCTGAAAACCCAGTCCTTAACTTGGTAAAATAGAGTACTCACATCTCCACAATACTTGCCGGCCTAAATCACCATAGATCTAACGATCTTCACTGTGACTGTACTCACACAGCCAGTTCTGACCACACAGTTACTTAAGCATTTCTTTCACACCCCCTAAGGCTGGCCATTTTTTTTAATCTTTTTGCGTTTTTTATTTTTGTATATGTATATTATGCGCACCCAGGAGAAATGAGAGATCATCTCGCAGTATGTGATTGCCTATGTACTATACGGATACTAGACTGAATGGTGGCTTTTCTTTATTTTGCTTTTAGAAATGTTTGACTTATTGATTATCCAACTGTGTCCTCTGAAGAAGGGCACACCTCCAATTCATTAGTGCAGTAGTGCAACATCTTACATTATATATATATTTAATTACTATGTGTAAGCGGGATTGAGGAAACAGCGGAGACGTTTAGTTTTGGTAACTGGGGTTTTCTTGGTTTTAACATTTTTTTTCTTCGTGGGCTTGGTCGATAGTAAGAAAGGGAAGCTTCTTCCTCTTTCTCTGGCAAGACGCTCCCTCTCAGTCCTCGCCGTCGCCTCTCCAGGGTGCCCCAAGCTCGGTTGCCAATCGGAGTAAGGGAAGAAAAGAAAAAGACCGCTTTCCGTCGGGTGGCGACATATAATCAGTGTACAAGGCTAGGGGTGAGGAATCACACGGTGCAGCAAAGCACAGTTGAACGCTGTGACAGGTGCCGATAGTGCTCAGGAAGGGGAGTGAGTGGGGTTTCTCCGGTGTGGTCAAGGCGGCTTAAATCCCTTCCTCCCTGCCCAGCCCGTGATACGCGAACGTACCTGTGATAGCCACACTTCTCCTGAAGTGTGGCTGGGCGGTGCACCCTGTCGTTGGCCTCCTGGCTCCGGTGGACCTCGGGCTGGTTCTCCTCTGTGTTCTTCGTACTTCTTTCTCTGTTGACTCCCTTCTTCCAACGCAACGCTCCGTACTCGCCTCCTGAGGCGAGATAGGTCTAACGGTAGGTCCCAGTGTCAGCGTTTTCCCTTTCTTAGTTCCGGGCCGACTCTCCTCGTCACACTATGATATTATCTGAATAATGAAAAAGGAATGATTGGGTCATGGACTAAGGGGCTAAACTCTCCTATGACTGACTTGGTGACATAAATGAAGACTATTGGATTACCACATACCTGTGCATACCCCACAGCGCGCCAGTAGACACAGGTCATCATTGACTTGTGCATCAACACTAGCCCAAGTGACCCTAGGACTAAGGGATTGCATCCTCTCTCCACATCCCAACTGGCAAAACAGCATTTAATTAAAAAAATCTTATTCTAAAGAAGAGTGTGCATTCATAAGAAAGTAGATCTTCCAGATACCACCTACAACGGGCTTTCCCCATTTGGCACCTGGAGGAGAATGCCACCCTGGCATTGGGCATGCACATTGGCGCCCTTCCCTTTCATGCAGCCGTTTCCTAAACTTCCAATCAACACACAGGGAGGAAGCAGATACCACCTCTCCCTCCATGATCCCCCTGGAAGGCACTGTGCAAGTTTCTGTACTCGGAGAACAGACACACTACAGCCAGAAGCAGTGTAAGGTTCACGCACAACAAGTATAGAGCAGTACAGCCCACAGCAAATGCAATTCCCCCTCACGTGCACAGAGCAGACAGAAGTAGAGGGGCTGGAGGTAGAGAAGGTATGGTGGGGAGGTGCGGTAGAGACTGAGTCATGAGGCAGAGACAACTGTCCATGTAAGTGCAGAAAAAGGCAACAGTGAGATGGGTAAAACTGGGAGTCACAAACAAAGGTAGGTAGAAGACTTCAATCGTAGGGCAGAAACAGGCCCACTTCTAGGCATCCCGCACATGATGAGAAAAAGTAGAATGGAGGAGAATGAAGAGGTGTGTAAAACAAGAGAGGTACCCCTTAAAAAGTTCAAGGGAATTGAGGTAAAACTACCTGGATAAGAGAAAAGATCCCCTTGATAACAATACATAATATAACAATGTACTCAGAATGCAAAAAACATTTAAAAGAACTTTTGTGTTATTTATTACAAATTCAATTTATTCATATATAGTTAAAAAATACATGTAATATATATCATAAAATCAAAACAATAATACACAGTGTAAAAAAACTCATACACATTCAACTATGACCTGCATAATTAAAGCAACAGACAGAAACATGTACAACATAACATTTGTTTGATACTAGATGTACATTCAAAATCCTATTTCACCACTTGGTTATATACACAGATGAAATCAGTATTATAAATTCAGTGCTGGATCCTTGATTTGTACAAGACAAAGAGCGTTGACACGTTTCGATGGAACCAGTAGTTTACACCATCTTTATCAAGACTTGTAGATATTCTGTCATGTCAAAAGGGTTCAAATGATAATTCACACCCCTTGCAGTTTCTTAAAAAAAGGCTTCCACGAATCAACATAGGCCTCGAATAATTACAACTGTCACTGTGTTTAGTGGAAAGCTTAAAAACAACGTATCACATGTATATACGGCCCCGTATTCACATGTGGAAAAGTGCTGCTGTTTGGGTCCACTTTGTTCTGATCTGGACTATGTTTTCAATCAATACCTCAATCTTAAAAACGGCAGGAGGCTGAAATTCATTACCAGTAGTATGCGTGGTAAGGATAGCCATGTACGAAATGTCACCGAAGGCTGCCTTCTCTGTCTCTCTCTTCGGTGCTGGTAGCAACTGGGGGGCCCAAACTGGAGGAAAGTTGTGAGCAGGAAGAGGAGTGAAAGGAACCTGAAAAGGCGCCAGCTAGAGGAGGAGGTATGAACAGGGTGACAAAACACTTTTCCATTCCTGGGGTGGTATTACAGAACGTGCCTGAGGGGCGCAACTGGCATGTGCGCCAACTTTGCCTGCCTCAGGGCTTTTTGGTATTACAGAAAGGACACAGATGCTTTTACAGGCCTTTCTGTACTACAGATTGCGCTGGCGCACATATAGCGGCAGTGCTATAACCAGAGGGCGTTCCCTCATTTGAATGGGGGCATGGCCCCATGCAAATGATGGAATCCCTTTGCCTCTGCGACTGCGACAAATTACAGACATGGGCGCAGAGGAAAAGAAGCTGTCAGGAGTACTGTTTTGTTTCTCCCATTTTGAAAGTAGGACTACAAATACCAGCTTGCAAAGTAAAACTTATGGGTGGCCAATTTACTCACAACTGACATTAGACATTTTGGACCAGTGGTCAAAGGTAACAAAGTGCAGTGCATACAGAGAAGAGAACAGGACTGCTGGGACTCCTGAGGACAGGGCAAACTCTGCCTCCTGCTCGGATATTGGACAAAGTGATCACAATGTTCTCTGACTGCATTGCTTAAGGTCATGCTGCTGTGGAAGTACAGAAGGTTTGGGGATTGTAGAGGAGGTTATTGACAAAACTCTTAAATTGTCCCAAGTTAGAAGTTAGTAGCTGATCCAGTCCTGTTTTTAAGGTGTCCAATTCCTCTCCCCAAAAAAATTCATGACTAAAATTCTTCAAATGCAACTATAATAATTCCAACTGCTGCTCAACCACCATAGGGTACGAATTCAGATCTCTTGTTGGAAGTTGGTGCTCGGGTCAGAATATGGGTTGGTTAATCTCTCACCTTCAAGTACCTAAACCCAGATGGTGCACAGCAGCAGAGGTGCGTGCTAGGGTGGACACTTTTGATAATAGGGTGCAGTGGCATAGGTGGTAAGGACTCCAGTGGCCATGTTATGGAAAGTGCCCAGAGGGTGCAACAGGCATGTGCGCCTGCTTTGCACAACCCGGGGTACTTGCATATTACAGAAAGTGCTGCAGATGCTTGTGCACTCCTTTATGTAACACAGATAGCGCTGGCGCACGTATAGCGCCAGCGATATCACCAGAGGGTGTTTCCTCATCTGCATGGGAGCTGGGCCCCATGCAAATGAGGGAATCCCTTAGCCTCTGCACGTTTGCCATATTGTAGTCGCGGGCGCAGAGGCAAAGAAGCTGTCAAGAGGCGTGTTGCTAGTGCGCCCCTGATTGCAGCCCTCTGGAGGGAGGAAAGGGAGTCCTGTGGACCCCCCCAGGCATCCCCTTGCAGGCAGGTGCAGTCACTCACTGCACTCGCCTGCAATGGGATGTCTAATCCCCCTGAAAAGTGCAGGCAGGTTGCCACCTGCTCAGTGAAACACGGAGCGGCTGCTTCAAAGCTGCTCTATTTTTCACTTGAATGCGTTTCCCTGGGGGCAGCACAAGTTTATTCAATGGCATAGGGCACACTTTCTCTGTTACGCCTGGCGCACCTGTTTTAAGATGCACCGTGGCGCAAACAGAGAAAGTGCACCCAATCTATAAGAGGTCCCCGGATGGCAGGGTGAGGGGGGAATTTATCTTTGCATCAGTACAGGTGAGTAAGCCAGCTCATTCATAGGCAAAGTAGAAACAAGCCATAAAGAGATCTGGCATGTAAATAACACAAAAAGGGCCATATTATGCAAAGTGCCCCAGGGGCGCAACAGGCATGTGCGCCCGCCTAGTACATCCAGGGGCATCTTTGTATCACAAAAAGGGCCACAGAGGCGTGTGCCGGACTTTCTGTAATACAGATGGCAGTGGCACACATATAGCGCCAGCGTTATCACCAGAGGGTGTTCCCTCTTTTGCATAGGGGAGCGGCCCGTGCAAATGAAGGAATTTCTTTGCCTCTATGACGCATTTATAGACACAGGCGCAGAGGCAAAGAAGATGTCAGGAGGCACATTGACAGTGCTCCCCCTGATGGCAGCCCTCTGGAGGCGGGTAAGGGGGGTCCTATGGACCTCCCAAACATCCACTTGCAGGCAAGAGCAGTAACTCACTGCACCTGACTGTAAGGGGATCTCTAACCCCCCCCCTTAAAAGTGCACGCAAGTGCCGCCTGCACAATGAAACACGGAGTGGCTATTCCAGAGCCGCTCTGTTTTTCACTTGAATGCAGCTGCCCTGGGGGAACCGCATTCAATGTAATAGGGCGTACTTTCCTTATTTGCGTCCAGCACACCTGTTTTAAAGTGTGCCGTGGCACAAACAGGGAAAGTTCACCCTGTGAGCCCTATTTACAAGCCCATTACACTGCCGGTGTGTCACTTTTTTGGGTGCACCAGCAGTGCAATGGGTTTGCCCATATTTATAAGGCCTCGTAAAGTCACCCAGCTTGACCTTTCTGGACTTGTAAATATGGGCCCTTTTCACACATCTGCATGTACCATTGGTGTTGCTGTGGATGTTCCCATGCAACATCCATGGAACCAGACACATCCATCGGCGGCCGGCTCAGATAAGCAAGGTGAGGCAGGTGGGTGGAGCAGGGTGAGAGGGGGGAGTCCACAGATGACGGAATAGGTATAATTAAATAAATAATACCTATTCTGTCATTTATCTGCTCCCTCCCCCCTGATGTGCCTTGTGCCGCCGCACCGTGCTTACCTGAGCCAGCGGCCGCCGGATGCATCCCCAGATTTACAATGTTTAGTAAAGCTGGGAATGCAACAGAATACTATGTCTCCCCAGAAGAGGTAGAGGAGTGGTGCAACGAGGAGAAATATTTGTATTTTTCCTAGTCTGTTCCTCTTTCTATACATGCTGCCTTCTGCAGCACGCATAGAAAGAGGAAAATGCCATCAATGGTTGTTTTTATACAGAAAAACAATCATCCACGCAAAGCAGGCATCCTTTAAACATGACACAAGGGTGCCTACGCTGGTACATGGCAGTCAATTGTGTGCCAGTGCAGGAAAGCACTCAGATGTGTTGTATTTTTGTTAGTACGGTGCATCCCTGTGCTTTTAAAATGATGCAGCTCGGCGCAGAAAAATGGTTTGCGGCACTGCGTCATTTTGTAGTAACTGAGGCCCTATGTGTAATAGGGTTCCTACAAGTCCTGTAAAACATGATAAACATTTTTTCAGTTTAAAGATAGGCCATTTCTTGAACGCTTGGATTTCACTTTAGTACATTGGATTAAACCACTGCTTTGACATCTGTTTAAATTAATAGTTTTAAAAAATCAACTTGCCATTCCATGCCCTGGCCACAGCCATGAGTAAACCAAGAGTTGCCAGTTTGCATGTGCACTGTAAATATACCACTACTGTTATATGTGTAGCATTATTGTATAGTTAACCTTACACAAGCAAAGTATATATTCTGCACAGAATTCCTTCAGGGCGTCCCTAGATCTGACACAGACAAAATAAGGCCCAGTGAAGTGATTTCCCGATTATCTAATAATAATTTAATTATGTGGGGAAACTGAGATGTGAACTGAGGTTTCTTGATTACAAACTGCAGTTTAGCCTCTGAGTAATTATATCAAAAGATCACTACTTAACATCCAACGGACACTGTTTTGTGTTCATTTCATGACCTAAATTAGTTCACTATGTTAATTAAATTCAAGTATCACATGTTAATTCAATCGGACATGAAGGACCCTATTTACGAGAGACTAACGCAGCGGGATGCCACAAGGCATTTTGCTTCGCCATGCTGCTTTAGTTTCGAAGCACAGGGACGCAACATATTTACAACAATATGTGGCATCGCTGAGCTTTTCCCTGCACTGGCACACAAACTGCTGCCATGCGCTGGCACAGCCACCCTTACACAATGGTACAAGGAGATCTTCCTGCACAAAAACAATCAATTGAGGTGATTTCCTCTTCTAATGCATGCTGTAGAATGCAGAATGCATTGAAAGAGAAGAAAAACAAGGAGAAATGAAAACATTTCTCCTTGTTGCCCTCGCTACGTCACCATGTCGTAGCATTCTGGTGCATTTCCAGGTTTACGATTGCTCATAAATCTGGAAATGGGTGTTGCGTTTGAATACCCACAGCAACACCCATGTCATGCCCCTAATGTGCAAAGTGTTGCGTGAAAAGGGGTGATATTTACAAACATACGTAAGGCCACGCAAGGTGGCTTTACATGGGCTTGTAAATATCACACAGCAGGTTGCGCTGCCGGTGCGTCACGCAACGTGACATACCAGCGGCACCAGGGGCTTGTATAGAAGCCCCAATGTGTGTGTATAACGCCCAGAGGTTTTTCCTGGAATAAGCACAAAGTTAAGCATGCACAAACCTAGGAGTATATTTTTATGTTGATGATACTACAAACAATAAAGACGGAGACGGTCAGCACCAAAATCACAGCAGTAACATCAATTAGTGGAACAAAGTGCGCTCCAGTATCCTGCAGTGCCTGCTCTTGATAACAGGTCTTCAGTGAGAAACATGCAAATTCCGTCTCAGCTGTCAACAATCAGCAGAAAAGCATCTTTTTAGATGTCATGCCCTCCGCTATCCTGCAGATTTTCTCTGCGTTAGTATTGGTAAAGGGAAGTGTTTAAGAAGCCAGTTCTGTTCTGCCTCAAGGCTGAGCCACAACCAGAACCATCCTCAAACGTTGCTTGAGTTGCCCTCCTCTGTACAGCGAGAAAATTACAAAAAACAATTTGATGGACAGAATGTAGATCAATGTCTTACACTCACCCCAGTACAAGGATCTGGGCCTAAATCCATCGTTTTTTGCACTCCACACACAGATAGGGCTGTTGTAGTTCGGACTGGACTGTTCCCATGCGGCACAGGGTCAGAGCTGATTTGCATAAAGCCATTATCTGACCCAGGGTGGTGTGGAGTGCAAAAAACGATGGATTTAGGCCCAGATCCTTGTACTGGGGTGAATGTAAGACATTGATCTACATTCTGTCCATCAAATTGTTTTTTGTAATTTTCTCCCTGAGTGTACTGGGGTAGCTCAGACGTGGGTCCCAGAGCCTCCACACCACTGGAGTCAAGCTAGCCGGGCTGATGAGAGGTGTTACCTCGAAACCGGTCCGGTCCACGGATGCTTGATTCCGGTCTGGGAAAGATAGGGCTGTTGTAGTTCGGACTGGACTGTTCCCATGGGGCACAGGGTCAGAGCTGATTTGCATAAAGCCATTATCTGACCCAGGGTGGTGTGGAGTGCAAAAAACGATGGATTTAGGCCCAGATCCTTGTACTGGGGTGAATGTAAGACATTGATCTACATTCTGTCCATCAAATTGTTTTTTGTAATTTTCTCCCTGAGTGTACTGGGGTAGCTCAGACGTGGGTCCCAGAGCCTCCACACCACTGGAGTCAAGCTAGCCGGGCTGATGAGAGGTGTTACCTCGAAACCGGTCCGGTCCTCGGATGCTTGATTCCGGTCTGGGAAAGATAGGGCTGTTGTAGTTCGGACTGGACTGTTCCCATGGGGCACAGGGTCAGAGCTGATTTGCATAAAGCCATTATCTGACCCAGGGTGGTGTGGAGTGCAAAAAACGATGGATTTAGGCCCAGATCCTTGTACTGGGGTGAATGTAAGACATTGATCTACATTCTGTCCATCAAATTGTTTTTTGTAATTTTCTCCCTGAGTGTACTGGGGTAGCTCAGACGTGGGTCCCAGAGCCTCCACACCACTGGAGTCAAGCTAGCCGGGCTGATGAGAGGTGTTACCTCGAAACCGGTCCGGTCCACGGATGCTTGATTCCGGTCTGGGAAAGATAGGGCTGTTGTAGTTCGGACTGGACTGTTCCCATGGGGCACAGGGTCAGAGCTGATTTGCATAAAGCCATTATCTGACCCAGGGTGGTGTGGAGTGCAAAAAACGATGGATTTAGGCCCAGATCCTTGTACTGGGGTGAATGTAAGACATTGATCTACATTCTGTCCATCAAATTGTTTTTTGTAATTTTCTCCCTGAGTGTACTGGGGTAGCTCAGACGTGGGTCCCAGAGCCTCCACACCACTGGAGTCAAGCTAGCCGGGCTGATGAGAGGTGTTACCTCGAAACCGGTCCGGTCCTCGGATGCTTGATTCCGGTCTGGGAAAGATAGGGCTGTTGTAGTTCGGACTGGACTGTTCCCATGGGGCACAGGGTCAGAGCTGATTTGCATAAAGCCATTATCTGACCCAGGGTGGTGTGGAGTGCAAAAAACGATGGATTTAGGCCCAGATCCTTGTACTGGGGTGAATGTAAGACATTGATCTACATTCTGTCCATCAAATTGTTTTTTTTAATTTTCTCCCTGAGTGTACTGGGGTAGCTCAGACGTGGGTCCCAGAGCCTCCACACCACTGGAGTCAAGCTAGCCGGGCTGATGAGAGGTGTTACCTCGAAACCGGTCCGGTCCTCGGATGCTTGATTCCGGTCTGGGAAAGATAGGGCTGTTGTAGTTCGGACTGGACTGTTCCCATGGGGCACAGGGTCAGAGCTGATTTGCATAAAGCCATTATCTGACCCAGGGTGGTGTGGAGTGCAAAAAACGATCGATTTAGGCCCAGATCCTTGTACTGGGGTGAATGTAAGACATTGATCTACATTCTGTCCATCAAATTGTTTTTTGTAATTTTCTCCCTGAGTGTACTGGGGTAGCTCAGACGTGGGTCCCAGAGCCTCCACACCACTGGAGTCAAGCTAGCCGGGCTGATGAGAGGTGTTACCTCGAAACCGGTCCGGTCCTCGGATGCTTGATTCCGGTCTGGGAAAGATAGGGCTGTTGTAGTTCGGACTGGACTGTTCCCATGGGGCACAGGGTCAGAGCTGATTTGCATAAAGCCATTATCTGACCCAGGGTGGTGTGGAGTGCAAAAAACGATGGATTTAGGCCCAGATCCTTGTACTGGGGTGAATGTAAGACATTGATCTACATTCTGTCCATCAAATTGTTTTTTGTAATTTTCTCCTCTGTACAGCAGCACTGCAGACCCTCACTGAATGCACTGATTGGTATAAAAAAGAAAAATACAAACAAAAGCCTAGGAATTCAAAAGTGCCACCTCCATAGAGTCTTCTGGTCACCTTCCCACCCAATGTCCTTACTCAGTAAATCTGGAATTGTGCTTAAGGCATGAGTGAAATCTAAACTTCATTGTAAATTGCACATGGGCTATTTGACTTCTTGGTGGCCTTCTTTGAATGTAGTACAATCCATGCACTTGAACAACTTTGGGAAGGCACTAAAACATATGATTGCAGTAAGAGGAAGGGACACCTGTAAGCCAAAAACATGAAACATGAATGTACCTTTTCTGCTTCTTTTCAAAGTAAACTGTGTAATCCAGACAGGCAAACCTACCTGATAGGAACTTAGAATCACCCTCCAAACCTTCTTCCTCATTTACAGCCAGTTGCATCACTAAAACCGATAATTGGGGCATCACTTATAGCCTCACACTCAGAGATAACAGGAGAGGAACTTGAATGGCAGCTAAGTAATGTGCAAGGTGAAGGAACGGCTGTATTCAAATAATACACAGATATATGACTGGTGACCGAACATGCTGCCAATACTTAATGGATGCCTCATTGAACAGATAGATCAATCAAAGCACTTGGTAGAGCAAGGATATAGGATGCATTCAACTACTTCCTGCCACATACTGCATTTTTGAAATATATACTCCAGTAGTTTTCACCAAATGTTGTTTGATTAAGCCAGCAGGTAAAATGGATCATAAGAAGGCCTGCAAGCGAGAGTAGATTTGGGGAAGGAAGGGAGAGGGTGTGCAAGAATGTGCCATTCTCTTGACTGCGACCCATGTACCTGATCCATAGGTTTTAGGTCTCTGTTAGACCGTGCATGCTCTGTCTCTTTGAGATACATTATTAACAGTCTGTGGGCTTCAACCCGCCCATAGGCATACCATTTGTTCCCTGCAATGTCACTCTTATATCCTTTATTCCCATTAGTTCATGGCATGCGTACGTCATGCCTCGTCTTGTGCTTAGCCCTCCTCCACAGCCAGGTCCAAGTACTTGTGTCCATCCACTGCTCCCATATTAGGAGCTACTTTTTTTTTTTCTCAGAGCAGTCTACTTGAGCGCTTGCGCTTTCACTCCCTCATTCTCATCCCACCCTCCCCCATTCCTTGTTGACTCTATCCTCTGCAGCTCGTGCTGTAATGTGTGTCTTCCTTTGTCCCCCTCTGCACCTGATAGAGCGCGCAGGTCACCTGACTCTGAGTTTTACCAGATTTCACGCACTTGGGCCCATGACATGATTACGACAATATTTTATAAGTCGGGCGAGTTTACACACCACTATCAGTACTTTGTATGTGTTTTCTGTAACACCTGACTTACCACAGGTACTTATTCTTCCTGACGGATTAGGAGCTATTAGGGGACAAGAGATAAGATAATCCTAAAAATACTTTATACATCCAACCATGCTTTGATAATTTTATAATAACCACAGACACCTGAAGGGTTTTAAGGATTTTATATATGAATTAAATTTCAAAGTGACAAGAGAATAAGGCTGATGCAAATCAGAATATCAATAATCAAGATTACAACAATAAAGTAGCTATGAATAAGGGCAAGCACCATTGAGTGCGAGTGGGATTCTATGGGATAAGGGTAAGAGGGAACATGCTATTCAGTTCAGGCTTATACTAGGGTAGGTAAGTCCAAACACATTAGTCAGTGGATTTCTTAAAACCTATAAGTGATTCAAACTGATCTTAGTCTAACTGCTAATTCACACCTATCGTCTAAACATCAGTACATTAGATCACTCGAATTAAGTAAAACAGTTTCAATAATGTTTCTAAAAGTAAGGGAAAAATGGAACACGACTAATAAACAGTTTGCATATATGACGTTTGAGATAACAGAGAGAATATCATGGGCATAGAGGCTTTATTAAAAGAGGAGAAAAAGAGGATAGATAGACAAACACCCACACTATATTTACCTAAGACAGAAATGAGGACTAACCCTGGCCACGGGTCAGCTTCGGGGAAAAGGCGAGGACAAGGACCCTCAAGGATTTAGGAGGCCAGTAGGTGAGCAGGTACAGCTCACGGACAATCAGGACAGGATACCCCTCAGGATTTGGGTCAGGACTGGGCTCACCAAAGGGCACGACCAACACCTGCAGCTTCGGATGCAACGCCTGCGCTACCCCCTCACTGCGCGGAATCCGCCAGTAACCCCGATTAGGTTCTCGAATCTCCCAGCAAAGTGCTCCGCCAGCACTTAAGACTATTTCCACCCCTTGGAGTTTGTGGAAATTTTCGGACAGAGTGCTCCGCAGCTCTCTGTATCAATCACCTATAGAGTTGTGGGGTCGGTGACAGGTCAGCTATTCGGAAAAGTCGGACAATTTCTCTAACTAAAACTAGGCTAGTTATACCCTTTTCGGGTCCCTAGACCACCCACAAATGTTGCAAGTGACAGGGTCCCCAACTTATGATTGGTCAGGAGAGGTGGTTAGGTCATTGTCACCACCTAAAATTCTGGGTTCCCATATTTAATATTCATTTTCAGTACCCACCCCTTACATTCCAGTTCCCAGGCATACGTGTAGAAGAGAACAATAGAGCACACAGTGGGAAGAAACAAATGTAACGATTTCAGGTGAAATTCAGCTTCTTCTCCCTGGGTCAAGGGGCAGGTTCCCAGGAGCATCTCAGCTTCGGTAGCCAGCTGGCTGAGTTCCACTGATGTAAGGCTCGGTTCTCATGTCACGTGATCGGGTCCGCATAGACTTCTAAGATGGAGAGGCTCCCCACTCCCAGGCCCCCAGATACGCGGTACATGAAAAGTAAGCGAAAACAAATTAGAAACACAGAGAAAATTAATACACTGTACACCATGATAAGCTACACTTCACCCCTTACTTTATAATAACTATAGCAGTTAGGAGTTATGCAGAAATAGATAGAAGTGCAAAGCGGCATGGGCAAGCAGAGAGCGTGTTTATAGACAAGCGGCCATTTTAGCAACAATGCGCATGAGCGAAATATCCCTCCAAAACTGCGAGTGCGTCACATCACATGGGTATGACCGACGCATGCGCAGACTGGATTTCTGCGAAGCAGCCATTCTGTAGTATGCAAGCATTGTTAGGATTAATAGACACATAGGCAAGCGTCTCTGCGACACCCGCGTGTACTGTAAAAGTGCAATATTAATGACAAACAGGATTGGTTAATACTATTAAAAGTTAACGAGGTTCATGAATGTGAGCAAGTCGCTTTACGTGCGAATCCTTGCTCCATCAATCCCCTCTTTGATGATATTTACTATCATCGCTATTAATGGAAACAGATGCCAACTTTTCTTTCTTACATCTCACTCATCTCTATTTCAATAAATTTGTTGTTGTGCCTCTTCTCAGCATCCTTATTAGGATGGAAACCCTTAGCCTTCTTATAGATTTGATTTCTCAACTCTTCTAATTCAAGTTCGTCAATATTCCTTTTTATTCCTCTCTTGTTTACAGTGTACTTCTTTCCACACTTTTGACATTTGCAGCAAATAATTATAATAAACACAATCAAACTTATTCCAGCTATTGGCATCAGTATTTTCCCAACAAGACTGCGGCCTATGTTAGAAAACCAACTACCTACAGAGGAGAGACCATCAGTCAGTCTCTTCCAGGCACTATCAACCTCCAGTGGTTTGAGTTCTTTTTCCAAATTGGTTATGTTTCGTACATATTTCTTAATTTCTACACTCTTATCAGGAATGTAAGTGCAACAATGTTGCGCCTTCAGCATCCTGCAGACTCCGCCCTCTTTTGCCAATAAGGTATCAAGAGCAAGTCGATTCTGTAAAACCATTGATCTGATCGCAACCATTTCAGTATTGACCAGCAGGAATCCAACAGCAGTGTCAGTTGATAACCGATCCACTACTGTAGATAATTTGCAAATACGGTGAGTATTCAGAACCACTCCCACTCCAGGTATCAGTGCACTAAATATATCACCTATAATTTCTCCTACACTTTCACGCCTACTACGTACTAAACCATTAGTATTTTCATTGCTTCCAGCGGCATTGTTCACATGGTATATTTTTGGGAAGACAATGCCAAAATAGCAGCTTCCATACCAGTGATCCGGCAATTTGAAATAAGCCTTGTTTCCGCATATATAATAAATTCCGGGAAACACAGGTTCTGACCCATTTTTGAAACCCCAACCTCCAATTACCTTGTAATTGTGTTCGCATTCACTGGAACTGATGAATACATTGTTATAATAACTAGTCTTTTCTCTATGAAGACAGAGTTTCCCTTTCCGTTCAAAGTCCAGCAACAGTGCAGGATTAGCTTCGCCATTGGAGGTACTTTCCATGTTTTCAGCCCCTTTAGGAGTTTTCTGTCTCTTATCATTGGCCTTTCTTTGGAAACTCTCCCTTCTCTTTTCTGCCATTTTTAAGAACATTTTCTCTTGCTCATGTAATGAACAAGTCAAATTATCTCTGCGAGCTTCATTTAAATCTATGTCACCTATAGTCAAAAAGTATTCTCCCATGTAACAAGTCACTTCGCTTCTAACATGTACAATATTCAGGTTTCCCCGAATAGGAAGTTCAGAAAAAATCACGTCAGTGTTTGAATAGTAGTACTGTAAAGTGCTTCTATAAAATAAGCTTGCTAATATACTACAGGAAATTCCATAGGTCAGGGGTAAATGGTGATAGGTCACACCTTCAGCTACTGAAGTGGGTAGCTTCATGCAGACATAACAATCTTCTATTTCCATAGCTTCTACATAATTCACTAAAAGATTTGCAAAGACATTTAAATGTGTTCTGTTTCTCATTTTGTGAAAATGTAGTCCTTCCTCATCTGGTGCTTCTAAGTCAGGTCGTGTTTGTTTCAGGCTAACTGAATTTTCACGTCTTTCTACACTTCGTGGTGTCTCTTCGGTATGTACAACTTCTGTGTCTGGTGTCACTGATTTAGTAGGGTACAAGTTAGTGTCTTTACTTATCATAAAAGGTATAAAGACTGTTAGTCCTATCCACACTACTATTACTATTGCTACACTACATAAGCATATTTTACAGCAAGTTTTACAACAATTCCCTCTAGGTCTTCCATTCACATTTGAATCAGACATTTTAGCTTACAGGTGGCTTTCCAACCCCTCTTTGTTTCTTAACACAAGAGGCTTACGCAGTTTCACTTTCAGGTTGGGTCCTCTTCCTCCGTCCTCATCCTCTTCCTCCGAACTCAGATCCTCAATCGAATCCTGATCGCTTTTGTCGCTTATTTTGGGATCATCAATTTCTTCCAACACCAAATATGTCCATTCAGGACTTCGGTAGTTTTTGTTTTGTCTTTTTATTCTGGTACTGCGTCTGCTTTGCTGAGCTCCTGCTCTCTGTCTTTCACTAGCAGCTCTTTTCCGATCTTCTATTTTCTCTTCCACTGTTTTTAATTTTAATTTCAGTCTCTTTATGTATCGGGGTTCACTTTTATTCTTGAGCCTTTTAGCTATTACTGTAGTTTGGCCTTCTTCACGAGCCCTTTTATTTTCGTTCTGTTGTGGCACTATTACGTCAACAGTGTCTTTTTCCCTTCCTGTCTGACTAGTTCCAGGTCTTTCTTCAGTTTCTTCTGCCTGGTTTCTAAGCTGGCCTGGTTCAGGTATATTCTGGATTTGTCTTTGATTTTCAACTGTTTCTGGCTCTGCCTCCTGAACACATTCGTCTATGTCTATCTGTTCCTGTTCAGGCACTCCGAACCCTTGATTTTCTTCCGCATGAACTTCAGCCCTAATTACTATCTGTCCCTTTTCAGGGTCTGGAGTCTTTGGAGGTGTGTCGATGACTTGGTCTGTCCCTACTTGACCTATTTCCTGATCAGGTCTGACGTGAATCTCGATAACCTGACCTTCTTCTTCTAGTCCTGTCATTCTCACTATCCCACGCTCTATCTAGATAGGAATACTTTCTGGTTCTTATTGGGTCAAGAATCAGATCGTCTGCTGGGAACCATTCGTCTTGACTGGTGCTCGGTAATATGACATCAGCTAGATCCGGACCCGCTATTGGAGTCTCCTCAGCTGCACCACCTTCAGCTTCAGTTGCTTCTTCTTCGGTTACCTTCTTAGTATGGCTGGCATGAATCCACTTTGGCACGCCGGCGCACTTCACAGCAGTGGTAGTAACAAGGATCACTTGCCTCGGTTTTCCCCACTTTGGTGCAAGGCAACTCTTCCGGGGATGTTTCTTCAACACAACCCAATCTCCAGGTTTCAGTTTATGGGCTGGAGTTGTTGGCCATTCGACAGCAGCCTCCCCAATCTGGTGAGAGATAGAACGCACTTGGTCACCCAGCTGCCTGCAGTATTCTAGTACCAAATCATCAGAAATACTTAGCAGTTTGAGTCCAGGTACCCATGCCTCTCGCATCACTCTTCCCATTAGTATCTCATGGGGGCTCAGGCCTGTCTTTCGGTTTGGAATGCTTCTCAATCCCATCAGGACAAGAGGTAATGCTTCTATCCAGTTCAATTTCATAGTATTACACATTTTTGCCAATCTTGATTTTATGGTGCCATTCACTTGTTCGACTATTCCAGAAGCCTCTGGATGATATGCACAATGTACCTTTGGCTCAATCTTGAACGCCTTATAGAGTTTGTCTAAGATTTCGTTGGCAAAATGCCCACCTCTGTCTGTTTCAATTGTTTCTGGAAATCCATACCTAGGTATTAGCTCCCTGAGTAACAATTTGGCTACAGTAATGGCATCATTTTTCTTTGCTGGGTAGGCTTCCACCCACCTTGAGAATAGGCAAACTATTACTAGGACATGGAGATTAGAAAGATGACTAATCTTGGTGGCAATGGCGCTTCACAGTTTATAGGCTGCTATCTACAGAGATGAATATATATGTCGTTGGGTGCCTAGGCATGGGTTGTCATCCTAACCCACAAATAATCTACAGATTAAAGTTATTCAGTACAGAACCTATCACACCAACATAAAAGATTCAAACAGGGGCTTCTAGTACAGTTTTCAAGAAATTCCACAATTATCGCAAATGGAGACACTTTAAGGTTCTTTTAATTTCAAAGGCTTTCCCTCAGTCCAGCCAACACGTGTTTCGTCGCTTGGGCGGAAACCCACGACTTCATCAGGGCTGGGAAAAGATACAATACAAAACATATATTGGAGTTGCGAGATACAAATTATCTCATGATCATAAAATATGCATTCAGTTATCCCATATACATGAAAAAGCAAGTAGGAGATTACATTACTCATGTATATTTTCATGCAAAATAATACCATACATTGGAAGAGGAAGAAGGGGGGTATGGGAGTATAGGTCATCTCCCATAGAGAAACGGCTGGAGAGAACTCCAATTAAAGCTATGAAACCGAAAGGAGAAACCCCACAGTTCGTGATAGTTCCACTAGCATATATTGTGCATATGATAAAATATAGTCCAATCATTTGTGCTCACCCCAGTTATCGTCAACCTGATTTGTGCGTATATACGTGATTAATGGTGCCGGGTCAACTAAGTCATTTCAGTTCGTGTACTACAATAGGTGTTCTATTAAGGCCAGTAAGATGCTGAGTAAAAGAATACTCAGGCTTACCTGATGTCAAGTTCTTCTAGAATTATCTGCCTAAAAGGTCAATTTGTAAAAGCTCTTGAGTATATTATCTGCTCCACATGGTGTCTCAACTTAATGCCAACATTACAATAATATTCTCAAACCATGCCAGTCGTAAAGGACATACCTTCTGGCTGGTTATATTTCTGGCCCAGCCTTATGTGGCGTGGGCAATCCTTTCTTGTTGAAGCCTGGTCTGTGTTAACGCGGACGCTAAAATTGCAAGAATGAATATACTTAAGACTAATCCAGTCTATTGAGGCCACATTTATTTAAATTTGCGTCTTGCCAATATCAGGTATAGAGCTTACCTTCAGATCGGTAACTCTTAGTTTTTTCCCGTGTACCGGTAGTATTGGTGTGATTCCGGATATATATATACACCAAATATTAGTGTCCTTCCTCCAGTATTTATTGGTGGAGTGAAGTCGCTTCCCGCTGTTAAAATCAAAATATAGACTCGCGTTAGTCTGATTCCCATTTAAAAACCATTAAGTTACACTTGTAATACAGGCTGAGCCTGACGGACCCGTAGCGAGTGCCATTCTTACCTCTCAATATCCTAGAGTTACGGGGCGGCAAATTCCCTTCCGTGTAGCGCGCGGTCTTCCGTATTTTGGAAGTCAGCGTATGCGAACCGGAAGTTGGTATATATCCGGTTCAAGATTCAGGTCTGGCGGTCACATATGACCATTTACTCCGCCATATTTGAATGGTGTTACATATCTGAAGGAGCACCCTATTCTTCAGGTCTCCGTGCCTCGGTGCTCTTAGTTAAACTTGAAGTTCGGCGCAATGTGTATGGTATTCAATATTTAAAGCAGCGCCATATTCCTCAATACTGCGTGCCTTGAAGCAATGTGAGTGGTGTTCAACTATGTAAAGGAGTGTCATATACATCAATATTCCGTGCCTTAGTGCTCTTAGTTTAATATGAAATTCCGTGCATCGCAGTGCCTATATTTAGGATTGAAGGTACTTTAATTGTACCAGTGATAGTAACTCCGTAGTGTTAAAATAGAAACGTGGGGTCCCTGACATATTCTTATACAGTATATTATCCAGTGACATATATAAAATCACAATATCATATCATTGTCATCCTGATTACAAAGTTCATCAGTAAACTATTTATACAGTAATAATTGTTACATGTTGAAAAGTCGTGTGACATTGACAATCTTAGTATGTTAATACCTTTTGTTACAACTGATAGTAAGAGGGTACAATTAGATGTGTGATGTTGAAAGTATTTTCTACAATTCAGTTGTGCTTGACACATCTATCTAAGAAATGTTTGCAATTGTCCGTAAATATTATAATTCAATCACCCAGGTAATAATGCAGTTCCTGATCTGAGTTCATGCCGTACTCTACCGCACGCATAGTTAAAATCCATGACGCTTCCCTGCGTCTCAAGGCCAATTCCCTATTACCTCCTCTTGGATCATTTTTCACCTGATCTATTGCGCAGAAGCTAATTGTTTTGTGTTCGCCTTGTTTGGGGCATTGGTTCACATGCGTGGCAGTATTGTATCTTGCGTCTTTGTGTTTGATGGCTCTTACGTGTTCAAAAATTCTATCCTTTAGCATTCTTATAGTGCTACCTATGTAAAAGCTGCCACAAATGCATTTAATCATGTAGACTACAAAACAGCTATTGCAATTAAGTAGTTGTTTGATCACAAATTCCCTTCCCATGTAGTTGTGAAATGTTTTACACTTGTTGATTGCCATGGGACATAGTTTACAAGTACCGCATTTGTGGAAACCAATGCTTTTCTGTGTCAGCCAGTCAGGAACTGTTTTGGGTTTTACTGGGTAGGTTGGACTTATCCAGGATTTTATACTTCTCCCCTTTCTGTATGTAATCAGAGGATTTTTGGTGATATATTTGTTTAGAGATTTATCATTGTTAAGTAGCCACCAATGTTTCCTCATGCTGCTTCTCAAAACCATTGCTGCATTGTCATAGTTGGTGATTAATCTGATTTTATCATTCGTGTGCTTCTCTCTCTGTTTATTAAGAAGGGTCATTTCTCTAGGAGTTCTATCTATTCTCTGTTCAGCCTTGGCGATCATGTCTCTATCGTACCCCCTAGATATGAATCTAGTTCTCATGTTATGTTTACACTCCACAAAGTCCTCATCTTTGCTACAATTACGTCTTGCTCGAGTAAATTCTCCATATGGAATGGATTGAATTTGATGTCTTGGATGGGAGCTACCAGCATGTAAAAGGGAATTACATGATGTCGGTTTTCTGAAAAGTCTACTATGTATTTTGTTGTCTTCAATAAACAGTGATAAATCTAGGAATTCTATTTGAGTAGTACTAATAGAGTGAGTCAATTGGATACCCATCAGATTTGAGTTTAAATAATCACAGAATTCCGTTAGATTATTCATGTCTCCAGCCCAAATCAACAGACAGTCGTCAATATAGCGACCCCAGTATATGATATGTTCACTCCACTTTGCGCCCTGTTGGCCCCAGATCCACTCCTCCTCGAACCTGCCCATAAACAGGTTCGCATACGAGGGGGAGAACCTGGAGCCCATGGCTACTCCTTGTTTCTGCCGATACCAAGTACTTTCAAATAGAAAGACATTATTTTGTAGTATTAGATTCATCATATCCATTAACATCTCAGTGTGTGCCCATTGAGATGCTGGCCTTTTCTCAAGAAATTTCCTGGCTGCTTTGAGACCCAAATCAGTTCTAATGTTGGTGTATAGGGAGGCCACATCTAGGCTTGCCATAATCATGCCATCCTCCCATGTAACATCCGCCAAAATACTTAGGATGTGCTTCGTGTCCCTAATATATGCTGGTAAGTTGCGTACCAGTGGCTGTAAAAAGTTGTCTACATATTGCGAAAGTCTTTCAGTAGGGCCCCCTATACTGGAGATGATGGGTCTCCCTGGTGGGTATTGGGCGTTCTTATGTATCTTGGGTAGGGTATAGATACAGGGGAATCTAGGTTTGTCTACTTTTAGATATGTTAATTCATCCCTACTGATGAGCCCGTCATGCCACCATTTCTCTAGGTGGATATTGATATTAGCCTTTAGTTGTCCCATTGGATTTGCTGTCAGTCTTTCATAGCATGTGTCATCTCTCAGTTGTGTCAGTATTTCAGTGTTGTAATTTGTCGTGTTCATTACCACGATGTTCCCACCTTTATCTGCCTCCCTGATGGTAACATCTGGTAATTTGCATAGTTCCACTAAAGCTTTGCGTTCATCTTTGTTTAAATTATCAGACAACCTATTGTGTTTTCTGTTGTGTCTTAAGTGGGTGTATAGGTCCTCAGTGACTAGTTTGTGAAACATATCCACACTATTGCCACTCGGTAAAGTGGGAGTCCATCGAGACTTATTGTGTAGACCACTAGAGATTGTGTTGTCAGGTTGTATATCATGGTCAAATAGCAGTTCATCTATGGACATATGGTCCCTGTCATCATCTACTATAGACAACAATATCTCACAGTCTCTGATCTCTTGTATTGTAGGTATCACATGAGTCACATTAGAGGCTTGTGTTTCTATGCTTTTATTCACATTTTGCATACAATCAAAGTGTTTTTTCAATTTCAATTTTCTAGTGAATTTAAATAGGTCCACCATAGATTTGTGGATGTCCCCATGTTCCCTTGGACAGAAACCCATGCCACGTTCAAGTACCGAGACCATATCAGGTGAAAGTATTTTGTCACTGAGATTTACCACTTGCACACCAGTACATTCATTCATACTATCAGTTACTTCCTCCAAGACCTCAATCTCATTCCCTGTCTTCCTGCATTTGGATCCTCCTCTTTTTCCCCTCCTTGTCCTTTTGGTGTATTTACCTTTTGTCTTGATTGGTCCCTGTCTCCCCGCTTTTTTCTTTTCACCTCCCTTAAAAAAGCACTACATTGTGCTGCATCATCAGATGAGATTCCTTCATTCTCACTAGGAAGGGTCTCCAAAGATGTTGAAACAGAACTAGCCGGGGTAAGGTTTTGCGCTTGTTCCGTGGCCCCCTTTGCGTTTTTATCTACCAAATGATCATATTTTTTGGCGTAGGTAAAAACCCTGCCCTGTTTGTAGTCAATCTCATCCCTTTTTATCTTGCGTGCTTTACGCTGTTTAATATCTGTCTGGTGTTTCTCTAATATCCCTTTTAGGATTTCATAGTTTTTTTCTGTAGCTTCGGGGAGGTTAAGTTCTTTAATTTCCAATTCCAATGATGCTATTTCGCCCTGCAGTTTTTTAACTTTGCGAGAAGCATTCTCAATTAGAATGTTCATCAAATTATTAGAATTGGAAATTAATTCCTTTTCCCAGGCTAACAGGAGATCCTCATCAAGATCGTCATAAGTCGGTAGTATTTGTGAGCGGAGTCCCCTAGGAATTCTCTTAAGACGTACATATTGCTCTAGGGTAGCCCCGTCCCACCATTTAGAATTTTCTGCTATTTTCAGTCTTTCCAGTTTTACTAGGACATACCTATATCCTTTACACATGGGTAACTGAATAAAGTCTGCCTGTAGTCTGACGAAGGGACCTTCTGCCTTTCCAATTGTACTTTGTTCTACTACAGTCCTCTTCCCTGGGTTAAACTGCTGGCACACCAAACACCTCTGGCAAAGCATCTCCGCAATGTTCCTGAACTTTGAGTTATAGAACACTTTATGGAACATACGGCACATTGCATCCCTCCCAATATGTGTATCTCCATGAATCATCCGGGCCATTGGGGCAACCATGCTATCTGGTAACACAGGCACACCCGTCTTATCAACCATAACACCATCCCTGTCCCTGGGCTGACTTTCCTCAGTCTCCCATCTTTGCTTTTCCTCCTCCCCTGCTGCTTGCTGCAACTCTTTCAGTTCCCTCCAAGAAGATACATTCTCAAACACCATAAGTTGGCAGCTGTTTCCGCCTCCCCATAATTTAATTTTTAGGGACATTTTATATCGGGCACAATATTGGGCAATTTGGTCAGCATATCTATTTCCGGCTGTCACATCGTCATTACCAGATTTGTGAGCAGCACATTTGACCACCGCCAATTCTTTGGGTAACTGGATTGCTTCCAGTAGGTTTTGTACCATTTTTCCATTTCTGATAGGGGTACCTGAGGAAGTCATGAATTTTCTTTGTAACCACAGCTGGCCGAAGTCATGAACAACCCCGTAACCATATTGACTGTCAGTGTATACGGTTACTCTCTTATTTTTCCCTTGTTTGCAAGCTCTTGCCAATGCAATTAATTCGGCTACTTGGGCAGATTTTATTTCACTTAAATAGGATGCTTCTAGGGTCGTTTCCAGTGTGACTACGGCATAGGCAGCACTCAACCCGCCATCCTCATGTCTCAAACAGGAGCCATCCACAAACATCACCAGGTCCTCTATAGGAAGGGCCGTTTCTTTTATATCAGGTCGTGGTTTGGTGCTAAACTCAGTTAAGTCAATACAGTTATGTTCAATTTCACCCTCCACTTCTGCATTTTGGGTGAGGGGCAACAAGGTTGCAGGGTTCAAAATATTGCATCGGGAAATTATCACAATCTCTGCACCAATAAGAATTCTCTCATACTTAGTCAGCCGACTAGGTGTGAGATACTGGGTTTTGGTTCGGGTCAACAGAATCACAACTGAATGTGGAACATACACCGTTACAGAATGTCCCATGTCAATGTTTTCACTCTGTTCCAGACTCGTGCAAGTAGCAGCCACTGCTTTCAGACACCCGGGTAGCCCAGCAGCCACTGGGTCCAGAGTGGCTGAAAAGTAGGCCACTGGACGTCTAGTCAGACCATGTTCTTGTGTTAGGACTGAGAGTGCACAATTGTCTCGTGTATCACAGAACAATTCAAAGTTCTTGGAATAATCGGGCATTCCTAATGCAGGAGCTGAGCACAGACAATTTCGTAATTTTATCCAGGCTGTCATGCTTTCGTCATCCCAGCTAACTGGATCATCTACTCCTTTCTTGGTCATTTTTATCAATGGTTTGGCTAAAACAGCAAATCCCACAATACACTGTCTGCAGTATCCCACAACTCCTAGGAACATTCTGACTTCCTTCTGGGTTCTAGGTAATTCCATATCTCGAATTATTCTAATTCTTTCTGAAGTAACCCTTCTGATACCTTTTTCTATCTGGTGCCCCGGATATTTCACCGAATTTTTACAGAACTGCAATTTGTCAGGTGATACTTTATGTCCTCCCTTGCCTAAATGATTTAATAAGGCAATGGTATCAGCAACACAGTCGTTTTGACTTTTAGACGCCACTAGAAGGTCGTCTATGTACTGAACCAAAACAGACTCTTTTGGCAGGACTAAGGATTCAAGGCATCTTTTTAAAATCTGATTAAAAATCGAAGGGCTTTCTGTGTACCCCTGGGGGACACAATTCCAGACGTAGACATGACTGTCGAACTCAAACGAGAAAATAAATTTGCTGTCTGGATGCAGTGTAATGGAAAAGAATGCGTGGCATAAATCAATGACAGTGAACCATTCTGCATTCCATGGAATCTGGTACAGGATCACTGCAGGGTTTGGCACAATGGGACAACAAGGTACAACAATCTGGTTTACCTTTCGCAGGTCCTGCACTACCCTGTACTTTCCGCTAGGCTTTTTAATTCCAATTATGGGTGAATTACAAGGGCTGCTCATTACTTCCTGTATGATGTTTGCCTCCAGCAATCTGTTTACTTCCAATGCGACTCCAGCTTTTACTTCTGCACTCATTTTATACTGTCTGGTTTTTGGGTAGATAGCATTGGGTTTAATGGCTATTTTAACTGGGTCCACATTTGCCATTAACCCCACATCTCTCCCGGTGAAATCCCACACCTCCGGTATCACCTTTTGTTGGAGCTTTTCCGGTAAATCGTGAATTGTCAGAGCTTTAACTGCTGCATCGGGCCTTAGCAACATTAGTTTGTACAGGACGTCTTCATCTGGGGTCTGAATTTCGACGCCTTTTGGTGTGCAAAAGATAGTACAGTTCATTTTGCACAACAAATCACGTCCCAGTAGATTCACTGGACTAGAGTCACAGACAACAAATCTATGCATTTCTTTGAAATTCCCTATAGAAATCTCCATTGGTTCGGTTACAGGAGTACTAATTATCTGATTTGATACGCCCACTACTTGGATAGCTTCTCCCGAGAGGGGTAGGTTTGGAACGTCCGCTGTTCTCACAGTCGAACGGGTAGCACCAGTGTCCAACAGAAAGGTGACATCATTTCCTTCAACCTTTCCTTCAATGTATGGCCCTGTCTGGTCTACCGGTAAGGAGGCGCCAAGCACGCACTCCTCGTCCTCCCCCCTCAGGCCCCGTCAGTATGGTTCATCGCAGAGGAATGTATCATTTAACAGGAATTGTGAAGTTGCCGCATTTCTCTCATTCACTCCTTCCCAGACCTCGACCCCCTCATTCTGCTGAGCCTGATTCTTATAGTTAGGTCTAGGAGCTCGAGGCAATGGATGCGGGTTTACCTGTTGCTGATTCTTTCGTGGCCCCTCTTTCTGCACCTGTGGATTTAAACCATTTATGGGGGCATTACCAGCCTGCAAATGTGGACACTCGTCTCTCCAGTGCCCTATCTGACCGCACCCGTGACAGGGGAACTTCTTTTTGGCCTCTTCTTTACTCATTTTTACTCGGGGCTTCCCCCCTCCCCCAGAGTTAGTATTTGGAGTATTACTATTCATTTTACTTAACTGTTTCTCTTGTTGCTCAGCCAATTTTACTTGTGCCCACATTACCTTCTCTTTCAGGGCCTTCTTTTTGTTCTGCATCTAATCCTCACAGTACTTTGCGTACTTGAGAACCTCATCTATGGGCTTTCCCTGCCAACAGATTTTATTATCTCTAATCCACTGGGATATTTCCGGTCTCAAACCCAACACGAATCGATAAATGAAATGGGTCATATCCTTCATTTCAATGTTATCGATTCCACTGTAGGTTTTGAACACCTGTAGTAATCTTTCATAATAGGAATGTACAGTTTCATTATGATCCTGGGTAGTTCTATCTATTCGGGTCCAATCAGGTTCTTTTGCTGGCACTTTTCCTTTTAGGTATTGTATGACTTGGTCATACTTTCTCATTACATCTGGAGAAGGAGCTCCGGTTCGGGAGTCTCTCGCATATTCATCACTGGGCCAATCAATTGCAACCTTGCACTCAGTCCATAAATCTACAGGAACTACAATGTCAAAGAACCCATCCAGGTCCTTCAGGAGACACCTTTGGACTTTCACAAATCGCTCCACCTGCCTATACCATTCCACTGGCTTTTCCCTTAATTTTGGGAAGTCATTGGTAAAAGACACAATGTCTTGTCGGGACCATGGGACATGTACATATTTCCCACCTGGCACTTCTCTCATGGGATACAGTTTTTCTGCTTGGCCTACTTCTTTTAACACGTATTCGGAAGTCTTTGGTTTGATCCTACTATCTTCCTTTTTCTTTGCCCATCTGGCTTTCCATTTATCTAGATCTCCCCATTTCTGCAGTATGTTCATCAATTCCTTTATCTGTATTTTCTTCCCTGACACATTCATGTTCTCCAAATCCTTGTCCGAGAATTCTGCTCTATAGGGTTTTTGCAAGACTTTGGATCGACTTACATCAATTCCCATATCAGCAGCAGTGTCCATTAATTTTTCGTGGAGCACTCTGGTATTCCGGGTAAGGCTTTTGCTGATAAACAGCAACTCTTCTTCATTAAGAGTATTCAATCGGTCTAATCCCACATTTCCAGCCATTAGTTCCTCCATTTCTATCCTCAGCCTGTAAATATCCAAAGGTTTGGGCTGGGGAGTTTCCCTTTCTATCTCTTTAGTCCATCTATCCAGTTCTTCTGGAGTCACCACTGTGGCACTCCTGATCCCTGAAGTTGTTTCAATTAGGACTTCCTTTGCCTTAGCCTGACTTCCTGCCAGTGGTTCACTGGTTCCTGGCTCCCTTATGGGTAAATCCATTAGGGAGATCACGGACTCACATTCACTTGCCTGATCATCAACTATGAGCGGCTCTTTCCTTGGAGGTGCTGTAATTGGAGTAATAACTGGAGTTCTTGGACTAGTCTGCCTATCCCTGTAAAGAGGTATAGCAGGACCAATAGTTACTGGGATTGTCAGGGCGTCAGGATTGGGATGTATCTGAGCTATAGTCTGAATTAGGTCATTTCGCTGCTTAATCAGGGCATCTCTTTCTCGTTCATGCAAAACCCTTTCCGTCAAGTTGTCATGCATTATTTGGGGCACTAAAGGAGGGTATATACTCGGGGCAGTTGGGATTGCTAACCCTGGTCTGTCTTCACCAAAAGGTCGGTAATTTGGGACTGCTGTACTAGGTCTGCAAAACTCGTCACTATTACTGGGTTTGCTACCAGCACCAGTTACATCTGTCTCGCTGGCCCTTCTACTTCTTGGATGTCGGAAAAAAGGATTTTTCGAACTTAGGGCCCCAGATGCTTCAGCATAAGGAGGTGGATTTTTCATTAACAAATCCTCCAGATATTCATCCTCTGAATCCCCCATGGCCATCAGATGTCGAGTTTTCTCTACCTTTTTCCCTCCTCCTTGTTCAGTTACCCCAAACATCGGAAATAGTCCCTCAACCATCATATTCTGTCTCCACTGCTTCATCTTTTGCTCCTTTGTTTCTCGCTGCAATTTTGGATACCATTTGCTCACTCCCTTATCCTTCCGGGGTCTGTCTCGTTCTAGGGCCTCAATCTCCCATTCCTCTAAAGCTTCATACTGCGTTAATCTGGGTCGGGGGTGTAATTCATTCATTCGGGTCCTTAAGTTAAACAAGATTCTACCATTAAAGGTACCATCGAGGGGAAATGCTAGGACTGCATCGTCTTCAGTGTACTTTACCCAATTTTCCAACCACACACAGGTATGATACCCTTTGTCAAACATCATAAAGGATGCGGGAGTATTAGGAGGTGGAATGATCACACCCTCCCTAGTCCTAATGGGTTTGTCCTTCTTGAAATAATTCTTGATCTTTTCGGCAAGGGTCAATTTTCTCTTTCCTCCGTACATATTGTAAGGTCTCCCTCTTAGCATCTGCTCCTTATGAAAACCTTGGTTTTGGGGATTAGGTAAGAATTCGGGATACCACATACACCTCTCCAAACTATCCTCAAGCTCTGATTGATTAATTTTGTTTACTTATGTGCTTCCAATGCTAGCGCGTCTTTCAACACACGGCAACCAATCAGCACTGAGGTTGCAAAATCTGATGACCAATGGGTGCGCGGCCCCTTCGTGAGACGCGGTCTCACTCTTCGGCGCTCACCCCTCCCTTACAATTCTGGTTTCGCTACTCTCCCGCTGGCTCAACCAATGCCAGCGCAGCACGGAGTGACGTCAGTGCAGCCTTGCGACCGACTCCCTCCTTTACAAGGTAACGGAAACTTTGAATTTTCCTTAAAATGCAAGTGCTTATTTTTACTAACAACGTATAACGTTCGCCACTGTGCTTGAGGGTTTTAAAATGAAAGAGGGTTTTTCTTTTACTGCAAGTAAACCACTTTTGTCTACTTTTCATTCACTACGGATAGATCTCTTCTGCCTATCCTCTCACACAAGCAATAGAGAACCTGCTACTCCTTTGACTAATCCACTTCTTTCCAGGATATATACTAAGTCAAATTTTTCACCAGCGAACTCCTTTGCTGTCACTCAAGCTCAAAAGAACCTATTACTCCTGCCGTACGTGACCCTTACTAGGTGATATCACAACGAGAGTTTCATCAGGGCATTCGTAGCTAACATTTACACATCAATTAATTCGTGAAAATCCTAATTAGCGCTTCCAGTTCTGCATAACCATGCACTAATCTCCCTCCTAGCCAGTGACCTCACAGTCAAGTGGATTCTACTCACCACCTGCTATTTTGTTTCCCCGGGGATCCCCACAACACAAAAACAATCACTCACAATTTGTTAGTTATATGCAACAATGTAGGCAGCATTTTATGAGATATAATAAAACTTATTTTATAACATTTAAATGCAATAACAACCTTATTTTAGCAGCAAAAAATGTTTAGCAGCACATTTTATTGTTCACGGTTCAACAGAAACTATCTTATCTACCTATCTTAACTAGTCCTAACCATCATCTTGCTACCAGAAAATATTGATAGAGCGCGCAGGTCACCCGACTCTGAGTTTTACCAGATTTCAAGCACTTGGGCCCATGACGTGATTACGACAATATTTTATAAGTCGGGCGAGTTTACACACCACTATCAGTACTTTGTATGTGTTTTCTGTAACACTGTTACCATGGCACCTGACTTACCACAGGTACTTATTCTTCCTGACGGATCAGGAGCTATTAGGGGACAAGAGATAAGATAATCCTAAAAATACTTTATACATCCAACCATGCTTTGATAATTTTATAATAACCACAGACACCTGAAGGGTTTTAAGGATTTTATATATCAATTAAATTTCAAAGTGACAAGAGAATAAGGCTGATGCAAATCAGAATGTCAATAATCAAGATTACAACAATAAAGTAGCTATGAATAAGGGCAAGCACCATTGAGTGCGAGTGGGATTCTAAGGGATAAGGGTAACAGGGAACATGCTATTCAGTTCAGGCTTATACTAGGGTAGGTAAGTCCAAACACATTAGTCAGTGGATTTCTTAAAACCTATAAGTGATTCAAACTGATCTTAGTCTAACTGCTAATTCACGCCTATCGTCTAAACATCAGTACATTAGATCACTCGAATTAAGTAAAACAGTTTCAATAATGTTTCTAAAGTTAAGGGAAAAATGGAACACGACTAATAAACAGTTTGCATATATGACGTTTGAGATAACAGAGAGAATATCATGGGCATAAAGGCTTTATTAAAAGAGGAGAAAAAGAGGATAGATAGACAAATACCCACACTATATTTACCTAAGACAGAAATGAGGACTAACCCTGGCCACGGGTCAGCTTCGGGGAAAAGGCGAGGACAAGGACCCTCAAGGATTTAGGATGCCAGTAGGTGAGCAGGTACAGCTCACGGACAATCAGGACAGGATACCCCTCAGGATTTGGGTCAGGACTGGGCTTACCAAAGGGCACGACCAACACCTGCAGCTTTGGATGCAACGCCTGCGTTACCCCCTCACTGCACGCAATCCGCCAGTAACCCCGATTGGGTTCTCGAATCTCCCAGCAAAGTGCTCCGCCAGCACTTAAGACTATTTCCACCCCTTGGAGTTTGTGGAAATTTTCGGACAGAGTGCTCCGCAGCTCTCTGTATCAATCACCTATAGAGTCGTGGGGTCGGTGACAGGTCAGCTATTCGGACAAGTCGGACAATTTCTCTAACTAAAACTAGGCTAGTTATACCCTTTTTGGGTCCCTAGACCACCCACAAATGTTGCAAGTGACAGGGTCCCCAACTTATGATTGGTCAGGAGAGGTGGTTAGGTCATTGTCACCACCTAAAATTCTGGGTTCCCATATTTAATATTCATTTTCAGTACCCACCCCTTACATTCCAGTTCCCAGGCATACGTGTAGAAGAGAACAATAGAGCACACAGTGGGAAGAAACAAATGTAACGATTTCAGGTGAAATTCAGCTTCTTCTCCCTGGGTCAAGGGGCAGGTTCCCAGGAGCATCTCAGCTTCGGTAGCCAGCTGGCTGAGTTCCACTGATGTAAGGCTCGGTTCTCATGTCACGTGATCGGGTCCGCATAGACTTCTAAGATGGAGAGGCTCCCCACTCCCAGGCCCCCAGATACGCGGTACATGAAAAGTAAGCGAAAACAAATTAGAAACACAGAAAAAACGAATACACTGTACACCATGATAAGCTACACTTCACCCCTTACTTTATAATAACTATAGCAGTTAGGAGTTATGCAGAAATAGATAGAAGTGCAAAGTGGCATGGGCAAGCAGAGAGCGTGTTTAAAGACAAGCGGCCATTTTAGCAACAATGCGCATGAGCGAAATATCCCTCCAAAACTGCGAGTGCGTCACATCACATGGGTATGACCGACGCATGCGCAGACTGGATTTCTGCGAAGCAGCCATTCTGTAGTATGCAAGCATTGTTAGGATTAATAGACACATAGGCAAGCGTCTCTGGGACACCCACGTGTACTGTAAAAGTGCACGAGGTTCATGAATGTGAGCAAGTCGCTTTACGTGCGAATCCTTGCTCCATCACACCCACCACCCTTGTTTTTATTTCTTTACTCCACAGGCACAGTTCCTGCACAGGAAAATGAAGACAAAGTTAGTTTCTTCTTTAAATTGCTACTAATGCACATAATTTAAAGGGCATCACTGCAGACAAACTGCTGCCCCCGTGGTCTAGCAGGAGGCATACAATAACTCTAGTTCCGTCCCTCATTCCGATGCATGTTTAGAATAAACCTGCTACAGAAGCAGAACAAAAGAAACGCCACTGGCTTGCTCAGTAAATACAGAGGACTTAGCAAGCTGCCTTTAATCACCATAACCCCCTCACCCCAGCAAGGCCCCTTGAAACGTCAAAGGGGTGATACATGTAGATTTTCCACAGACTTGATGGGCAGAAAATCTAGATTTTATTAACGACAAGGCGGCTAATATTATGCAATATTCCTGTATTGCCACCACCACAGCAGCATATACAAAGCTTCTAGAACTGTAGAACTTAGAACACACAAAACATTCCAAAGTGCATAAAACCTCCCAGCAACTAGTCCACTTCGTTCTTTATTGAAATGCGAACATAGAAGGTAAGAATAACTAAATTTGAGTTATCCTAAGATATGCAAAATGACTTGAAAACCATCTTCCAGAACCATTGAACATCCAACGACGATGCCGAACGCCAAAACTCTTTCGACTTGACCAGCTGTGAAACAAAAAACAACATCAGGGCAGGGAAATTATAAAACTGGGTGAGATAATATTAGCCTCCGTGTCTTTGTTAAAATCCAGATTTTCTGCCCATGAAGGCTGTGGAAAATCTACATTTTATGGCAAGACTGGAGGCTAATATTATGCAAGCTTAAAGCTTATTAATCATCCAAGAAGCAGCATTATCAATAGGTTTAAAATAAAAACGTCTGAACACAGAAACAGAAGACCAATCTGCACATCTTAAAATGCCCTGAAGACTACCACCAGCCATACATGCCTTAGAAGCAGCAGCACCCCTCACAGAATGAGCACCAAACATACTCACATCTACCCCGCATTTAAACAATATCTCTTTCACCCATCTTGCCAAGGTGGGAGAAGAAACTGCCTTATGGGGATGCCTAAAAGAGATCAGCAATTGATCAACACCAGAGGGCCTTACAAGAAGAGTTCTTTTCTCATACTCCTTAACACAACGAACCACACACAACTTCACCGTCTCATTGAAATAAGGATAGAAAATAGAAGACAAATTTGTCTTAGGCCTCTGTCTAATTCTAAAATAGATACCTTCAGGCGTATAAGATCTAAAAGACACATTCAAAGCCTTTACAGCCTATGGTAAGAAATCAGAAGTAACAAAGTAGTCAACTTAAACGATAAATCCCTTAAACTCAAATCACAATTATCATTCCATGAATCCAAGAACAACAAATCACTTGAAACATCCCACAGAAAAGAATACCTTGTCCCAGGATGTTTAGCAATTCTAATGCTTCTCAACAACCTCCTAACCAAAACGTCTTGCCCTATTGAAAAACCATTTACTAGAACATGACCTGCAGAAATAGCAGACCTGTACAAATTCACAGTCCTATAAGCTAGACCATTAGAAAATAACTCTGACAGAAAATTCAATACCTGAATTAGATCCGCAGAATCAGGATCAAAACCTCTCTCCACACACCAGCGATTCAACTTTCCCCAGGCCAATCTATAAGCCTTCCTAGTTCCTGGTGCCCATGACTTCTCAATGAGTTTTGAAGCCTCTTCAGAAAGACCTAGCTTTTCCCAAACTCTCCTGAAAGTTTCCAAGCACTAACTGAAGCTGACCGACCTCCACAAGACTGTGAACCTCCCCCTGAGGATCGCAAAGAATCCCTTGAAATACAGGGGATTCTTTGCGATCCTCAGGGGGAGGTTAAATCCCTTGAAACACAGGAAACAAAATTGGAAGATCTCCACTCATCTCCAACATGATCGGATACCAAGCTTGTGAGATCCACAACGGAGTCACAACAACCACTGTTTCCTTCCATTTGTGTATCATTCCTGTGACCCTGCTTAACATCGCAAAAAGAGGAAACCCGTAAGCATGAAGATTCCTCCAATCCTGCAGAAAAGGATCCACCCCTGCAGCCTCCGGATCCGGACGCCAACTGAAGAACCTTTCCACCTGACGGTTCACCCAGTTCGCAAAAAGATCCACCTGAAAAGGACCCCACAACAAATTCAACCTCCTGAACACACCTCTGTCCAACATCCAGTTGCTCGAGTCCCTGAAATTCCTCGAGTACAAGTCTGCCACCGAGTTCGACAAACCCGTAATATATTCGGCCTAAACAGAAAGTCCTTTTTCCAGGCAATACTCCAAAAAGATCTTTGCCAGCCCCTCTGAATGAGGACCACCCAACCTGTTCACATAACAAACTGCTGACACATTGTCCATCCTCAAAATTACTGAGCATTTTACACTCTTCTCTACAAAACATCTTATTGCAAAAGAACCTGCCAACAACTCCAACAATTTATATGCAAGCTCTTCTCCTGATTTGTCCAGCGACCACCAGTTCTCAACCAACCACAACTTGCACCCCAGCCTTCCAAGCTTGCATCCGATTCTATAACAAGATCGCCATTCTCTCCAAAAATTGCACTCCCATTCCATGTCTCCATATTTCTCAACCACAAAATCAACTCTTGCCTTGCTTCTGAAGAAAGACAAACTTTCTCTGAGTACCTCAAACCATTCCTTAAGTAACACACTTTCAACCTTTGTAAGGCCAGATAATGCAAAGGACCCGGAAAAATTGTATTGTAGAAGAAAGAAGACCAACAATACGGGTTAACATTCTCAATGAAACACAATTGAGCTTCAGAGTATTCCTTAACAACTTCCTGATCCATTTTAGCTTTTCCTTTGGTATTTTAAAAAAACCTCCCACAGTGTCTATCACAAAACTCAAGAACTGCATCTGCTGACTTGGAGCAAACTGAGACTTTGTTCTGTTCACAACAAAACCCAAAATTTCCAATAGATTCACAGCCAAATCTGTGTGACGAGTCAAAACTGATTTCTCATGCTCCATAATCAATATGTCGTCCAGATAAATAATCTGACGTACACCCTTCTGTTTTAGATAAGCTGCCACTGGGCTTAGAACCTTTGTAAAGCATCGAGGAGCCGAAGATAAACTGAAAGGAAGACACACAAACTTCCACAAGCTCTCGTTCCACTGAAATCTTAAAAACCTCTGATGTTCCTCCCAAATTGGAATTGTCAGATACGCATCCTTCAAATCCAGATGAATCATCCAATCTTCCTTCTGAAGAACATCCTTCAATAAATGCATTCCTTCCATCTTGAAGAGATGATACACTACCCAATCGTTCAGCTCTCTCAAGTTTAAAACTGGACACATACCCTTTTCCGTCATTTCGACCAGAAATATATTGCTCACAAACCCATTTGTCAAATCTCACTCTCTCACCACAGCACCTTTTGCAATAAATTCTTGAATTTCTACATCTATCAATCTTTCTTGAGCCTCTTGAAAAACCAATTTCTTGGGTCACCTCATTTGCCCTGGAACACCTATGAACTCTATTCGAAAACCCTGAACAGTTACTAGCACCCAAGGATCCCTTGTGTTCACCAACCAATTTTGTTGAAATTGGGCAAGTCTGCTGCCCAACTTTAATAGGATAACAGAAAGGCCTAGACTTAAAGCACACAAAGTTATTTCTCCTTTCTTTGGCTGGCAGGCAACCACTGCAGGCCAATTCCCCAAGCAGCACTTCAGCTTAGGGATAGTCTTTCCTCAGTTTCTTCAGGTTCCTCTCCTCAGCAAAAGTTTCTTCTTGTGGTCCAAAAGTAATCTAATTTCTTGGGATCAGGGTCCCAATATTTATACCCCAAAATCCTTTTTCCAGTGAAGGCAGAGGGGCCTTTGCCCAGTACAAACCAGTTCTGGAGCACTCTGTTTACAAGACTCCTTCTTTCCTTTCCCAGTGCAGGGCAGAAACATCAGACGGCCCCCGGGAGGTGGAGCCAGCATTGTGGAGGGAAAGCACAGCCCTGGAGCACTTTGTTGACATGATTCCTTCTCTTCTTCCACTGTGCAGGGCAGAGACATCAGCCGCACCCCAGGAGGTGGAGCCAGCATTGTGGAAGGCAGGCACAGCCCTATTCAGGTACCAGGTGCTACTCCTCCCACCCATCTAGATGCAGATCTCTCTATACACCACTGGGCTGACTCATTCTGTCTCTTGGAATCCCCCAGCTCTGTCACTCAAAAACACCAGACAAGGAATACACAACCTAGCAGAGGCAGGCTTGGAAGGTTAGATAAGGAAAAACCTACTTTCTAAAAGTGGTATTTTAAAACACAGAATGTTAAAACCAACTTCACTAAAAGATATATTTTATCATTCTGAGTTCAGGCATACTAAACTCAAATTTCTACCATGTTCCCTGAGTCAGTGAGGATTATAAGAATGTAATAATCTAACTGCCCATTCTGACCTATGGAGAACAGGTAGCCTTGCAATAGTGAAAAACGGAAATGTCTGCAATTCACTACTAGGACATGCCACACACACCAGGGCATGTCCTACCTTATACTTACAATGCACCCTGCCCTCTTGCCTACCATAGGGGTGTCTGATATGAAGAAAAGGGAAGGTTTAGGGACTGGCAAGTGGGTGCACTTGCCCAGTCAGCGTGGCAGTACCAGACTGCACGCAGGCTCTGCAATGGCAGGCCTTAGACACATTTTACAAGCTGCTTCTGCGGGTGGCACAACCAGTGCTGCAAGCCCACCAGCAGCATTTGGTTTACAAGCCCTGGGCACTCCTGGTGCACTGTACTAGGGTCTGACAGGTAAACCAAACCAGTCAATCATGGAACCACTGATTGATACATTCATTTACAGTAGGGAGCACTTGCACTGTAGCACTGGACAGCAGTGGCACAGTGCCCAAAGCATCTAACACCAGAAAAAACACATGAGGCAACAGCAAAAATGGAAGAGAGGCCCACTCCAATGGTGCCAGGTCTAACAGAGAGTTTGCACGTAGGAGGCTAGATAACCTCATGCAGTGAGTGCCATAGTATCAGTAAATCAACTGAGACCATCATGCTCATAGAAAGAGGACTATGTATCTCTTCAATTATTATATCCATGCAATAAAACACAAACAACAATGCACAGTGCAGTGTGTCCCCAGTGTAACAAACATAGCAAAAACAAAATACACCAGTAAAACCACACAGAAAGGCTAATGTGTTTGTAACAAACAACCCCTTTGAGTTCTTTAGTTGGTCCGTTTTGACAAAGTGTAGAAAGTCCCCTGTTTGTTAATTATCTGTGCCAGCAATATTTATACCTTTAATAAGGATACAAGGCTCTCATTGGGACTGAGAGGATATGGTGGTTCCCAATCTGTGTGGTGCGACACCCCGGTGCACAATCAAATGTAGCCAAGGGCACTGCGCTCATATCAATGGAATTAACTTCGGGCAAGGAGTATGTGACAAAAGCGTCAAATCTCAGATGTAACTGTGAATGTGTTTATGAAGGACAAGGTGTTGCGCGTCTGCTTCTGATGTTGCTGGAATGTTGCCTGCAAAGCCCTCCACAACACCGAACCTGCATACCTCAACCAATGCCTCTCCTTCTACGCTCCCACCAGACATTTCTGCTGTGCCCAACTGGCCCTGGCCACCATCCCACAGATCCACAAGGGCACTGCTGGAGGAAGATCCTTCTTCTACCTCACTGCGAAGACCTGGAACTCCTTGCCTCTGCACCTCAGCTAATCACCATTGCTGTAGCAATTCAGGAAGGACTTCAAGTCCTGGCTCTTTGACTGAAACGCAGTGTGTGTGTGTGTGTGAGTATATATATATATATATATATATATATATATATATATATATATATATATATATATATATATATATATATATATATATATATATATATATAGATAGATAGATAGATAGATAGATAGATAGATATATCTCTATCCCTTTCTATGATTTTTTTATCAGTATTTAAGGATGAGTAAAAAAATGGTGGTCATGTGACCAAGAGCCCGTGAGCTCGAAACGCGTCGTTTGTTTATGCCCAAATAAACAACTTTCCAAGTACCTGATGGTGTGGCTTGTCATCCTTTTCTTGATTGAGAGGATCCTCTGGATGTTCGTGAGCGGCGGCGCCCGCTCGAGAGACCAGCCCCTACCCGTTTGTAAGGGCGAGGAATAGCGCAATTTCTTCAAGTTGACGTGGAGTCAATATCCTCGCCCTCCGGCTGCACTAAAACCGACCCGCTGGATCTATTGGAAAGACCTCAGAACGTGAGTGTTTGCACTTTTGACGCCGTGGTGCCGCCGCGGTACCGTGGAGCCGTGGAGCCGTGGTGCCGATCGCGGAGCGGATCACGCTGACCGCGGTAAAAGTGGTACGAGGCGAAGTGCAGAAAACGCAGCGGAAGCAGCAGCCAGGGTACGCGAGACAACGATTGTCGGACGCGCATTCAGGCACTGACACGGTCGGAGGACCGAACTGCATTGTGGGCAATGGAGTATCTTAAGGGGCGGGAAGCCTCTGCAGAAAACGTATTCAAAAAACAAAAGGGACCCGATGGAACCACAACAACCGGGTCAGCAGAAACCACTACCCCTGGCGTGGTATCATTGAAACAGAAGGGCTTTAACTTGGAACGTCTAAGAAAAAAAGAACTAAGCCGCTGGTGGGAAGCTACATCTCTACAGAACTATATAGAGGTGGATCGCGTCCCCCGTGGCTTGCGCATTTTTATTGTTCCTACCCTGAACAAACCAAAACCGGAAGTACTGAAAGCATGGCGAGAGAACACCAACGCCTGCTCTAAAACAATGATGCAGATTTTGGTTAAAAATGCCTGGGAAGAACATGAGGAATTAGTAAAAGAAATACAAACACTTCTAGACGAACTAACAACTGAAAAAGATCAAGCAGAGGTATCAAAAACTCTAAAGAATGTGGATGAAAAAATACACAAATTTGAGAAAGATCTGATTGCAAGGAAACAGCGCAAATTTGAACGCGATGAGCGAGATTATAAACTTGGAAGAATTCTGACATTCGCGAAAAAATTTGATAAGGCACGCTCCACCCTATTAAGGGACAAGGCACTTGGAATGGCGGACAAAGATCGGTGGCAATCCGGAACCAGTCTGAGCTCTGAAGCAAGTCTAACTGATGTCAATACAGCAGAGAACCTAGAGGTAACGTTTTTTTCCGATGAACTGCGCCTCGTGACAGAGGCCAACGAACAATCTATACGGGGAAGAACCCGATATCAAGGCCGAGGAGGCAAGGTAAAAGCAAAAAACGACGGCAGCGACGCAACAAACTCAGGAACTACTGGAGTGGAAAGCAGAAGCCAGACACAGAAGGGCAAGTAATGGATGAACAGACTCCAGAACTAACGGTAATGAACCTATCTAATAGACCCTTAACTGACGACGAAGAAAAAGTCCTTAAACTTGGCCTAACATTTTGTCCTGATCTTAATTTTGGTTACACTCAGACACGCATTGACATGTATATGTTTGTGAGGAAACTTAAACTGCATAAAATACACTCGCATAAAAAAGTTAGTTCAGAACTGTCCAGTGTTGCCACTGATTCTGCCACCGATAACATAGATTTGCAAAATGTTTTAGTTTCCCTGCATGAAGAAGGTATGGTTGATCTGACTCAATCTCAGGTCCCTACCACACAAGAGGTTGTAAACACTATCTCCGCACTTGATGACTCACTTATTGATATCGAATCTAATTCTTGTACTGTAACCACGCCTTTCAGACCCAAATCTAGATACAGACCCCAGCTACCTAGAGACAATATAGACTTATTCCATGATCTTGTCAACAATGACATGTTGAAACTATTTAATAGACCCCAGGAAAGACAAAATTTGACACCAGGGATGAGGTTGGCACTTAACCAACTTAAAAATGACGATTCAATCGTCATCAAACCCTCAGATAAGGGAGGGAACGTAGTCTTGTGGGACAAGAAACTTTACATCAATGAAGCTATGAGACAATTGTCTGACACCACATGCTACATGAGGGTAGACCACTCCTATCTGAGTAAACTACTAAACAGGGTACACCAAAATATCCGAGAGTGGGAAAAGATGAAATTACTGAGTTGGGATGAAACTAAATTCCTCATTAATGAGAATCCCACCACCCCAACATTTTACCTACTTCCCAAAGTGCACAAAAACCAGACTCAACCCCCGGGAAGGCCAATTGTATCCTCCATAAATAGCCTCCTAGAGAATGTCTCACACTACGTCGATCACTTTCTGAAAAATTATGTCAAAGACCTAACCTCACATCTAGAAGACACCAAAGACTTTCTACAGAAAGTTGAAAATATCAATTGGGAGTCACATTTTTGGCTAGTATGCCTAGATGTTGAAAGTTTGTACACCTCTATTCGACACAGAGATGGTCTGAAGGCTTGTGAATATTTTTTGAAAACAAGGAGCAGACATTTGGAAGCTCATTCCAAAATGTTGCTTCAAATGATTGAACTATGCCTAGATGAAAATGTCTTCCTGTTCAATGGGTCTCTATACAAACAAATCCAGGGGACTTCTATGGGCACCTGCTTTGCCCCCAGCTACGCCAACCTACTGGTGGGCTGGTGGGAGGAGCAGGTGCTCAGGAATGACGACCTGGAACATTGGACCAAATGCGTGAATGTCTGGCTCCGCTACATAGATGATGTCTTTTTTGTGTGGGAGGGGAGTGAGAATGACCTACTTGGATCTGTAGAAGCACTTAATTTGAACAACCTGAATCTAAGATTTACTATGCAGCATAGCCAGCAAACGATCGATTTTCTTGATATCAAATTGGTTATCAAGAATAATACGATTGAAACAGAGATCTTTAGAAAAGCAACAGCAGGGAACTCCGTGCTCCATTCCAATAGTTGCCACCCCCCTAGCTTTAGGTGGGCAATCCCTTTTGGCGAGTTCTTACGCGCCAGGAGGAACTGCAGCACTGAAGAAAAATACCAGAAACACAAGAAAATGATGCATGACAGGTTCAAAGTGAGAGGTTACCACGCCAATATGCTGAAAAAAGGTGAAGACAGAGTAGCCCTCATCCAAAGAAACGAAGCATTATTTAAAGACTCCAGAGCCAGTCCCCCAAATCCGAAAGCTCCAATAAGATTGATAACCACCTACAATACCCAGTCCTCAGCTTTCAGCCAGATAGTAAGAAGGAGATGGGATATCCTTTTACAAGATAAGGTGTTAAAAGAAAGGCTAGACCCACACCCCTCCATCACCTATAGAAAAGGGAAATCCATCAAAGATCTGATAGTGCAGAGTCACTTAGATAAGAAGAAAATTTGCCTGGCAGCGAAAGGAGGGTTCTTCAAGTGTGGGAAGTGCAAGGCCTGTAGTCACAGCTCCAACGTAAGGGAGGTCGAGCTGAAAAGAATAAAAAGGAAATGGAGAATAACTAAAAACATCCAGTGTACCACTGACCATGTCATTTACGTTGTAACCTGCCCTTGTGGCAAATGGTACATAGGCTCAACCACTTTCCCTGTAAAAAAGCGAATTTTGGAGCATTGGCGTGCCATCACAAACAAGGACTTTGCATACAGTACGGTCAAACACTTCCACCAGTACCATGATGGAGATTGGACCAAAGCGAAATTTTTCGCACTGGATTCAATCCCCAAACATATCAGAGGAGGGGACCGTTTGACAGCTTTGCGCAGAGCAGAGTCCAAATTCATTTTACAAGCAGGGTGTATCTTTCCTTTTGGGATGAACATTGACGAAGAGATGTATGTACATTTGTGAACTGTTGATCTGCATGCTTCCCAATTCCCCCTTAAGAGACTCTGATTTCATGACATATAACTCCAAATATGTCTTTTAATTAATATAATTTGATTTTCAGTAATGTTTGGTTCTTTGGTGGTTATAGCTATCACTTTTTTGTAAAATTGACAGGTTGAGTTTTGGAGTATCTTAATTTCGTGGATAAGGCTAAGATGTCCTAATAATTAATATGTACAGATTATTTCGGTGTACTAATGTTTTCTGTTCTCACTGTTTTTCTTCCCCTAGAGTGTTAGACCTCGTCTTGATATGAAGCGACAAACCACTGATAGAGAATATTGCTATGAGCACCACTGCTTCACATGGATTTACTGAATACGACTATGAGCACGGGATAGATCACATTGGGAAAATATCCTTGAATAGTCCATTTTCACTGATTTTCTGTATTGACTAGACATAGACCATAGCCTTTTTTCACCAATTTAAACACGTATAAATTGAGATTGGAACACATAAGATGATGATACCGAGGGTTCTACACCCAAGTGACCTAAATCTTTCTAGATATAACTCTATCTTTTCTCAAATCTCAGATTATATTCCTGTATTTCTTTTACTTTCTCCCTCGTTTTCAACCTGTCCTTTCATTTTTTATTATATGGGTACTATACCCTTAATGCGCAATGTGTTACGTGATACATTTAACTTGAAATGTAATGTTTCACTTACCTATTTCTTTAAAAAACCAAACAATTGGGGAAAATGCATTATTATAGATTCTCATCAGAGTTTCTGTTGTTGCTGTAAATAATGCATGGCTTTTAAAGAGGTCTCCGTGTGATGTCTGTAAACACGGAGATCTTTCTTCCCTTTCTATGATTTTTTATCAGTATTTAAGGATGAGTAAAAAAATGGTGGTCATGTGACCAAGAGCCCGTGAGCTCGAAACGCGTCGTTTGTTTATGCCCAAATAAACAACTTTCCAAGTACCTGATGGTGTGGCTTGTCATCCTTTTCTTGATTGAGAGGATCCTGTGGATAGATATATATATATGCTATGCCAAGACTCGTATAGACGTATACATGTATATCAGAAAACTTAAGCTCAAAAAATTCTTTGATATCAAGGAGGGTCTTAACAACAAGACACCACAAGGAATTGGAGCAACTATTAGCATTCTTCCCAATGTGCCCACACTTCCGGCCAGTGACACCAGAACGGTATTAACAGTTCTGAATCTTTTGGCGAATGATGCACCAATTAATGACCTTGCATCCACACAGGATGAATTAAGAGCAGCAGCCATTCCCCAAATAGGAGCCAATATCAGTCCTTTTAAACAAGCGTCCAAATTCAATCCTACCATGCCTAGAGACTCCATAGATGTCTTCCAGGACGTGGTAGTAGAAGACCTAAAGCACTTACATCATCGGATCAAACACAAAAAGCGATACAGGAGCAAACAGGAAATTGATTACCATTCATTGGTCAAAAAACTGGGTAATGACCATAATATTATTGTAACAACGGCTGACAAGGGGGGCAATGTGGTCATTTGGCCCCCAGATGACTACATTAAGGAAGCCAAAAGACAGTTAAGCGACAATACATGCTACTCCATTACCAACATGAGACATTTTGAAACTTCTAAGGATGTCCTCAAGAAATTACTATTCAAGTACAAAAGGGAGGGCATGATTTCCTTACAAGAATTTGAGTTCCTCCATGTTGAATTTCCTGTTTTGCCTAAACTTTATTTACTCCCTAAAATTCACAAGTTGACTAGACCGGTACCTGGCCGACCGATTATTTCGTCTATTGCAGGTGTGGCAGAGCATGTCACAGAGTACATAGATTATTTCCTGCAAGACCTTGTCCAGGACCTGCCAACATATGTGAGAGACACGGGCGATTTTCTTGCCAAAATACAGAACACCCAGTGGAATGATGGAATGCTCATGATTACTTTAGACATTGAATCGCTCTACACGAGCATAGAGCATATGTCGGGCCTGAAAGCATTGGATTTCTTTCTTGGTAAAAGGCCTATGAACTGTTACCATCATAACAAAGTATTAATTGAGCTAACATCATGGTGTCTTAATAAAAATTTCTTTCTTTTTGGGAGTGATTTGTATCTGCAAAAGCATGGGGTCGCAATGGGGGCCTGTTTCTCTCCCAGCTACGCGTGCTTGCACGTGGGCTGGTGGGAGGAGCAGGTCCTCAAGCGGCAACACACCCAAGTTTTTTCCGTTCATGTTTTGCTTTGGCTTCATTATATTGATGACGTTTTTTTGTTATGGCAGGGGGATAGGAACAGTGCACAAATGTTCATTGACTCTATCAATAACAACAATGAAAACCTTAAATTCACGAGTACCATCAGTGATTGTGAGGCCGACTTTTTAGATGTAAAAATCTTTATTCGCAATGGCCAGCTTGCAACAAAGCTACATCGGAAAAGCACTGCTGGCAACAGCATTCTTCACGCCAGCAGTGCACATCCGCGTCATGTAGCTGACAATATCCGTCTGGGTGAACTCTTAAGAATTAAGAGAATTTGTAGTACAGTTTCTGATCTCGAAACATGCACCAACGAAGCCTTGGTCAGGTTTCGGGCAAGAGGTTATCGTGAATCGGTGTTAAAAACGGCAGTGGAAAAAACAAAAAGTAGATCCCGTGCCTCTTTATTAGAGACCAAAAACACTGCTGATACACCAACTACGACTGATGATAACACCACTAATCCCAGGTTCATAACCTCTTACAGTAGACAGGCCAGACAAATAAGATCGATCATGTCCAAAAGATGGCCGGTCCTTATAACGGATCCAGTACTGAAACCCCAACTTGCTGAAGCTCCCATTGTCACTTTTAGAAAAGGTCCCTCACTCAGGTCCCATATTTGCCATGACTTTCCTGAACTTAGAAAAAAGCAGGAATGGATGAAAACTAGGTCAGGTTTTATACGCTGCACCTCTTGCAGGGCCTGCAAATTTGGCAAAAGTACCCGGCAGTATTACACGCCTTTCAGTCCTGACCCAATTCAGATCAAGGGTCAATACAATTGCAAAACTGAATTTGCCATTTATGTTTTAACTTGCACATGTGCATTAAGGTATGTCGGTAGTACACGACAGCCTGTGCATGTTAGGATCCTCCAGCATTTACGAGCCATCGTCAACAATGACCCAGCCTATCCGGTGGCCAGGCACTTCAAGGCGGTACATAACAACAACTTGGAGTGCCTGTCCTATTTTGTTATCTCTGCAATTGACAAACCTAGAAGGGGCGGAGATAGGGTCAAGATGCTCAGAAGAATGGAATCCCATTTTATTCTTGAGCTGGACAGCAGATCCCCCAATGGCCTTAACAACACGGAGGACCTACATGTGTTTCTGTAATTTGGATTTGCACAGGCCCCCCCTTTCTGTATTACTTTGGTTATGCGAGTCCTGGTAGGCTGCCGCCCTCCCCCATGTGTTTATTCTGATATCTCCTTGTTGGGTTCATGTATGTAAATTTTTCATTTTTTATTCTTACAATGTTTCACGGTGATTCACAATTTATGTTCTGGTATTATTTTTTGGTTAACACCAACCTTTCGAGGACATAGACAATAGGCATTCTCTGTTTTTTCCTGAAAAATACGCTTTTTTGACAATCGGATATGTGACAATAATATTCCTGTGGTATTTATATCAAATAGTCCTTGCCCTACAAACATGCTGCTACAGTCGTATGTTTACATATTGCGTTGATTTGCACAGAAATATGTATATATGCAACATTACAATGTTTACAATATGGCGTACTTTGCACAAATAACTAGTATTATTAATTTTGATTGCATCTATTCTGACTTTCACTTTTAATGATGCACTTTGCACTTTACTACGCATTTTTGCACTACTAATATGTTGTGTATGTGAGGGCTTTGATTACAAATATTTGACATTACATTTATAGGCATTTTATGCTTTGTATGTTTTTTGTACCATTTTTCTACATATCACATGTTTTAATAATGTCACAATAATGTGTGGATTTTAACCAGAAATTCAATTCTATCTCCGATTGTTTTTAAAATTGAAATGTTTGGAAAACAGACTACTCCATGCAGTACTAGTAGTTTGTCCTCTCTTTCTATTACCACGTGGTGTATAGCAAAAAAATGAAAAAAATGCACTTTTCACTGTCAAGCATTTGGTATTTAAACCTGGTCATTTCCAACTCTGACTGTCTGTGAGCAAGGGCGGATGCCCGAAACGCGTCAGATTGCTTGGTTCAGCTCTAAATAAAATCTGTGCTTGAAGTAAGTTACTGGATCTGCGTGATTTCCTGGGTCGCTGTGGTCGGAGCCTGGGAGGTTACACTTGCTTGATATATATATATATATATATATATATATATATATATATATATATATATATATATAGATAGATAGATAGATAGATAGATAGATAGATAGATAGATAGATAGATAGATAGATAGATAGATAGATAGATAGATAGATAGATAGATAGATAGATAGATAGATAGATAGATAGATAGATAGATAGATAGATAGATAGATAGATAGATAGATAGATAGATAGATAGATAGATAGATAGATAGATAGAGAAATATTGATATTCCTAAGGCTGAAGTGCATGGCACCTGAAATTTTTTTTTCTTTTCTTTTTTTTTTTTTATTAAGTTTAAAAATCTTTTTATTAAAAAAATCAAAAGAAAAAGCATCAGGTGACATATAGTGCTTCCACATTTGTCAAATATACAATTCCGTATTACAGAATAATACATACAGAATAACATTTAGGGATCACAGGGCCTCCAACGTTACTGTTAGATCTCAAATAACAGGAGTAGCACAAATATCCCCCCGGTAACTATTCCAAGCTCCCCAAATCTTCCCCCATTTCACAGGGCAGCCCCTAGCAACATAGACCGACCTCTCTCTGTGCATGCACCAATCCAGGTCTTCCATCCACTTCTCGATCCGGGGCGTTTGACTAATGCCCCACTACTGAGCGATATTACGCTTATAAATCATACACGCCAGGGACACCCACTGCTTCCCACACGCACTTAGGTCCGTGGGCTCCCAAACATTCAGGACACATCTTCTGGCCTCCAGCGCCATCTCTACCCCCAACACTTCTCGCATTCTTTCGTGGATTCTAGCCCAGTAAGCCTGTATTTCTGCACAATGCCACAGAATATGCATAAAAGTTCCAGTCTCACCACACCCCCTCCGGCCATCTCCATTCTCCACCAAGCCCATGTGCACCAACCGAGGTCCCGTAACAAATGACCGGTGTAGAATCTTCAATTGCACCAGCCTGAGTCTCATTTGGATGGCCACCACTTTCGGTGAGGAGACTGCCTCCCTCCAGGCCTCATCATCTAATTCCAGGCCATCAGTGCCCCACTGCTCCCAAATGGTAACCAGTGGATCCCTCATATGATTGATAAGTTTTTTATATATTAAGGAAATGGTCTTTTTGGGAAGATGACCATCCAAGATTCGGTCCTCCAGAGGGGAGGCCTCCCGGAGTGTAGTACCTCTGGGGATGTGTGCAAGAAGGGCATGCCTAACCTGGAGGTACTGATAACGCTCACTCTCCTTTAGATGATACTTTTTTTGGAGTGCGTCAAACTCAGGGACTGCGTCCTTTCCCCAAATGTCCTTGATCTGCGAGATCCCGTTAAGATCCCATTTATCGAAGCCTTTAGTTTTCCACAGGCTGCCCAATCTCTCTGAGTTCCACAGCGGGGTTGCAAGGGTGAGTTTTCCGTCCCACTTAAGATGCCGTGTAGCCGCATGCCACACCTGTACTGCGTGAGCCGATGGACCGGCAAGGGGAAAACGGCCTGCTCTAGCACATAAAGCCCTCATAAAGTTTGCAAAGGACCTTTTTACTGCATGGCAACATGATTGGCTGCATTTTTTGTATTTTATGAACCGTTTATGGTAGAAACAAAACATTTTTTAGTTAAAATCTGCAGATTATGCAAAAGATGATGTATTATGCAGCAAATGCATAATTATATGGAAAACGCTGTGGCCACACAATCGCATAATTCCAGTGGCCCCCAACTATACCTGTTACTAGACCTGGCATCGTAGGAGAAACTAACCACTAGGTATTCGGGGAACCCCTGAAAGGATGTCGGTAGAGCAATAGGGGAAAATCAAGGTATCAGAAAGTCTAACAAGCTGCACTACCTATCTATTTATATGAACGCAACTCAGTCGCTGAATGAATATATCACTCAAGCTAGGCCATGTGTTTACACAAAAGAAAAAATGAATCAATTATTGCGACAACATTTTATTCTTGTCTCACTGTTATTCAAAGACAACAAATCAATACCAAAATCAATTTTTGTTACATAATATTATATATACAACAATAACACTGGCCCTTAGTTGTGACACTTTCCATGGACAACCTTGCATACCACATTCAAACACTCAAATAAACACATTCAAACCGTGAACCCACACTAAACATTTATCACCTATAGTACTATCAGGGTCTGATAAAACGTCCAAAAACATGTGCCATGACAGAGCTAATATCTCTTTGAAAGGCAATCTAATTAGTCATATACAGTACACTGTTTAAAGGGTTGAGTATCAAAACAATTATAATATATCTTTATGAAACTAATTTGGAAACATGAGCTGAGTTAGCATAGATGTTTAAAGAGAAAACATGGTGTAGTTTGAGGAGGAGAAATTGCCAAATTAAATGATGGGACGTCTGCGCGGTAATGAATGTCACACTACTGCTGCAACTGGGCATATAAAAGGGCCAGGATGAAGCATATAAAAATGGCCCGTCATACCTACACTGCCTCATTTGTTCATAACATTGTAATTTATCAAACTTTCTTTGTACGTGTTTTTGTAAAAATATCCCTTTATGAGGGTACTTGTAAATGTGCATGGTCAGTCTAAATACCAGCAACAGAAAAAAGTGTCATCTCCTCCAACATGCTAGAGGCCATTTTGGCAAAACAAAAATAGTTTAAAAAAATTCCATATGCAGGCCCCAGTGCTGGAGAATATTTTTTCTGACTTGAACAATTAAAGTTTTCCATTAAACAACTGTTATAGCTATATTTTGTTACATCTATGATTATAATACCTTAGAAGGCTTCATCCCAATTATTTGCAGGGGGGAAATGGAAATACTCTTGAGGTCAGGCTACATCCCCCACCCACCAAGAAAAAGTAACATAATGGGGAGCCTTGAGCAAGGGCCAATAGGTCAAGGGAGCCATGGGTCGAAAACGTTTGTGACCCACTGAGATGGGGTCATCTGATAGGTCCCAAGTAATAGAAGGTAAAAAACGCTACAGTGTGAATATCCTGTTTGGAGAACAATTGCACCTTTTTGAAATAGATAAGGTGAGTAAGGCAAGTATTTACTCAGGGGGACATAGCCCTTGAAAGTACCTCAAGCTGCCAAATGTATGTACAAAAACAGTAGGTCGTTGTAGGCAGGAAAGGCTCTGGAATAGAATACTTGATATTTACCCTCCTATCAAATAACACCAGTGAGGGCTATTGTTGCAGAAAAATGTGTTATACGCAGGTTCTCCAGGGTTTAAAGGTTGCCCTTGCAGTCTAACAAGAACATTCTGTATAGGGGGAGGCACTGCCCTTTCTTGTTGGGATCCATCCTCATGCTTCAACTGCAGTGGTACTTGCTGGTTGGTTTAAAATTCAAATTTCATGTAGCCTGAAGTAATGGTTGATGTGTGCTTGATCCATGCTGCTGTTACACACAAGGCTTATAAATGCATTCCACTCCCCTCGTTCACACACCCGTAGACAGACAGCAACTCCAGTTCCCTCTGAGTTCATCTCTTCCATGTTGGGATATTGTAGCCAACAATATGCTCGGTGGTGTTATATTATTATTAAAAGTTTGACGTTTTATGAAAAAAGTCTTTGAACATGTATGAGTCATTACAATTAAGGCATATGATGACCTCATAAAAATATGTTATTTTCACTTGGTCATCAGGTGTTGGATATTTGTGCTGTTATTTCCTCCTCTGCTACGTTTCACCCTGTCCCTGTAATTGTTGATAAACTATTTCTCACATGTCCTGGCCATTTCACTCCCTCAACATTCTCTGTTCTGGAAAGCAGCACCCAAAAATAAAGCAAATATAGCTTTGCACCGTTTTGCTGAACTTTGTGTCAAGGATGGGTTTCATGGGCGGCTCATGGATTATCCTGTGCTACCACCCATGGTTTTTTAAGGAAAGCTGTATCTACTAATAATAGAAGGTAAAACATTGTGCCAAAAAATAAGGACTCCTCAAATCAGGAGTTAACAAGGAGAAATGTTTTTTTTTCTCTTATTTTTTTCGGCATTGCAAATGTGCTGCACTGTACAACACACATACAATGTGAGAAATGTTTTAAAGTGTGTCTAAGTAGGTAAACAACGTTTACAACGCATTGTTTAAAATGCATGCCATTACAACGCAAGTTGTTACAACAACGCGTTGTGACATCACATGCCATTACAGCGCAAGTCGTTACAAAAACTTGTTTTAGGGGACAGAAGGTGTTGGAGTCAACACCTCATTTTCTGTTGCACACAATGGAGTTGAAATAGTAAATTACACTATTCCAAACTCCAGCGCCCCTCTACAGTAAATCGTTGTAATGACTTGCGTTGTAATAGCATGCGATGTAACAATGCGTCAGAGTAACGACTTACGTTGTAATGGCATGCATTGTATACGCATGCGTTGTAACGAGTGCTATTCTACCATTTTAGTTCTGCTTCCTGATGCTTTGCGGGCGGGTGAGTGGGCGGGCTGCTCTGCTCTTTGAACACTGCAGGGGCGGAAGGGTTTGTCCACTCAAGTGCCAATGACTGTTTGGTCTGACCTCTTGGGCCAACCAAACCAGTCATGCACACTTTCCCCTATTCCATGCATTTCAGCCTGCATGGAGAACAAGCCCAGGCCCCCATTCCCTAGATGAGCATCAAACCAGTACACTCAAAACCAATCACAAAGCTGCTGCTGAGGTTCCGTGACAATTGTAAGTGGTGTTTTTGACTCGCACGAATATGGTCGAGTCTGGTATCTATGAACCGCAAATGACGAGTTTAATAAGTGTGCGCAGTTTCGCTGTGCTAACTTAAACCGTTTGTTTGTTATATGGGTTTTTCATCTGTACCCACGGGTTCCATCTTAGATACGGCATCCATTTTGTCTCTTGCCCTCAAGTAGCCAGCGAACGGACGATGTCCGCTTCGCGACCCTGGGACTCCCAAGATATTTGCGGAAGACACATGTTCTTTGTGAGTGTCTTTATGACGAGGGGGATGCTACTGTAAGGCAGATGGCGCCGCTCGAGGCTCATCTTGCCGCACGGACTTATTGTCTCAGCCGTGCATCCCATTAGGCACGTCCCTTTGATGCCTGTATCTCGTGTTTCCCGATACCTCCCCTTTTACACCCTTTCCGATCTCCCCACTGTCTCCCTCTTCCTCTGCACCTGTCCTTGTTCCTATTTCGATCTGTTTTACTGCTGATTGGAATTCGCTAATGTTGGGAAGATGGGTTTTTACAGTTGGGAACCGCCAAATGTTTCCGCACTTATGTTCCGGACCTCATGTGTTTCAAAGTGACCAAAGCGACCCCTCTGGGGGATAATGGTGGGAACCGGGTTGTAAACTTTTGTGTTCAAAGTAACTCTATGGGTAAAAACTGTATAAAAGGAGCGATCCACAGAACCAATTTGAAGCAGTCTCCCCAAGTTGCACGTGGTGTACTTGTCGTGACTTCTGTGTTCCCTGCAGCAAATAAACCTTGAATCTTTGACGCCTAAGGAAGTGTCCCGTGTCTCTGTGATTCGTACGCCGGAGCAGGTTACCCACGAAGGTTTCAGGTGTTGTGCCCTGGCACCGCTGGGTCTTAAAGAACCCAGTCCTTCAGTTGGCGCCCAACGTGGGGCTGCATCAGTGGTACCGGTCCAAGCCCGACGATCGTGAGGAACTTCGTGTGAAATCTCCGAGGGAAGGTGCACTCCGCTTCATCGATCCTGTTGTCGAAATAAGTGGCCCGAAGACTTTTCCCGCGAAGATTCCCGCCTCCGGACGGCTGCGACGGACTGCTGCCCTGACTGTAGACCTGTTTTGGCGCCTGGCGTAGACCTTGGTAGAGCGAGACGATTGACGGGCCTTCCTGGTGACGCCATCGATCTTTGAGTTAAGTATTTGTGGGTCGCTCCCAGAGTTCTTAGTAGTTGACACTTTGCTGGTGCTTTTGTCGTATGCACCTTTGCGAGTGTTTTTGTTGTTGACGCTGTGTGAGTGTTTTTGTCGGTGACACTTTGCTAGCGTACTTTGTTGTGTTGTTTGACGACTGCAGCCGCCAAAAACCGAGGGTTTTGTTCTTTGCTTGGACTTGGTAAATCCCGTAACCCTTGAAGTTTGTGAAACTCGGCTAGTGTGCAAGATGCCTGGTCGTAGTACTTTGTTTAGTTGTTTCAGACCTTGTGGTACGGATTCCCGACTGGAGGACTCGTGTCCGATACCTCCGGTTGGAACTCCCACTTATGAGCTCTATAGTAAGCATGGGCTAGGCCCAATTACTTGTAACGATTATTGGATTAAATACACGAAAAAGGATGGTGACCTTCGTTGGCCACCTCATGGTAGTTTCGAGGCTCCGATCTTAGATAATCTAGAGATTAAATTGTTCGAAAGAAAGTCAAGGCCGGCCATGTTTGATGCCTTTCGGTTGTGGCGTAAGGAAGCCCGACAGAAAGACATCAGACAGACTAAACGTAATCAGCGAGATAATGTTGTTACCATAGTGAAGAAAGCAGAGCAGTTCCAGCATGATAAGGAGGTTAAGGATAAGGAAGTGTTTGACAGATTACAGCGTATGACCATAGATAAATGTTATCCCGTTTTGCCTACGGAGTCAGAAAAGAAGGAAGAGCCAGTTGAGGATCCTTTAATGTCTTATCTTATGAAGTCGCCACCTCCGTACGTACAGGGTACCACAGCTCTTGTGGTCCCTGCCGTACCTGTTCTTCCGCCTATTCCTCTTCCGCCTGTTCCTCAACCTGCACCCGTTCTTCCGACTGTTCCTGCTCCTTTGCCTGTTGCTATCCCTACTGCTCCTCCACTTCCACATACTCCTGCTCCCGCTACTGCTCCTGCTACTGCTCCTGTTTTGTTAACTCCTGCTGTTGCTACTGTCTCTACTCCTTCTCTTGTTAATCCTGTGTCTTATACTTCTCCCTCTACTCGTAGTCGCAATTCTCCCCTTGCGGCTAGCTTCTTTCATTCGCTCGGACCTGTCCATGGGTCCGCTGGTTCCGATGGTCCTCAGAGACGTAGTCAGCTTCCTGGTAATAGGGAACGCGTTGCGTTATATAATATGGCGATGGGTTGGATGGTAAATCCTCTTAGAAGTCCACCCCGTGTCGTCCTCGATACGTTTTGCCAATTCAATGTACCAACCCAGAGATATGTGCTTAATGAAATGTGTAAGTTCCTTTATGATCAAATAGCGACCGATGCGCCTGACGAGGTGCTCGCCGCTTTGTCTGATCTTCAGCTTCAGTTCGCAAATGGGCTGATAGTGGATACCAACGTTCGACGTGCTGTCGAGCGGTTGCTGTCTTTTCGTCCCGCTCCTATACCTCAAGCTTTGTTTGTTGAGGATGTCGAAAGACTGCCAGATGAGTCTGGTCAATTTCCTATGCGTGAAGTTCCACCGGTTTGGATACCAGCTAATCCTAATGCTGCTCCTCCGGTATTGGCGCACTTCCAGAGAGTATGGATACATCTCCCATGGAAACGCTCGGAAGTGTTACAGGTGAAGCAATCTTTGCCTGACCCACGTAAAAATCCTACAGGGTATTACAAGGAGTTATCGCAGCTCGTAGATGCTACGGTAATGAATCTTGCCGATATCGATATGTTGTTCGGCAATGTCGTACCGCAACCGGTATGGGCTAAGATTCGCCATGAAAACCATCCGGCTGAATTAGGTGGTGCTTGGGCTGCCATTGTAGCGGCAGATGCCGGACAAATGGCTGCTACTAAACCCGATCAGTTGATTCTTGACCTTCCTCAGAGAATTATTACGCTAATGAAAACTCTTATGCCAGCTATGAAGGTAAATTGGGACAAATTGTCAGCCTGTAAGCAGAAGAAAGATGAGAGTGTTTCCGACTTCTTTACGAGGTTCGAGGAGGCATTCATTGACCATAGTGGACAGGATATGGGTACTGAGGGTGGTCAAAGGTTGTTCGTGGATAAATTTGTTTCAAACTTACTGCCCGATTTGAGTAACAAATTGAGGAATTCGGAAAGTGCATGGGCCGTTTCTACTTCGGCTCAGATATTGGCTACGGCGCAATATTATGAGAATAGAGAGAAAGAGGAGAACGACCGTGCTGACAAAAAGACGAAAGAGTTAAAAACTAAAGTGTTGCTTCAGCAAGCGTATCCTCCACGATCAAATCAGAATAATTCGCAACAGAATAGGTCACAGCCACAATCGAACCGATCTCAAACTCGTAATGATTCCTCCTCCCAAAGATCATCGTTAGGGTATAATCAATGTGCTTATTGTAGACAGGAGGGACACATTAAATTCAATTGCCCTGTTTTGAATGAACGTAATAGTGGTAACTCACCTAGAGGAGGTCGTGGTGGTTCACAGCAGGCATCACGTGGTAGAGGTCGTGGTTCTCAAAGCGATCGCTCAGATAACTCATCTAATTCTAATAATTGTTTCGATCAACGTGCATCGTCGCAAGGACGATCTGCGCAGTACAATGTAGACGATTATTATGTCGATCAGGGAACTGACGACAGTAATTACTAGGACAGCCATAGACAAGGAGAGGGAGTGGTATCAGTTCCGGTTGATCAGAGAGGGCCTTACGTCGCAGTTGCTACATCGGGCGTCGTTGAGCCTTTTCTGTTGGACACTGGTGCAGCGAAAAGTTCTATCATGCATTCGAAACTCCCTGGCGCACCTTTGTCTGGCTTAACAAATGTTTCCGTTGGATTCTCTGGCGCCCCCGTTAGCAATCCAGTTTCACGCCCTTTGCCCCTTAAAATTGGGCCACGTGAGCTAGAAGCTCCGTTGATTCTGACCACGGGTTGTGGTGAAAATCTTTTGGGCCTGGATTTGCTTAAACGTTTGTATGCGACTTTGTATTGTTCTCCTGCGGGTGTGAAGCTTACGTTAGGAGAGAGGGTTGTCTCTCCCATGTACTTGTCTCTTGATAAGCTCCCACCGGAATTGAGTTCTCTTCCTGCATCTTTGTGGGCAACGGGTCCAAATGATGTGGGCCTACTCGATATCTCACCATATGTCGTTCAGTTGAAATTTAATGTACGATTGCCACGTATTCCCCAATATCGTATCTCCCTTGATGGTGAACGAGCACTGTTAGCGATCATCTATGATTTGATCGAGAAAGATGTTATTGAAGAGACTCGGGGAAACGTGTGCAATAGTCCTGTGCTGCCCATTCTCAAACGTACAGATCCTTCAAAACCGCCTGTTTATCGCTTTGTTATCGATTTACGGGAAGTGAATAAAATTGTGGTTCCTCAATTCCCTGTTGTGCCTGACATCACGGCGCTACTGACTCTGATTCCAGCTTCTGCATCGTGGTTTTCGGTGATTGACTTGAAAAATGCGTTTTTCAGCATCCCGATTGCAGAGGAGAGCAGGGACCTTTTCGGTTTCTCTCTTGGTGGACGTAGCTTCCGGTTCAAACGCGCTCCTCAGGGCTACTGTGAAAGTCCTTCTATTTACAGCCAAGCCTTGAAGGGTCAACTGGATGCGTTTAGGTTGCCGGTTGGTGCGGCCTTGATCCAATACGTCGACGACTTATTGGTGGCCGCTGATACTCAGGACATTTGCAAAATTGCTACGGTATCGTTGCTGCAACATCTCTGTGAGTTAAATCACAAGGTGTCGCCTTCTAAACTCCAATATTGTTGTCAAGAAGTAACCTATCTAGGTCACTTATTGTCAAAGGAGGGAAGGAGATTGACCCCAGAGAGAATTGCAGCAATTGCGCGAATGGCTGTGCCAAACACCCAAAGAGATGTGCGTGCCTTTCTAGGTATCACGTCGTACTGCAGGCAATGGATTCCAAATTTTTCATTGCTAGCGAAACCATTGGTGGCTCTTACGTGCAAGGATGTTTCGACTCCTTTACCATGGACGGAAGAATGTCAGAAAAGTTTTTCTGAATTGCGTGATTCATTGTGTTCGGCTCCTGTGTTGGGTACCCCTGACTACAGTAAGCCGTTTACGTTATATGTTCACGAGAGGGAAGGTTGTGCGTTGAGTGTCTTAACGCAACCTTTTGGTGGTAAGCAACGTCCATGTGCATATTTTTCCTCGACCTTGGACCCGGTAGCTAGAGCATTGCCGAGTTGTCTACGAGCAACAGCGGCAGCTGCGGTCTCCATCCGACAATCAGCAGGATTGGTCATGGATAATATGCTTACGGTGATGGTTCCGCATGCAGTCGATACTCTTTTGAATCGAACGAAAACTCAGTACTTGACGAGTGCGAGGTTGTCTGGGTACGAATTGACGCTCTTGGCAAGCCACATTCAGATAAAACGTTGTAATGTTCTGAATCCGGCAACTCTGTTACCAATTAGCACAGAGTCAGATGAAGTAGCAGAACATGACTGCTACTTGAGGACTGAAGAGGAAACAAAAGGTCGAGTGGACCTTAAAAACACCCCATTGGAAGATCCGGATGGTACTTTGTATGTGGATGGGTCATGTTTTAAACTGCCGAATGGCGATGTGACTACTGCTTATGCTGTTGTAACATTGAATACTGTTGTTGAGACTGCGAGGTTGAATCAGAATTCTGCCCAAGCTGCAGAATTGATTGCTCTTACTAGAGCATGTGTGTTAGCGAAAGGGAAACGTGTGAATGTGTTTACCGACAGCCAATACGCGTTTGGCGTCGCTCACAGTTTTGGACGATTGTGGAGAGAGAGAGGTTTCTTGACGTCGCATGGTACGAAGATTCAGCATGGCCAGCTTGTGAATGATCTTTTGGATGCATTGACGTTGCCTACGCAAGTTGCGATTGTTAAATGTAGTGCGCATCGTAAGGTGACGGATGATGTTGGTCGTGGTAATGCGTTTGCGGATGAGACTGCTAAGGAGACTGCCCGGAACCTTAGCACTCGAATGTATGTGACGAGTTCGGTTAGGTGGCCTACAGAATCGAGCATGTGTGAAGACACTATCGAAAGTGTGAAAGAAATTCAGAATGAGGCCACCGAGACTGAGAAGGCGAAGTGGAAAGAAAGTACGGGAAAGTTGGATGCGAATGGTTGTTGGATTGATTTGTCGGATCAGAAAAGATGGATGTTGCCTGATGCATATGTGCTGGCTGTTGTGACAATGGCACATGGGTTAGCACATATTAGCGCGAAAGGTATTTGTAAGTTGTTGTCCCCTGTATGGAAGAATGATGGCATTACGAAATGTGCTGAACGATTGGTGAAGAATTGTATGGTGTGCATGATGTACAATCCTGGCAAAGGAACCCCAACTCCTCCTGGCAGTTTTGCTCCTCCTTCGTATCCCTTTGAGGTGATTCAATTGGACTTCATCCATATGGAGCGATGCAATAACCTGAAATACGTTTTAGTTGTGGTTTGCGCATTCTCCCGATGGATCGAGGCCTATCCCCTCAAAGACAATACTGCTTTGTCTACTGCGAAAATCCTACTGAAGGAATATTTTCCTCGGTATGGAATGCCTAGAGTCGTGTGGTCAGATAACGGAAGTGAGTTTGTGGGTAGTGTGATGAAGAGTGTGTGTAAGGGCCTTGGAATTAATCAGAAATTCCACAGCGCCAATCATCCCCAGTCAGCTGGATTGGTTGAAGGGTACAACGGCACCCTTAAACTAAAGTTAGCAAAGATTCAGGCTACGACTGGTCTTTCGTGGCCTGACGCTTTACCTTTAGCATTACTGTCAACTAGGGCGACTGTACACTCCCGAGTAGGGCTTAGTCCCTATGAAATAGTGTTCGGCCGTCCTGCGAATGTATGGGGGGTTCCTAGGCCAGGAGTGTTTTCTGATCTTGAGTACCCAATGTTGATCGATTATCTACATGACTTGACTGCTAAACTGAGGTTAATTCACCAACAGGTTTACGACGCATTGCCGACGCAGACGGAGGGTCCAGGCCACCAGCTCCAGCCCGGAGACTGGGTGGTGACAAGGAACTTTTCACGCAAAAATAACCTGGACCCGAGGTTCACCGGACCCTACCAAGTGCTCCTGGCCACGAGGACTGCTGTTCGTCTTGAGGGACGTAAGAATTGGGTGCATGCCACGCACACCAAAAGAGTCCCCATCCCTTTGCCGGCAGACCCGTGGGTAAGGAGAGGCATTGCGTCATCTGAAACAAACATTGCCGGCGTTTGTGCCTTTTAGCGACGCACAGCTTGTTGGAGAATCCTCAGCGCAGCAGAAAGACACTGTTGAACAATTAGCATCAAAAGACTCAAGACCAGAACACTCAACTGATCAGCAGGACGCTGTCCCTTCAACGGATCCTTTGTTTGACGAGCAGACACGTCCTGGGAAAACCCGATACTTTTTGCGATCTCGCACTAAGGACAAATAAAAAGATCTTGCTTTGCTGTATTGACAACTGCATTATCCCGTTTTCCGTGATCAGTTTTGAACTTTCGTATTACTATAATTATTCCTGTACATATATTGAGCTTCATTCCTTATACTTTTGCTTTTACAGCTGAGAGACTTTGTTTTTGCATACATACATATTGTGCATTGAAGGCCGTAGGGCCGCGCGCGTACTTCCTTCTGGATAGTAGGTCTTGACGCTAGGTTAAAGGCCGTCGGTTCCTGGGAACTCCTAGGGATTGACTATTGCTACACAGAACGAAGTGCGTCAAGAAACGTTGCGGACGGTCTTAGGGAATGGCATTCTCGAAGCTGAATGATTTGGAGGGAGCTCAGATTCACAGGTTCAAGCTGCAGCAACTCAGTCGTACCAAATGTTTTATATTCCAACTTTTTGTATTGTTCTTGACTGCTTCTGCATTATTGGCGGGTGGGGTGTATTATATGATGTCTTACTTCTTACCTGCTACACCTATTCCTACTTCTGACCCTAATCTTACCTCTACTGTTTCTCCCCATTCCTTTCACATGTTACCGGAACACGAACAGGCTAGACGTGTAGAATTCCGCAACAATTCCTTTATTCAGCTCCTTCATCAGCATCAGTTAGTGGTTAACACTACTAATTGTTGGGTGTGTGGGTTGATGCCACATACTACGGATAAGGGAATTCCATATCTGGTGTTACCGTATAGTTCCCAAGGGTCAGCTCGAGCATTTCAAACAATGTTTCGAAGCGCACTGGGTTTCCACCCCATTCGAGAGCCACGTTCCCCCTACTCTGGTCCTACCTCGTATCAAAAACCTTTGTCGATAGCAATAGAGGATTTAGATAGTGATATCTATGATCCCTCGCTTATTCCCGAAGAAGAGATACAGGCCTATAGGGTCCTAAGTAGAGGTGAATATAGTGTGTTCACTAGCGAAAAGCAGCTTAAAAGCTCGCCTCCGATATGGGTCGTACCCCACACTGGTAATTTTTGTCTTATGGGTCGTGGCCGAAGATCGCAAGCCCGACTTGGAGCAAGTGCTTGCACTGAAAATTACATTCTGCCGATGTCCTCGTCCCCTGTGTTTCTGGCTGCCAAGGGTACATACTTTATCTGTTATGATCGTGCATATGCATGGTTGCCCGCTGACTTCATGGGCTCATGCTTCATTGCAAATCTGTTGCCTCCGACGTTTACTGTAGATGCCGATTATCATAAGACTAGAGTTGTACGAGGCGTAATTAGCGAAGAGGATACTGCCGGTCAAGAGGCAGGAGACTTTTTCAAGGGTTTCCTCCCGTTTTGGGGACCTATGGTCAATAGTAGGAACCTGAGACAATTGACTCGAGTGGTAGAATCGACAGCTAATATTACTGCCAGTGCCCTTGGTAATATCACCACTGAACTTCAGGCGGAGAGACTTATGACGTTACAAAACCGTATGGTTTTAGACGTCATCTTAGCAGATCGGGGTGGGGTATGTAAGGTGATCCATTCGAGCTGCTGCATTTTCATTCCAGATAATGCTCCTACTGTCTATCAAGCCATCTCGAGGTTGCATAAGATCTCCGAATCCATACATGTGGATGTAGGGGATTGGACGCTACTTGGATGGTTTTGGGGCCTGATGTCGACTTGGGGTTGGAAGATTCTGATGATCATCGGAGTCGTTGTAGTGTTCCTGTTCACGTGTTGCCTTTGTGTGCAGTGTGGTCCTGCCTTATGTGGCCTCTGTGCTACAACGTGTATGAGACAACCACCTGTTACCAAGGGGACTCGGTTGGACAGAGCTATGCTACAGCAACATCTTGATGGTCTGATGAATATCGAATATGATTCCGACTAGTGCTTGCCTACATGAGGGCAAAAGGAGCGTCTGAGGTTCCGTGACAATTGTAAGTGGTGTTTTTGACTCGCACGAATATGGTCGAGTCTGGTATCTATGAACCGCAAATGACGAGTTTAATAAGTGTGCGCAGTTTCGCTGTGCTAACTTAAACCGTTCGTTTGTTATATGGGTTTTTCATCTGTACCCACGGGTTCCATCTTAGATACGGCATCCATTTTGTCTCTTGCCCTCAAGTAGCCAGCGAACGGACGATGTCCGCTTCGCGACCCTGGGACTCCCAAGATATTTGCGGAAGACACATGTTCTTTGTGAGTGTCTTTATGACGAGGGGGATGCTACTTTAAGGCAGATGGCGCCGCTCGAGGCTCATCTTGCCGCACGGACTTATTGTCTCAGCCGTGCATCCCATTAGGCACGTCCCTTTGATGCCTGTATCTCGTGTTTCCCGATACCTCCCCTTTTACACCCTTTCCGATCTCCCCACTGTCTCCGTCTTCCTCTGCACCTGTCCTTGTTCCTATTTCGATCTGTTTTACTGCTGATTGGAATTCGCTAATGTTGGGAAGATGGGTTTTTACAGTTGGGAACCGCCAAATGTTTCCGCACTTATGTTCCGGACCTCATGTGTTTCAAAGTGACCAAAGCGACCCCTCTGGGGGATAATGGTGGGAACCGGGTTGTAAACTTTTGTGTTCAAAGTAACTCTATGGGTAAAAACTGTATAAAAGGAGCGATCCACAGAACCAATTTGAAGCAGTCTCCCCAAGTTGCACGTGGTGTACTTGTCGTGACTTCTGTGTTCCCTGCAGCAAATAAACCTTGAATCTTTGACGCCTAAGGAAGTGTCCCGTGTCTCTGTGATTCGTACGCCGGAGCAGGTTACCCACGAAGGTTTCAGGTGTTGTGCCCTGGCACCGCTGGGTCTTAAAGAACCCAGTCCTTCACTGCAGCGTTGTGATTGGTCAGGGAATCCTGGGTGCTCACCAATCTCAATGCTGCACTGCAGTGTTGTGATTGGTTAGTGGGGCTTGCTTCCTGTTCCACGATGTGCTCGAGGAGAACAGGAGCAGAGATGGGAGACCCAGCCGGTGGCAAGGTAAGTTTATTTTACATTTAAAAAAATATATATGTGTTCCCCCCACAACCACTCCGCGCGATCCCCCCCAAGTCTGCCCGCCACCCGCAAGCCATGCTGGCCGCCCCTACCTGCATTACGGGTAGTGTCGCAGAAAAACAATCCTTTGAGGCATATTCCTCTTTCTATGCATGCAGCAAAATACAGCACACTTTGAAAGAGGAATTAATAAGGAGAAATAAAGATGTTTCAGTTTGTTACGCCTCTGTCGGTTAGGCTCACCTTTTTGAGGCAAACCCAGGTTTACAAGTCTTTGTAAATCTGGGTTTGCATCAATACATGGGTGAACACGGGCTAATACCCATGCTTCACACATGTAGCTCCCACCCAACACAAAGTATGGATAGCTATGAACTGCCTTACATTACTTCGTATTTACGAAACCTCTGAAGCAGCTTTACATTGCTTAGTAAATGCCAAAAATGATTTTGCATCAGGCCGCGACACTAACGTGAAGCAGCCGTGACGCCCTGGACCGCCAAGGTCACTGAGGCACACGTGAACTCCATCTTGTCTGCCCATCTTTCCCGCAATAATATTCTTGACGAGAGCCAGAATGGTTTTCGTGCACAACACAGCACCGAAACTGCTCTGCTCTTTATGAGCGAACACTTGCGTTCGTTGCTGGATGCGGGGCAGACAGCGGCGCTCCTCCTGTTAGACCTGAGCGCCGCGTTCGACACGGTGGCTCATGACATTTTGGTGCGGCGGCTGGAGGAAGTGGGAATTGAGGGGAAGGCTCTTCAATGGTTCCGCTCTTTCCTCTCGGACCGGTTTTTTAAAGTGGCCATTCCACCTGGTCAGTCCTCTTTCCATCCTTTGGGACTGGGAGTCCCTCAGGGCTCTGCGTTGAGCCCCACTTTGTTCAACTTGTATGTGAAACCGCTGGCTGCTGTCGTCCGACAAAGTGGCTTAACCATGACATCGTATGCGGACGACACGCAGCTGGCGGTGACACTCAGTGGGGACCCTGAGGTGACTGCTCCCAGGTTCCGCGCAGGGCTTATAGCCGTGGCGAACTGGATGCGTATTAACTGCTTACAGTTAAACGCCAAGAAAACCGAAGTCCTGATCCTAGGGAAGCAGGCGGAACTTTGGGGAGATCAGTGGTGGCCTCCTGAATTGGGGGCGACCCCCATCCCAGCGGCCGAAGTGAAGAACTTGGGGGTTTGGCTGGATTCCAACCTCTCTTTTACCAGCCACACAAAGAAGATTGCAGCTACCTGCTATGGTATTCTGCGAGGACTGAGACCAATCCTCAAATTCTTCGACCCCCCTACTCGGCAACTGGTGGTCCAAGCCTCTATTCTTTCTCGGCTGGACTATGGGAGTGCTCTGCTGCTTGGTGTAAATCAGGCCGAGGCAACCAGACTGCAGAGGGTGCAGAATGCTGCTGCGCGGGCCATTGTTGGCCTCCCGAGACGTTGTTCTGTCTCTGTAGTTCTGACCTCCCTTCACTGGCTGCCGGTCAGACAGAGAATCAAATTCAAGGCTCTCTGTCTGACATTTAAGATTCTGAAACTCTCCTCTCCTCCTGCCCTTGCGGGTCTTGTTTCCCCTTATGTCCCCACGCGGTCTCTCAGGTCGGAATCTCTTCATCTGGCGATTACGCCTAGGTTCAGACTGAGTAGGATAGGAGGTCGTTCGTTTCGAGTTTTGGCGGCCGGATTATGGAACTCCCTTCCTGTCCATATTCGCGCCCTTAACAGCCTGACTCTCTTCAGACGTGCTATAAAAACTCATTTGTTCACCTCTGTTGACTGATCTCCTCTCTCTTCAGCGGCGATTTGTTGTGTTGTGGTACTTGATCAGGCGCCAGGACGCCCCTTCGCTGGGGCAGCTGTGCGCTGAATAAAAGTTATTAACATAACATAACATAACATAACATAGTAAATCTGGTCCTAAGTGCTCTCTCCAGGTCTCTCAATTCCACAGGAAACAGAAGTCCACCAGCTTCTTGTCACTTAGCTGGTGACGTAGGGATCACAGCCACTCTGTGGAGCGGCTTCTAGCAAGCTGAGTGGAGAGGCAAAAGAAAGGCTACATACAGCTTTCTGCAAGCAGCTTGACCACTTGCAACCAGCTCGGGCATCAGAATACGGCTCTAATCCATGCAGCATTCAGCCCAAAATATTGTGTCTTTGGAAGGGCATTTAATTGCAGAAAACATTACTTAATTGTAGCAATTACATTTCAGTTTGATGTTTGTTGTAGATTGTTATGTTCTGTACCATAGTGCCATCTAGAGGACACCAGGGAAAAGCTCTTTATATTGATTGCCTTGAAAATATTCAATTGTGGGAAGGGTGAATGTAAAAAGAAAGGAAATAAACTGGGTGGCGGAGGGAAGGAGAGAGGGAGGTGGAGAGTGACGGAGTAAGGGACTGGAAAATGAAGAGCCAGGAATAGAAAAAGGAGAAGAACAGGGACCGAGTTTGAAGACCAGGGGCTCTATTATATTTTGTGCCCTGGGGGCACAACAGACGTTGCGCCCGGTTTGTGCACACCTGGGGCACAATGGCATTGAAGGAGGGGCCACAGATGCTGGTGTGGCCCCCTTCTGTAACACTGATAGCACTGGTGCAGCTGTTGCGCCAGCGCTATCATTAAAGGGCAGTCCCTCTTTTGCATGGGGCCATGACCCCATCCAAGTGAGGGAATCACTTTGCCTCTGCACCCGCACCATATTACCGCTATGGGCACAGAGGCAAACATGCCTTTAGGAGGCCCACTGACATAGCTGCCAAGGTGTCAGATTGCTATGTGTGATATTTTCATAAGTTCTGTTTAATTATGAGTGACATTTTAGTGACTATGAGTGACACTTTCTCGCGCACAATATCAAGCAATGAAGACCAGGGAAATAGGCATAGGACTGACTAAATAAGACTTAACACAATCTAGTACATCGTCTTGTTAACAAAACTGTAATATTTAAACACTAAACTCTACTCAAACACTAAGAAGCTACTCACAAACCGGGCGGACCTCTCGGAGCTAATGGTTTATTAGTCTTATGTCACAAATAGCAGTCTTATTTATTCAGTTAGCGGGCAGCGGCACAGATCACACCATGACCCACAGACTATCACAGAGGCTCTGCTGACTTTGGTGGCGCTGCTGGCACTGGAAGTAATTTGACGGCAGCGGCACCACACAAACTCAGTCACAGTGTGACCCAGTGACCCCACTGTCCCAAAACGAGCAGGTGGGCTTCACGTGACTCATCAAACATACTAACTCCGGCTGTAACAGGATAAGCTAAGATAGGTGCGAGAAACTATCAATCAATCAATCAATCAATGAAGGCATTTGTAGAGCGCTCTACTCACCCGGGAGGGTCTCAAGGCGCTGGGGGAGGGGTGTGTTACTGCTCGAACAGCCAGGTCTTGAGTTGCTTCCTGAAGGAGAGATGGTCTTGGGTTCATCGAAGGTGGGTGGGGAGGGAGTTCCAAGTCTTGGCTGCCAGGTAGGAGAAGGATCTTCCTCCGGCAGTGGCTCTGCGGATGCGTGGTACGGTGGCGAGTGCGTGGCTGGTCGATCGCAGCTGGCGGGTGGGCGTGTAGAAGGTCATGCGGTCGTTGAGGTACTTGGGGCCCAGGTCGTGGAGAGCCTTGTGTGCGTGGGTGAGGAGTCTGAACGTGATTCTCTTGCTGACGGGGAGCCAGTGCAGGTCTCTCAGGTGTCCGGTGATGTGGCTGTGTCGGGGGATGTCCAGGATGAGTCGTGCGGAGGCGTTCTGGATGCACTGGTGTCTTTTCTGGAGTCTGGAGAGGGTGTTCCCGTAGTCCAGTCGACTGGTGACGAGTGCCTGGGTGACGGTCTTCCTGGTTTCGATGGGGATCCATCTGAAGATCTTGCGGAGCATGCGCAGGGTGTTGAAGCACGAGGAAGAAACGGCGTTGACTTGTCTGGTCATTGACAGCGAGGAGTCCAGGATGAAGCCTAGGTTGCGTGCGTGGTCCGTTGGTTTGGGAGCGGTGCCCAGGGCCGGGGGCCACCAGGAGTCGTCCCAGGCAGAGGGTGATGATCCCAGGATGAGGACTTCCGTTTTGTCTGAGTTCAGTCTTAGGCGGCTGTTCTTCGTCCAATCGGCGACGTATTTCATCCCCTCGTGTAGGTTGGCTCTGGCGGTGGTGGGGTCGTTGGTTAGTGAGAGGATGAGCTGGGTGTCGTCGGCGTAGGAGATGATGTTGAGGTTGTGTTGGCGTGTGATGGCTGCGAGGGGGCTCATGTAGACGTTGAAGAGGGTCGGGCTGAGAGAAGATCCTTGTAGTACGCCGCAGATGACTTCGGTGGCCTCGGATCTGATAGGAGGGAGGCGGACTCTCTGGGTCCTTCCGGTGAGGAACGAGATGATCCAGTCCAGCGCTTACTCTCGGATTCCGATGTTGCTCAGGCGCTTCACTAGGGTGCGGTGACAGACAGTGTCGAACCCTGCGGAGAGGTCCAGGAGGATGAGGGCTGCTGTTTCCCCGTTGTCGATCAGGGTTCTGATATAGTTCGTGGCTGCGATCAGGGTGGTCTCTGTACTGTGGTTGGCCCGAAATTCGGACTGCGAGGGGTCGAGGGATCCGTTCGTCTCAAGGAAGGCGGCAAGCTGTTTGTTGACGGTCTTCTCGATGACTTTGGCCGGAAAAGGAAGGAGCGAGATTGGACGGTAGTTCTTGAGGTCGGTGGGGTCCGCCGTGGGTTTCTTCAGGAGGGCGGTCAGCTCGGCATGTTTCCAGCTCTCCGGGAAGGTGGCAGTGTGGAAGGAGGAGTTGATGGTGTCTCGGAGATATGGTGCGATGATGGCGTCGGCTTTGTTGAAGACGTGGTGTGGGCACGGGTCGGTTGGTGATCCTGAGTGGATGGAGTTCATCGTGCGGGTGGTGTCTTCAGTGCTGATCGGGGTCCAGTTTCAGAGGGTGATGGTGGCGGGCGTTGGTTCGGTGGTAGGGTGCGTGGTCTGTGCGTCGAAGCTGCTGTGTATATCGATGATCTTGCGGTGGAAGAACGAGGCGAGTGAGTCGCAGAGGTCTTGTGAGGGAGTGATGTCGTTGATTCCGGCGCCGGGGTTGGAGAACTCTTTGACGATGCTGAAGAGTTCCTTGCTGTTGTGTGCGTTGTTGTCCAGTCGATCTTTGAGTGCCGTCTTCTTGGTGGCACAGATCAGCTGATGGTGTTTGCGGGTGGCCTGCTTGAGGGTGGTCCAGTTGTCTGTGGTCCGGTTGAGTCGCCAGGCTTTCTCGAGGGTGCGGCATTTCTTCTTAGATTCCTTGAGTTCGTCAGTGAGCCAGGGGGTTTTCTTGCTGCCGGTTCTGCTGGGAGGGTTCTTTAGTGGTGCGAGGTCATCGGCGCAGGCGGTCAGCCACTTGGTGAGGTTGCTGGCTGCTTCATCGGGGTCCGTTGTGCTGGTGGGGGTGTTGTGGCTGAGGGAGGCGGTGAGCTGCTCGGCGGTGATCTTGCTCCAACTACGGCGAGGGACCTGTTGCGGGTGGTGGTGGGTCGTAGTTCTTCTGAAGCTGAAGTGGACGCAGCTGTGGTCGGTCCAGTGGAGTCCGGTGGCGTGGCTGAAGGAGACGTGCTTGCTGGATGAGAAGACGGGGTCAAGCGTGTGGCCGGCATAGTGGGTGGGGGTGTTTACCAGTTGCTTGAGTCCGAGGTTGGCGAGGTTGTCTAGCAGGGCGGTGGTGTGTCTGTCATTGTTGTTCTCCATTATTATTATTTAATCCGAAGGGCACATTTTTTATTTGACTAAAAATCTGAGACATTCGATTACTTCACTCCCAGGACTGACTCGAGGTGAGCGGCAGGGCAGGTGAGCGGAAATTCGATACCGGTCCGGCTGCCTTGTGGTCATAACGGTTCTCGGAGGAAACCACGCCACCGCATATTAACGGTGTGCTCTGGATTCCAGTGGCCACCGCGGTCCGTGGGGTTTGTTTGGTGGGTCTGAACACAGGGATTACATTTTGGGAAAAAAATCCTGCATTAAGAGCAGCGCTCATTGCCACTGCTGCATCCCACAATGTACTTGCTTCCCAGGGACTGCAACCACCCGTTCACGTCGCTTCGGGCGGGAGCAGGACGTTACTTATGTCCTGCGCCCTTGAGCTATGTCCAGAAAAGAACGGCTGTTACATTGTTGCAGCAGCTCCCAACCATGCCGGGATAAGCTCCTGACCGTGCTGCCACTACAGCTTCAGTTTTGCCATTTCACTGCTGCGTGATTAGCAGTGCTAGTATGGGGCTTGAAGTCCTAGGTGGCACTATGTAAATTATGCGTGACTTTGTATTTCAGTGCAAGATGCGGATCACTACACTGAAATGCGTTAGTGTCCTGTTGCGTGATACTTGGCAGGCTTGCACTGAAAGTGTGGTTCAAAAAGGTGGCGCGATTCAGTTCACCTTCTAAAGGCAGTCCTTTGGGAGGATTTAAAGGGGGTCCCATAGACACCCCAGACTTCCATGTCAGGTGACTGACAGCATCCCTTGCAAGGGGATCTCGAATCCACCTTGAAAGTGCAGGCGGGTTGCTGCCTGCACTGTGTCACAAGGAGCAGCTTTGAAATAGTCACTCTGTATTTCACTTGAATGCACTGCACCCAGGACACCACAAGTTCGCAGATGCCCTGGAGGAAGCACATTCTTTGTCATATGGCGCACTTTCCTTATTTGCGCATTTCAGAGGTGTGCCGTGGCGCAAACAAGGAAAGTTCACCGTATTCATAATACTGCTCCAGGACTCGTGTCTGTCTGTGCCTGTTAGAGTGACTGGTCCTGCAAGCCCTTCACACGTTGCCAAAGTTAGTATAAGCGAGGAACATCTCAATGAGTGACAGGAAGGAACAGTGGTATGCATACACAGTGAGTGATATGACTGACGGTGCCAGCTGGTCATTGGTTGTGTGTATGGTGCCACCTGGCCATTATTTACCCGCATGGTCTGTACATTTATGTCTAAGTCGGTTAATAAAAAAAACATGAAAATTAGCAAAAGCATGTTTTATTTTCACTTTTAAACATAAACTTAAATGTGTATATAAATAAGTCACTTCAAAAATATTTTAGAGTGGTCTAAACTAGCCCTACATTTAGACTGAAACCAACAGATGAAAAATGCCATATCATAAGATATACAGAAGATTTTACACGAAATCATATTGAAGTACCAGGCCCAGACCCCCTTCCAGAGCTCTAAACACAACTAAATTGCCTGTTGTGTTTTTTTCCTGAGTAAGCGGGTAACCCTGTTGTGTGCCTGCCGCTAACAGGTAAATGAAAGAACATTCGAGAAGACTGTTGTGAAAAGCTGCTGATCATGATGGGCCCATGTGTCGAGGTTTGTTTGTGCTCCACCAGAGGAGTGGGAGGAGGCATGTTAATTGCCCTTGGGATGGCCTTACCCTTCAGAGGGACCACTCAAGGTCAAGGGATGGAACATTCGACGATCCAAGGCCAAGAACACAAAATGATGAATGGCTCCAGCCACCATCGTTCACAGTTGGGGGCCTGCCAGAACTAACACCAGAGCAGCCATATTTTCCAGCTACCTAATATGGCCAAAAGTGGTTGAGGATCACGGTGGGGAGACCAGTGCAGGTGCATCTGATGTTTACAATGTGGAAAGGGGGGTGGGGGAGGTTGTGTTAAAAATAACGTATGGGTTAAAGCACATGCTGCAGACTTCCTTGTGTGTGTAGCGGTTTTCAGGCAACAATAAAAATGTCAGGGTAACTTGGTGATAAATGTTCCTGCTGGAGAGAAATGGTAGTTTTGTCTAGTAGCAGTTTGACTCATCATAATGTAGCGCTGAGGGTTAATGTGCCTGCTGCAGAGGATTTGTACCATGGAGATTACAGAACTGAGTCTGGGTGAGCCATGACTAGCACTATAAAAAAAACTGAATGCATGTTGGAGGGGAGATTAAGTGATATGCCCAAAATCACTTTATTTTTAGCCTACACCAAGACTCAAACCAGGTTCCACATTTCTACAGTCGACAGCTCTGACCTTAACACCACATCACGGGTAGAGGGTGTCAGGCAGGTAGAAGCCACATGAATGTACAGCTCGTTAAGGACACATGGCTCCAACAGGACCTTGAGCTTAGCCAATGCCAGGCTTCAGGCTCTAGCCTGGCTCGAGCGTTCAGTAACTCAGCCACCTCTACTGATTCCAGCGGTGGTTCCTCCTTTAGGGTGGAGAAGCATAGCCCCTCCCCATTGCAAGGGCAGCAATCCTGGTCAATGGATATGACCATTTAGTTTAAGTACAGTGTGTATCATCTCAAGGGCGGGCCATTCCTGCTGCTGATGATTGGCAGCAGGAATGACACCTAAAGTGCGCATGTCGGATTGGCCAGATGTCTTGCGATGGCCAGCCCGACATGCGCACTTCAACCTACACCAATACTAGTTGTGTAACAGCTGGGCAGACTGCAGGCACAGGTTCATAGTCTGAAAAGGAGCAAGCTGTTAGCCTGTTCTGAAGAATCATGGCATGGTGCTACTCACATGCTGAAAACAGCAGCTCAAGGATTGGTTTGGCTTGTTGGCACTTCACTTCACTATCGGCCCTATGAGAGGAAGAGCTCAGAAGAGTGCCTACAGTCACAAGATATTCAACAACAAGGGGTGGTGATGGACAGAGTTTCTGAATTAAGCAGAATACTCTCACCCAGTCAAGAGATCAGGGCTAGATCCAACACCGTTTTTTAGCTCACTGCACCGTCCCAGCTCAGAACCTGGCTATATGCAAATTAGTCTGTTCCTGTCCCAGTGCATGATGGGAACAGGGCAAACCAAACTACCAAGCCAATTCTTACACTGGGAAGGAAACAAGCTTCCGGGGACCGGTTTCTGGCATTTCAGCCGTCGTCGGCCCGGCTTGCTTGAATCCTGATGGTGCAATGAGCAAGGGACTCACATCTGAGTATACCCTTCCACGCTTATGGTGGACAAAATATTTAACAACAAGGGGTGGTGATGGACAGAGTTTCTGAATTAAGCAGAATACTCTCACCCAGTCAAGAGATCAGGGCTAGATCCAACACTGTTTTTTAGCTCACTGCACCATCCCAGCTCAGAACCTGGCTATATGCAAATTAGTCTGTTCCTGTCCCAGTGCATGATGGGAACAGGGCAAACTAAACTACCAAGCCAATTCTTACACTGGGAAGGAAACAAGCTTCCGGGGACCGGTTTCTGGCATTTCAGCCGTCGTCGGCCCGGCTTGCTTGAATCCTGATGGTGCAATGAGCAAGGGACTCACATCTGAGTATACCCTTCCACGCTTAGGGTGGACAAAATATTTAACAACAAGGGGTGGTAGATACCCCTTTGTTTGTGCTCAATATGGCGGTCGTCTCCTCTGCAGCACGGATGGGCTCCGTCTCTGCCCCTGAAGGTGTCGCCCTCCATGGCTTCGAGTGGCGGTCGGGATACTTTGCTGAACTCCGCACTGCCGATTCACTAGATCGCCCGCATATAATCACCCATGCCTCCATCCTCGCAGCGCTAGCTGATTTACGGGCAGACTGGCATGATCGTTACTATGCGCTTGGCGCGAAGATGGAAGCTGCCGCTCTCGGGTCGGAGAGTGCCTCGCCAGCTGGCCCCCCTTGTGGTATCGACCGAGTCTCTCCTGACATCGAAATGGGGACATTGTTGCAGCGTAACTATCAGCTGGAGCAACATTCTGAGACTGAATTCTCTGCAGGACTGCCGCCAGCCCATGTCGTGGAAGCTACATTGTTTCCTATCCTGCCTCAGCTTCCATTGTCGGACAATGAACCCTTATCCTCGTTTGTGGCTCAGCTGGCGATGCAACTATGTTTCTACACTGCCCAGGCTGGAGATGATGTGGGTTTAAGTCGTTGTTTTATGCTGCATTGGGTGGACTTGGGTGTAGCACTCTTCTGGATCAGTGCCATTGTTTGTGACTGGATGTGTTCAATTTGTGCAGGGGGACCTTCTCCTTGTCGAGGGCGGCCATCTTATCCCTTTGTTCTATCTGGGTCGGTGTGTTATCTGGGGCCATATTTGGGGGGACGCTTGAAATCTGGCCAGGGTTAGGAGTGACCTTCTTCGTGTGAACTGTGCTTGAGGGACGGGTGGGGGCCCGGGACGGGACGCTTCCTCGACACGTGACGCAGCGATTTCTGATGTCTCTCCCTGCTTTCTTTTATGTATGGACGCTCTGATCTTGGTATTGTGGGTAGTGGAGAGATTTAATGGCCGGGGAGTTCGGGTGACTTAGAATTTGGCCCTCCTCCAGTATTAGGGAATTCTTTTTCTATTTCTCCCTTTTCCTTTCTCTATATTTCGGGTTCTTTAGTGGGCAACAGACACACTGCCGGGGGGGGGGGTAGGCCGTAGCCTCCGCATTGATGTAGGGTGGGGGGGGGTTTAATTTCATATAGTTCATTTCTATGGGCCTTTTTTTCTATTTTCTGCGCTTTTCTTTACCTATTTCTGTCCTGGGTCCGAGGGAAGGGTTAGTGGGAGTGGGTGGCGCTGTGCATGGCGTGTACGTGCCAGTTTACGCTCTTGCTGTTTTGCCTTGATCCGCCATGTTGTTTTAGATGCTAGCTTATACGGTTGATTCCATACTATGCTGTTGCCTGCTCATGCTGTGAAGTAATGATACGGACTCAGTACTCCTTGATCTCTATTCTTCACTGTTTATATTTTACACGTACAAAAAACTTTAAAAAATTAACCTTCACTGCTCCTGTTTTCCTGGTGGCACGTAATCGTTTGCAGAGTTATTCCATGATTGTTGCTATCCGTCCTGGTGCCGCTGGGAATCTGTATTGTTTGCTCATGTGCTAAAAGTATCGTGGCCGGCCTGACGGTTGTGGGCCCGTATTTGTTAATTTTTCATGCACAATAAAGGTTTACAAAAATTTAAAAAAATAAATAAATTAAAAAAAAACAACAAGGGGTGGTGATGGACAGAGTTTCTGAATTAAGCAGAATACTCTCACCCAGTCAAGAGATCAGGGCTAGATCCAACACCGTTTTTTAGCTCACTGCACCATCCCAGCTCAGAACCTGGCTATATGCAAATTAGTCTGTTCCTGTCCCAGTGCATGATGGGAACAGGGCAAACCAAACTACCAAGCCAATTCTTACACTGGGAAGGAAACAAGCTTCCGGGAACCGGTTTCTGGCATTTCAGCCGTCGTCGGCCCGGCTTGCTTCAATCCTGATGGTGCAATGAGCAAGGGACTCACATCTGAGTATACCCTTCCACGCTTAGGGTGGACAAAATATTTAACAACAAGGGGTGGTGATGGACAGAGTTTCTGAATTAAGCAGAATACTCTCACCCAGACAAGAGATCAGGGCTAGATCCAACACCGTTTTTTAGCTCACTGCACCATCCCAGCTCAGAACCTTGCTATATGCAAATTAGTCTGTTCCTGTCCCAGTGCATGATGGGAACAGGGCAAACCAAACTACCAAGCCAATTCTTACACTGGGAAGGAAACAAGCTTCCGGGGACCGGTTTCTGGCATTTCAGCCGTCGTCGGCCCGGCTTGCTTGAATCCTGATGGTGCAATGAGCAAGGGACTCACATCCGAGTATACCCTTCCACGCTTAGGGTGGACAAAATATTTAACAACATGAGTCCCTTTCTCACTGCACCATCAGGATTCAAGCAAGCTGGGCCGAAGACGGCTGAAATGCCAGAAACCGGTCCCCGGTAGCTTGTCTCCTTTCTGGTGAAGAACTGGCTTGGTAGTTTAGTCTGCCCTGTTCCCATGATGCACTGGGCCAGGGACAGACTGATTTGCATATAGCCAGGTTGTGAGCTGGGATGGTGCAGTGAGATAAATAACGGTGATGGATCAAGCCCTGATCTTTGGACTGGGTAAGAGTGGTCTGCTTAATTCAGACACTCTGTTCATCACCACCCCCTTTTCTGTATCGTTTTTGGCCACTATAGGTGTGGCAGGGTATACTCAGACATGAGTCCCTTTCTCACTGCACCATCAGGATTCAAGCAAGCCGGGCCAAAGACGGCTGAAATGCCAGAAACCGGTCCCCGGTAGCTTGTCTCCTTTCTGGTGAAGAATTGGCTTGGTAGTTTAGTCTGCCCTGTTCCCATGATGCACTGGGCCAGGGACAGACTGATTTGCATATAGCCAGGTTCTGAGCTGGGATGGTGCAGTGAGATAAATAACGGTGATGGATCAAGCCCTGATCTTTGGACTGGGTAAGAGTGGTCTGCTTAATTCAGACACTCTGTTCATCACCACCCCCTTTTCTGTATCGTTTTTGGCCACTATAGGTGTGGCAGGGTATACTCAGACATGAGTCCCTTTCTCACTGCACCATCAGGATTCAAGCAAGCCGGGCCGAAGACGGCTGAAATGCCAGAAACCGGTCCCCGGTAGCTTGTCTCCTTTCTGGTGAAGAATTGGCTTGGTAGCTTAGTCTGCCCTGTTCCCATGATGCACTGGGCCAGGGACAGACTGATTTGCATATAGCCAGGTTGTGAGCTGGGATGGTGCAGTGAGATAAATAACGGTGATGGATCAAGCCCTGATCTTTGGACTGGGTAAGAGTGGTCTGCTTAATTCAGACACTCTGTTCATCACCACCCCCTTTTCTGTATCGTTTTTGGCCACTATAGGTGTGGCAGGGTATACTCAGACATGAGTCCCTTTCTCACTGCACCATCAGGATTCAAGCAAGCCGGGCCAAAGACGGCTGAAATGCCAGAAACCGGTCCCCGGTAGCTTGTCTCCTTTCTGGTGAAGAATTGGCTTGGTAGTTTAGTCTGCCCTGTTCCCATGATGCACTGGGCCAGGGACAGACTGATTTGCATATAGCCAGGTTCTGAGCTGGGATGGTGCAGTGAGATAAATAACGGTGATGGATCAAGCCCTGATCTTTGGACTGGGTAAGAGTGGTCTGCTTAATTCAGACACTCTGTTCATCACCACCCCCTTTTCTGTATCGTTTTTGGCCACTATAGGTGTGGCAGGGTATACTCAGACATGAGTCCCTTTCTCACTGCACCATCAGGATTCAAGCAAGCCGGGCCGAAGACGGCTGAAATGCCAGAAACCGGTCCCCGGTAGCTTGTCTCCTTTCTGGTGAAGAATTGGCTTGGTAGTTTAGTCTGCCCTGTTCCCATGATGCACTGGGCCAGGGACAGACTGATTTGCATATAGCCAGGTTCTGAGCTGGAATGGTGCAGTGAGATAAATAACGGTGATGGATCAAGCCCTGATCTTTGGACTGGGTAAGAGTGGTCTGCTTAATTCAGACACTCTGTTCATCACCACCCCCTTTTCTGTACAGTCACAAGAGGCAGCCCCTGAAGGTGAAAGCACTACAATTAACTGGGTTACGTGGGCCGTATGTGATACATACAGACTATAACGTTGTAGACTAGTAAATGCAAGAGCTGCAACACCAGCCGCAGCCACAATTTAACCATTGCAGTGCCACAGTTGCATGTAGGCCCGGCTCCAGGAATTTTTATTTGGGTGGGCCAAGGATGCATTTGGTGGACACCTGCGGGCCCGATATGTCACTTAGTCACTTATATATCCTTTGATGGGAAGAAGAGGTTTCTGAGGTGGGAGTATCAGGTAAGTGCGAGAATCAAGAGGGAGAGAGAGGACCAGATAGCTAGTCCAGATCCCCGGATTATATGTAAGCAAATCAAAAGGAGACTAGCTAGAAAGAGGTTAGTCTGACATTATTTTGTTATTGTCATAGCGACTCAGTGTTATTAGCGGTGGCACCTGTTGGGTGTCTTTAGAAAGCCCTCACCCACCAACCTAGTTGGTGGCATGCTTCATCATCGGGCCCACCCAGTGACACCTAGCGTGTCCCGGGTGTGCTACGACGCCTGATTACAGCGGAGCAGGTATGTCACTGTGTGTGCGGTGTGAGGTGTGTAGAGAAGTGAGGTTAAAACGGCTTGGCGGATGGTCCCTGGGGTGAGAAGACTTTATTAAAAGGGCCTCCGTCAGCGGTTAAAAATAAGGCTGAGGGACGTTAGAGGCGGGTTACGACCTCCTACGTCCTAGGTGTGTCAACATGTTTCAGCCAGTGCCTTATATTAATCTGGCTTTCTTCAGGACAATAAAAATATGTGTAGGTTAAAATTAGGGTAAGTGTAGTGTAGTCTATGTGTCTACACGCCCTAAAGTGTATATAACTGTGAGAGGGGGGATTCCCTTCTCAAGATCACCTGTACATTTAACAATGAGAGACAGGGACAAGACAAACATAGGGAAAAAGAGTCACTAGAAAATATTGAGCATAATTTATGACAGCCGGCTTAATAGCGGATTAGTGCAGGCTATGAGCGGCTCAAGTGTAATGATACTGGTGGTATCATTATTGTGGAATCGCACTGAAATTCGAGGGTGAAGTGGTTAAAACAGCGGTAAAAAATACTGCAGTAGTGAATAGTGAAGTATTGTGGCGCAAGCACATTGTCTTACTCTTTTTTAGGCTTGCTTGTACTCCAAGGCTATTGAAGAGGCAAGGGGTGGCCCTGGTAGGGAGAGAGAGGACCACTGGGGTAAGGAGACCTGTGGGAGAAAGGGTAGCGCTTACCTATGGTAGGGATGTTCAGCATACTCACAGGATTTCTGGTCAGCTCCAGCGTGGGACCTGTTGTGCCTCCTTCGCATAACCGGTAATGAATGGCTGTGGTGGCCGGTTTTTTATACTAACGTTAACTGCATGATTAGTGGCACCTGGAGGGAAGAGTAATGGTAGAAAGACTGGCTTTTTGGATCGAAATTGTGCTCAGGTGAGTGCCCTTCGTATCGCGCTGATGCGCGGAGTAGTGCCGCTAGCTTCGCGCATGCGTGCAAAGGTGGTGTTACCGTGCGCATGCGCGGCGAGGAGTTGTTTAGCGCATGCGCGGCCAAGTAGTGGTTCGCGCATGCGTGGTAGCGCAAGAGTGCGGCGCGATGGGATATGGGTTAGCGCCTGCGCACTCGGGACTTCATGTAGGTTTATGGTGGCAAGTGCCGAATAGCACTACAGGCACAGAATATTATCCAAGTGCCAGTGAATCCCGCTTTTAGGTGGGAGGATAAGGGGGACGCATGGTTGTCCCACTATGACTGAGGCTAGGGGAACAAGGTGGTAAATAAAGGCAAGCTCCCAATTTTAGATGGGAGGATGAGGGGGACACATGGTTGTCCCACTATGACTGTAGGCTAGGGGAACAAGGTGGTGAAAAAAGGCAAAGGCAAAATGCCTGATGAAAGGGGTAGTGCCCTAATGGGGTGCGTCTGGGTAGTCAGACTAGATCACAGGGAAGCATGGTGGCAGTAAAGGCAAGGTTCCTGAGTGGTCATGCTGGACCAAAGGGAGGCTTAAGGTCAGGCTGGTTCATAGGGTCAGTGAGTTCCAGGGGATGGCATCATTGAGCCCTTCAGTGGCCGTGGACAGGCGATATATCCATCTTTGCTCTTTGTTTAGCAATTTTTTGTCATTGTTAACTGGGCTGACTGGTATCTGTTCGATGACTGTCCAGGTGAAGTCATTTGGGGTGTGGCACTGGGTGATAAAGTGGTTTGTCAGTTTGCTTATGCTTTTTTTGCAGCGCATTGTGCTGCGGTGCTCCGTTATCCTGGTCCTCACTTTGCGTGTGGTCATGCCCACATAACGGAGCCCACATCTGCAGGTGAGTAAGTAGATTACATTTTGTGAGTTGCAGTTTGTGTGGCTCCTTTGGGACCATATCTTGTTCGGTTCCAGGTTGAGGGTCTTCGTGTGAGATGTCAGGTGACAGACACTGCAGTCATTGCATGGGTAATGACCAGTGACTTTTGGCATACCCCATGCATTGAGGATGGTGTTCTCAGGTTTAGGTGGTGGTTTAGGTCTGGTACTGACGAGTTGGTCTCGGAGATTGTGGCACCTTTTGTAGGCAAACCTCGGGGGTTCCCAATTCCTTTGTCCGGAGTTAATGATTCTCCAGTGCTTCTTTATGATTTTGGCCACTTCATTCGAGGCAGTGTTGAAGGTAGTCACGCATGTTGTCGGTTGAGCGTCAGATTCTTTAATGACGTCTTCTAGTAATGCGTCACGGTTCTGGTTTCTTGCTCTCTTCTGAGTTTTTTTGATGATCGCCCTTGGGTAGCCTCGGTGTTCTAGTTTTTTGGCCAAGTCCGCTGATTGTGACTTGTAGTCACGTATGTCTGAGCAGTTCCTTCTGATGCGGAGGAACTGGCCAAATGGTAAGTTTTCTTTTAGAGGCCGTGGGTGGAAGCTGTTGAAGTGTAGCAGTGAGTTCCTTGCCGTCGGTTTGTGGTAAGTTGTGGTTGTCAAGGTTCCACTTGTAGCTGCTATTTCCAGATCTAAGAAGGGAAGTTGCTTATTACTGGCTGTGCAGGTGAACTTGAGGTATGGGTCTCTGTTGTTGAGCCATTGTAGGAAGTTGTCCAGTTCTGGTTTTGAGCCATCCCAGATGACCAATATATCATCGATATATCGATGCCATTTCAGTATATGGTCTTTGAACGGGTTGGTTTCTACATTGATGTGGGTGCTTTCGAAGTGGTGGACGTATAGTCCAGCTACACTCGGCGCGAAAACACTGCCCATGGAGGTTCCATTGGTTTGCAGGTAGAAAGTGCCCTCATACTCAAAGTAGTTTTCTTTGAGGGCGAGGGCTGCACAGTTCATGACAAAGCTCCTTGGTGTCTGGTATGGCCAGGGGGATTCTTCCAGGATGTCCTTTAGCACCTGTAGGGTGGCGTCTTGAGGCAGGCTGGTGTATAGGCTTTCCACGTCCAGTCCTACCAACAATTGTGTCTCAGGGTCAAAGGTGGTGTTGGCAATGGTTTGCAAGAGGTGTTTGGTGTCCCTGATGTAGGTGGGCGTTTTTTGTACCAGGGGGTTGAGGAAGAAGTCACAGTATCTAGACAGTGGCTCTAGTATGGAATTGATGCCAGATACTATTGGTCTGCCCGGCGGTGGAATTACCCCTTTGTGTACCTTAGGTACTGTGTAGAAGTATGGGGTTTTGGTGTTCTCCGGGCAGAGGTATTCGGCCTCCTGTTTGGAGATCTCCTCATTATCTGCTGCCCTTTTGACAAGGTCGTGCACTGTGGTGCGTAGTTGTTCTGTGGGATCCCGCTCCAGTCTGCGATAGTTCCGGCTGTCGCTGAGTAGTCTCCGACATTCAGCATCGTAGTCTGTCTTGTTCAGTAATACTATGCCGCCCCCTTTGTCAGCTGGTTTGATTACTAAGGTGGGGTTGTCTTTCAGGCGTTGTATCGTTTGTCTGTCTGTCCATGACATGTTGTTGTAGTGGTTGGTGGGATTAAGTTTCTCTATGTCATGGTACACAGCCTGTTCAAAGGTTGTTATTTCCGCTGGCACGGTTGAGGGTGGGGGGACAAAGGTGGACTTCACTCTGAGTCCTGTGGTGTTTGTGTTGTCCTCGGTTTGGGGCTGGTCTTGGTTTGACTTTTCAAAGAAGGACTTCAGTTTCAGTTTCCTGAAGAATTGGGCTAGTTCCGCTTGTAGTCTGAACTTGTCCAGTCTTGTGGTCGGTACAAAGGATAGACCTCGCTCCAGGACTGACGTCTCTGTGCTGGAAAGTGGGGTGCTGGACAGGTTGAACACTAGTTCCTGAGTGGTCCAGCATGACCACTCAGGAACCTTGCCTTTACTGCCACCATGCTTCCCTGTGATCTAGTCTGACTACCCAGACGCACCCCATTAGGGCACTACCCCTTTCATCAGGCATTTTGCCTTTGCCTTTTTTCACCACCTTGTTCCCCTAGCCTACAGTCATAGTGGGACAACCATGTGTCCCCCTCATCCTCCCATCTAAAATTGGGAGCTTGCCTTTATTTACCACCTTGTTCCCCTAGCCTCAGTCATAGTGGGACAACCATGCGTCCCCCTTATCCTCCCACCTAAAAGCGGGATTCACTGGCACTTGGATAATATTCTGTGCCTGTAGTGCTATTCGGCACTTGCCACCATAAACCTACATGAAGTCCCGAGTGCGCAGGCGCTAACCCATATCCCATCGCGCCGCACTCTTGCGCTACCACGCATGCGCGAACCACTACTTGGCCGCGCATGCGCTAAACAACTCCTCGCCGCGCATGCGCACGGTAACACCACCTTTGCACGCATGCGCGAAGCTAGCGGCACTACTCCGCGCATCAGCGCGATACGAAGGGCACTCACCTGAGCACAATTTCGATCCAAAAAGCCAGTCTTTCTACCATTACTCTTCCCTCCAGGTGCCACTAATCATGCAGTTAACGTTAGTATAAAAAACCGGCCACCACAGCCATTCATTACCGGTTATGCGAAGGAGGCACAACAGGTCCCACGCTGGAGCTGACCAGAAATCCTGTGAGTATGCTGAACATCCCTACCATAGGTAAGCGCTACCCTTTCTCCCACAGGTCTCCTTACCCCAGTGGTCCTCTCTCTCCCTACCAGGGCCACCCCTTGCCTCTTCAATAGCCTTGGAGTACAAGCAAGCCTAAAAAAGCGTAAGACAATGTGCTTGCGCCACAATACTTCACTATTCACTACTGCAGTATTTTTTACCGCTGTTTTAACCACTTCACCCTCGAATTTCAGTGCGATTCCACAATAATGATACCACCAGTATCATTACACTTGAGCCGCTCATAGCCTGCACTAATCCGCTATTAAGCCGGCTGTCATAAATTATGCTCAATATTTTCTAGTGACTCTTTTTCCCTATGTTTGTCTTGTCCCTGTCTCTCATTGTTAAATGTACAGGTGATCTTGAGAAGGGAATCCCCCCTCTCACAGTTATATACACTTTAGGGCGTGTAGACACATAGACTACACTACACTTACCCTAATTTTAACCTACACATATTTTTATTGTCCTGAAGAAAGCCAGATTAATATAAGGCACTGGCTGAAACATGTTGACACACCTAGGACGTAGGAGGTCGTAACACGCCTCTAACGTCCCTCAGCCTTATTTTTAACCGCTGACGGAGGCCCTTTTAATAAAGTCTTCTCACCCCAGGGACCATCCGCCAAGCCGTTTTAACCTCACTTCTCTACACACCTCACACCGCACACACAGTGACATACCTGCTCCGCTGTAATCAGGCGTCGTAGCACACCCGGGACACGCTAGGTGTCACTGGGTGGGCCCGATGATGAAGCATGCCACCAACTAGGTTGGTGGGTGAGGGCTTTCTAAAGACACCCAACAGGTGCCACCGCTAATAACACTGAGTCGCTATGACAATAACAAAATAATGTCAGACTAACCTCTTTCTAGCTAGTCTCCTTTTGATTTGCTTAAGTATCAGGTAAGTGACACTTCTTGGGCTCTCCCTCCTGATCTCCTCCTCAGATTCCCTCACTGCCACCCTCCGCCAGTGCCTCACATCACTCCATACCCCTCCCCCTCATGGCCTCATCCTCAGGATCCCTCACCATCACCCTCCTCCCGTGCCTCCCATCTCTCTTTAGCCCCTCCCCTCATGACCTCCTCCTTAGACTCCCTCACTACCACCTTCCTCCAGTGCCCCTCATCTCTCTGTAGCTCCTCCCCTATTGACCTCCTTCTCGGATTCCCTCACTCCCACCCTCCTTCAGTGCCCCTCTCCTCTCTGTTGCCTTTCCCCCTCATGACCTCCTTCTCGGAATCCCTCACTATCACCCTCCTCCAGTGTCCCTCATCTCTCCGTAGCCCCTCCCCCTATTGACCTCCTTTTAGGATACCCTCACTACCACCCTCCACGAGTGCTACTCATCTCTCCATAGCCACTCCTCTCCCATTTGTTGTATATAGCGCTATTCATATCAGTGTAGGGTGTTACAGTACTTTACATCACGCATACATTATACAGAGACAATCAATCATGCACGGATGTAAATCAGTCTACAAGGAATGTCACATTAGCCAATGAGCATTACAAGGTGAAGGTATCACATGGGCAGTATATTTTAAGAGGGTTTGGTCTGGAGAAGCACAAACTCAGGATTTAAAGCACACCCCAGTCGTTGGGGATTGGCTTTACAAATAAAAATGTATATATGCCTATACAAACTCCTTTTAGCAACATTAAAATAATGAAAGACTGGGGATGTTCTAACTATATTACAACACATAAAAACTACATTTTAACTATATCATTCAGGTTTGCATGCAGCTCTTTTATGACAGTTCATAGGTCACTGTCCTATGATAGGAATGTAATTTCTGAACTGCAAGTAACACAAGAATCTCTGTGACAAAACAGTAACCCACTGAGCTCTTCACATAAAATACAGTTTATCTGCATTTCAAAACTACAGACAAAGGATTGGCAGAATCATCAATCACCATTTATGGACATTTTTATTGTCGTCTTACATCCGTGGCAGAGCCGGCCTTGATAATGATAAAAGCATACAGGAAGTATGTGTCTCGCTGGGCCTTCCCTGATGATTTTAAAAAGAAGAACAGATAGCCAGACATTCTCTCACCTGCACGGGTCCTGGTCACAGCCTGATCTGATAAGCAGCAGCAGGGGCCAGGAAAGGTGAATCCGGAGAAACAAACTTTTTTTCTCCAGCATGGAATAGAAAAGGAAATATCCACACAGCAGAACGGTTAAGGTTACCCGGTGCCAGAGAGAGGATTTGTCCCCTTCGCCATGCCCCTATTTTACCTGCACGAGTGGGCGGTGACACAGCCCACCTTTCTAAAAGGAGATGTGTGACTGTGGGTGCCTGTGGGAGAGAGCCCAGGCACAATAACGCAAGTCTTAGACCAGTAAGAAAACAACAACGTTCAGAGGAACGTTTTAAATGAAAGATGCCATTTACTACTGGCCTTCGTGCCGTCACTGCCAGGGCCAAGGCCCAGGCGCTAGAACCGGGTCTGGTTGCAAGTATCCAAAAACAGCCATGACTGCTCGATTCATGCCAGCACAGCCTCATAATTAATAATAAACAACTATAAGGCGTGCATAGGTCACCTGCAAACAGGAGAGCGGGAACAACTGCGCGTTAACATTGCAGTCACAGGAACTTGTACTGTGTGGGAGAAGGATGGGAAGCCGGGCTGGGGTCCCTCGGGCACACGCTTTGCAGGACTCATTCTGGAGTTTTGCAGAGTACACATCGTACAAAGAGAATGAAAACCCACTGAGACACAACTACCTCAGAGCTGGCTGCTGGCAAAGCATACAAGTGTTAGATACCACAGGACGGCTTGAAGCCGGTTTCCAGCAGAACCTACCAGCCAATGCCACCAGGACGAAGTGCCCAGTTGCCTTTTGGCTGTGTTAATTGGACATTTACATGGAGGGAGCAAAGGCCACTGTTATTAGACAGTTCAGGTGCTCAATGACTTTATTCACCCTCAGGCGTATGCTTCTGTCACACTGGCAGCCTCTCAGCAACCTGGCAATTCATTAGCAGATTTTTTTTACGGAAAACTTGAGGAAATGTATAGGAAATGTCCTTGAATCCGGAACTACCTATTTCCATCCCTCCAATGCTGCTTCACAATACCTCCTCTTTGCTTTGGGATAGATTTATGCTTCTTACATTAGAGCAGGTTTCCTCAGTTTGAGGAAAGCCAAATCAGGCTCTCTGATGGATGAATGCCTCGCCAAGACTGTGGCCTCTTTATCACTTGAATTAGAACCATCGGTGCTGCCTTTATTCAACATCTCTTTGGATTCCGCGAAGGTATCTTTGGTATGGAAGACCGCTTTGGTTGTTCTTATACAAAAAAAACAAAATACGGACCCCAGAAATCGGAGTAATTGGCGCCTTATCTCCCTTCTTCCTTTACTAGGAAAAATACTTGAGTCATGTAAATACACAGCTCATGGCGTTCCTGGACTATCATCTTATTCTGGACCTCTCTCAGTTGGGATTCCGATCAGGGGATAGACCTGAGATTACACTTGTCGCTGTTACAGATTCCGTCCGGCACTCCTTGGATGCGGGTGCCCTGCCACTCTGGTTTGATAAGCTTGCTCTGCGGCTTTTGACACCGTCTCTCATTCAGTTCTGATCAACAGACTGTCTGAGATCGGTGTCAGTCATACTGTCCTGCATTGGCTAGCTGACTTTCTAGAAGACCGGTCCCACACTGGATTCTTTCAAGTCTCGATAGGTCCCTCTCACCAAAGGAGTGCCCCAAGGCTCATCATTGCATTATGTGGCTCCCCAGGCACAGATTGTTAAAACGAATGGTTTTGAAATATTCTTGTATGCTGATGATAAGCAGCGAATCATCACTGGAAAACAGGACATTTAGAATACCAAGCTTCACTTCTAGAATTGTAAGCGCGAGAGTGCTGCTTGGATGTCCAGGAATTTTCTTTAATTGAATAATGAGAAGACGGAGGTCTTGCTGCTTGGTAAGGCGAAACAATTGTGGTCCTCTTATTGCTGTCTTAAGGAATTGGGAATTGCTCCTTGTCCCAGTCAATCGGCAAAAATGAAGGAGTAAAAATCGACCATGAACTCTCCATGAAAAATCATGTGGCCTCAACAAGAGGGATATTTCTTACTACCATGTGTATGCTAAAGAACGTTTTTCCTTGGCTTCCTGCTGCATCCAGGAAAAACGCTGGTCCAGGCTGTGATTATCAGTCAGGATTACAGCAATGCCTTGCTTATGGCAGATAATGACAGCCTTCTTTCAAAACTCCAGGTCGTACAAAACACTGCTGCCCAGCTAGTCTGCAATGATTGGATGTGGTGCTTGAACAGGCTGAGTGCCAAGATACATCTTCGGGTGTGATTTGTAGCACTTTATAAATAGATCTAATGTAACATAAGGAGGGGTAGTTGGTGCCTCAGGAAGTAGGGGCAAAAGGTATAGTCACGTGGTCTGTATGAAATGATTAGAGGTCTAAGGGTTAAGTCTGGTTAGCACTACTCTCGCAAGCCGTACAGATGTGACACCTGGCTCTGCGGTTATGTGTCCCTTAACAGTGGGAAATGTCGCACACTCATGGGTTCAGGGCAGTGGCTTTCAAATTACAGTTCATACTATCTCTAATTAGTTAAGTCCCAGCTCGTGACTGACACTCCCCGTGAACTTATTCAAGGAGTTTCACCTCCCACATCCCAGGTTAAATGCCAACCAACTCCTTTAAGGTTCTCACTGGTCTGTCTAGGCCAAGATAGTCAAAAAAGCACAGCAGACTTAGCGCCTGGAGTTTTTTAGGTCTCGGCTGGCATTAGCAGCGCACATGCGCTGCTAACGCCATGCGAGGGCTTCTTGGAATCGATACAATTCCAGAAGTCGTGTCGCTGTTCTGCCTACAATTTAGATTGGTGCATGTCGTTTTTCGTCATGGATGATACAAAACACAGTGTAATGATTGCACCGGAGGCAATCATTACACTGAGGGTTGCCACCCTGTCCGCTTTTGGCCCGCCCACCGGGATTGGATCGTTTACTTGCAGAGGGACACAGCCTCCTTCAATTACTCAGTAAGCACTAGATAATTTTTTGGGGTAAGTTACATGCGCGGTCTGCTTTTATTTTCGGGACCGCAAGCACTATATATTTCTTTCTAGTTGTTATTCCTGCGATTTTTGCACCCACTGTCTGTATATTTTCGCACCTTCCCCTGCCTGCACCCTGTGGATTTTCGCACCTCTCTCCCCTGCATGCACTCAGCTGTCCGTGCCTTTCCGCCCTCCACCGCCATTGCAAATGCTTGTTAGAAATTGCGTTGATCGCTTGTGTATAGGAGCCCTTAAGTTGGTCCTGGGACCCCCCCCCCCCTCCCACCGCCACACTGCCTGTGAAGAATAGCTGCCCGAGAAAACTTTCAGCAGCCAGAATTGGTGGCGTCTGTGACAGTGGTCTTCCAGTAAAGCAGGAAAGAAGCTGCGGAGGGCGGCCCTACTGCCCCTATGGGGCTTGCTCCTAATCCAGGTGCGCTTCTGTTGTTTTGCATTATGTTATGAGGTGTGTTTTTTCCTGTGAGTGTTTCGTTTGTAGTAGTGCCTGGAAGGTAGTTCATTGAGGGGGGAGTGCCGCTTATTATTACTCAGACTTTTTCAATTATTTTATGGCCCGTAGTCTTGGGGTTTCTACTTTTTGCAACCTTTTTGATTCTTTTTTTTTATTTGTACTACTAAAGTATTGAGGAAAATTGTATTTTACATGACCAAGTATGTCCCCTATCGTGTACCCCAACGTTCAATGTATGTGCATGACATCCATGCATTTTCCCTCCATGACCGAAAATGAAGACGCATTTGCATTTGCGTCCAACGTTAACATGTCATCTACCAAGTCCTCCATGAAAGCAACATTAATTTGGTTTTTAGACCCATGTTGCCAACGTCTTTACATGATACACGTTTAAAAGATGCACACGTTTTCTGGCTCAGCCGAGCCAGGCCCTGAATTGAGGCTCCGAGTCTTTTCTGTCTCTGAAAGGCTGCAGTTTAGGTATGCATCCCTGACCTCTACCTTACTTCCTGCCCAGGCAAGCGGTGCCCGGCTCGGCCTGGCCTGCCTGCCAAGACGGTATTTTGCTTACAGTTATCTGCTCAGCCTCCGCAAAAACACATTCCAGTCTAGTGAAATAGGTAAACATATTCCCGGCTGCAGAGCAAAGGGCTCGGCCTTCCTGTCTCCTTACAAGTAATTTACTGCATCCGTTGCCATAGTAGGCCCATGGCCCGCGCATTGCACGTAGACACGTATGCACCCACTAGCATTCAGTGATGTATGGCCTCTGCCCGAGAGACCTTTTGCTTCAGACAACACATCCTCCAAACACTAGATATCAGATATGTTATAGGTGCAGGTCGTTCTGACATCCCAGACATCAGTCTCCTCTACTAGTGCTAAAGTCAAGCCCCCCAGCTCTCCCCAGTTACACGTCAATACCACGTCATGCTCAGTTGCGTGCGCACCCAGGGTAAAGGTTCCTGCCGACCCAGCAGATTTCCTCTATGCATCCACCCACCTATGACACTTCTGTGACGTATCTAGCACACACCTCCGTGTACGCCCTATTACACGCCTTCTTTTACGCCCCTATGTTCTTATCTCTCTTCTTTTCACTTGTTACGCCTACTGTATTCAATGCAACTGTACAGTTTTACTATACATATTGTGTGATGTTAATAAAATGTTGTATATCCCTTCCTGAACCTTAGTGGTGATGGAACCCGATGTCCAGTGTCTCGAGGCACTTAATTAAAGCCCGTATGACTCAGATACCACGGACTCTGCCTCTCATTTTATTGAGCTATCCTTATTGTCATTTAATGTATAGAAAAATAGTCCCAGTAATTTTATTTACCACATAATCTGGTGCCCGAATAGGGACCCCACCCTTCCCCACGCGCCGGCGATGTAACGCAGGCCCCTGACCCCTTCCACAGCCGTGACGGACCCCTTTCTGTGCACACCTGCGGGTTTTCCTGCTAACTCCCTCAGGCCCACGGATGAGACGGAGACTGCGGTCCAGCATCCAGACGAGGCGGTGAGGAATGCGGAGAGTCGTCCCGACCAGAGCCCAAGCAGAGAGAGCAAGGTCCGAGGTATCCGGAGGCCCACCTGTTCCGAAGCGCATGCGTAGTGCGTAGTAGCAGCCAGACGTCGTAGCAGTCCAGTCCAGTCCAGTGTCGAGTTTCCGAGGCCTTCAGTTTTGCTTCCCGGTGAGTACCGTTGTTGGGAACGCATCTAGACGGGTTCATTAATTTGTGCCCGGTCAAGACGGGTCTGGGTACACAGACCCGGTCAAGACGTGTTCACTTAGGTGGATACGGTATGATGTGTCTCTTTATGGGACCGGTATGTCTGTACTGTTTTAGCAGTGCATCCAGTAATTCAGAATTCTAGTATTGTTTCTCGAGATTTTCAGTATAGTGTTTTTCTATGTACCAGACAGTATCTGTTCGAAATGTTTTTAATGTGTATTATGTCGTGGTATGAATGATTGTTTGCAATTCATTACTGTGTTTATTGTGTTCACGTTCAAGTACATTCAATTATGCCGCTGTTTTCGAAATTACGTCAGATAGGAACCAGGAAAGGGATACTCGAAAAAGCAGTTCCCGTCCCGCCTAGGGACACTCCCGGACATTTTATGTACCACAAGCATGGCTTAGATGCCATACTGTACTTAGACTTATGGGTGGATTACACCAAGGATCTGGAAGAGAAATATAGATGGCCTGTTTAAGGGACATGGGATGCCGATTGCATCATGAGAGTAGAAGAAGCATTATGGAAAAAGAAAGCCAGACAATCCCAGAAAGATGCCATAGAATTATGGTGTAAAGAAGCGCATAAAAGAACAGAGAAATAAATCAGGAACGCAGAACTAAGTAGGGAAGCATCAAAAAAAGCCCAAGAAAAAGAATTACTAGAAGAAGGTGAACGAGTTAGAGCAGAACAATTAGACAGACAAAGAAATGCCCTTATTAAAGGCATGTATCCCCTTCTCGCCGAGGGCCTGCCTAAGGCGACCCCGGAAGTACCCAGTAACTTGCCGCCACCATTGGTCCCGACTAAGCTACGTCATAAACAGACAGCAGCAGAAATTTTCCTTTCCTCCTACTTAGACGACACTGTCCCAGAATATGCAAATACAAATCCTCCCCCAAATGTTCAACCACACCACCCTGTTAATGGCACGATTCCCCCTACTGTTCCTCCTGTCACTGGTCCTGGCAATCCTTTTACTGTACCTGTAACCCAGGACCAACCTACTTTACCAGCACCCACGTTTCCCCCAGGGCCAGTACACCCTGCAAGTCCTGGTGGCTCACATCTAGGAGCCGCGGGAGGGGGTTTCTCTACCCCTCCTCCAGTAAAACGAATATCATTACGAGAATTAGCACTAGAACGAACGCCAAAGGCAACATACGCAACCCTTAGAAAGAACCTTACTGATTGTATATGTGATCCAGTACCGGGTGAGGAATCATTGGTCTTACACTCATTACGATTAAGGCACGTTACAGATTATCTGATCACTTTACCAGGCATGAGAGAGAAATTAGACAAGATATATCACTTCATTAGAACGGGGGAGGGACCAGAAAGTATCCAGGAAGCCATGGTACACAGAAAGGTGGAAACTCAGCGTTTGCTTTTACAGTTCTTGATAAATTGTTTGATCAGGGAACAAGATCAACCACACAGAGAAGTAACTAAACGTATGTTAAATTGGAGCGATAACATAGCAGTCGGAAAGCATGATAAACAGACTAGTATAGAGTCAATGTACAGGAAAATACGTAAAGAAATTCTGGAAATACGTGAGAAAGAACGTGCCAACGAAAACGAAACCGGGAAAGAGGATGAAGTCTCGGAAGACGATGATATAGCAACTGAGAACCCAGACAGAATAGCGTACGTAGGTAGGGCGAGACCCTTTGACAAACCCATACGCCTAGAATGTAGGAAAAGTTTTCTTCCTCCCATACCAGAACAATGTTCTCTTGAGCATCTATTCCAAGCCACCGATAAAGTACTGAAACAACGTATAGGTTACAGCGAGCACAGTACCATGCATGAACAGGAACTAGCCCGATCAGCAGTTCAATGGGCTAGTAATTCTACCATATATAAAGATGACGTAGTGGCCCAAACATTTTTTTAATCTTTCCCCAGACGAACAGCGACTAGTTGGTATGTACATGATCCAACATCTCATTACACTGTACGAAAGTCAGCATTCTGATCCAGGTCCCCTATATAATGTATTGGAAGAGTTACTCCTAAATAGATGGAGAGGCCTAGGTACTGATTTAGTTCATGTCATTCTAGAACAACGACACAAATACAGGACTTTCCTGACTCCACATTTCGTTCCTGTTCCACCCCCAGTAAGGAAAACATTTTACATAGACAGACAGAATCCCTTGCAAGAAGTTCATCCCGTTCGGGCAACAGGTGGTGAGCTCGAACGAGTATTTGTTTACACCCCCTTAACGAAAATAGAACTATTGGAAATGAAAAAACTAGTGCCTTGTCACGATAAAGATCCAGCAGGGTTTCACCGTGAATTAAAAGACATGCTCCGCATGGGAGAGTACACGTATCCCGATATCATTAAAATGTTAAAGGTACTATTGCCAGCAGGCATTTACGAAAAACTTAAAGAAAAAGAATGGGAGGTGGGAGAGAAAACGATTGATTGGGCAGAATTAGAAGACGAAGATAAAACATGAATCCCTGGTACTGGTCTCTGGGAAAAAGCCAAAGCATTGCCCGAGTTATTAGTACAGGTTTTACCAAGATTACTAGCTACTAAAAAGGAAGACTGGGACGCGATCTCAGCTTGTAAACAGAAACAAGACGAAGACACTAGTGATTTTTATTCCAGATTCGAGAAATGTTTCATTTTTAATAGCGGGCTGAAAACAAGTAGTGAATCGTATCCACATCTTTTTGTGACCAAGTTAGTAGAGAATTCCTTACCACAAGTTAAAAATCGAGTACTGAAGGTTGAGAGTACCTGGCAAGCTAACACCCCTTCCCAAATGTTACAAATGTTACAGTACCACCAGAACCGAATTAGAGAGGAGCAAGAACACGAAAAGAGACGTATGAAAGACACGAAAATGAAAGTGCTAGTTGCGCAGTCTGTCCCAGCTGATAGCCAGAAGAGGGGTACGCCACCGACTAGTCATTCTACAGCTCTTGTAAAAGGGACATGCAATTACTGTAAACAGCCAGGTCATTATGTAAATGAATGTGCCGTTCTGAAACACAATATAGCTACCGGTAAGACGAAAGAAAGACCGCGTCCTCCTAGACAGGAACATGTTCCGCAGAACACGCAACATCCTCAGAATAACCAACAGACAGTAGCCGTACCCCAGCCCATAGCTGCCACACAACAAGTTACACAGCAAATGTACCAGTATGCACAGTCAGATTATCCGGATTATCAACAGTATTCATGAAATAGCCTAGAGAGGGAGGTTGGCTTGCCCCTTATCGAGGTTCCTGTGGATCAAGAGGGTCCCTATGTACATAGTCAGGTATTAGGGAAAGATAGAAAATTTTTGATTGACACGGGGGCAAGCAGAACTACCATCAGTCATGACGAGGTTCCAGAGGCTCCCCTCTCAGGCTCAAGAAATGTTTCCCTGGGTTTTTCAGGAAAGCCTATTTTTAACGAAGTGTCAAAGCCAGTTTCCCTAGAAGTTGGTCCATTGTCCCGCACTACAGACTTGTTACTTACGAAATCATGTCCAGAAAACTTGCTTGGTATAAAAACATTGAAAGAACTAGGAGCAGTTATTTGTTGTTCTCCGGAAGGAGTGAAATTGTTTTTACGTGATTTTAAAGGACATTATGTGTTAAGAGATTTTGATCCGAGATTACAGAATGTACCACAGCATTTATGGGCGCAAGGTCCAACTGATGTAGGCTGCATGCACATTACACCATACTGTGTCACTCTGAAACAAGGAATTGTACTACCCCGAATCCGACAATACAAGTTACCACCTGAGGCTGTAGCGGCCTTACTGAAAATTATTGACGAACTCATTGCTCAAGGAGTGGTTGTAGAAACTGACTCCAATGTATGTAATTCCCCTATCATCCCGATTCTTAAACGAACTGACCCAAATGCACCTCCGGTCTACAGACTGGTGATCGACCTTCGAGAACTGAACAGATGCATCATACCCCAGTACCCAGTGGTCCCAGATATTTCTTCCCTATTGACTGCCATCAGGCATAGGAGGGAGATTGAGTCCCCTATTGTCGACCAGACTGAGACCACATTGGAACAATATACTGATTTCAATAAAGGTTTCTTTTTCTTCATAGGTCCCATTCAAAACAGTAAACTGATACGTAGATTGACCAGAACCCTTGAAGCAGTAGTGAATGAAACTGCTTCTGCCCTAGGTAACTTAACAGAAGAGCAGTCTGCTATGAGACTTGTTGTACTTCAGAACCGCCTTGTCCTTGACGTCATTCTGGCTGATAGGGGCAGAGCTTGTAGAGTGATCGGATCCAGTTGTTGTATTTTCATTCCTAATAACGCACCATCAGTATACAAAGCAATAACAAGGCTCCATAATATAGCTCACCAGATACACCAGAATCCAGGCACCTGGACTTGGTCCGGCTGGCTCTGGAGTGTGATATCAGCTTGGGGATGGAAAGTATTATCATTCCTAGGAATAATACTGCTCATAGTATTCAGTTGTTGTCTCTGTCTACAATGTGGCCCAGCGATTTGCGGCCTGTGCGCCACAGCTTGTATTCCCCGTCCACGTCCACGATCCCGTGCTCGAATGAAAAAAGACGAGCAAATGATACTATATAAACAGATAGATGGTCTCATGAAGATAGATATATCCTGAAGGGAACGTAGGGGACAAGGAGGGAATGAGGAAAATTGTATTTTACATGACCAAGTATGTCCCCTATCGTGTACCCCAACGTTCAATGTATGTGCATGACATCCATGCATTTTCCCTCCATGACCGAAAATGAAGACGCATTTGCATTTGCGTCCAACTTTAACATGTCATCTACCAAGTCCTCCATGAAAGCAACATTAATTTGGTTTTTAGACCCATGTTGCCAACGTCTTTACATGATACACGTTTAAAAGATGCACACGTTTTCTGGCTCAGCCGAGCCAGGCCCTGAATTGAGGCTCCGAGTCTTTTCTGTCTCTGAAAGGCTGCAGTTTAGGTATGCATCCCTGACCTCTACCTTACTTCCTGCCCAGGCAAGCGGTGCCCGGCTCGGCCTGGCCTGCCTGCCAAGACGGTATTTTGCTTACAGTTATCTGCTCAGCCTTCGCAAAAACACATTCCAGTCTAGTGAAATAGGTAAACATATTCCCGGCTGCAGAGCAAAGGACCCGGCCTTCCTGTCTCCTTACAAGTAATTTACTGCATCCGTTGCCATAGTAGGCCCATGGCCCGCGCATTGCACGTAGACACGTATGCACCCACTAGCATTCAGTGATGTATGGCCTCTGCCCGAGAGACCTTTTGCTTCAGACAACACATCCTCCAAACACTAGATATCAGATATGTTATAGGTGCAGGTCGTTCTGACATCCCAGACATCAGTCTCCTCTACTAGTGCTAAAGTCAAGCCCCCCAGCTCTCCCCAGTTACACGTCAATACCACGACATGCTCAGTTGCGTGCGCACCCAGGGTAAAGGTTCCTGCCGACCCAGCAGATTTCCTCTATGCATCCACCCACCTATGACACTTCTGTGACGTATCTAGCACACACCTCCGTGTACGCCCTATTACACGCCTTTTACGCCCCTATGTTCTTATCTCTCTTCTTTTCACTTGTTACGCCTACTGTATTCAATGCAACTGTACAGTTTTACTATATATATTGTGTGATGTTAATAAAATGTTGAATATCCCTTCCTGAACCTTAGTGGTGATGGAACCCGATGTCCAGTGTCTCGAGGCACTTAATTAAAGCCCGTATGACTCAGATACCACGGACTCTGCCTCTCATTTTATTGAGCTATCCTTATTGTCATTTAATGTATAGAAAAATAGTCCTGGTAATTTTATTTACCACATAATCTGGCGCACGAATAGGGACCCCTCCCCTTCCCCACGCGCCGGCGATGTAACGCAGGCCCCTGACCCCTTCCACAGCCGTGACGGACCCCTTTCTGTGCACACCTGCGGGTTTTCCTGCTAACTCCCTCAGGCCCACGGAGGAGACGGAGACTGCGGTCCAGCATCCAGACGAGGCGGTGAGGAATGCGGAGAGTCGTCCCGACCAGAGCCCAAGCCGAGAGAGCAAGGTCCGAGGTATCCGGAGGCCCACCTGTTCCGAAGCGCATGCGTAGTGCGTAGTAGCAGCCAGACGTCGTAGCAGTCCAGTCCAGTCCAGTGTCGAGTTTCCGAGGCCTTCAGTTTTGCTTCCCGGTGAGTACCGTTGTTGGAAACGCATCTAGACGGGTTCATTAATTTGTGCCCGGTCAAGACGGGTCTGGGTACACAGACCCGGTCAAGACGTGTTCACTTAGGTGGATACGGTATGACGTGTCTCTTTATGGGACCGGTATGTCTGTACTGTTTTAGCAGTGCATCCAGTAATTCAGAATTCTAGTATTGTTTCTCGAGATTTTCAGTATAGTGTTTTTCTATGTACCAGACAGTATCTGTTCGAAATGTTTTTAATGTGTTTAATGTCGTGGTATGAATGATTGTTTGCAATTCATTACTGTGTTTATTGTGTTCACGTTCAAGTACATTCAATTATGCCGCTGTTTTCGAAATTACGTCAGATAGGAACCAGGAAAGGGATACTCGAAGAAGCTGTTCCCGTCCCGCCTAGGGACACTCCCGGACATTTTATGTACCACAAGCATGGCTTAGATGCCATACTGTACTTAGACTTATGGGTGGATTACACCAAGGATCTGGAAGAGAAATATAGATGGCCTGTTTAAGGGACATGGGATGCCGATTGCATCATGAGAGTAGAAGAAGCATTATGGAAAAAGAAAGCCAGACAATCCCAGAAAGATGCCATAGAATTATGGCGTAAAGAAGCGCATAAAAGAACAGAGAAAGAAATCAGGAAAGCAGAACTAAGTAGGGAAGCATCAGAAAAAGCCCAAGAAAAAGAATTACTAGAAGAAGGTGAACGAGTTAGAGCAGAACAATTAGACAGACAAAGAAATGCCCTTATTAAAGGCATGTATCCCCTTCTCGCCGAGGGCCTGCCTAAGGCGACCCCGGAAGTACCCAGTAACTTGCCGCCACCATTGGTCCCGACTAAGCTACGTCATAAACAGACAGCAGCAGAAATTTTCCTTTCCTCCTACTTAGACGACACTGTCCCAGAATATGCAAATACAAATCCTCCCCCAAATGTTCAACCACACCACCCTGTTAATGGCACGATTCCCCCTACTGTTCCTCCTGTCACTGGTCCTGGCAATCCTTTTACTGTACCTGTAACCCAGGACCAACCTACTTTACCAGCACCCACGTTTCCCCCAGGGCCAGTACACCCTGCAAGTCCTGGTGGCTCACATCTAGGAGCCGCGGGAGGGGGTTTCTCTACCCCTCCTCCAGTAAAACGAATATCATTACGAGAATTAGCACTAGAACGAACGCCAAAGGCAACATACGCAACCCTTAGAAAGAACCTTACTGATTGTATATATGATCCAGTACCGGGTGAGGAATCATTGGTCTTACACTCATTACGATTAAGGCGTGTTACAGATTATCTGATCACTTTACCAGGCATGAGAGAGAAATTAGACAAGATATATCACTTCATTAGAACGGGGGAGGGACCAGAAAGTATCCAGGAAGCCATGGTACACAGAAAGGTGGAAACTCAGCGTTTGCTTTTACAGTTCTTGATAAATTGTTTGATCAGGGAACAAGATCAACCACACAGAGAAGTAACTAAACGTATGTTAAATTGGAGCGATAACATAGCAGTCGGAAAGCATGATAAACAGACTAGTATAGAGTCAATGTACAGGAAAATACGTAAAGAAATTCTGGAAATACGTGAGAAAGAACGTGCCAACGAAAACGAAACCGAGAAAGAGGATGAAGTCTCGGAAGACGATGATATAGCAACTGAGAACCCAGACAGAATAGCGTACGTAGGTAGGGCGAGACCCTTTGACAAACCCATACGCCTAGAATGTAGGAAAAGTTTTCTTCCTCCCATACCAGAACAATGTTCTCTTGAGCATCTATTCCAAGCCACCGATAAAGTACTGAAACAACGTATAGGTTACAGCGAGCTCAGTACCATGCATGAACAGGAACTAGCCCGATCAGCAGTTCAATGGGCTAGTAATTCTACCATATATAAAGATGACGTAGTGGCCCAAACATTTTTTAATCTTTCCCCAGACGAACAGCGACTAGTTGGTATGTACATGATCCAACATCTCATTACACTGTACGAAAGTCAGCATTCTGATCCAGGTCCCCTATATAATGTATTGGAAGAGTTACTCCTAAATAGATGGAGAGGCCTAGGTACTGATTTAGTTCATGTCATTCTAGAACAACGACACAAATACAGGACTTTCCTGACTCCACATTTCGTTCCTGTTCCACCCCCAGTAAGGAAAACATTTTACATAGACAGACAGAATCTCTTGCAAGAAGTTCATCCCGTTCGGGCAACAGGTGGTGAGCTCGAACGAGTATTTGTTTACACCCCCTTAACGAAAATAGAACTATTGGAAATGAAAAAACTAGTGCCTTGTCACGATAAAGATCCAGCAGGGTTTCACCGTGAATTAAAAGACATGCTCCGCATGGGAGAGTACACGTATCCCGATATCATTAAAATGTTAAAGGTAATATTGCCAGCAGGCATTTACGAAAAACTTAAAGAAAAAGAATGGGAGGTGGGAGAGAAAAAGATTGATTGGGCAGAATTAGAAGACGAAGATAAAACAGGAATCCCTGGTACTGGTCTCGGGGAAAAAGCCAAAGCATTGCCCGAGTTATTAGTACAGGTTTTACCAAGATTACTAGCTACTAAAAAGGAAGACTGGGACACGATCTCAGCTTGTAAACAGAAACAAGACGAAGACACTAGTGATTTTTATTCCAGATTCGAGAAATGTTTCATTATTAATAGCGGGCTAAAAACAAGTAGTGAATCGTATCCACATCTTTTTGTGACCAAGTTAGTAGAGAATTCCTTACCACAAGTTAAAAATCGAGTACTGAAGGTTGAGAGTACCTGGCAAGCTAACACCCATTCCCAAATGTTACAAATGTTACAGTACCACCAGAACCGAATTAGAGAGGAGCAAGAACACGAAAAGAGACGTATGAAAGACACGAAAATGTAAGTGCTAGTTGCGCAGTCTGTCCCAGCTGATAGCCAGAAGAGGGGTACGCCACCGACTAGTCATTCTACAGCTCCTGTAAAAGGGACATGCAATTACTGTAAACAGCCAGGTCATTATGTAAATGAATGTGCCGTTCTGAAACACAATATAGCTACCGGTAAGACGAAAGAAAGACCGCGTCCTCCTAGACAGGAACATGTTCCGTAGAACACGCAACATCCTCAGAATAACCAACAGACAGTAGCCGTACCCCAGCCCATAGCTGCCACACAACAAGTTACACAGCAAATGTACCAGTATGCACAGTCAGATTATCCGGATTATCAACAGTATTCATGAAATAGCCTAGAGAGGGAGGTTGGCTTGCCCCTTATCGAGGTTCCTGTGGATCAAGAGGGTCCCTATGTACATAGTCAGGTATTAGGGAAAGATAGAAAAATTTTGATTGACACGGGGGCAAGCAGAACTACCATCAGTCATGACAAGGTTCCAGGGGCTCCCCTCTCAGGCTCAAGAAATGTTTCCCTGGGTTTTTCAGGAAAGCCTATTGTTAACGAAGTGTCAAAGCCAGTTTCCCTAGAAGTTGGTCCATTGTCCCGCACTACAGACTTGTTACTTACGAAATCATGTCCAGAAAACTTGCTTGGTATAAAAACATTGAAAGAACTAGGAGCAGTTATTTGTTGTTCTCCGGAAGGAGTGAGATTGTTTTTACGTGATTTTAAAGGACATTATGTGTTAAGAGATTTTGATCCGAGATTACAGAATGTACCACAGCATTTATGGGCGCAAGGTCCAACTGATGTAGGCTGCATGCACATTACACCATACCTTGTCACTCTGAAACAAGGAATTGTACTACCCCGAATCCGACAATACAAGTTACCCCCTGAGGCTGTAGCGGCCTTACTGAAAATTATTGACAAACTCATTGCTCAAGGAGTGGTGGTAGAAACTGACTCCAATGTATGTAATTCCCCTATCATCCCGATTCTTAAACGAACTGACCCAAATGCACCTCCGGTCTACAGACTGGTGATCGACCTTCGAGAACTGATCAGATGCATCATACTCCAGTACCCAGTGGTCCCAGATATTTCTTCCCTATTGACTGCCATCAGGCATAGGAGGGAGATTGAGTCCCCTATTGTCGACCAGACTGAGACCACATTGGAACAATATACGGATTTCAATAAAGGTTTCTTTTTCTTCATAGGTCCCATTCAAAACAGTAAACTGATACGTAGATTGACCAGAACCCTTGAACCAGTAGTGAATGAAACTGCTTCTGCCCTAGGTATCTTAACAGAAGAGCAGTCTGCTATGAGACTTGTTGTACTTCAGAACCGCCTTGTCCTTGACGTCATTCTGGCTGATAGGGGCGGAGCTTGTAGAGTGATCGGATCCAGTTGTTGTATTTTCATTCCTAATAAAGCACCATCAGTATACAAAGCAATAACAAGGCTCCATAATATAGCTCACCAGATACACCAGAATCCAGGCACCTGGACTTGGTCCGGCTGGCTCTGGAGTGTGATATCAGCTTGGGGATGGAAAGTATTATCATTCCTAGGAATAATACTGCTCATAGTATTCAGTTGTTGTCTCTGTCTACAATGTGGCCCAGCGATTTGCGGCCTGTGCGCCACAGCTTGTATTCCCCGTCCACGTCCACGATCCTGTGCTCGAATGAAAAAAGACGAGCAAATGATACTATATAAACAGATAGATGGTCTCATGAAGATAGATATATCCTGAAGGGAACTTAGGGGACAAGGAGGGAATGAGGAAAATTGTATTTTACATGACCAAGTATGTCCCCTATTGTGTACCCCAACGTTCGATGTATGTGCATGACATCCATGCATTTTCCCTCCATGACCGAAAATGAAGACGCATTTGCATTTGCGTCCAACGTTAACATGTCATCTACCAAGTCCTCCATGAAAGCAACATTAATTTGGTTTTTAGACCCATGTTGCCAACGTCTTTACATGATACACGTTTAAAAGATGCATACATTTTCTGGCTCAGCCGAGCCAGGCCCTGAATTGAGGCTCCGAGACTTTTCTGTCTCTGAAAGGCTGCAGTTTAGGTATGCATCCCTGACCTCTACCTTACTTCCTGCCCAGGCAAGCGGTGCCCGGCTCGGCCTGGCCTGCCTGCCAAGACGGTATTTTGCTTACAGTTATCTGCTCAGCCTCCGCAAAAACACATTCCAGTCTAGTGAAATAGGTAAACATATTCCCGGCTGCAGAGCAAAGGGCCCGGCCTTCCTGTCTCTTTACAAGTAATTTACTGCATCCGTTGCCATAGTAGGCCCATGGCCCGCGCATTGCACGTAGACACGTATGCACCCACTAGCATTCAGTGATGTATGGCCTCTGCCCGAGAGACCTTTTGCTTCAGACAACACATCCTCCAAACACTAGATATCAGATATGTTATAGGTGCAGGTCGTTCTGACATCCCAGACATCAGTCTCCTCTACTAGTGCTAAAGTCAAGCCCCCCAGCTCTCCCCAGTTACACGTCAATACCACGTCATGCTCAGTTGCGTGCGCACCCAGGGTAAAGGTTCCTGCCGACCCAGCAGATTTCCTCTATGCATCCACCCACCTATGACACTTCTGTGACGTATCTAGCACACACCTCCGTGTACGCCCTATTACACGCCTTCTCTTACGCCCCTATGTTCTTTTCTCTCTTCTTTTCACTTGTTACGCCTACTGTATTCAATGCAACTGTACAGTTTTACTATATATATTGTGTGATGTTAATAAAATGTTGAATATCCCTTCCTGAACCTTAGTGGTGATGGAACCCGATGTCCAGTGTCTCGAGGCACTTAATTAAAGCCCGTATGACTCAGATACCACGGACTCTGCCTCTCATTTTATTGAGCTATCCTTATTGTCATTTAATGTATAGAAAAATAGTCCCGGTAAATTTATTTACCACAGTATTACCTTTGACATTCTTAGTCACAAAGTTGTGCGTGCATTTGATAAACAGTACATCTAAAGACATATTTACATTTTAAACCAGTCTTAAGTGTGATAGTTATTTTGACCTGGCGCACGTGTGCATAGAGTTGAAATACATCAGTGGGTTTACAATCTGCTTTAACGATCTGTGGAACCCGGAGTGCACATTTGTAATTCCAGCAAGGTCGACTGAACCTTTCTACCTTCAGGGGAAGTAAGAACAACTGAGGGTGTTGCAGCGGTTAGAGGTGGTTCACTTTTGTGGTGTGCACTATATACATGGTCTATTATCACTTAAAACTAAAAATGTGTACAGTATATCATAACACAAGGTATGTGCTGACGTCAGTGTGGGTCCACTCTTGCGAAAACCACCAGGAAAGCAGGAAGGGTGTTGCTGTTCACAGATATGGGAAGGGGAGTTTCTTACTTTGTACACAATTTCAAGAAGTATTTCGCTGTAATTTTGCTTTTGGGACTACATTTGAGCTGTTGTGTCCAGTTCCAAGTGGAGTACTAGATCTAGCTCTCAGCCGTGTGTAGACTATTGTGTCCAGCCTCAGGTGAACATCTGGAATGCAGTGCCTGGTTAGCTGTTTTGCCCGTTTGGGAGCTCAGTGTCGTTTTCAAGGTCTTCGTCATTAGTATTGCATCCAGATGTGTAGGCCACCTAAAGTATTCGGCCCAGTTATAAAGTGTACATCTGCAATTGTAGCCACTCCCAAGGTGCTCATCAAGTTGTAGGTCACCAGCACTGCACATGTGCGCCTTCAAAGGGTGAAGGGATATGCACAGCACTCGGTTTTTTTCTGCGACACAGGTGTCCACCGTGGGGCCACGGGCTGGGTCCTCGCCGGATTGAGATAAAGTCCACACTCATATACATAGCCACTCTCTAGTGCAATACTGTCTTGGATCTGGCTTTCCGGGTCTACTTTGGACACCCTTCCTGTAATATGTACGACATTCATTGCATGATCGCAGTGAGACGGGTGCTGCGAAACAAGGCTGTCTCCCAGGATCATAGAGCCCTGCTGACTTGTAATAGAGGCTGCTTTCACAATTGTTCCTTCACGTTAAAGACTCTGATTTAAGCCCATGAAATACGTTTTTCTTGTGGAATTCGATAAAGCCCAGGCTTAGGGCTTAGTCCGTGGATTTTTGCACCCCCCCACCCGCAATACCCTGTCCGTGAACTTTCGCACCCTCACCCCCCCTCCTACCCACACCCGCCTGCACTCCGTGGATTTTCGCCAACAGCGTCACTGTTGCATGGCTAAACACTTATAAGGTCCCAAAGGCGAGACGTATTGGCTATGCCAATGCTTGTTTTATGTATGTTCCCTAAGTGGCATACATTTGTTCTTCTCTTTCTATAGGTGCTTGTTTCCTTTAGGCCAGCGTTTCCCAAACTGTGGTCCGCGGACCCCCAGGGGTCCGTGAGACATTCCCAGGGTCTCCGCAGGACTCGAGAGCCTGTCGTCGTAGTGGGAAATGAAACGCCCATGTGTCCTCACAGCACACAAGAGCTGTGAATGTTGGCGCAGGGGCTGCGAGACAACAAAAATACAATCAGGAGGCGGGGGCAGCAAATGAGCAGTGGGCAGTCAGGGGGGCGGGGCTGCAGGGGGCACAGCGGCTGGGGAAACGAGTAGAACAGAAGGTAAAAAGGGCACAAAAACAAGGAAAAAATGAGTGGCACAGACGGTAGAAGGGCATAAAAAACGAGTGGAACAGAGGACAGAAGGGCACAAAAAACGAGGGAAAAACGAGCGGAACAGAGGGCAGAAAGGCACAAAAAACGAGTGGACCAGAGGGCAGAAGGGCACACAAAACGAGGGGAAAACAAGTGGAACAGAGGGCAGAAAGGCACTAAAAACGAGTGCAACAGAGGGCAGAAAGGCCCAAAAACGAGTGGAACAGAGGGCAGAAAGGCACAAAAAATGAGGGGAACAGAGGGCAGAAGGGCACAAAAAACGAGGGAACAGAGGGCAGAAGGGCACAAAAAATGAGGGAAACACGAGTGGAACAGAGGGCAGAAAGGCACAAAAAACGAGGGGAACAGAGGGCAGAAGGGCACAAAAAACAAGAGAAAAACGAGTGGAACGGAGGGCAGAAAGGCACAAAAAACGAGGGAAAACGAGTGGCACAGAGGGCAGAAAGGCACAAAAAACAAGGGGAAAACGAGTGGAACAGAGGGCAGATATGCACAAAAAACGAGTGGAACAGAGGGCAGAAGGGCACAAAAAATAAGGGGAAAACGAGTGGAACAGAGGGCAGAAAGGCACAAAAACGAGTGTAACAGAGGGCAGAAAGGCACAAAAATCTAGTGGAACAGAGGGTAGAAAGGCACAAAAAACGAGTGAAAAGCGAGTGGAAAAGAGGGTAGAAAGGCACAAAAAACGAGTGGAACAGAGGGCAGAAAGGCATAAAAAATTAGGGGCACAGAGGGCAGAAAGGCACAAAAAACAAGGGGAAAACGAGTGGAAGAGAAGGCAAAAGGGGCACAAAAACGAGGGAAAAACGAGTGGCACAGAGGGTAGACGGGCACAAAAAAACAAGAAATATAGGGGCAGCTAAGAACAGAAGGCAGAACGGGCAGAGAGGCACGGGGCAGCGAGGGGAACAGAAGGGAAAACCGGGCAGAGACACGGGGCAGCGAGGGGTACAGAAGGAAAGACGGGCAGAGAGAGCACGGGGACAGCGAGGGAAACAGAGGGAAGGAAAAGGGGCACGGACCACGTACAGGCAGCGGGGGAAGACAGACAACAGTAGTCACAGACACAACAATGAAAATACAGGCAATACAATAAAAGCAATAAGGCGTTGAAAGGCACATGTGTATAGGTTACCGTTACTTGGCAGGCAGGTAGAAATAGATGCAGCCAGGATCAGCAGTAGGATTTTCATGCTGCTGTCTGATTGCTCACTTTCCACAATCCCTTGGGTGAATTATGTGTGCTGTCAAGCTTTCATATTCAGACATATCGAGCTCTTATTCTGTGTAGCCTTTGCAGTTTGTTGTTGGCAAAGGACGGGGCAGTGGGCATCCTAACAGGAGAGGGTCATGTCAGGTGCCATGCGAGGCCTCTCTGAAATATGCCTTAACTGAACTGCTCACCCCTTGGTGGTAAAATGTTGTTCTGCTGTCTGTGACTAAAGATGATGTCTAACAGGGGTTTATGGTAATTGGCATAGCATTGTTCCATGATCTCGCTGAAACAATATGCCTTCTGTGCAGATACCTTCCTGCCATCTCTTGCACTTCCATGATGAACTTCTAATATAGACCTTGCTCTGTACACTGGACTCATCGCTTTGTGCACTATCTTGTTAGAATCTTCACAATATTCGTTGCTCTTTGGGGCATGTTTTTATTATAAACTGCTTCATAATTGGATAATATTTTAGATCTTCTTAAACTGTGAATAGGTAAAAATGCTAATAATTCACAATCACTTAACCTGTTGCTGTAAGGAAGGGTCACCACTCCAAGGCTCTGGAATGAGAATGTAGAGGTGCTGCTATGGCTGAGAGCAGGAGACTTGTACCACTAAATTATACACTGCTATATGCATATATGTCTATGCTAATAGACCCAATACAAGCTGTCTCCCTCTTGAAATTGCCTCTGCTTCAAAAGGCGTTTTTAAAAAGAAATGTAAATTGTACAAATTGCTTGGGGGTCCCCGGCTTCCAATAGTGATTCAGTGGGAGTCCTCAGGAGTCAAAAGTTTGGGAACCACTGCTTCAGGCATTCTGATGCAAAGTGCGCCTCTTTTACTGACCACCACTTTCTGCCTAGCGAAAACCTATGAGGTGGTGCCCAGTGTTGTAGCAGGGTCCAGTGGTTAACCAGGAGCGGCTAGTGACATTTGAAAGTGGTAGTTACACTGACTTGACAAGGGCATAGGGCTATTATTAAGTCATTCCCGCTAGCCGTCTGTGAACCCCGACACCTGCTGCTCTTGATTCGCCCACAGCTTTCGATTGCCACTTTCAAATGTCACTATCCGCTCCTGACTGATTCATCAAGCAGAAACGTTCTAACTCATTACTAGGAGCAGAAGGAAAGTGTGACCAAGCCATGGCATTATATTCGCAGGTAAATGTCGGCCACATATTTTGCACTGCCCTGCCACCTAGTGTTTAAATGGAGAATCTTGGTTATTGAAAATAGTGCTTGTCAATTTGTAGCCAGGCCTATACTGACAGAACTGAACCTCACATTAACTTCCATTTAATTGGCGTTGCCATCTGACTGGTATTTTCATTAAAAAGACAGATTAAACAACTGTGAACATTATCAAAATCCGATATTTTATGCCCCTATGAAATGTAAGCCGAAAGCAACAAATGCAAGATGAAAAGACATCAAAATTATTTTTGAGCAACCCAAACTATTATTAACTGGTGTTTAAGGTAAGTAGACTCTGAATTGCCATGCTAAAAATAGAATGCTGAGGGCTGTGACGGAGAAAGGGCAGGAATGCACTGTCTTAACGGCAATATGATGCATTCCTGCCTTTTCCTCTTTACTGGCGCCCTTTTGGCAGCCGAGTGGCAAAGCAGACACCCGTACACCATGGTGCAAAGGTGCATGCGTTACATGCAGGATTGTTTTTGTGCATATTCCTCTTTCTATACATAGAAAGTGGAAGAAACGAGGAGAAATAAAGATATTTCTCTTGGTTACACCTCTCCTGGGAAGGAATATCTTTTTGGTGTATTCCCAGAATTACCAGTTCTGGTATATCTTGCAATGCGTCAAAAAACATGGGAGTTGTGTGGGAACACCCATGCATGGCCCATGGTACCCCTTGCTAGGGCAGTGTAAGGCTTTGCGCTGCCTTATTCCAGATTTATGGAGTCACTCAGGCCTTGCAAATTGGCCTTGTGTGGCTTCAAAAACCTGACTTAAGGTTGGTGTCGCTATTGCACCACATTGCGTGGTGCAAGAGCGACACAAACCACCTCGTAAATAGGTCCCTGAATATTTTGCCATTGAGAAGGGCTTTGGGTCAGTACTTTTCATCCAATCACCTCTCCTCCTGTCATTTGCATTTTGCTTTCATCCACCTAAGCGTACACCACATGGAACGATGAGTCAGTCCACTTACGCCATTGGCTCTCTTCCACTGTTAATGGTGGAGAATTGCCTGATAACGTATGCGCATGCACCTAAAAATAAGTACGCTTCGGTCCCATGACTGGTAAGCTAATACTGAACTTTACAAATCTTGGGGCATATTTACAAAACCCTTGCGCAGACGGTGAGTCACTTTTTGTGATGCACCGGTGGCACAGTGTGGTGCTCCATATTTACAAGGACATGTAAAGTCACCCTGCGTGGCTTTTCATGTCCTTGTAAATACGGCCCCTTTTCAGGCAGCCCTTTGCATTAAAGGGGCATTCAATGGGTGTTCTCCTGCAACACCCATGGATTCTGCCTCATTCCCAGATTGACAACGTTCCGTAAAGTTGGGAATGCGTTAGAATCCCACGAATCCCCAGAGGAGGAGTAAAGAGGCACATTGAGGAGAAATACTTTTATTTCTCCTCGTTTTATCCTCTTCTACGCATGCTGCATTCTGTAGCACACGTAGAAAGAGGAAAACACCTCTCTGGATCGTTTTTGTGCAGGAAGGAACACCTTCCTGCACAAAAACAATAATCCCCTGCAACGCAGGCACCCTGAGCCTGCATTGGCGCATGGCAGCCAATTGTGCGCCAGTGCAGGGGGAGCTCAGGGATACGTCATATTGTTGTAAATATGATTCATCCCTTTGCTTCGGAAGGAACGCAGCGCGGCGCAGCCAAATGACTTGCGGCACCACCCTGTGTTACTCCCTAGCAAATATGGCCTGCTCTTTTCTTTGCATTCTTTATCCTTTTTAAAGTCATGATTGTGTGTTTAATCTATATCTTCAGGCTATAGCAATTGAAATAATTGTAAATTTGTGGTCTACATTTCTAATAAAAAATGGAAATCTGCAACACTCATAGCTGCTTGGCAAGTCCAGGCCTTGTTTATTGTTTGTATATTGTGTGCAGTTACTTAATCCCAGTGCAAATCTGCAATTTTCATATGATGAATGGTCTAAAAAAGGAGGGGATCTGCAGGTGGTAACTTTTCAGTAACCCACAAACCTGTGCAAAATTAACAGCCCGAGCCACATGCAGTTTGTGAGGTTGGGTGGGGGCCACTGTCATTCAAAATGATGCTATATCCTCCTAGGGCAGGCCCTATTCTATTTGGAAGGGTAATCACTCATTCAACCAATCAGGATAGGTCTATATGTTTGGACCATGTTAACAAGCATGAGAATCCTTCCAAGAACCCACACCTTTTTGGGCTGTGTTTTATCGGACATGGTTTCGCAGGCAGCTCAAACATGGACATTCATGTTCCCCTGGAAAGAATCCACTTGATTTTCTATTTTGTCTTCAGAGCAGCTATTGTTTTTTGTCCCAATTTTGGCACTTTAGGTGGACTTAAAACAATAAAAGCAGATTTGTTTGATTTACACTTAGGGCACTTTTTACATCTGGCATTAGCCAAGGCTTTTTAAATTTAGTGAAAATGTTACTGTTTGGCCGGCCAAACACACATGCACACTTATGTTCCTCCAACCCAGCTGTGTTGCACAGCCAGGTTGGAGAAATGGCAGAGGCTCCGATGCACTGTCTGAGCGGCAAACAAGGGCGCTCCGACATATCCTGGCTCTGGTCTCATACTATGAGAGCAGCATCTGGATTGGGAGGGGGGCCTGTGCTTTCAGGCCCTTCCACTTCCAGAGGAGGAGAGTAGCAGGAGCAATGAGGCAGCAGTTTGCAAATATGCGCTGGTTAGAGGTCCCTTGGTGTGTGCAAAACTATCCCCGTTCTGAGGTGTGTTATGTTGGACAAATAGTAGCAGAGGAGAAAGTAAAAATACTTTAGATTGCTGCAAGTTTGGGGGGAGGCAAATGTGGTTTCTGTTGACAGACAATCTGATCATAGGCTCTTCCCCAAGATGGTAATGGGCAAGTGAGTGCAAATCCATCAGAAAGAAGTATTTATCGGTTGGTGGTATTTCTTTAGCAAGAGCACGTAGGAGTTGTTTTCATACACACAACCGCAGCTCTGCTTTAGGACAGTAGCAGTACAGTTAGACTAGATGGAAACTGCCCATTCCACAAACAGGAGATATCCTATCAGGAGCCAGAGGCTTAGGGCAGTGGCAAAGAGAGCAGGCCAGGCCAACAAAGGGACACAGTATTCAGGAGTCCATCGCTCACCTCTGTCCGAGGTGGCAACATTGGGAGTTGATAGGTGCATCATTGCACAGCTGCATGGAAAGCAGGGCAGGTGGGCCATCTCCCTTCAGTCCGTTGACTTTGGGAGTCCTATTCAAATACAGGAGAGGGCACAGGAGCAGTTCCAGCAGGCAGCCCTAGAATAGGGTCTAGTGCAAGTCCAGAGTTTGGCACTGGTGGGTTGGGGTCTCATGGGCTACAGAATGCTTGCACTGGGAGCAATGGACCCACTTCAGCAGTCGACGGCACTTCACAGCTGTGCTGGGAATGAGCAGCACAAGGTGCGTGTCTCTCCAGCATGGTTGCAGAGCAGATGTAGAATGCTGTATCTACCCCATAGCCATTGTAAGAGGTGGAATGTAAACCAGTTGGTTCCATATGACATCATGTTGGAGTTAACACTGAGATTCTGATTCTATGGCAGGACCGGAGGCTTCTGATTATGCTTTCTCATTTCTTTACTGCAAAACACAGCAGCCAATGAAATTAAAACTATAGTATTGAAAAACTACAATACCCATGAGGCTTTGAACCACGCCTCTATCACAATAACCAATCACAGTGTACATTAATCATACAAAGCAGGGAGACACTAATCTGGCCTCCTCTTTCTTTGCTGCTCCGCAGCCCAGATAAGTGCCTCCCTATTTTATATGCATTATCTAAATGGTTTTGACTCCTTATACTGGTTGCTTTATATACACGCATTGTACGTTGAATTTGTACTTTATTGTGACCCTTTGATTGTTTCCAGGGGCTTTTGTTTCTTCGATTGTAGGCTGCGCTGTGTGCTTATCCCTGTCGGTAATCGGAGTGCGGCTTCTTCGAGCCCACTCGTCTCCCCGTTGTGTGCTTTCTCAGCGCGTGTTGCGCTTTATTTTTTGCCCCTGATTGTTTCTCCTCCGGCCGCCGGCACCGCCGCTTCTGCGATCGCGGTCCACGGGCCGGGGGAGAGTGGCCCCCACCGCTGGGAGCGAGAGCACGTCGGGTCCCTTCCCGGGCGCTCAGCGTGCGTCTCAGGGGCCGCGCGCGTCCTCAGATGCGCTCAGCCCCTTTGAAGTGCCGATCACAGATGCCATTACCCCCGGTTGAAGGGGGGCACGCAGCACGGCCAGGAGTCAATTAAGGGCCCAGACTTCCACTGCAATCAGCGTTTGATGCCGATTTCGGAGCTGATGCACAGGAATTAACCCTCGAGGCACCAGGACCTCTATTTATCACAACTTTTGGACGGTCCCCGTGCTACTGCAGTGGGGCCTTTTTCACATTCCATTAGTCCTAGAATAGGACTGCAGACACTGTGACTGTTCAGTTTGGTACTGTTCTTTGACTCCTGCGCCAGGCACTCTCCCAACCAACGCCCATTTTCTAGGGCTGATAATTAAGCTTCCCTCTGGGGATTTTGTTGATAGAATTTATTTCTACTTGGAAGATGGCAGAATTTGATTGCTATCAGGAGGAAGTAGACGCTGTCGGTGAGCAGGGAGACAAGGAGTATTATAATGATGAGTCCATGGAGGACCATATAGATAAGAAACTTGATGCTAAACTAGACAAAGCTTTATCCTCAGCCTTGTTACCCTTAACCCAGAAATTGGAGTTGCTTGTCCCGTCCGGTCCCAATCCTGTCCCTCCATCTGGTTCTGCCCAACCTTTGATTTCCATTTCCAGTGGCCCCTCTGTTTCCCCTTGGCCTCATATACATTCCTATGCTAAGATTTACAAATCTAAAGACGCCACCCAATCCCTCTCCTTACCCAGGTCCTCTCCTATCCCGGTGCTAGATACCACTACAGGTACTGGCACAGACACAGACTCGTCCCAATCGCCCAAGGCGCGCAAAGGCGCAAAAAAGCATAAACATGAATCCTCCCTGGTGGTCCCGCCCCCCTTCACTTTTGACCCGGCTGATATTGTCCATCCTAGATCTTCTGATTGGGTTCCTCCTCCGGCTGTTGCTAGCTACTTAGAATCTAACCTGCGCAAGGCCTTTGACAAAGAAGTGAGAGCCCTCCTGAAGTCCGAATGCCCACGTCCAGACCTACCCACAAGGTGGCCATTACCCCCGACATCGACACTTCCATGACTACCTTCCTCAAGAAATACAAAACGGATCCCAAAAAGGGGATTGACCGCGCGCTCAGAGCGTGCCAAGACAAGGTCCTCGACCTTTCGGGCCCTTTAGCTAAGATACTTGAACTGGCCCTTCAAGCTCAAGAAACTGGCGATGCCATTCATCCCAAAGTGCTGGCGGGTTGGGCGCAGCGCACCATCTGCATGCTTAGGAACGCTAATTGGGCCATTGCTTTAGAGAGGGAGAAATCCGTCCTTCTTCTCATCGACCCACAGTTAGTGGAGCTGGCCTCATCGGAGCCAGGACCTTTGGCTGAAGGTCAGTTGTTCGGTGATAAATTTGTTAAGGACATTGCAAAATTCGTTAGCACCTTTGCATCACTTGATAAGTCTCAGGCGTCCCTGAAGAGAGTTTTACATCAGGTCTCTGGACGGGCCGGGCATGGCAGAGGACGCTCGACCGGCCGCTTCTCCAACACCAGTCCTCAGAGAGGTTACGCACCCTGACGTGGCAGAGGGTATACCCAGGAGCCTGACCAGGCAGGTTTTTCCCCGGCCAGATCCCGCGGCTTAAGGGGCCGCTTTAACCGGGGTGTCAACAGAGGCTACAAGAATTTCGACGTCCAATCCTCTGGTAAGTCTGGTGCATCCTGTTGTTACTCTAGGGGGAAAGGTTACAACACTTTGTAATGAATTGGGTGAATCTCACTTCTGATGCTTGGGTCCTTCAGACAGTGCAAGGTTACCAAATAGAGCTGGTAGAGAGTCCCCGTCAGGTTTGTCCCCCTCAGCCTCTCCATTTTTCCCATCTAGAACAGAGTTTTATAGACTCAGAACTGGAAGAGTTGTTAGCCAAACAAGTCATTGCTGTGGGACCCTTCATTCCGGAAGGATTTGGCAGCAACATCTATTTAGTGCAGAAAAAAGGTGGCGGTCAGCGCCTTGTACTCAATTTATGAGATTTCAACCCCTTTGTGGTGTATCGCCACTTCAAGATGGATGGTATCCACCTATTGCGAGATCTCCTGCTGGAGAAGGACTGGATGGTCCGTCTAGATTTAAAAGATGCTTACCTCACGGTCCCTATCTGCCCCTCACATCAGAAATTCTTGAAGTTCCCATGGAAAGGGCAGTGGTACCGGTACCGCTCACTCCCGTTTGGCCTCTCCTCAGCGCCGTGGGTGTTCACCAAACTACTCAGACCTGTGATATCTCGTCTCCGGGAGATGGGCATGAGACTCATTGTATATCTGGACGACATTCTAATTCTGGCACCGGAACGGGATCTCCTCCTCACTCATCTGGAGTGAACGACGTCCCTGTTACAGAATCTGGGATTTGTTATCAATACCAAAAAATCTGTGATGTTACCAAACCAACAGATGGAATTCTTGTGTTTCATGATAGATTCAGTGTCAACACAACTACTTCTTCCACTGAGCAAAATCAGATCCATAAAGAGGGAAATCAGGACCACGTTGTCCAGGGAGATGAATTCCTTATGAGTCCTGGCGAGGATTGTGGGCCTTCTGGCATCCTCGATCGAGGCTATCTTCCCGGGCCCATTGCTCTGCAGGGCCCTTCAGAGATTAAAAATCTTTTACCTCCAGAGGAAGTTTCATTACGACCATCTCATTCCCCTATCCCCAGAAGCTCATGGGCGAGCAATCTTCGGCACCGCTCCAGACGTGGTTGTCGAGTCAGACGCCAGTCAGTGGGGTTGGGGCGCTCGCTGTGGGGAGTTCACCACAGGAGGACGATGGTCAGCAGAAGAACTGAAGTTACACATAAATTGTCTGGAGTTGCTGGCAGGGTCCTTTGCCATCAAGTCTATCTCACCGCTGAAGAGCAATTGTTGCATACTGCTTCGAATGGACAATGTTTCAGCAGTGAGATATATCAACCGTCTAGGGGGGACGAGATCCCGCATGGTAGCTCTAATTGTGAAGGAGTTTTGGCACTTCTGTCTGGATTGCAAGGTCTCAGTAGTGACAGAATATCTCCCAGGGAAGTTCAATCAGGTAGCGGATTGGAACTCCCGCTTCCTTCGGGACTACAGCGACTGGAGACTTCATCCCTTGCTGTTTGCTCAGATCATGGCTATGCGAGGCCCATGTCAGATAGATCTGTTTGCTTCTCGCCTCAACGCCCAGCTTCCCATGTTCTTCAGCTGGAGACCAGACCCGATGGCAATGGGGACGGATGCGTTCCTGCATCATTGGGGCTTGCAGAAGAGTTATGCTTTCCCTCCGTTTGCATTGATTCCGAGGGTGGCGGCCTTTGTCCGGCGCCAGAAGGCTTCACTAGTGTTAGGGACCCAGTTTTGGTCAACTCAGTCATGGTTTCCCACTCTGTTGGAGTTGTCTGTCAACCTCCCCTTTCTGCTTCCAACCTTTCCGACGCTTCTCCAGGACCCAGTGGGGTCGTGCCACCCACTGGTCCTGCAGAATCAGCTAACCTTGATGGTGTGGACGCTCTCAGGAGACATGAGAGCATTCGCAGGACCTTTGCAGGCTGCTGCCAGCTTTATGTAGCTTCCTGGAAGAGATGGGTGGGTTGGTGCCTTTCAAAACAGGTGGATCCCGTGGGATCATCTATAACTGATGTGTTGAATTTCTTGTCAGAATGTGCAGAGTCTGGTCTTGCATACAGGTCGGTAAATAATTTTAGGTCTGCTATTTCTACTGGTCACGATCAGATCGATGGCAAGATTGTGGGGATGCATCCCCTGGTCTGTAAATTGCTGAAAGGGGTTCGAGTGGCTAATCCCCCTCGGCCCAGGTATTACACCTTATGGGATGTTGCGAAGGTTCTTAATCTTTTGGAATCCTGACCCGAGAACAAGGGTCTTTCTTTGAAGCAGCTTTCGGCTAAGCTTACTATGTTGCTCTGTCTCATATCATGTCGTAGAGTTTCTGATGTTAGAGCTTTAGACCTGGCTGGAAGAATGTTTTCTCCGCAGGGTGTTTCTTTCGTCATCACAAGGCGGACTAAGACCATGTCTCGGTCAGTTGAGTATCCTGCTTCTCCACATAATAACAAGTTATGCGTTTTGCAGCGTTTAAAATGTTATGAAGAACGTACTGTTTCACACAGGGCTGATCCTTTAGGTCAATTGTTGATTGCTGTGCAAAAACCTTTCAAACCGGTTGCTGCTGCTACTCTGGCTAGATGGGTTTAATGGATTATGTCAGAAGCTGGCATTGATGTCTCAGTGTATGGAGCTCATTCTGCTAGGGGTGCTATGGCTTCTAAAGCCTATTTATTAGGGTCCCGGTTAGAGGACATCCTTAGAGCAGCAGACTGGTCTTCAGATTCAATGATTAAAGTTTTTTATTACAAACCTATTCCTCATGTTTCTGATGCTGTGATTGATGAGCTTTGAACCAGCATAATTAGAAGCCTCCTGTCCTGCCATAGAATACAACATTTTCTAGCTATCGCGACAAGAATTTTAGATTCTATTAAGGACACGTAGGCGAGGATTATCACACCCACTGGGACAGTTATGCAACTGTGAAGTTGTTTGATGTTATGTTGTTTAACAACTTTGATGCCCACCCAATGAGAAATGCAGTTGTGGGCTCCCTTTCTCAAACTTGTTTTTCTGTTTTAGGAAATGATTCCAGCAAAAGTTGAATGCCTTCTCTGGATGGAGATGCTGTACCTTCACAACGGAAGTGGACGCCTTCGCTGGTTTGGGATTGTTCTCCGTTGAGAACTTATTACTGGAACTGTTTATCTCTCCGTTGAGAGTTTAAGACTTTATTCTTGGACTGATTCGCGCAAAGAAAGAGGAGGCCAGATTAGTGTCTCCCTGCTTTGTATGTCTAATGTACACTGTGATTGGTTATTGTGATAGAGCCGTGGTTCAAAGCCTCATGGGTATTGTAGTTTTTCAATACTATAGTTTTAATTTCTTTGGCTGCTGTGTTTTGCAGTAAAGAAATGAGAAAGCATAATCCTCGCCTCCGTGTCCTTAATAGAATCTAAAATTCTTGTTGCGATAGCTAGAAAATTTTGTATTCTGAATGTTATTATTCAAGTGAAGCTGTTGGGGGAACTGGAGCTGTGTATGCAGGCTGAGATGTTTAGGATTAACTTAAATAAATCTTCTTTGGATTTATCTATAATTTCGTGGACTGATCTTTACATTGGCGAAGTGCTGAAAGAACCCTTCACCTACACCTCAGCACTAAATTGTGAAGACTTTTGGGAATTCATCTGCCTACTTGGTATTGTATGACTTTCATTTAATTTTGAACTTTCATTATTTGTTCCTGTTGGACTCGGCCCTTTTGGCAGGTTCACCCCGAAACTTTTTTGCTTTTGCCTAGCCTGTTTCTGTAACCTGGTGTTGGTGATTTCAGGTCTCTGCGCACTTTTTCACTGTGGTCCAGTGTAAAGTGCGTGCGTTCTCTGTGTGTGTGGTGAGAGTGACCTGCCCTCCCATAGGAATGCATGGGGAATAAGTTTGGTATGTGCAAACTCGTGAGATTGAATTCTGCGCAATGATGTATGCGGCATGATTTTGTCTAGTGTGGAAGTGCCACTTCTAGACATGGGTGTGCGTGTGTAGTGAGTGTGCTGGCACGTGATTGGCTGGAGCTTGCTGGTGAGCCTGGCTCCAAGAGTCTGGATGGATCTGCCGCGGTGGTAAGTGGAGAGATTAGCATGCTGATGTGAGGGGAGGGGTGCACCTGGGACCTGAATAGGGCTGGGCTTTCCCCACACAATGCTGGCTCTGCCCCCTGTGGTGCGACTGATGACCCTAGCCTGACTAGTGAATGGGAGGGGAGGCTGAGCTCATAAAGAGTGCTCACAAACCAGCTGCGTCTGGTTTTGCCCCCACCCTGCACCTTTAGACAAAGGTTTGGACTGTATAAAAAGGGGCTGTGTGCCCTTACAAAATGTTCTTGTTTTACCACTTGAATCCTGCCAGGGGCATGCTGCGGCTTGGGCCCAGGGGAAGGCTTGCCTCCCTGGGCCCTGACCAGCCTCTGGATACCTGATGGACTCGTCCTTTAGGACTTCTCTTGGACCTTGTTGCTGGGACCCGCTTTTTGCTGTAAGGGTCCTTTCTGGGGGCTTGGTAGTCTCTATGCCCCCTTAGCCCCTGGGAAAGCGCTTTATTTTAACTTGCCTGCGTGTGCAAAGCAGGTGCCCACCATGCATTTTGGCCGTGCTATGTATATTTGATTTGCGGGTGCCGTCCCGCGTCATGGCCACCTACATTATCTTTGATTGCGAGGGAGCCTACCCCTCATTTAGCCCGGGTTGCATATCACCACCGCTGCCCGGGGCCAAAATCGCCAGAGAAATCGCCATCCTCAGCCTGGGGCCGCGGATGGAGAACCGAAGGGGTCGCACTCTGATTGGGCCGCTGTTGGGGGCTAGTCCCGTGGAGCCCGCTCTGATTGGCGGGTCCCCAGGAAGAAGCTGCCGCGTCACGAGGGGCTCGTCTGGTGAGCCGCGCACGGATTGGTCCTGCACTTGTGCCCCATCCGTGAAGGAGCCGCCATCAGGGAAGCATGGATGCAGGAAGTGGTGCCGAGGATTACCTGAGTCCGCCCACAGCTGCAGGCGGAGAGGAGCAGAGGCCGTGTTTGAAGCAGGGAGCGGAGCTCCCCAGCGTGAGGGAGAGCCCCGCTACCAGCCGCCTGACCAGAGACCGGTGAGTGGGGCCCGGTGGTTGTATTTGTAGAGAGGGGCGTCGGGGCACATTGCCGGTGCCCGCCCCCCCCAGAGGGCTCCACTGTTCTGCACAGTATTGTTCCAGACCCAGAGGGCTCCAACGTTTTGGCGCAGTCTTTTGCTCCAGAGGGCCAGTGAGGGCCCATGTTGCAGTTTTGATTTTTCAGGTACGCAACACTTAGTGCCAGCTGCAACGTTTAGGCCCTGTTGTTGTTCCCAGCTGCCCAGCAATTAGTGGGCAGCTGCAACGTTTAGGTTTGCTCAGGTGGCGCACCCCTGACTGGCGCTGCTTTGGCAGTGCGCCCTGACATTCTGGACACAGGGCATTTGAGCCCCTTCTTGGGATGGCCAGTGGGCCAGGGGGCTGGTATGTGGTTAGGGCACAAGGCCCTAATGTGATTTTTGAGCAATGTGATTTTACTTTGTTTATACTGGTAATTGCCTAATGTGATTGTTGTGCAATGTGATGTTACTATGATTATGAGGTTATTTTACCTATGTGGGTTTATGTTAGTGAGAGTTTACTTCACTGTGAGTTATGCCCCTAAATGTGATTTATTCTTAGGAGGTAGAGTCTAAGGTGTTTAGACTAGTGAGAGATTGCCTACTGTATTTTTACTGGTTAGGCCTAAATGTGATTGCTGCGTAATGTGCTTTCCCTTTATGCTTGTGTTATACTTCTAAAGGTAAGCAATGGTAACGGTTATACAGGGGCGCACAGCGTGTATAAGCAGTCTGTTGAGAAAGTCAGGATGGTGCTCAAGGTGGGCAAGAGTCCGTTACCAAGACCCTTATGTATAGCCAACAGGCTAAAACCAATCCACAATACCACCAAGCACTGAGTGCTTGGTGGTATTGTGGATACTTCTAAAGGTGCTCATGCTTGGAAGTTTGCTTTGCCTAGTATGTTATACTAGAGAGGTTAGGTGTCCATGCATGATCTATGCCTAAGGTTATTAGTATTGCGTAGTGTGTACCTACCTGTTACCAGAGGTTACTGGTTGTGATCTATAATTGTGATTTGGGTGTGACAGTTATTCTAAGTGCTAGTTCTACTAAGAGCTGATTCTGACAGTGGCCCATGTGGCCCTGTCCTGATGTAAATAATCCTGTGTGAATATTGCCTGTGCCAGTTGGCACAATGTATATTGTGTGATTACTATCTGATGTGTTTTGACAATACAAAAGTTATTTTTATATAACCTTGTGTGGAGTTCCTTTTGTGGTGTGCCTAGGATGTTGTTGCTGTCGTGTGCATGCGCAAATGCTTTACACATTGCCTCCGGGATAAGCCTGTCTGCTCGTGCCAAGCTACTAAGGGGTTGAGCAGGGGTTATCTTGGCGTGTGACTCACTTGCCCTGACTAGAATGGTGGTTTCTGCCTGGCTTTGGCGTAAGCCTTAGCCAACTAGAAATCCCAGTTCTAACAGTTCCGCTATTTATTTCCAAAACGAGTGGGGATGTGAGATTTATCTCCGTGTTTTGTGAAGAACTGCGTACAGGCTGTTGATAAAGACTTACGTGAGATTTATCTCCTTGTTTTGTGAAAAAACGCGTACAGGCGATAAAGACTTAACTGGGAAAGTCTTGTGTGGTGTTAGTGCACAACAACTTTAACTTTAATCTTTCTTTCCTGGAGCGTGAATTATTATTCAGGGGTCTTTGACTGCTCAAATTAAGATGTACTTTGACATTTGAAGCCCCTCTTAAGCAACGCTCTTCATTTCAACTCAACTGGCGTTTTTAGAATTGTTTACCATTAAAACGCTTTCACTTGCCTTCTCGAGTGTCCCTTGTCTTCATTCTCCTGTGACGTTCTTAGATTTAGCTTGTGGATTTGCTTCGTGTTGCGTCACTTGTGCAAGGATTGAAAGCTAGACTGCTAACAGACCACCTACATCCTGCTTCTTACAATAAAGACTAGACTGCTAACCTATCGGTATACTTCACTTCCTGTGAAGGATCAGTCTAGCGCGTAACAAAGGAACATTCTTGCCAATGTTCTATACTTTGGAACACTGTGCTGCTCACGTTGTGATGTAATAGAAAACAGTGATCCTACACTTTAGGAAGATTCTTTGTGGAATTTCTTGTACTTGTTATTCCAAAGAATAACATCTTTATTGCCTCAAGACAAAGCACCTGTGTTGCCTTCGTGGGAAATTGTTATTTCAAAGACATAACATCCTAATTGTTGTTTAGAGAAAAAGCATCATTATTACCTTTGTGGGAAATCTTTTCATTTAACATTTCTTGATGCTAAACAGCAACAAGTTTAACTAACTCAGTGTTGGAAACTCTTTAATGCAATATTTTATTGGCGTTTTAAACAAGTCTCTATTTTTTCCTTGTTTTCACTATCCTTTTGCTTTTACAGATATTCATCCAGCATCTAATATAATTATCTTGTGTTATTCACTGATTTTCACCATGCAAGATGTTCCTCCTCCTCCATTTTTCTTGTACTCTCCTGGTGACCCACCTATTTCTTGAAAGAAATGAAAAAATGTATTTTCACATTATGCGTGTGTGTGTGTGTGGTGTATCCCTCAGTGCCGAAAGGAAAATGTCACTTCTCTTACATTGTCTAGGCTCAGAAAGACAGGAAGTCTTCCAACATCTTCCTGAATTGTCTTCACAAATTGCAGATAATTTAAATGATTACGAAGTTTGACTAAATTAACTTGATTTACATTTTTTACCAAAAGTTTCCACTGTACTGGAAAGACACCATTTTGGTAAGCGCATGCAGAGATCAGGAGAGAGTGCTGAAGAATACATTACTGAATTGAGGAAACTGGCCTCTACATGTAATTTTGGAGCCAATTATGAGGAGAGGTTAAGAGATCAGTTCATGCTGGGCTGTACTTTAGACAAAGTTAAAGAGGCTAGTTGGTAGAAAGACAATCCTTCTCTTACTGATGTCATCTCTATAGCTAAATTGTGTGAACATACTAAGGCTTGTGTAGAACAGTTAAAAAAATGATGATGAAGTGAGTAAAGAAAAGAGTATACTGTTAGCAAGAAAAGTTAAACACAAACAAGATAATACAATGTTTTCTCAACAGAACAAAAGCGATAAGAGTTACTCACAACATAACAATGACTCTTCTAGTTTCAAAAATGAACACAGCAGGACTGCTAATTACAAGAATGAATCTTTTTCTAAACATTTTCAGGGAACTTGTTATAGGTGTGGAGAGTATGGTCATGCTGCAAATTATAAAGTTTGTATTGGTTGGAAAGCAATGTGTAAAAAATGTAGAAAAAGGGTCATGTCTCGAAATGTTGTCGTAGTGATTTTATGAAGAAGAAAATTCATGAGATCTCTTGTGGTGAAGAATGAGAAGAAGAAGAAATTACAATGAGGATCAGTGAAGGTGAAAAAAGTGGCCCTTTTGATGTTGTGAACATTCAAAATATTCCAGTGAACATGTTATTCGACTCTGGAGCTAAAATCACTTTGATTCCAAAAGAAGTGTATGATAAATACAAAGTGATTTTACATAAACCAGATATTAAAGCTAGAGGGTATGGTGGTGAACCCATTAAATTGTCAGGATTTTGTGATGGTATTATTTCTTACAAAACTAGTATAGCCACAGGAAAGATTTATATTTCCAAAAGAGGAGATTCCTTGGTAAGTTGGACTCTTCAAAGAGATTTCAGAGTTATTCTTGATCCAAATGAAACTCCATCTATAAAGTTAACACAGTATGAATCTACTCACTCACAAAAAAGTCAAAAGGTAATTCTTGATGTTGAACAAAATAAGTTGTCGCAAGCTGACTCTTCTTCGTTTGAAAATGATTTTCATGGAGTGTTCAATGAAAAATTGGGTTGTTTAAAAGGTTATTCCCGCAGAATAGTATTAAAAAAAATCCGTACCAGTCATTAGTAAAGTTTAGAAGTCTTCCTATTAAAGTTGAAGATAAAATGAAGATTGAACTTGACAAACTTTTAAAAGGTGACATCATTGCTGAAGTTGAAGCAACAGAATGGTTGACTCCGGTTGTCATGGCACTTAAGGCTAATGGAGAATCTAGACTTTGTATTGATCTCAAAGAACTCAATAAATGTGTTGTTGTAGATCACTACCCATTACCGAACATCTCTGAAATGTTGTCGCTGTTAGAAGGGGCAAGATTTTTCTCCTCTATAGATCTAGCGTCAGCCTACCATCAAGTGAAGCTACATGAAACATCCCAAAACTTGACAGCTTTTGTAACTCCGTTTGGGACTTTTGAATTTCTAAGGATGCCTTTTGGCCTCATTTCAGCTGCTGCAGTCTTTCAGAGAATGATGGAGCATATTTTCAAGAACTTTGATGCAAAAATAAAAATATATCAAGATGATATACTTATTTTGGCAGCACTGAACAAGAACATCACAACAGAGTCAGGTTGGTCTTGAATAAATGCAGAGACAATGGTCTGACTCTTAAAGATAAAAAATGCAAATTCAATATCACTGACATTGATGATTTAGGTCATAAGATTACGGCCTCAGAGACTGACCAAAAAAAGAACTAGTAGACACCATCAACATGTCCAGACCTTGTAGCAAGGATGAAGTCATAAAATTTCTAGGAATGTCAGAGTACTATGCTAAGCTTATTCCCAAATTTGCAGACAGGACACAGAATATGAGGCTTCTGCTTAGAAAAGGTGTTAGTTTTGCATGCAATGCAGATTGTGAAACGGAGTTTAGAGGGATTAAGCAACTCTTGTCAACAGCTTCTTTTTTTAAATGTTTTGAACCCAACCAAGAAATCATTGTCATGACTGACGCCAGTGCTACAGGGTGGGTGCGATCATGATGCAAAATCTTGATGGTGTGGAACGTACTATTTTGTTTTTATCCGGGTGTGTGAGAGGAGCAGATTTGTTCACGATCCAGACTGATCATAAACCACTGAGAGAAATTCTTGAAACAAAAAGTTTGAGATAACATATCTTCCAGAATACCCAAGTGGATTGTAGCGCTCCAAGAATTTGACTTTTACATAGAATATATCCCAGGAGCTAAGAAGAACATAGCTGACTGTTGTTCACATTTAACTAATAAAGTTGACATGAGTGAAGGTGTGAATGAAGAAAATCTTAGTGAATTTGGTGAATATGCAATGTGTTATGTCAATGAGAGCATATTAAAGGAAGACATATGGGTTAGAGAGCTAGAAAAAGAAGAAACTTTACAAGCTGTTCTGAGTGGAATCAAAAATAATTGGACTGATCATTCCAAAGTGAGTGATTCCCTTAAGGGTTTTTTTCATGTGAAAGATTAATTGTCCTGTCAGAAGGGGGTTTTGTTGAGAGGGACCAGGTTGATTCCTCCTGTTAGCTTAAGAATGCAATTGATTGAATTCACACATAAAAGCAATCCAGGTATTTTGAAGACAAAAGAAATACCAAGGCAAATATACTGGTGAGCTGGGATGGACATTTGTATTGAGAGATGTGTGAGGGAATGTGGAAAATAATTTCTGTTAGCATAAGCTGAAGCCATCTTGTCTGTGGCATCCATTTTGTTAGCTATGTAATTATCCCATCCTCTACTGCTCGTCTTTTTTCCTGCCTGTGCTGTCTATTTTAGTTGACTTCCTGACTCAGCTAAAAGCAATATGCATGTTAAAGAGTTTGTAGATGCCAGAACACCTGGTCTCAGACTCAACTGTCAATCTCTTAGCACTGCCATAAGCACTCATGCTCCCCCTCACACTTTGCTGACTAAGTGATTTCCCATCTGCTCATGTTTGTCGGTAACTATTCCTGTGTCGGCCTGTACCTTCTATTTGTAACTACATGCTTACCAGTGCAGAAAACTCTGTATATAAGCGGAATGGTCTGTGTATTCAAGCCACTACCTCCTGGGAGACTTGAGGGTGTTGTATGGACGTAGTCTCACCCATGAGTGAATAAACTTGTTATTTTGAATTCCAGCTTCAGTGTCAATCTCTATTTTATTGGTCTATGGACCCCTGAACCCCTGAACAAGATAAGGGTGAACCCTGCACCGGTGTGCCCCTTAAAAAGGCACATTTCCACAGGAATGTGTTGAATGTCATCTCTGTGACAAAATGCTTAAACCTAGGGTTCAACCTATGACTTTAAGGACTCTACCGAAACTTCCTTGGGAAGAGATCGCAATAGATATGTTGGGTCCTATCGAACATACCAGCATAGACAAGTATATCTTGGTTCTTATAGATGTATAGTCTAGAGGGCCTCAAATTAAAGTCACCAATTCGGTAGAGACAAGAGTTGTGATAAAAATTTTAAACAAAGTTTTTGCGAGAGAGGGTTTCCCATCCGCATTATTGTCTGACAATGGGGTTCAGTTTACCTCTAAAGAAATGGACAAGTATTTATCAGATAAAGGTATTTTGACACAGGAAGTCTGCATTATCAGAAACTAATGGAATTGTAGAAAGATTTAACAAAGTACTCAAATAAATATTCAGCGTGCTTTGTCTCATCACAAGTGTTGGCAGACTGAAGTTCAGGACAAAGTTAAAAGCTACAGATTTTCTCCACATTCCATGTCAGGTAGAACTCCTTTCGAGTTGTTACGCAAGAGAAAGCCTTGTACCATGATCTGTCCCTCCTGGATTCTTGGCAAATCTCACGGTTTGAAAACTGTTAGTGATAACCAAGACACATTTGTGAAGGAAATGAGAAGAATGGGTGAAAATAAAAAGAGATTTGATGTTAGAAAAGGAGTAAAGGAGACAATCATCAGAGTGGGTGACATGGTCAGGATCAAAAATACCCATAAAGGGACAAACGTTCTTGCTACCGATGAAGGTGATTAAAGACTTTAAAAATGCCGTCGGAACTAAAGACCACAGGGTGTGGAATTTAAATGGGGTTGCAAAACTCTCTTGTTCATCATCTGATAGCCTTATTGAGAGTAATGGTGATGAATCCTCAATGTTGAAGTGTTGCAACAAAGATTAAAAAAAGGCTAGGCAACGTGTTAAACCAAAGTATCTACAAGAGTATGTAATGTTATAAGTGCCCTTTTGTTTCAATAATATTGTTCATATCTTTCCATATTGTAACTTCATTGTTCTCAAGTTTATTTTTATAATTTCTGTAATTGGAAAGGAGATGTGTAGTATGCGGAACCTAACTCATAGCCATTGTAAGAGATGGAATGTAAACCAGTTTGTTCCATATGACATCATGTAGGAGTTAACACTGAGATTCTGATTCTGAATGTTGTTGGGCTGTTGGGTGAAATGGAGCTGTGTATGCAGGCTGAGGTGTTTAGGATTAACTTAAATACATTTTCTTTGGATTTATCTACAATTTCGTGGACTGATCTTTACAGCAGACTTCCTCTAGTGCACCTTCACACATATCTAGTCACCTGGATGGAGAGTGTGGCAGACCTCAGGCGGGAAGTCTAGTAAGGAAACTTAAACCTGAGAATGGAAACTGTGGAGATATTTAATAGGTTTTCTGCAGCATTGGAGAACTGCATCAACATTTTACTGCAGGTCTAAATTAGCAGCTGGGATGTGTTGGTTTGAAGGCAACATCATAGGGGATCTCATAACTATTTCATATGGACCCAGCTTGGTTCGCTGGGTTGGAATGGTCCTAATAGGCTACAGTGATAACAAAATGCAAGATGTCCAGCCACTTAAGTTGGATTTTGAACGAATCATTGATATTCTGTTCTTAATCATGCTGGTTTTTCTTTCAACCTTTCCGGCTTATTGCACAATAGGAAATCTCCTGTATTCCCGATATGAGCAGCTCCATGATACATTCAGGCGAGGTTGGGCAGCAGACATTTTGGTGTGACCGCACTGCCTGCGCTGTCTCTCTGCATCCCTCCTGGGACACTTGTACAACTGTGTTTTGTCCAGTGGTGTTTTTTCATGTCTGAGGCCTGTTCCTATAACAAAGGCAGATCCTCCAGTGAACATACAGAAAATAAATCAGTTTGTATAACATTCATAGCCGCTTCAGTGGTTCAAGGTAGAGCAGTCACAGAATCAGTGAGGGGTTCCCTAGGGAAACTTCCTTTTGCAAATTCTTGGGGGCAGCATATTTAAATAATGGCAATCTAGTGTAGTAAAAACAAAGCAATCAGCAAATTGCCTACATACAATCCATCTTTAGTTGTGGTCCTAGCAGAAGTTAGAAAACCTCTCTGCATGAAGAGAAGCCCAAAGTCATTCATCACTCCAAAAGCATATTTTGAGCCTACTGACACAGTTACAATCTTTTCTCAGCAAGGATACAAGCTCTTGTAAGAGCACCAAGTTCAGCAGCTTGGGCAGATCTCACATAGGGCAGTCAATGGCTTTTGATATTTTGATGAATGATGCATCCAGCATATCCTTCTATGAGCTTCATTTCATTATTACAAAACATGATCTATCAACAAAAAAACACTAATTCACAATTAAGTACTGTGCATCTGAAAGATCAATTTACAGCTTTGCTACAGGTTCACTGCTACCAAAAAGAAATCATGGTGTTCTCCCCGCTAAATGTTGGCATCAGAGATGAGAGAAGGAGAAAGGACTAGAGTAATTGAGGTAGACAGTAAAAGAACCTTTTATCGGGACAGCCTGGTAGTGAAAAGGTGTGGGGTCTTGGTAGTCAGGATGTAAGCAGCACCGAAGTAAAACTTAACCCCGTCGGTGCTCATGACGAGCTCAGCTCGTCATGAGGCACAGTTCTCGTGTGCTCATGACGAGCTGAGCTCGTCATGACCACACCCGTTTCTATTGTGGTCCAGCACAGGGGAAGAATATCTCGAGCAGCCAAGGTGTTAAATATATAATGTTTTCAGAGGTTTCGATAAAGTGGGCAACTGCTAAAGAGCGGCAACATAGGCGGAACCCTGACGCTACCGAATATAGAGTGGAAGAGTAGTATAATATTGGCTTTTTCTGTTCACAACAGTCCTGTACCAGTACCCCAAGAGCAAATCCATCACGTACATGACAGTGCAATGTAAATAGTTTTGGATGAGGGAGTCCTAAAGTGAGCACAGAGGCAGGAGCTTGCTTTACTTGCACAAATGCATGTTCAGCTTTTTCAGTTAGAGCTTTGAAAGGTTCGAGTGTATCCTTTTTAGTATTATTTGTTTGGGGCTTTGCATTAGGGGACTAACCAAGAATCCTCTGTCTACAAACCAACACCTCTCGGAGTTCCTAGAGACCAATCACCTCCTCCGTCAGACCCAGACAGGTTTTAGACCTGGACAGGGGACGGACACCGCACTGTTAGCCGTGGTCGAAGAAGCAAGGGGCATACTGGACGTAGGAGGATCAGTGGCAGTGATCCTCCTCGACCTGAGTGCCGCCTTCGACACGGTGGACCACGCAACCCTTGTTCACCGTCTGGGACTGATAGGAGTGGCGGATTCCGCGTTAGCTTGGATTTCATCTTTCCTTGAAGACAGGTCTTTTCAAGTGACTGATGGAATCTCCATCTCGAAGGCTCAGGCACTCAAGTGTGGGGGGCCTCAGGGGTCCTCCCTGAGCCCCACACTTTTTAATGTGTATATGGCACCCCTCGAGGATATTGTTAAACCTTTTGGGATTAAATCAATAATGTATGCCGATGACACTCAGCTTGTCGTGTCCCTCAACCAATCAGACAACGCCCTCCCCAATCTATTTAGCTGTCTAGAAAAAGTTCACCAATGGATGTGCGAGTCCCGGTTAAAGCTGAATGGGGAAAAGTCAGAAATACTTCTCCTGGGAAACCCAAAGAAAATCCCCTCACCCCTTCCCTGGCCACCATGCATGGGATCTCCACCATCCCCAAAATCCGAGGTAAAAAGCCTAGGGATATGGTTGGACCAGGATCTGAGTTTTAAAACACAAGCGAGGAAAACTGCGGGAACGTGCTTCGGCCTTATGAAGATGGCTCGAAAGATCCTCCATCTACTTCCCCTTCAATCAAGGAAGCTCTTGATGCAGGGGCTGGTGAACTCCAGATTGGACTATGGGAATGTCCTATATCTGGGGGCCCCAGTCTCTGTAGTTCACAGACTTCAATGTGCACAAAATGCGGCGGCAAGAATACTCACAGGAACCGCAGCGAGGAACTTGGCTAAGCCAGCCCTCAGAAGTCTGCATTGGCTGCCAGTCAAGGAACGGATCAACTTCAAGACTCTGTGCATTGCCCATAGAATTCTGCACAATGAAGGCCCTCCCATCCTCAGGCCTCTTGTGTCTCATCAACATTCAATTAGACAACTCAGATCCAACTCCCTCTCCCTTGCAAAAGTCCCCAGAATTAGTAAGGCCAGAACAGGCGGACGCCTGTTTTCATACAATGCCCCCAGGCTGTGGAATGCCCTCCCACTCTCTCTGAGGCAAGAACAAAACCACCTCAGATTTAGGAAGAGACTGAAGACTCTTCTCTTCCCCTGAGGACTCCCCCCTTGACTTCCCATCCTCCAGGACTGCGGTCACTAGCGCCGGGATGCCCTAGGGTAGCTGCGCGCTCTACAAAACTCAAAATCAAATCAAATCAATCAATACCTATCCATACCCAAGAGGATTTGTACCTGGGAGACAGTTACCAGGTGTGGTATCTTACAAATGGTTTAAATTCTTTCCATTAACAAGTGGTGCTTTACTGCAAAGATTTAATGACAACGATAACTCCAGGGGAGGCAAAATTGCAGTTTCTGATTCGAAGCCTTATGCCTGTCTCAGCCAATTCACTGACACTGTACACTAGGGGTTTCCAAACTTTTTCGACCAGCGGCTCCCTTGACCTATAGGCCACTGGCCACAGTTACCCATTATGTTATTTGTTTTTTGTCGGATTGGGATGTAAGCCCGACCTCAAGAATACCTCAATTTTTATCCTTGAAAATAATTAGGATGAAGGTATTCTAATCATAGATGTAACAAAATATCAATCTAACAGTTGTTTTAAGAAAAACTTTAATTGGTTAAGTCAGAAAAAATATTCTTCAGCACTGGAGTCTGAATATGGATTTTTTAAAACTATTTTTTGTTTTAAATAATTGCCTCTAGCATGTTGGAGGAGAGGACATTTTTTTCTGTTGTTGGAGCCCAACCCAGCCACACTGGAAGATGCTAAGGCCTCTGAGGGTGCGGCCTCTGTCATCCAGCCGCAATTTGATAGGATTTTGCCTGCTATTGCCGACTTGAGGGCCATGCTCCAACAAGACATTGGCACTGTCTCAGTGGGGTTGGGCCTCCTAAAAGCAGAACATCACAAATTCGCCGACTGAGTGAAGGAGGTCGAGGTGGAGGAAGTGCGCCCGGTGCATGTTGACTTCCTGGAATATAGGGCTGAAGATGTAGAGGGGCGCAATCAGCTGAATAATGTCTGCCTAGTGGGCCTACCTGAGTGCAGTGAAGGCACGGACATGGTGGCCTATTATGAACAATGGATTCAGGCAGAAGTTGCTCCAAATTACCCGACACAGATCTTTGCCCTTGGATGGGCACATATAGTGTCAACTCGACAACTGGCGCCTGGCCAGCTACCTCGCCCGGTGGTGGCAAAACTCCTTCATTTCAGAGATAGGGATGCCCTTTTGAAGAGGCCACGGCCTGTTTACTGTAGGGACCAGGAAAGTATTGTTATTCCCTGACTATACAGCCTCCATTCAGGCTAAAAGGCGTCATACATTTAAGTGAAAATGGCACTTGGAGAAGAAGGGATCCAACACTCTCTGATGTTCCCAGCAAAATCGAAGATCATCCTAGATGGTAAAACCCACTTCTGTGAAGACCCTAGCACAGCATGGGATTGGTTAGATACCTAAAAAATGGGCTTGGTCCCAGCAGGCTCCCGCAGTGAAGCAAAGGAGAATATGCATAGGCCAAGAAAGAGATTTTGGAAAGCCAGAAGTAGGAGTGTCACTACGAAACCGACGAGTTTGGAGGCGGAGTGGATACGGCAGCTGCCTTGAACGCCACATCAGAAATTATGACTGACGGGTTTGAGCTGGACTCCCAGCCTGAAAAAAGTCAGCAGACTCCGAATCAGAGGGTTCGGTTTTAAATAGCAGAGACTTGTTAGTAATAACTCCACAGTCAGTGGGGGAACTTATTTGACATTGAAGACCGACAAATCAAGGATTGTGCTGTTGAGAACTGTTGAGAACTAATGATCGCTCATTGTGTAGTACGGCTGCATCTCTGGGGGAGGTCACCTCTTCCTGGGGATGTCACACATATCTGCAGTGGTGTTGTGTGAGAGATTAACCCATGGACTCACTAAACTGGTTCTACAACCTGTTGGGATGGGGCCTAAATCGGCCACAAGGGGGCCTGACAAAATTAGGCCGGAGCAGATCCATGACCATTGGCTCACCCTCTCCAGCACCCCACCACTTAACTCCTTAAAGGAGTTTTGTGGAGCCTAGCTATTGCCTCTGCTCTTTGGTTACTGTACTTCGGGTGACCAGCTGTTGCTGTGCGGCCCTGGGAATGGGGAGTTTGTTGTTGGGGAGTGTGTTGTATTTTGTCTCTGGGGATCGGTTAATGGGGAGGATGCAGGGTACCTGGCTTGGGAGAAGGCGGAGTATACTGTTGCCACACATACTTATATGGCTAACAAACGCATAGAACTTATTTGTATGTCATGGAATGTGAGGAGCATGAGTTCTGCCACCAAGCGACACAACATGAATAGATAATTGAGACGCAAGGGGGGGTACATATTGCCATGCTGCAGGAGACACACCTTACGGGGGTTGAAGTAGAGGGACTGCACCATAGGTGGCATGGACAAATGTACGCCACCTCTTATTCTACATATGACAGGGTTGTATTTAAATGGGTGAGAGCAGGGACCCCCTTTGAACCCCTACACACACTGGTTGACATTTAGGGATGATACATGTTAGTAAGGGGGAGGCTACTGGGGTAAGAAGTGACACTTGGAAGCATATATGAGCCTCACCATGAACAGTTGCACTTCTTGCACACACTGTCGGTCCCATTGGGACATTTGGTGAATGGTGATTTACTAGCAGGTGGGGATCACAATTGTGTTACTGACATGCTGCTAGATCACTCGACCCTCCCCCCACCCCAACACACTGCTGATGACACCTTCTCATAAGATTGCGCTAGGCTTTCACAAGTGGCTCCAGCATTGGGAGTTGATGGACATCTGGCGATCACATATTTATTCCCTACACACAACTGGACCGGTTCCTCTGCTCCAGGAGATTGTGCCACTACGCCACGTTCACAAAGTACCTGGGGCACACTCTTTCTGATCACAGTCCCTTAGTCATGGGACTCAGACTGTCAGATGACATGCCAGCGATCCCACCTGGCCCTTACAGCTGGTGGCACTAGAAGACCTGTGCTATTGGGAAACATTAAAGACAGCTGTAGTAGAATATTTGGGGGGAAAAAACCAGGGCATGGCATCATCTACTCTCTTAGAGAGTGGGAAGCCTTTGAGATTGTCGTCCGGGGCCATTGTATGGGGCAGTCGATGAAAGTCAGCAGGGAACTTAGTGCTGAATGGCATACACTGGACACCACACTCCACATGCTTAATAACACTTTGGGATTAGACCCGGCCAAGCACCTGCTCTTACTCTCCAAGAAGGAACGGTACCACACCATCTTAGAAAGATTTTGCTGCCATGACTACAAGAAATATGTTGAGAAAACACACACTGAAGAAGGCAAGTAGGGGAGGATCCTGGTATGGATGATTTGCCTCGAACTCATCTCTCATCGGCCACAGGGAAGCATACTTATTCCCCTCAGGGTATAAATGATGAGTTCAAACAATATTACAAGACCCTGTAAAGCAGCAAAGCAGCCCTCCCGGAAAAGTTGCAGGCTATGTTTCTATATCCTCTCTCCCTTTCAACATTATTGTGTGAGGCGTGGGAAAGCATAGGAAGCCCAGTGCCTCCTCAGGATATTAACCCCTTCGATGCTCATGACGGAACGGTTCCGTCATGAGCGTTGGTTGGCCTGTGCTCATGACGGAACCGTCCCGTCATGAGCCCGTTGGCTCGTTAGAACCTTCAGCACAGCGCGAGAATTCGCACCGCACTGAAGGTGTTAAAGACATGGCCACTGGCAACACCGCAGGCCCCGATGTGCTGTTAGTGGAATTCAGTGCATTCTATGCAGGACTATTGGCCCCTAAGTTGGAGGCACTGTACGCTGTATCCCTGAGGGAGGACTGTCTACACAAAGTGCGACCGTCATTTCTCCTCGAAAAAGAAAACCCACAGGGCCAGTTACCGCTTTCGGCCCGTTATCTATGCTAAATACGGATTACAAACTTTTGAGTAAAATCCTGGCTACTAGACTACTTCCCCATGTGCCAGACCTGGTTCATGAGTACCAGAATGGTTTTATCCCACTCCGTAGTATGTCCCTCAACTTTGGAAGACTACTACTTTCTTTACCACCCTGAGGTTTGGGCCTACCGGGGGCACTGTTTGTGTCAAGGCCTTTGATTTGGTGAGGCGGGACTACCTAGAGGAGGTTATACGGAGGTTAAATATGGGCGAGGTCTGGATCAGATGGGTATCTCTACCATGTACGAGACCAACTGCGCAAATTAAAACTGGCACTACCATTTCTGCTTCCTATGCAGTCTCTCGGGGCACCAGACAAGGCTGTCGCCTCTGCTCTTTGTGCTCGCAATTGAGCCATTGACAGACCTTTTGTGGAGAGAGGGGATGGGAGGTGGTATAGTAGCTGATGGCCTTGAACATATTCTCTCTCTCTATGCGGACAACATCTAACTATCTGTCCAGAGGCTCTGCGGGAGCCAGAGAGGCGGTAAGACACCTAGATGATTTAGGGGTGATATTGGGCTGAAAGTTAATAGATCAAAAACATGCTTGTTCCCCTGTAATCAAAAAACTCCCGTACCCATAGATCTCCCAGTGGGGCTTACTTGGTCTCCAGTCACCTTCAAATATCTGGACATACAATTGTATCATCAGTTAGATGATATGAGTGAGGGGAACCTGGGCAAAATGGTGCGAACACTGCGGGCATGTGTCACGTTCTAGAGACCTCTGCATTTAATGCTTATGGCCCGGGTGTCAATCTCCAAGATGGTGATGCTCCCGCGATTGTTAGATTTCTTCGCCAATCTCCAAGTTAAGATTTATTGGGCATGGTTCAGACTATTAGACCTCCTTCTCCGGGAGCTGGTGTGGGAAGGAGGTCGTCAGAGGGTGTCCCTTGCAGTGCTGAGGCACCCACCAGAGCAGGGTGTCCTTGGGGTTCTGGATTTCAAATTGTACTACATAACAGCTCAGCAGCAGTGGGTGACCAGGTGGCTTGATGGAACCTACCCGGGCACTTTAGACAATCTGGGACTGGCACCACATCAGGGACTTCTACTTGCTAAGTTATTATACCCTGCTGTGCATATACCTTGGTCAAGTGTTTTGTTGCAAGTGGCCCTCCATAGCTGGCGTCACAGCGCAGACCGGCAGGGCGCCATTGTATGCACTGGCTATACTGCTGGTGGGAGTGTGATGGGAACCCGGTGCTTTACAGCAGCCCAGCTTCGGCCTTGGACCTGGGTCGGGGTGACGACAGTAGGGGATCGCTTTGAAATAGGTGCCCTTATCCCGAAGGGGAACTATGTAAACATCATGCACTGCCCAGTCGCCAGTTTCTCATATAGAAGGCATTGACGCAATCGTATACTAGCTTATGGAGCCTAGGAAGGGAGAAGTCCCCACAACATGCAGTGCTGCAGTTGCTGCTCTCCCTTGGCTCAGGGTGACGTCAGGTGACCTAGTGATATACGGCACTTAATGACATGGTACGGAAAACATTGGTGACACTTAGGAACCAATGGAAAGATGTCCTGGGTCATGACATGCCGGATAGAGATTGGGACAGAATGTTAGCCTACCCCAAACACATCTGTTGGAACATGAGGCTGAAATATATACAATTTAACTTTATGTAAATTTAAATGTAATGACCGTTTTTTGCATGTTGATTGAACTTTGTTTATTGTTAGTGGTGCACCATGTGGTATATCACTTCCATTTAGTTGTATAGCATTTTCTTGTCGACTGTTTCCTTGCCTCCTTTAGAATTTCCATGGTTTGTAGAGGTAGATTGAGGTGTCCAAATTCTATGTATTCAGGCGCCAAGCTGCTACATGTAGTGTTGCTGTCTCTGGGTGAAAGAGCTGACCCTGCTGCATTGTTAGCATGTCTTTTTCTGCTCTGATACTGACCATGTCCCCTTTGGATAGTTCTAGGAGAGTTGAATACCATGTTTGCCTTGGCCAATGAGGAGCAATGAGAATCATATTTGTTCCTGGATCTTTTGCTTTTTGTAACACTCTTTGCAGCAGGGGTATCGGTGGAAAGGCGTAAGCAAATGTCTGGGACCAGTTGAGTGTAAGTGCATTTCCCTTTGATAGGTAGTGTGGAAACCTCGATGCAAAGGACTGGCATTTTTTTGTTCTGCACTGTTGCAAACAGGTCTAACACTGGGTTACGTAGATTTTGAACAGATACTGTACTGTTTTGTTCTTCAACTCCCATTCGTGGGAGCACTTGTTCCGTCTGCTCAGCTGGTCCGCTGTAATGTTGTCTACTCCTGGTAGATGTACTGTTTGTAAACTGATTTCGGGAATTATTGCCCATTACCAGATTTCCTGTGCAAGTTGCTCAGGGGAAAGGATCTTGTCCCATCTTGCTTTTCCAGATAGAACATTGTTGTATTGTCTTTTCGGATTACTACGGTTTACCTGTGAAAGTGTTTTTGGAATGCTTTTAGAGCTAGAAATATGGTTTTCATTTCCAAGAAGTTGATGTGATTCGTGGAATCCTGCTCGTTCCATAGGCCATGTACTTTCAGCAGGTTGACATGCGCTCTCCAACCGTTGAGGGATGCGTCCATGGTGACTGTCACAGTTGGAGTTGGGTTCCTGAAAGATCTCCCCTATACTATGTTGTTGGATGCCCACCATTGTATCTGTGCTTGCACCCTTTGTGTAACAACAACCACTAGATCCTACCAACTTCCTGTGGCTTGAGACCAGCGGTTGGTAAGCCATTCTTGGAATGTTGCATGTGTAGTCTTGCATGAGGGATAAGTGGGATGTATGATGCGTTCCGTTGTTCAGGAATCTTAGGTACTTTCTGTGTTTTTTGTTCATAGGGATATGAAGGTAGGCGTCTTTGAGGTCTTTTGTTGCCATGTAATCTCCTTTTTGAATCTGTGGGATTATTTCCTGGAGCGTACACATTTTGAAGCGTTGTGTTAGTATGAACTTGTTTATGAACCTTAAGTCCATGATTGGTCTTAGAGTTTGATCTTGCTTGGGTATCAGAAAATATGGTGAGTAGTTTCCTGTGAACCACTCCTGTTTTTGTACTTTTTTCATTGCCTGTTTTAGGCATAGTTCCTTGAAGTTCAACACCTTTTGTTCTGACTTCAAAACATTTCTTGCTGTGGGTGGGTTTGCAGGTGGTGTGTGTATAAGCTCTATGCAATACCCATACTTTACCAAATGTAATATCCAATTGACTTGTTATCCTTTCCCATTGTTTGTAGAAAAAGGATATTCTACCCCACACCGGTGTTTTGTGTAGGTCCTTGTTTGCGAATGAGTCAGTTGAATCCATTTCCTCTTCCTCTAGAGGATTGGCCTCTACCTCTTCCACTGCCTCTTCCTCGAAAGGGCTGTTTCTGTTTTTGTTGCCAACCTTGGTAACCTGATTGAGGACCCATTTACTGACTTGGGTTCTGCCCGTGAGTTTGTTGTGACATCGGTTGTCCTTGTGCAAAGGTGCTTCTTCCTGCGGGCTTTCCGTTATTGAATCCCCCTCTCTTAAAGAAACCTCTCTACAGCAAGGCACCCATTTCCCTTGCTGTTTCATTGTCCTTCTTTATTTGTTGAAGGGATTCATCCACTTCCTTGCCAAACAGTGCTTCTCCATTGAATGGCCTATTAATGATGGAGGTTTGAACCTCCTGCTTGAACCCCGAGATCCTGAGCCAGGCATGTCTTCTCAGGATGGTTCCTGTGCACATCTGCCTACTAGCAGAATCAGCTGCATCCAAGGCAGGCATTTAGACAGGTGTTTGGCACGGGTTTCCCCTCCTGGACAATAGTTTTTGCCCTCTTTCTGTCCTACATTTCCGCTATCTCATCCCACTGTTGGTGGCCATATCTATTTAGTAGGACATTTTAGTTAGCAATACGCCACTGTATTGCTGCTTCCTTCTCTATTTTTCTCCCCACCATATCCATCCTCTTACTTAATTTTTTTGGTGGGGACCTGGTGTTGGAGACTGCATTGGCTCTCCTCCTGGCTGTGGTGACATTAATAGAGTCAGGTATTGTACTTCCGTGAATGTATTTAGGGTCCTTTGAGGGGGGGGTTATATTTTTTCTCCACTCTGGGGGTTACCCCCTTGTTTGAAGCTGGTTCCTTGAAGGCTTCTTTGCCTTGGTCCAGGATGCTGGGCAGCATAGGAAGGTATTGCGTTCCTCTTGTAGCTGGTGCCAGTGTTTCTAGAAAGAAACATGTGTCCCTTTTTCCTCCTCTAACGGTACTCCAAATTGATTTGCTGACCTTTTAACAATGTCATTGTAGAAAGCTATGTCATCTGGAGGTAAACCTTTGTAAGGGTAGCTGCTAATATCTTCTTCCGGGCTCTCGGTATCGAGATCGTTCCACGTATCCTCGAAGGATTTGGAGTTTTCCTCGTCTTGAGGTATATCTCCATATTCCTCGGGTTCTTCGCCTCGAGGTTCCAGGGTTGGAGGGAGTGTAAATACCTTCTTCCTCTCCCTCGGCGTCTTCTGCCTCTTTGGCGTCGACGTTGTCTAGTTCGGTCGCCGGTTTCTTTGGGATTAAAAAATCCTTCAGTGAGGCATCAAAGTCCTTTTTCTTTTGCAGGATCACCGCAATTTCTTCCTGGGGCCTCTTCCTTTCAACCTTGTGGGCCCTCTCGGCATCTGAGGCCGGAGATTTTTGTTTCTTCACGACGTGGATGCTTGTCTTCGATGGTGTTGTGCCCTTTTTTGTGGGTTCGGTGTCGGCCCTTGGCTTAGGAGTTTTTAGCGATTTCCCATCCTCGATAACCTTTGGTTGGGGTCTTCAATCGCGGCTGACCCTCTATTTCCTTTTTGGTTGGCATTGGGGCTGCTTTGTGTGCCTTATGTTTGTGGCCCTTCAGGTCCGATGGATTTTTAAGGTGTCTTACCCTTTCGGTCTTCTTTTTCGGATCCTTCGCCTTTTTCTCTGCGTGGATTTTTGCGGAGTCTCCTTCTAGGACCACAACATTCAATTCCTTGTGCGTCGACTCCGCTGGTGCTCCATGTTCTTTCTCGTCACTAGAGAAACCTAGGTCTCTCAAGAAAGTTTTCTTTGATGTCTGCGACATTGTGGCATTGTGGGTCTGTCTTTGCCTCTGGCGTGTTCTCAGAGTCTTGGGCAGGAACACTGCACAGGCCTCACAGTCCTTGTCCTGGTGATCTTCAGGCATGCAGAGGTTGTAGACGTTGTGTGGGATGCGCTGAGCTTACTTGTGGTGGTACTTTGGGAAGAATTTGAAGGGGGTATTCTTCATGACCCCTACCTCCCCATTTGTGGACCAAAGTGGTCCTCTTGTTCTGATCTTGCCTCTGGTTCTGACGTTGATGTTCGATGATATTTCTTGGCAATCTTCTTCCTTTTTGAAGTTTTTGGGGAAAATTACAAAATTTCTTCGGAGCTTCCAGTCTTGCTTCCAGACCCAACGGCAGAAAAAAGAATTTGAAGATGGCTACCACGTATGTCGACCTCCAGGATACCGTCTGAAGTCACACAGGCGACGTACCTGGCACCAGATGGTGGTCGGCGGCGACCAAAACAAGAAAAAAAACACAAAGATAATTCCGGATTCAACCACTAGATGGCAGAATAATGCACAGCATGTGAATCCAGTAAAGGATTTACGCTGCAAAACGAAAATGACCCTACTAAATAGCTTTTGAGAGCTATCTATAAGGCTTATGGGTCTATAATTAGTTGGCACATCCTAAGAGCCCTTTTTAATTAAAGGAATGATCTCTGCCACATTAGTGGGATGGGTGCCCCTTTCATAATAGCAGTATATTGGGGAGAGGAGTTTGCCTAGCGGCTAGGGCGGTCGACCTCAAATCTGGGAAAGTGGGTTTGAGTCTCGGCAAGGACGCGCAACATCCTGTGATTCTGGGGAAATCCACGTGCCTAACAAAAAGATTTATGTGTCATCATGTAAAACAATTGTTGATTGTGTAAAGGGCTCGATACTCGATACCTTCGGATAAAGTATGCTCTATATAAAACTCAGTAATTTCTTTTCACATTACTGAGAAATAGGTGCTCCTGACACCCATTTTGCTCATGAGCAAATCCCCAGGGACCTTATCGAACTCTGGAGCTTTATTAGGGACAATGCCTTTAATAGACAAGCTTATGTCATTGGCATATATCTCCAGGAAACCAGGCTCTTCACTTTGCTCTTTAGACCCGTATGGCACCGTCTTAGGGATTTCAACCTTCACCACTCTATCTCCACAAAGCTGTCATGTTACCCCAAGGCCTGTTTGCTTGCATTTAGGGCCCATGAGGTCTCCCTTCTGATTGTATAAACTGGAGAAGTGGGTAACTCGATCGCTGGCTGAAATGTTGTTTCCGATGGAACAAAACCCATCACTTCTACCAGAGGACACCAAATTCTAAAAGGAGTGATGATCTTTGGTTCTAGCAGCGACTAATAGACCCTCCCATTTTCCTAGCTCCCAATCTTTTTTGCATCAATTATTGCTCTTTTGTAGGTCCTCCTGGTAACCTGAGCCTCGGATCTATCTTGCTTTTTTATCACATCAACCAATGCTATCCTGGCAACACTACACTGTTTATTCAACGAAGATGGGGAACGCTTCCTCTTCACTAACCGCCTAATCTCAATGGAGAAGTGGTTCTTCAGTTTTTAAAACATCCGGTTGTGCATGTTGGAAACTGCCCGCAGGGGCTGACAGGAGTCCCCTGCCAGGTTCAATGATAAAAAAAACCTCCATGCCATCGGCAACTCGTCTATAAATCTCACCAACTGACGCCTTAGAATATTTCATATTGCTCCATTTAACCCTAAGTCTGTTAGTAATTCTCTGTCTTCTAGCAAATGGTTGTATCCATTTACACGCTTTAGAATTGAAAGGTATGCCAAGAGCAAGGACTAGGGCGTTATGGTCACTATCATGACAGGGTATTATTATCATGTCAATCAGGTATGGCCATAACTTTACATCCAGCATTATATAATCAATGAGACTGGTATTATTTAAACGATTTAATGAGTGATTACCAATTTTATCAAAGCTTGGTCTTCGATTAAAGGCACAAAGTCCCTGATTTAATGTTAGTGCATTAACTTGAACTGCAATAGAAGACCATTTCTTGATGGAAGGAATTTCTAATCATGAGATTAACCAAGACTGATTTGCATATGGCTGGGTCCAAACTGGGGTGGCACAGCGGGCAAAAGAACGATGGGTTTAACCCAGATCTCTTGACTGGGGAGAATGCATGAATCATTCAGCATCCTGTCCATCATTTGTTGCAGTTACACTTTTCGCCCTAAGTGGGATGGGTATGCCCAGTCGTGGGTCCCTTGCTCACTGTGACACTGGATTCAAGCTAGCCTGGTTTATGAACGGTGACATACCATGAAACCGGTCCCAGGATGCTTGTTTCCGGTCCAGGGAGGACCTGGCTTGGCAGTTTGGTCTGGACTGTTCTCATGAGGCAGTGTCCAGACTGATTTGCATATGGCTGGGTCCAGACTAGGGTGGCGCAGTGGGCAAAAGAACAATGGATTTTATCCAGATCTCTTGACTGGGGGAGAACGTTTGAATAATTCAGCATTCCGTCCACCATTTGTTGCAGTTACACTTTTCACCCTAAGTGGAATGGGTATGCCCAGACGTGTGTCCCTTGCCCACTGTGCCACTGGATTCAAGCTAGCCTGGCTGATAAAGGGTGACAAACCCTGAAACCGGTCCCGGGATGCTGGTTTCCGGTCCAGGGAGGACCTGGCTTGGCAGTTTGGTCTTGATTGTTCTCATGAGGCACAGCGTCAAGACTGATTTGCATATGGCTGAGTCCAAACTGGGGTGGCGCAGTGGGCAAAAGAATGATGGATTTAACCCAGATCTCTTGACTCGGGGAGAGTGTTTGAATCACTCAGCATTCCGTCCATCATCCACCTTTCCCCCCCACCCTCCGATTTTCCTCATTTTGACTGGCAAAGCAGATAATTAGCATTTAAAAGATCTAAAACGGAGGACTCCATTTTATTCTCCTTGGGTCTCAGTGAACATTATATATGTAATAAATTACATCCTTGAAAACAGTCAAGCTAATGCATAATACATCTGGGGAATCCAACTTAATCTCCCTAAGCTTGCATGTTAGGGTAGTATCAGCCCAAGTTGTAAGCCCCCCTGGTGGCTTACCCATCCCTGTAGTTACATCTTCCTTGCAGAAGTTTACATATTCTGCACAGTGGAGGGGCTTCAAAGACCAGGTCTCCTTAAAAAGAAAAAAATCATGCTCATCAATAAATTCACGCCATTCTGGGCATTTTACTTTTGATGCCAGACCCGCTACATTCCATGAAATAAGCTTAGTTAGTGGACCAATTTCAGTGGAAGCAACGATTCCTTCATCAGTGGTCATTGAGGTTTGGCAGGTTTTCTCCACGACTTCTGGTTTTCGTGAGGTTACTTTGCCCTTATTTGCCCTCGGTAATTTTGTACTTCTACAGCTAGCACCAGATTCCACTAGTGTTGTTTAATTATTGATTCCACTAGTGTTGTTTAATTATTTACAACACTTTCAGACCAAAGACTCGCTGCTGTTAGATACAAACCACGGCTATTTGTACTGTTAAAAAGTAAATCTATGCTATGGGGTCCCCAACGTAAGCAACCCTTGGGTAGTCGAAGCCCCGCAACTAACTTTGGGGCAATCATTAGAATCATGCCTTCTTTTGTATTGGTTGTTGAATAAGGTGGTTCCGTACCACACTCTTGACTGTTTAAATTATCACCCTAAGGTCCAGCCCACTTTGTACTAGCTGTAAACAATGCCCATTAATTGCTTTTGAAAAGCCAATCTACACCTGACTAAATGCCACCATTGTGCATTTGGTTAGTGTGGGCGGAGACTAGTGGGTTACAAGACCTAAATAGTTGCCAGTTCATAGAGGCATGATGTTACGCATGTGGCCTACAGAAGTAGCCTAGAGGCAGTAGCTCAAAGTTACTCCTTGCTGAGGGATTGCATGGGTGTCCAGATATCAAACTCTGCACCAATGACTTGCTGCTTAATGATTTTCAATTGCTCCTTTTCATCTTCTTTGTGTCTAGATTTCCCTGCCTCTTCTCCTTAAATTTTGCCCTTCTAAATTGCTTGTACATAAATGATGTACGTGGTCGAATATGACATTGGAAAGAGTGCACAACTATATTTGCAATGCTTTGTTTACACCAAAATCAATGAAGAAATTTAAAAAAGTAATAGATGGAACTATCCAAAAAAAGTTGTGTCTAATGTAATGGTACACCATACGATTTAGCCCGATTCCCTTAGCACAAATGTGACTAGCACAAAATCAACCAATCAATCAGGGAATTTATAAAGCGCACTACTTACCCGTTAGGGTCTCAAGGCGCTGGGGAGGGGGGAGGGGAGGGGGGGAGCTGCTGCTATTGGTCGAAGAGCCAGGTCTTGAGCAGTCTTCTGAAGGCCGGGAGGTCTGCGGTCTGTCGTAGGTGGAGGTGGAGGGAGTTCCAGGTCTTGGCGGCGCTAAAGGAGAATGATCGGCTCCCAGCAGTTATTCTGTGGATGCGTGGGATGGAGGCCAGGGACAGGTCGGCAGAGTGGAGTTTCCTGTTGGGCACGTAGGAGAGTCTGTTGTTGAGGTAGGCTGGGCCGCTCATGTGTAGTGCTTTGTGTGCGTGGATCATGAGTTTGAATGTGATTCTTTTGTCGACGGGGAGCCAGTGCAGGTCTCTCAGGTGCGGGGTGATGTGGTCTCGGCGTGGGACGTCTAGGATCAGGCGTGCAGAGGCGTTCTGGATTCTTTGGAGTCTGTTGATAAGTTTGGACGGGGCTCCGGCGTTGAGGGAGTTTCCGTAGTCGTGCCGGCTGCTGACAAGGGTGTGGGTGAGTTTTCCGTGTGTCCACAGGGATCCATCTGTAGATCTTGCAGAGCATACAAAGGAAGCAGGAGGAGGAGACTGCGTTGACTTGGTTGGTCATGCTGAGCTTGGAGTCAAGGATGACCCCTAGGTTGCGTGCGTGGTTGGTAGGTGCCGGGTGGGTTCCCAGTGATGCAGGCCACCCGGAGTCGTCCCAGGCTGATGGGTTGGGCCCAAGGATGAGGATCTCCGTCTTGTCTGTGTTCAGCCTAAGCCGGCTTGCCTCCATCCAGTCAGCGACGGCCTTCATGCCCTGGTGCAGGTTGGATTTGGCGGTGAGGGGGGTCCTTGGTGAGGGAGAGGATCAGTTGGGTGTTGTGGGCGTAGGAGATTATTTTGAGGTTGTGTCGTCTGGTGATGCGAGCGAGGGGAGCCATGTAGACGTTGAAAAGCGTCGGGCTGAGGGAGGATCCCTGCGGGATGCCGCAGATGGTTTTGGTGGTTCCGGAATGGAACGGGGGGAGGCGGACTCTCTGGGTTCTGTCAGTGAGGAAGGAGGAGGTCCAGTCCAGGGCCTTGTATCGGATCCCTGCGTCGTAGAGGCGGGTGCGGAGTGTGTGGTGGCAGACGGTGTCGAAGGCGGCGGAGAGGTCCAGGAGGATGAGGGCCGCCGTCTCACCGTTGTCAAGTGTTCTGATGTCGTCTGTGGCGGCGATGAGGGCGGTCTCGGTGCTGTGGTTGCTGCGGAAGCCTGACTGGGAGGGGTCTAGGATGCTGTTGTCTTCTAGATAGCGGGTGAGCTGGGTGTTGACGATCTTTTCGATGACTTTCGCTGGGAACGGAAACAGGGAGATGGGCCGGAAGTTCTTGAGGTCGCTCGGGTCCGCCTTAGGTTTTTTTTTTTTAGCAGGGCGTTGATCTCGGCGTGCTTCCAGCTCTCAGGGAAGGTGGCGGTTCCTAAGGAGAGGTTGATGATGTTACGCAGTTGGTATGCGATGAGGCTGTCCGCCTTGTTGGCGATGTGGTGGGGAAGAGGATCAGACGGGGAACCTGAGTGGATGGTGTTCATGGTCTTGATTATGTCTTCGGTGCCGACGTCGGTCCAGGTGGTCAGGAGGTCGTGGTGGGTGGGGATCGGAGTGTTCGCCGTGGCGGGGTCCGTAGGGTTCAGCCGGGGGTTGAAGCGGTCATGGATGTCGGTGATCTTGCGGTGAAAAAAAAGCAGTGAGGGTTTCGCACAGGGCTTGTGAAGGCGGGATGTCGTTGGTGCAGGAGTTTGGATTGGAGAGTTCTTTCACGATGTTGAAGAGCTCTTTGTTGTTGTGGGCGTTGTTGTCGAGGCGGTCTGTGAATCAGGCTCTTTTGGTGGTCCTGATGAGGAGGTGATGGTTGCGGATGGCGTTTTTGTGGGTTGCGCGGTTGGCGGGCGTTCTATCGCTAAGCCAGGTGTTTTCCAGTTTTCGGCAGGTGCGCTTGGAGGCCAGGAGATCCGGGGTGAACCAGCTGGCTCTCTGGCTGGTGTCTCTGTTGGTGGGTAGCCTAGCAGGTGCTACGGTGTTGGCTCAGTCTTCCATCCAGAGTCTGAGGGTGCGGGCCCCCTCATCTGGGTCGATGGGGCTGGTTGGTGGGTTGAGTGCGAGGTGAGTTTCTAGTAGTTCCTTGGTGACTTTGCCCCAGCATCGGCGGGGGATCTGTAGGGTGCGGTGGTGGGTGATGGGTTTCTGGAAGGTGAAGTGAACGCAGTGGTGGTCGGTCCAGGTGAGTTCGGAGGCGTGGCTGAAGGTGACGTGGGTGCTGGACTAGAAGATGGCATCGAGAGTGTGGCGGCAATGTGGGTCGGGTGGTAATGATCTGTTTCATTCCGAGGGTGGCGAGGTTGTCGACCAGGGTGGAAGAGTTGTTGTCGCTGTTGTTCTCCAGATGGTAGTTCAGGTCCCCGAGCAGGATGTAGTTGGTGGAGGTCAGAGCGGGCGTGCTGACGAAGTCGGTGATGGAGTTGCATAATTGGGGACGCGGGCCGGGCGGTCTGTAGACGAGGGTGCCTCTGAGGGTGGTCTTGGGGTCCGTGTGGATCTTGAAGTGCAGGTGTTCGGCGGTGGTGAGGGTGTCGTCGGTGTTTGTGGAGACCTTGATGGTGTTCTTGTGGATGATGGCGATTCCTCCTTCAACTCCGTTGGTGCGGTCTCTGCAGGAGATCTTGTATCCGTGGGGATGGCCACTCCGATGTCTGGGGCCGAGGTTTCGTTCAGCCATTCTTGGTCAGGAAGGCGATCTCTGGTGATGTGGTGCTGAGTAGGTACCAGAGCTTGACGGCGTGCTCGCGTGAAGAGCGGGTGTTGAGAAGGATGCATCGCAGTCGGTTGGATCCCGTTGCTGCCGGTGCTTTGGCGTCGTTGGTGCAGGTGAAGGTGCAGTTTCGGCAGGTGAAGGGGCCGTGGGTGCGCTTGGCGGTGGCTTTGTAGCAGTTGGAGGTCCGTCCGTATTTGAGAGCGATGAGGGTGTGGCACTCGTAGTGGAGTCTTGCTTTTTCGCTGGCGTGGGGGCCAGGTGTTCTGGTGTTGGGCGCAGTCCAGGCGCAGACGGGCGCAGACCCGCTTGCCTTAGGCGCACCTCTGGCGCGGCCGCACAGTGGCCGCCATATGGTGGGGAGGTGGGGAGGGAGGGTCAGCTGGGAGGCGGAAGGGGAACCGAATGGGCACGGGGGCGGGGCAGCAGGGGAGGCAAAAGCGGGAAAATACGGCGGCGGAAACCACGAGAGCGATGACAAGGGAAATTAGGCACGCTCAAGGGCAAGACCAGTAGGGCAAAGGAAAGGCAGGCACCCGGGGAACAAAAAAGAAAAGCGGGGCTCAGGCAGTCAGGGTACAGAGGGCAGAGGGGTGGGCACGGGCACTCAGGAGGCGGCGGTGACGGCGTTCGTGGCACCAGGGAGGGGATTCAGCAGGAGCGGCCGAAGAGGGCACAAGTCGCTGCAGCGGAGGGGGGAGCGACCAGGGGTCTTAAGACTAAGACAATATAATTATCAGTCTACTAAATGGCTAGGAAAGGAAGCTGGAACTTCCAATGCTAAAGGAAATGGCAGGCCCATGGGGAAACACGAAGGGGTATGAGCGTTCTGTATTTCCACAACTCCCCCATCAACTTCACCTCATAAGTCTTAGTGTTGAAGAATGTCCCGCCACTTCCATTATGTCATGAAGAGGATTTTGATGGGTTAAAAAACAAATCCATGCATTGGCTAAGCTCGCAAGTAGGGAGGTTTACAGTCTGAAATCAAAATGGCCAGGAGAAAGCCCTGGATTGGTCCAGGGATAAATAAAAAAAAGATTGGCGATTGTGTAATCATAAGTTTAAAAAAATCATACACTAGTGAAATTTCTTTTTTATTATCTTGATTGGTCCCATTTTTGTCATCCCAAGAGTTGTATTCAGGCAGTCCTGCATGGTTATTTTTACAGGCCTTCAGTATTAGCAAGAGGTAGATTGGTAACAAGTAAAACACAAGAGTCGCACAATGATTACGGTCCCAACTCATAGCCATTTTGAATGCTTAGCCGCCCTGGAAGTTCTGGATTGACGCCACTGCAATATGTTTGCGGACTACAGGCGTAACGAAAACTGAGGGGGCCTCCCTGCACGGTACGTAGAGGGGCCCCCTCCGGGCTCAAACATGAGCTCTCTGGCCAGAGTGCAGTGCCGAGGGGGCTAGGTTAGAGGCTACAGAACAAGTACACAGGGGGGGGGGGACAACACAGCACCGCACTGTGAGACAACGAGAGTCCCTGTGCCTCTGGAGATTTAGTTCTTCACACTATCAGGGGCCAGGTGGATGGAAGGAATTTTTAGGAACTGAAATAAGCGGCCAATTGGAAGAAATCATTGATCCTCCAGTGCAAATGAGCACTGGCAAAGTAAAGGAACTTGGTGGGCATCAAATGAAGATCAATTACGAGGACTGAGGGGATTTCATAGACGGTTTTGATATTTGTCTTTTTCAAGAGACCTGGGTTACAACTGAGTTTTAAAAAGTAGGTGTTTTCATATTGCAATATTAAAGGATCTCATTCGCCAATGGGTCGTCCAGCAGGGGGTCCAATTATCTGGATTAGTACCAAATTGCAATGTTCCATAAAAAAAATTGGCTGCAAAATCAAGGGACATCTTGGCTGATTAAGTAGGAAATGTCAGGGGGGAATAAACATCCCTTGTAACTAACTCAACTCAAGAAAACGTTGTTTCGGCTAGACAGTCATAAAAGCACATATGAAATTAGCATTACATTTATAAGCACCTTATATACACAATTTTACAGGATTAAAATCAATTCAACAAATTATTTTTAAAAGGTAGGAAAGAAAGTGCAATTTTGTGCGTTATACACTGACTCGTCAGCCCAGACGTGACAATCTTGGGTGGGGTTCACTAGCTGATTATGTTAAAACCATTAAAACTGGATTCAATAAATACTTAATAAAAACAGTTAAGATATTATACAAAGATATATTTCTATGATGTATCCGTATTTGGGAGAATGTGCAAAGTTAACATTACAAATAGTAAAATCAGGAAACAATATACAGGATAAGCTTGGGATTATGATTGGTGGGCAAGCTTGATTAAGTTAACAACAACTCATTGTTCTTTAGAGTGCTCCTGTATATACACCACATCATGTATAGGAACCTAGGAGTAGCGAACACATATAGTGGGTCAGTTTCATATTTTAATATCCTGAAGGCCTCAGTGTGATGTCTAATTCCCACATTTCTGCAAAGCTGGATAATCCATTGGGACTTAGGTCTACTATAAGCAGGACAGAAGAGGAGGACGTGGAGTTCTGTTTCTGCCATCGCAGTACACCCAGGGCATGTAACTTGTAACTAACATCTATCACAGATTCCCCACACAGCACCAAAAATCTCCAATTGTAACAGCATTGGATGATTTCCTTGACAGGACAGAGGGCTATGACTTCCTACTAATTGCTGGGGTCTCAAACAAAACTTATAATCCCTCAGACCTGCTTGCAGATGTGATAGGGGAGGAGGATGAGTGGGGAATCCAAGGGTTGTGGCCCGCTGGCCCAGCTAGAAACACAAAAGTCGACTTCCAATCTGCCACATTTACACTCACAACACTGGTTACGTGCCTGCAATAGGTGCTCAGAATCAGACAGGTTTCTAAAACATACATTTAAGAGGGGCAATTGTTGTTGTATATTCTATTGGATTTATCTTCCTGACAATTCTTGAGTGACATGGAGATAATTGCAAGAGGAGACAGCGATCACAATGCTTTGTCTTTAGAACTGGACAGTAAATTAGTGAGTTCGCTTATCCAATTGTCACTGGTAATAGCAGAATAAGGGTCAAATGGCCCACGATTGAGGGTAATCAAGATATTATTGCCCAGATATACCAAAGTAATTAAAACACTTATTGACATGAGCATAGTTTTTTGATGAAATCAAAATCTTATTTTATAGGAAAATGAAGAGTCCACTTAACCATAATAATAAAATAGGATGGGTTAACCCCTTCGGTGCAACGACCAAAGCACCAGTGTGTCGCACAGGGAATCCCTATGGTGCGGGCACCAGAGGGATTCCCATGCCCCTCCCCCCAAATGCCTCGGGAGCTGGGGAAGAGCTTCCCCAGATCCCGAGGCAGTCTGTTTTGTGTCCCTGAAATGACGATCAGCGCACACGTCGCGCCAACGTCATTTCAGTGAAACCAAAACTGAAATGAGCCAAGAGGCTCATTTCAGTTTTGCTTTCTACGTGCTCAGGGAGTTCTCGGCCCCCTGAGCACGTATAAAGTCAGGAGATGTTTTGTTGGAAAAGGGATAATCTCCCCTTTCCAATGGTACCACTCCCTAGTGGATCCCTGCTTGGGGATCGCCCCAGGAGGGTGATCCCCAAGCAGGGATCCACCCTCTAGCCACCAGGGAGGGGGAGCAGCCCCTTGGGCAAGGGCCTTTGCTCCCCCCCAAAAATTGGGTACATTCAGTCCTTCTGCCCTCCCTGGGGAGCAGATGGGGGCAGTAGCCCCCTATCCGCCCTCCCGGAGGGGGCAGAAAGCCCAATAGAAACCAGGGATTTTTTGGGGCAATTTCAATTCTGGGTAAGGGCTGCCCAAAACGGACATGCCAATGCCCCCTGCAAAAATGACAGTCTTTCTGCCCCCATCTGCCCCCGGGAGGTGGGGACAGAAAGCCCACTAGAACCCAGGGTTGTTTCCCCTTTAAATGTAGGGGTGGCGGCTGTCCAACGTGAGCATGCCTATGTCCCCACTCTCCCCCCGCCCACAAAATGGCAGTCTTTCTACCCCCCAGGGGTGCAGGTTGGGGGCAGTAGCCCCTAATCCGCCCCCCCCCCCCCCCCCGGAGGGCAGAAAGCCCACTAGATACAAGGGATTTTTTTTCACTGAAATTATTGATTGCACATGCACTACATGGGCATGACCATGCCCATGCCCATGCTCCCCCCACAAAATAAGTTTTGGGCCCTTACCTGTTAAGGGTACTTGACCCACCCACGCGAGTGAGATACCATTTTTATCGGTAGACCTCGGGGAACGTTGGGTGGTAGGAAATTTGTGTCATCACGGCAAATCCACAACTTTCCCACACAGAAGTTTGAGAAAAAAGTGATTTTTTTTCATTTAATTTTGAGGTTTGCAGAGGACTCTGGGTAGGAAAACGTAAGTCATACCTCCCAGGACTCCCCCAGGTGTCTAGTCTTCAAACATGTGTGGTTTGGTAGGTTTCCCTAGATGGCCTCCGAGCCTGGGGCCATAAACCCAGGTAATTGCCACCAACACGACTGAGGTATCATTTGTATCGGGAGGCCAGGGGGAACGCTGGGTGGTAGGAAATTTGTGTCAGCCCGGCGATCCCACAACATTCCCACACAGAAATTTCAGAAAAAAAGTTACTTTTTTCAGTTAAATTATGTTTGCAGGGGATTAGGGGGAAGAAAACGTTGGGGGGGGGGGGGGGGGGGGAGGGGCACGCAAGCCATACCTCCCTGGACTCCCACGAGTGTCTAGTTTTCAGAAATGTGTGGGTTTGGTAGGTTTTCCTAGATGGTCTCTGAGCCCAGGTACAAAAACCCAGGTGACCCCCTTGCAAAACCAGGTCATTTTGTGATAAGTAATCTTGATGTCTCCTCATTACTTTTTGGGCCCTTGCCTGTCAAGGGTACTTGACCCACCCACGAGAGTGAGGTAGCATTTTTATAGGAAGACCTGGACGAATGCAGGGAGCGTGGAATTTTGTGGATCCACGCAGATTCCAGAATTTTCCATCACAGAAATGTGAGGAAAGTGTGTTTTTGTTTTTTTACAAAATGTGATGTTTGCAGAGGATTCGGCGTAATGAACCTGGTAGGAGCAACACAGGTCACCCCCTCCTAGATTCCCCTGGGTGTCTAGTTTAAAAAAATATATAGGTTTGCTACGTTTTCCTAGGTGCCGGCAGAGCTAGGGTTCAAAATCTACAGCTAGGCACTTTGCCAAGAAAGGGTTCGTTTTCACTGTAAAAATGTGGTGTGTCCACATTGAGTTTTGGGCCGTTTCCTGTCGCGGGCACTAGGCCTTCTCACACAAGTGAGGTACCATTTTCATTGGAAGACTTTGGGGAATGCAAGGTGGGTGGAATTTTGTGGATCCACGAAGATTCCAGAACTTTCCATCACAAAAATATGATGAACATGTGTTTTTTTTACCAAGTTAAAGGTTTGCAAGGGATTCTGGGTAACAGAACCCGGTTAGAGCCACTCAATTCACCCCATCCTGGATTCCTCTGGGTGTTTAGTTTTTAAAAATGTATAGGTTTGCTAGGTCTCCCTAGGTGTTGGCTGAGCTAGGGTTCAAAATCCACAGCTAGGCAGTGTGCAAAAAAAGGGTCAGTTTTCACTGTAAAAATGGTGTATACACACTGCGTTTTGGGCTGCTTCCTGTCGCGGGCACTAGGGCTACCCACACAAGTGAGGTACCATTTTTAACGGGAGACTTAGGGGAACTCAGAATTGTAGAGCAACTGTTATTACCTATTGACTTTCTATGCATTTATGCCAGCCTAATGTAAGACAATGTGTAAAGAAAGAAGTCAGTTTGAAAAATGCCCTACAATTCACAGGCTAGCAGGGGTAATCACAATTTCGGAGATGTGCAAATAGCTACTGTTTCTAAACTCTATATTTTGTTCCCATTTCGGAAATACATAGGTGTCTTTGATACCTATTTTTCACGTTTTATATTTTACCAAATGAATGCTATATACCCAGTACACAATGAAAAACCACTGCAAGTCACTGCTCTGTTACTGGTTCTGAGTTCCTCGGGTTCTTGGTGAACCTGCAAGCCCTATATATCCCCACAACCAGAAGGGTCCAGCGGATGTAACGGTATATTGCTTTCAAACATCTGTCATACTTAGAAGAAGTTACAGCTGAAAACGTTTGCACAAATGGCTGGTTTTTTCAACTAATTTTCAATTTTTCTTATTTTAAACTGCTAGTTTCTATAAAAAAAACAAGACTTCAGTCTGGTGAACCCCATCCATGCATGAGGCATTAGTCATTAAACACCCCCCATTGAGCAGCGGGGTGGACAGGACCCCAGGGGCAATTAAACACCCCCCAAACACACTCTTGAATTATGTATTTTTGTGTACTCCGGGGTGAACCGGCATTTTACGTCCGCGTAACAAATGAGGTTTGCGAATCTGCATAGAATGCAACCCATCCCCCCTCCCCCTCACACACACACGTTTATTTTGTGCCCCCGGAAGAGACCGATTCTTGCAGAGCGAAATTCTGCACCTATGCTATGTATCTTCAGAAACCGGCTCATTGTGTGCTCCTGTAAAGAAATGTGTATTGTGTGCCGTGCATCATGTTGTGGCTACTCTCGCATCATTAGTTTTATGTGTATACCTGGGAGAAGCCCGCACATTGCGTACGCCAAGGGGACAGCTGCACATAGTGTAATCTCCGTGGAAGATCTACACGTTGTGCGATCGGAGAGACATCTGAATATACTGTATTCGTAAGAGAGTGCTTTTGTAGGTGTAGTCTGTTGTGTGTGCGTACCACAGGAGAGATAGACATGTTTTGCATCCTAAGACAAACCTGCACGTTTCTTCCGAAGTGGGAGCCCTGTCCAGTGTGACACCTGAAGAGATGAATAGTTGATAGCCGTATAAAACAAGTCCATGGGGGACATATGCGTTGCATGCACCTATTGGAGTGATCTGCATATTGTGAACACATCATTAAAGAAAACGAATGATTGTACCTCAGTGCAGGCCCCTCACGAGGTCTCCTCTCGGGAGAAACGCGCAGGGAGCTCAGTGTGGTGAGTTTCGATGCGGCCAAGGAGAGCTGTACTTCCATCATTCTCACCAGCGTGCCATGTACCCTCACGACACACGTGTATTTATTACATGTGACATCTACATTTTGAGCCCCTCTGGTAGAGAGCAGCAGGTTGTGTTCCCCCGGGCGATTTCTGTTTTTCTGTTTAATCTACGAACGTGTTTTTGCGTGCCACAGGGGAGGCAGGTGTGTATTTCTCCCCCTACCTCCCCCGGAGCGAGATATACCCCCTGCTGAAGCTGCTGGTTTGCCTGGATGGGCCGGGGTACAGCTTGCCCTGATAAGATGGTTTCTGGAGTGGGACTGGCATGTGCATCAGGGAAGGGGCGGCCTCCGAGGGCTGCGTTAGGGATGCACAGCGCTACACTGGAGTAAAGGCAGCGCAGCGCTATACTGGAGTCTAGGGGGCTCAGCGCTACCTGGGGCCCAGAGCGCCTACGTGTGTCTTGGAATAGAGGGGGCTAGATTTAATTCGGGGCACTGAACACTGGCTATGAGCACACAGAATTGCACTGCATTTCCGGGAAAGTTGGCGGGTTTGGGTTGTATGTGGGGGGGCGTAGAACACCTGGGGTTGTGGTGTCTTTCACTCCAGCCTGTGGTGTAACAACTGCAAAGATCAGGATCTCTGAGCACTGTATAATGCATGCACAAAAAAGTGCACTGCACTTTAGTGAGTACACAGCACCCCCAGTGCATTCCTAGATTTTAGAGCTTTCCATGCACTGCATTGGGGTAAATGGTGGGGCGGAGGCTATTGAGGCTCATGGGGAGCTGAGCGTGATCCCTAATGCTGGGTGTGTCTCTCACTAGTAGGTAGCCATGGACCTGACCCTGGACGTGGCCTCACTATAAGATAGATGTAATACTCTATAACATATATTTATATAGCGCTTACTTTCCTGATGAGTGGTTGATGCGCTTTAATGTGGCACCAGCACAGGATGTTCTCTTTACAGTAGACCGGCGAGGATGGGACCCTTGACCTGGGTCTCGCTCGGACTAAGACAGACGGCGTGACCCGACGCCGGACACTGGTCTCACTGACATCCTGTGAGATGCACATTGTTTCCCAGAGACAGTTTGTGTATCTCTCTGGACGAGCCGTGCTTTGAGACAGCCAGTGAGTCTATGTGGCCGCTCTCACCGGGGGGAGGTCAGGTGGGGGCACTTAGCTATGTCTCTAAGTCGAAAGCTGCAGTAAGCGTCCTGCTCTACACACACGGCTGCGCGCTGCACTTGGACCCCTTGGGAAAGCTGTGTTTGGCCTGCTGTGCCACCCCCGTGCAGAGGTGTGCTGGGCTATTAGGGGGTGGGGGGTTCAGCGAGCAGCAGTTCTGTCAGCGCCGGGGCATCCACGGTGAGCTACGGGCCAGTGGGTCGTTCAGTGCTGTGTGGCAGAACCCAGTTGTACCTATGGCCTTAATGATGCACTTTGCTGCCCGGCTGCTTGTAACGCCTTCCACGCGAGAGAGCAGCTGTGTTGTAGCAGGGCCGCTCTAGACTCCAAGTGAAGCGGCCTGCTGCTGCAGCCATTGCATCACACGGACATTCGCAGAGAACGGGACTCGTAAATAAAATAGTCACTGCGCACCCTGCCATTTCCTAGTTACGCTGCTGCTCTCCTCTAAAGCTAAAGAAAACACAGGCTCGATCACAGTTTCCGACGGGGAGAGGGAAACTAAAAGCGCGCGATGCTCGCGTTGTCAGCCTCCGGGGACAGGAGATGTGCATGCGTACGGAGTGGACGTGTGCACATCTCCTGTCCGCGCGTGCCACCTCCTGTCTCCCTTCGCTAAGGAAAGCATCTATAGAGTCTCGCTAGCGAAGCAGCTGCGCTGCATTCGCACGCGAGACCTGAAATACTTGAGGGATCTACACAAATGACCCCTTCAGAATTGTATCTACTTTTCGGAAATGTATAGCTTTCGGGGATCTATTATTGCTTTCACACACATTTCTACCACTAACTGGAAGGAGGTTGAAAGCACAAAATGTAGCAAAAATAGGCTATGTCCCAGTAAAATTGCAAAACGGTGTAAATAATGTTGGTTTTCTGACTAAAAGTCTGCTTGTCCCGGAAATCTGGGAAGATAATAAATGATAATTAAATAAGATGACGATATCAGCACCACAAACTTTTTTTGGATACCATTTGCAGGGGAAAAACCAGACGCTTTCTTCTGCAGCACTTTTTCACCATTTAAAAAAAAATGTTGCTGTATTTTGGCTAATTTCTGGGTCCCCTCCAGGGAATCAACACACCCTGGCTACATTTCAAAATCCTATGATGTTGGAAGAAAAGGGCTCAAATATGGCATTGATACTTTATGTGGTCAAAAAGTTACAGGGGCCTAAGCGCAAACTACCCCAAATATCCCAAAAAAAGGCTTAGCACAGAGGCGAAAAGGCCAAGCAGCGCAAAGGTTAAGGAGTCCTGTAAGGCAGCAAGGAAAGAACTAATGGGGTGCTATTAAGCTGGGGCACAAATCAACTGTGGTTAAAAAAAAAAGATGTAATTATAAAAGGATTCAAAATCTAGCAAAAAGAGAATGGGAATACGGACATTGGAGATATTTAACTTCAGTGGCCAAAAGCAAGGATAGCAAGCTTTTCTGGCACATTGTAGCTAAGAGTGACAAGAGTCCGGTTATAGATGAAGACTTTCATATTCAACCGAAGCCATGAGTAAATCATTTTAGTACTCTCTATGCCAGAGAGACTCAAATGTACCCAGATATCGATAGCTTATTAAGCGTCTACATAAATATTGAATTCAGGGACACTGAACCCATTTATTTTAGCCTGGAGGAAATCAGGCTAGCCCTCGCTGTGCAACATAGGGAAAGCCCCTGGTTTGGACAAAATCCCTATGGATCTTTAACTCTCTGAAGTGGAAATATGGAGTGTCATTCTTAATCGTAGTGTCAATGCTATTTTAAGTGGTGCACAGGTCCCTGACTCTTTGCTAGGGACAGAAGTGGTCCCCGTCTATAAAAAGGAAGACAAAACCAACCCCACTAATTACAGGCCGATTGACCTGATAAGATATCTCACAAAAATTGTTTTGCAAGCACCTGTTTGGGAGATTACAAGTTTGGATTAATGAAAATTAGATCCTCTCGCCCCTTCAGGCTGGATTTAGAGAGAACACTAGGACAATCGACAAGCTATTTTTATTTGTAATAATTCTATGGAAGTACGTGATGATCAAAAAGGAACACATATGTTCTATTTGTGGACTTGGAGTCCCTATACAATTGTAATGGGGACCCTCCTAAGATAACTGCTAGCCCAGTTGGGTCTTTAATGTTTGCAGATGGCACACTAATTGTCTCTTGAAAATCCATGGGGTTAAACAATGTATTTAACAAGTTCTCAGTGGCATGTAATGATCTTGGTCTTGAAGTTAATGTCAACAAGACACATTTATGTCATTTCATCTCTGTCAATTTTTTAAGGGTAAAGTGAAGCTGGGAAACTCTATGCTAGATCAAGTATATGATTGTGTCTATGTAGGGGTTAGATTTACCAATATAAACCATGGCCCAGCTCACCCTTTTAAATGTCACATCTGCCCCGTCTATAAAACTGAAAGCAAGTAAATATAGGCGAGTTAACCAGGTTATCGACATTTATTGGGCGAAGGGGGTTAGTGCTGCTTTATACGGCGCTGAGATCTACAGATAATATTTTTAGGAGATCTTTACTGGGCTTACCACGTAGTGTGCCCCTAAACCCTATTCGGTTGGATCTTGGTCTCTATATTATAGCACAAGTGGCAGCGTTTAGACCCCTAGGCTATTGGTCACGTGTCTGGTATAGTAATACACCACTCCCTAAGAGAGAATCATTTTCAAAGTTAATAGCACTGGGCAGTAAAGGGAGTATTGCCTGGTTAAAACTTGACTACATATCCTAGTCATGAGTGAGCTGTGGACGAACCCAGCCTGCATTAAGAAAAATACTTTTGATGTCTCTTAAACTGAGATACTGGCACTACATCTATGACCAATGGCTCAATCTGAATACTGTGGTGGATTTAACTGGCAGGTTTTGGGATTTTAAAGACAACCTGTATTGCGAGGAGTTTTTTAATCAAATTGAAACCCAAGCAAAATCCTTATACTGACAATTGAAATACAGCATTTTGACACTTCATGTCTTTCGATGTAGATAGAATGGCCAAAACATCTCACCCCTATGCCCATTCTGTCCAGATAAGTCTTGAAACAGAAGAGCATTTTTTTTGTCCTAGATATGCCGCGAATAGGAGATCTTGGTTAGTTCCTATTTGTCGCATTTTGTCTGTAAGACAAATGAGGCCCACCATTAGGATTTTCAGAAGTGACACTACTGCATGGTTGATTTTTGCTCTCTCAAGATACTAGTTATTGGCATGGTGCTATAGATGCAAGAACATGCAAGGGCAAGCTAAGTAAAAATGTATAACCATCTGACTGAAGTCTCCCAAGAAGTGGTTGGGGCCTTAAAATGAATTATAATAATGGGGCTCTTCTCGTTTATTGGATCAATATTAAACCTCTTAAAAAAACGTTGTATGTTATACAATGTGATTGGTTTTATTGTGTACATAATGTGTACTAGTTAATCTGGTCTCTTACATGGATTGTTTTTATGCTATGCTATTAATGTCAGTAGGATTCTTCATTTTAAAACGTGTATTGATTTTTAAAATTGTTATTATAGTATGTATGTCGCTAAGACTAAATTGTACTTTTATGGTTGCATTATGAGCCGAATAAAGATTATTACTACTACTACTAGAGCCATCAGTCATTCCAGGTGCATTTCATTCGACTATTTCTAGCTTAACGGAGTCATTACCAACCAACCTTCATTGGGGTCAGGGCCAGCTAATTTAGGCGGTAATCTACCTTTATGGTCGAACAAAAATGAGAACAGATAATAAAAGGAAGACAATTTTTAGATCTTCATCACATAATCTAAGCATATGAGTAAATGAAGAGGATATGTCAATCAAACGTGGAGCACTTATGCATTTAGTGCTTTACACATGGGTAGATCCCAGGATATGTTTTTTTTACATCTAGAACAACATCTATTTCTTTGCATGGTGCCCAGTTGACCGTCGCACTAGGGAACATCAATGGAGAGTCTGCACAAGAGCATATTAACATGTCAAATAAATGCCTCACAAAACCAATATGTAAAGTCTTAAGACACAAGTTAGATAAAAAAAAAGTTTATTTGCCAGTAACATGGCATTTTCACTTAAAGCATTCAACTTAAAAAAGGGCTACCATCTGACTTGAACTTGTAATGATTCACCACTTTCAAATAATTTCTAGATACAGTGCAAGAGGAAGTTTGAAAATATCTCACACTGCCATAAAAACACACACGAACATACACACACTGAAAAGCTACTATACACGTGGAAGGTGACAAACCATTCAAGTCAGTCAACTATCATGGTGTGTGCCAGATAATAACATGCCTCCTTCTTATGGCAAAAAAACTGTTCCTGTATTTACATCCCTTGCCTGGGTTAGAGATTTCACATACACCTCACAAAATGTCTGCCTTGAATGTGTCCGATATGGCTCTCCTTTAAACCTCGAGATACAAATAAGTGTTCTTCTCTGCTGTCCTGGAAACCAAACTGGAATACGGAAAAATCCACGTTGGAGCGCACCCTTCAACATAGATGAAGACTTGTGCTGAGAATCAAAAGGCTTCTCACCAAGCTTTGAACAGTCTAGCCCGCAGATTAACAAATTAATTTTGCTCCGTTGCAGCCACTTTAAGTCAGAGGCCCAAATGCTGTTCCGTGCAGGAGTTTAGTCCTTCAAGAAGGCTCTTCGCTGGACAGAAGGTCATGCTGCAGATCGCCGGCGGATCATGAATACCCCCCGCTGGAGCTGACCTAGATAGATTCTCATTTTGGTACTATCACTGGTTTTCCGAACCCATATCTGTAGAAGATATAAAACATTAGTGTCAACAAAGAAATGGTGATCACTATGAAGGATACAACACATGAGCGATGGTTAACAATTCAGGAAGGACCTCAAGACCTGGCTCTTCGAATGAACCACAGTGCCCAGTCGGACCTGCAAACCCCCCTCCCCCATTCCCCCTCCCAAGCACCTCGAGACCCTCACAGGCGAGTAGCAGAGCTCAACAAGTACTGATTGATTCATTGACAGATTGTTATTTAGGTACCACATCCGTTATTTTAGATGCCAAATTGCTCCAAAAGCCTTTTTTATCATCAAGAGTGCCAACTGCACAGAGTCAACAGAAAATTCATTGCAATACAGTGGCAGCCGCTTATAAATCCCAATCAAATGAGAACTCAATTTATGAGTAGGTATTGATAAGAAATTTAAATGTACTCAAAGCTGCAACCGATTATGTAAAACGAACAGTCCGAGGTTTGGGAGTGCAAATGCAATTGTGTAAACATGAAGTGTTAACAACCATAAAGTTGACTTCACTTACAAAAGTCTGCTCTTGCTAAAGCACACACAGAAGGGCCTATTGTCCAAAGTAGAGCGAAAACAAAAAGAAGGAAAAAACACGCCGCATATTGGAAAGGGTTAAAGACAGCATGAAATTGTAAAGGTTACTTGCCTATAAAATTATTTTTCTTTGTTCAAATCTGTTTTTATTGTGAACACAGCGTTAAGCCAACAACCTCAAGCCGAGGCTGGCCGCGTACATGATAACTCTTGTGTTTCTACGCCAACTGGGGCGGGGAAGAAGCTTTAACACAGCGCCTTGCCTACAACCCTCCAGGGAGGGCCTTATAAAATTATTTTTTACATGATAGGTATTATATCCAGGTACAAATGCTCGTGGATTATGTCCCATCATGACAAATGAAGATCAACAAACATTTTAAACACAAATCTTCAACTCCACAATGATGCTGTCAACCTCCGTGGAATCCACAAAATGTTAGTACCATCTAACAGGGGCGGCTCCTCCGCTATGGCGGAGCACCGTTACCCCACTGCTTTTAAGCAGTACACTGCAAAGGAAACATAAAATGATAATAGCTTTCAGCTATCATTTTATTAGGTCGAGCCTGAGCCAGCGAGCAGGTGGAGTAGCGAATAGAAGTCCCGCTCACTTCTGATTCGCAAATAGGCTTGTTAGTCCCTCCTTAGTACTGCCTCCTCTTCATTTGTCACCACCGATGGCGACTTGCCCCTTTACTTCAGCTGTTATACAGTACGTGTTATTTACAGTGTGAGCACCATTTTCTTTCTTCGGTTTCTCTTACTGCAGGCACAACGTGCTTTGGTGCCTTCTTTACCTCCCCTTCCCGTTGTCGTGCTCGTTTACCACCCGCCCTCCCTCCCGTTGTCCGTGCCTTCTCCCTCCCTGACCCCTCTCCGCCCGCTGTCAGTGCCTTCACCCTCTCCGCCTCCCCCCACCCCAACAGCTGCCCTCCCATTGTCCGTGATGCCTCGCATTTACGGGAGTTTAATCTATTAGCATTGTAAAGGACAATGCCTTTTGTTTATGTTTTGGTTTTTGAAACATAAATAACATATTGTCAATTACAATGCCAATAGCTTAAACTCGCGTTAATGTGAGACCTATTGCATTGCAAATGCTTGTGTTTTCTGTCGCTTTGTGGGTGAGCGGGTGGGCGAGGCTGCTCTGCTCTCGAAGCAGGGGCGGAGTAGTTTGCCCACTCCTAAGTGCGCAGTGTCTGTTTTGTCGGCCCTCTCTCATTTAGTAGGAGCCAAGGCAGCATGCAAGCATATTTTTGCAAGTCCCGAGTTCTAAGATGTATAATCAAACTAACAGTACTAGAGACCTATCTGAAATATGTGTTTGGAACAGATTGCAAAAACCACACCATCCATACTCCATGAAAAATGTTACAGCAGCATAACTGTGGGGCATGGATTAAACAGCATTATTGTTTCAACAAGATTATCAGTGGTTCAACAGTGAGCATTAAATTGCAGTGTTCGGCCACTAACTGCTTACTTGAACACCAAAACGAGCATTGGTCCTGTTATGCTATTTTTATTTAGAAGGTGCACTAACACTCATAAGGTTACTTGTAGCTCACAAGTGGCAAACTGAAACAGGAAGCAAAAATTAACTGAGACTTTAATGATTTAATTTGAATTCCATATATATCCTTATTGGTTAGTCCAGGTGGTTTTAGTGAATTCTATATGAACATGGTTCTTGTATCTATTGATCGAGAACATTGGAATGTGAGGATACCATTAAGAATAGACTTTCACGGTTGAACGTTGACACTTTTTTCTTTTTAACTTTTATCAATTTTTATGTCTCTCGCCCCATACATATACATTATTTTATTCATCCCTCTCTGGTTATTCTATGTAGTTTTTATGTAACTAATATTGATTCATATTTATATGTATCATTAAAGATTCATTAAATGAGGTTGCCTCGATGACTAACCCTGCCTAATCTGAATGTTTATAATGATTCTCTATATTGTTATTTATGTGTGAATTCTTGGTTTGGATTTTATTTCTTCGCTTTTTTTCTTTTATGGCTGCAAAAAAAACTAAATAAAGAATATTTGACTGACTGATTGACTGAATGGAGGCTATAATATTGGAAAATGGCCTATTTCAAGACCTCTAATGAGGTGAAAATGGTTTATGAGTAATTAAAAGCTGTGTGGAAGAAGGTTCCAGATGTGAACAGCTTATAGAAAAAAAGGGCCTTCCTCCATTACTTTTTTGGTATTGAGGAATGGGTAAAAAAAACTTAACTAACATGTGAAGGAATCTAGAAGTCATATATTCAGAACTAAGCCTCCATGAGATAGACTGCAGAAGTGTCCTTGTGTAGGGCATTGTGAACTATGCGAAGGATTGTAACATCACGCAATTACGAATAAATAATCAATGTATTGTGTGTAGGATAGAAGTACAGCAGTGATGAGGAGGCCCTCTCGCCATTCTGATTTTGAATGGCCTGGAGTCTGGAATGGAGAGACTTCTTCATACCCAGATATTGCAGTATTCTAACAAGGCTCCTATGAGGGCTGTTCTATAGCACTTTATTTGTAACCTTCAGGGAGTAATAGGAGGAAAACACGAAGACAACGTAAATGGTAGCTACAGGAGGAAACTATAGCAAAAGCACAGCTGTCCATCCTTAGCATGGAGTCAATTTTGATTTATGAACCTTTTACACAAGATATCGCCAGGGGGCATGGATCAAAATCAGTTGGACGAATGGTTGATTCTCCCAAAATAAAATAGGTTTGGTCTTCTCCATATTCAGTTTTACAAATAGGCATTCATCCATCTGTCTATGAGCACCAAGCAGTTTTGTAAGGAAGAAAAGTCATAAGAGAATTACTAAGTCTAATATAGATATATAGTTTCCCACTTGAAGCGGAATTACTTCCTGCAAATGAGTTGTCATTTATCAGTGACTGGAGGCAAAGTAGCAGTTATGCGTTCTGAGGTCAAGAATCCGCTGCTTAGTTTTGTTATTTTTGGGAATGGGGAAATAGAGCAAATAAGGTCTTTGTTCCTGTTGATTTGCTGGGGCAATTTTTATGGTGCTTTTGAGAAGGGGTGCTTGTACCTTATCAAGCAGGAGCAGGTGATCTTTGCTGATATTATATCGAGGGTGTGCTATTTTGGGTGGTGTGGTGTGGAACACCAAACAATATACATGGGCAATCAATGATGGAGAGCACTCAATGATCAGAGGTTGTACCCTGTCAATAAGGGTGGGACCCTAAATGTCATCCAGTAGGCGTTGGATGAGTAAAGGCAGGTATCTCCCTATTGACAGAGGTTCCTCTAACTTGAGCACCACTGGCCTTAGCATGGCCGTTGCCACGAAAGCCACCCTTGAAGTGTTGTCCTTCTCTAGATGGTTGCTGGCCTTCGTGAAAAAATTATTGAAGCTGTGACAAGAACATGTGGCACTGCTTTAGGCACTGCACAGGCTAACAGACAGCGAACATCCATTCTCTGTTGTTAATGTTGCAGGACCGGTCATGGCATTAGCATTGTCCGTATCCTTAGTAATTTTCCCCAAAGTGTCATCATCCTGAGGCCAGTAGAGATGATGACCGCTGAGCAGCAGGTGGCGGTGTACTGTGAGGGCAGAAACTAAATAGGTATTAACATCTTTAGGCTTGACCGGGTGGGAAAAAGGGGGGCGGCTTAGCTATTATTTACAGGGAACAATTTTCAGTCACTGCCGGGGCGTTGGATGGAATTACAACTGTGAAGCACTGGCATTCAAGATTCTGCTTACTCACTATTATACTTTTAACGGTGTACTTATTTATAGTCCGCCTGGTCTTAGAAACAGCTTTCGAGGCGAGAACAGTCAACTCCTTGATGCTAAGACTAATTCCCCGGCTTCACTATCATGGGGGATTTTAACTTTCATCTCAATAGCCCCGCAGATAAGGACTCAGCTCTCCTCTTTGATTTTAGGGAATATGGCGGCATTGCTCAACATGTAATTGGCCCTACTCACAAGGCAGGCCATACTCTAGACGCAATTTTTTCTAATAGTCAGCACCTTTTGTTAACTTCTATTTTGCATTTGGTCTGGTCTGACCATTATGCAATTATGTTTGCTTTAAATATTAAATGTACAGCTGGGCCAGCAACTTCTCATATACCTGAAGTTAGGAACTCCGTCACCAGGTCATGGCATAAAATCACATCAGATGCTTTCAAGCTACATTTGGTCACATCCAAGCCAGATTCCTCTAAGGCTATTGAGTCCGCCACTATAGATTACCATAGCTGGATTCTTTCCACCCTTAATAAATTGGCCCCTCTAAAGAGCTCTAAAAGCAACAGGTTGACATGGAAAGTCGTGGTTCAACGATACTCTTAGAAGTCTGAAACGAATTTTGGAAGCTGGAAAGATAATGGCGATCTCATTTTGATGTTGATGACAAGGTAGTGTACAGAAAGGCCATTCAGGTTTACAAAGCTGCAATTTTCAAAGCTAAAGTTAACCACTTTTCAGTGGTAAATCAGGCCTCACTAAACGTTACTAAAAAACTTTCAAAATAGTAAAAAAAAAGCTAAGTAGACAGCCTGAATGTGTTCATACGGACATAAACTAAAGTTTTTCTGACTCTATGGCAGTTTTCTTTCTGAATAAGGTTGAGTCGGTTTTTAAATCTCTGTTTACGGGTCACACGGGAGGGAATCAAAAGATAGGGCTAAATATTTAAACTTCAGAGGAGGGAATTTGTTCTTTACCTTCTCATTTTGTGAACTTGTATGGTTGTGATAACCCGCCTATTTCTTCAGAAGCTGCTACAGCTATTTCTCTCCCAAATCATTCGCCAGATCTTCACAAGTTTAGCCCGCTGGAGGCAGACTCAGTACAGGCTATTCTTACGCAGACTAAAACCGGTTCACCTTTTGATCCCTGTCTACCGAAAATTCTTTATCCAGTATCAGGGACGGTTGCCATCTATCTTACGGATAATTTTAATAGAATGTTTAGCGAAGGTTACTTTCCGAAGGAATGGAAAAGAGCCTCCATCCTCCCGCTCATAAAGAAAGCAAACCTTGATGTTAAAGACTCCAACAACTACAGATCAATCTCTCGCCTTCCCCTCAAAGCAAAAATAGTAGAAAAGGTCATAAACTCACAGTTATCTGCCTTCATCTTTAATAATAATCTATTAGATTCTTCCCAATATGGCTTTAGAAGACATCACAGTATGGAATCTGCCCTACTGACGGTTGGGGAGGAAATAAGTTTAACCCTGGATAAGGGAGTGAGGGCTGCTCTTAAACTATTAGATCTGTCCGCAGCCGTTGACACGGTGAACCATAATATCCTCATCGACCGTCTAGTAGCTATTGGGATTGGAGGTACCGCCCTAAAACATTTGTCATTCTTTTTAGCTGATAGAGAGCAATCGTTGAAATTAATGGGTTACGGTCAAAGGCTTTTTCTCTTCCCTGTTGAGTCTCTCAAGGTTCATCCCTGAGCCCCATTGTATTTAATATCTACGTGGCGCCTCTAGCTAGGCTCATAAAAAATGTCAGCTTTTTTGTGGTCTCCTATGCAGATGACACACAGATCGTGGTGTCACTGTCTGGAAATCCGAATTCTATGGCTTAACTAAACTCAGGGGAAACAGAGGTTCTGCTGTTTGGGAAAGACAGTTCCTTCTGGACACCCACTTGGTGGCTGGTAGAAAGGGGGGATGCCCCTGCTCCGGTTACAAAGGTAAAACATCTGGGACTTCTTTTCGATAATAAACTTACTTTTGAAGGACATATCAACTCTATCAACTCCATCACCTCCTCCTGTTTTTTAACCTTTAAGATTCTCCGGAAAGTTTTACCTTTCATTCCCCTGGAGCTTCGCAAAGCCATCATCTCTGCTTGAGTTCTATCAAAATTAGATCATTGTTACGCACTCTTCTTAAACAGCAGGATTAAAAGCCTCAATAATCTCCAGGTTTTGCAAAATGCGGCTGCTCTCCAGCTTCTGTCCATTCCTAAGTTTCACTCTGTTTCTCATCCCCTACCACGTTTGCATTGGCTCCACGTAAAAATCGAATTCTCTTTAAATCTCTTTGGATTGTTTTTAAAGCTCAACAAAGTCAGGGCCCTGACATTTTCAAGAAGAAATTTCGTAGGTATGCCCCTTCGCGGCAACTTATATCTTCTTTGGCCCTTAATCTTGCTATTCCAAAATCAAAAATGGCAGGTTGGGGCGGAAGAAGTTTTATAGTGGGTACTGCCTGGAGCTGGAATACTCTTCCCAGCTCTCTTAAAATCAAAACTGACTTTTTATCATTTCGGAAAGAATTGAAAACCTGGCTGTTTAAACAACTAAATTCAGTTTCTTCTTTTCTCTATTAGTCCAGAATCTTACAGCGCCTAGACACCTTAGTGTAGTAGCGCACAGTATAAACGTTAATTTCATTTCAAATACGTTCAGCCATGTATTGTGGTGCAGAAGGATGCCAGCGTTCAGATTACTCCAGTCCTCGGTGACCACTGCTCCTTTTCCTCCTCTACAATATCATTCACTTATTTCTTGTATGCGTCTGGGAAGTGCTTGAGCAACTCCTCCATTTCCTTCCATTAATGCCTGCCATAACATCCAGGCACACTGCTGGAGTTGGTAATGCGCCACTGTGTGGAAAACTCTCATACCACACATTGTCCAGCAGTGTAAATTATTTTTTACGACTCTTGTCTGTCAGGGAAGTGTCACCTGTGTCCTGCATGACTGCTCTCTTAAGAGTTGAATGCACAACTAGATAGGCGGGAAGTGGACACATTAATAACCGGTCTTGTGGTGCAGGGTGGCCCTTTTACTGGACCCTTGGTAAGACCACTCTCGCTTTTACATCGTCTTTTAGGATCTATTTATAGCACTTTCACATAGTCTTTAGAAGTGTCACAGACAGCATAGTCCCCTCAGTTTTTGAAGGGTCTTAATGATAAAGCGTTTTTCTTCCTCATTTATGCGTCTAGGATTGTGAGACTAACTGCGTGATATGTCAAAGTGTCGTCTGTTGGGGAAGGTCTGAGAGTATGGCACCAAAGACGGGTCGCCCTTCAGGTCCGCTATATTATCTTGCCAGCATCACCTTGCTGGTTCACTGGTCGTGGTACAAGGGCAAACGTCAGCTAAAGGTTTATTTATTTATTTATTTTAAAAGTTTTATATAGCGCGGACAAGATCTTTGCAGATATCAGAGCGCTTTACATAGATGGTGGCGTACTCATACCAATAAATCAAAACAGTACAAATAGGTTACATAGAGGGGTACATGATGGGGGCGTAATCATACAAATAAATCAATAAATCAAACAGTACAACTAGGTTACATACGGGGTATGTGAGGGCGACTACTCATATAAGTAGGCAAAGGGGTCAAGCAGGTAGAAGCATGTAGTACAGTGTTAACAGAGTTCTAGATACTAGTTCAAGTGTATTTAGCCATGAGGATAGCTTTTACTTCTTTTTTAAAGAGTGTAGTGGATGGGATAAGCCTTGTTTCTGGAGGGAGAGAGTTCCAGATCCTAGGTGCCATTCCAGAGAAGGAGCGCTTATATGTTTTTTCCTTCCGGAATCTTCGCTGTTTCAGCAGAAGATTATTTGTGCCTCTAGTGTTTCTGGTTCCGCCAGATATTGTCAATTTCTGGGCGAGGTAACCGGGTGACTTAAGGTGAACCGCCTTGTGTGTCATGCAGGCGATTTTCAGGTGTATTCTGGCTTCAAATGGCAGCCAATTCAGGGCTCTCAGGTCAGGGGTAATGTGGGAGTGCTTTTTTGACCCAGTGATGAGTCTCGCTGCAGCGTTTAGGGAGGCTCTTAGTGGTGCGGTTGTGGTTAGGGGGAGTCCGACTAGTGCGGTGCTGCCGTATTCAATTCGGGGGATGACTATAGCTTGTACTGCGGTTTGGAAGTCTTTGGCTGGGAGGAAGGGTTTAAGTTTTCTCAGAGTATTGATCTGGAAGTTCGCGCCCTTAGTTGCCTTGCTGATGTGTTGCTGCATGTTGAGATTGGTGTCAAGTGTAATGCCTAAAGATTTTGCTGAGTCCACGATGGTGGGTTGGACATTGAGTGCAGTTAGGTGTTTAAGCCAGGTTTGAGCAGTGGAGCTCTTAGCTGGAGGTGAGATCAGAAGGAACTCTGTTTTCAGGGCATTGAGTTTGAGGTGATTATCAGCAAGCCAGGATTGGGTGCATCTGATTGTTGCGTTCAGGAGCAGGATGTCATTGGGAGATTGTAATTTGAGATAAAGTTGGGTGTCATCGGCGTACATGTGAAAGTGTACATTGGATGCTTGTAGCAAGGTGGTGAGTGGTTCCATGACTAGGTTGAACAGAGTTGGGGATAAAGAGGAGCCCTGGGGGACTCCTAGCGTTACAGGTATTGGCGAGGACAACAGGTTGTTGCTCTTGAATTTCTGCGTCCTGTTGTGAAAAAAGGAAGTGAACCACTTGAGAACAGTACCAGATAAGCCCATTCTTGTGTTTAGGAGTTCTAGCAGATTCTCATGTTTAACGGTGTCGAATGCTGAAGAGAGATCAAGAAGGATGAGGAGGCAAGTGTCGTTTTGGTCTAGCATTTGAAGTGCGTCGTCAATTATGTGCGTCATGGCCGTTTCAGTACTGTGTCCCGCTCGGAAGCCTGACTGGTGCGGGTTGAGGAGATCAAATTGCTCAATGTGATTAGTCAATTGTAGTTGTGCGCATTTTTCTAGTAGTTTGGCGAGGGTGGGAATATTGGTGATGGGTCGGTAGTTGTTGAGGTCGGAGGGGTCGGCTGTGGGCTTTTTTAGTAGAGGTGTGACTTGACCAACTTTGAGGGAGTCAGGGACCCTTCCTTGTTGGAGAGAGCTGTTGACAATTTTAGTCCAGAGAGGGAGAAGCAGAGGGGTAAATTCTTTTACTGCGGAGGCAGGCATGGGGTCCGTGAGGTGATTGGATGGTTTCAGGGTGTTGAGCAGTTTACCAATTTCTTCTTCCGAGTATGTGCCAAAGGTTGACCATGTAGCATTGTTTTTTGGTTCAGCGGTTGCTGGGCACTGGGGTTTGGAATGGAGGCTTGCATCAATAAGGAGATCGCTTTTTATGTTGTCAGTTTTTTGGATAAAGAAAGCAGCGAAGTCTTCACAGGAGGGTGCTTTACTCGCAGTGTTAATTGGTTGGGGTTGTTCCTTGGATTGTGATCTGATAAGCTCAAATAGTTTTCTCGGTCTGTTTTTTGCCTGGTCGAGCTGGCGGCTGAAGAAGTCTGATTTTGTACGTTTTATTTTCCTGAAGTAGGCGTTTCTCTTTGTCTTCAGGTCTTTTAGGTGCATTGCAGAGGGAGCTGCTCTCCAGATACGTTCAGCCATTCGCATGTCTCGTCTATCCTCATTGAGACTCCCGTCGTACCATGGGTTGGAGATTTTAGTAGTGACTCTTTTCAGCTGCATAGGTGCAGCCTCATTAATTATTGTGGTCATGGCATTGAGATAGTGGTCAGTCAGGGTTTGAACGTCCGTATCGTCTGTCGGTGGAAGAAGGAGATTGCGCCTGTTGGGGGGCAAAGAGCCTGGGTTGAGTTTTTTCATGTCTCTTTTCCAAACTTTCGGTTTGGGGAATTGAGTCGGGTTGACTTTAACTTTTTCATTGATGAAGAATGTGATAATATGGTGATCTGACCAGTCACAGGGTTGGATGGACTCGAGTAGGATAGAGTCCTCTTTGGAGATGATCAGGTCAAGGATAGAGCCTTTCTCGTGGGTCGGGCTGTTGCATATTTGGGTGAGGTTAAGAGCGTCGAGGAAATTTTTAAGACTATTTACCACCGTGTCGTTACGATCGTTCCAGTGGAGGTTAAAGTCCCCAAGGTATATTTGGGTGAGCTGCCGCCCGGAATTGGTTGAGATCATATCCATGATTTGTTGGGAGAAGGTGAAGTTGTCCCTGGGAGGGTGGTAAATGCTGTGAAGAGAGCATATCGGTTTGCCCTCACTGATAATGTCGAGGCAGATGTATTCACAGGAATTTGGAGATGGTAGTGAGGTGGAGTTGGCTCTCCGAACAGAGATGTTGTTCCTGTAAATGCATGCGATTCCACCCCCCAGTTGGCCTGATCTGTCGAGCCTGATAATGTGGTAGTTAGGGGGAACTAGAATGTCCATTATAGGTGTAGAAGATTCAGTTAGCCAGGTTTCAGTCAGAATGATTATGTCGAGGTCCCGCGATAAGAGGAGCTCTGCAATGGCGGCGGCATGTTTCGAGGCCGATCTACAATTGAGGAGGGTGCATTTGAGACGGGGTGTGCTGGGGGTGGTGGGTGGTTCAAGAGCGAGGGGGACTCTTCTGAGGTTATTGGGGATGGAGGATCTGTTGTTTAGTGTGGGGGGTCTAAGGGGATTCCTCGTATGAGTCTGAATGTATACAGTATGATGGCAATATCAGTATTGGCGGAGGTGGTGTTTGAGCGGTGTCTATAGATTTCTTTTTGGGAATGGTTTAAGCTCCGAGATCCTCTGATACACCATCCTGGAAAGCAAGCCATAACTTATGAGGAGCCAGTGTGGTTCGAGGTGGGCATGTGACAGCACTACTAGTGTCTCATCTATCTGATTATTCTCTTTCTAGCATCCAACTGTTCAATATCTTGTGGTGACCGTATTTCAGAGGTCTTGCTCGACTTTAAAGATTACCTTGGTGACAAAGGCTGCTCGGTGTTGAGGCTTGGCACCCTAGGCTAAATGATCCGAATGGTCTCGTTACAGTGGGTGATACCTAGACTACTGCGCTTTTTTCAAAGTGGTCTAGCAAGGGTGGTGCCCTCGGGGAAGCTCCTTGGCATGGAGCTGAGGCTGCTTTCAAGTTGAGCACCAGTAGAAAGAATCTCGGAGCATGTATAGAAGTAGTGTCTCTCTGAGGTTGGGCGTTGTGTGGACAACTTTGAGTGTTGATTTAGAAACCAAAGGTGCAGTCTTTATCCTGGGGGAAGGGTTTTTTAGAGGGCAAGGAGAGTCTTGGTCTCCGGAGTCAGTCATCAGGACACATAAGTAGAGTTCTGGTTGAACATCATGGAGCAGGATGCCCACTTTTCATCGCGTTGGTGTCAAATTGTAATTTATTTGCAGAACTCTTCACATGGCAAACACACATGGTTGCTGTGGTCCCTCAGTAGGCAGAAGTTACAGACCAGAAACTGGTCCGATCACAGGATGTTATTATTATAAGTGGAGCAACATTTAAATGGTGTATTTACCATACTCTTCTGGGCCAAACCTTGTTAATAATTCGGATCTAAGTGGTCCACTGCTGTACTCTTTGTCTTCAAGAAGCTGTGTTTCGTGCTTCTGGCATCGAAATCTGGACTTCGGGACGCAGAGGTAAGGGAGCACCAATGGAACCCGATGAGGAGAAAAAAGGTTTAAGGTGAAGTCTTTGTCCTGGTGCATTGTGGATTCAAGGGAGACTGCGTGCATCACATCGAAACTGAACCTACTTTTTCCAAGAAAAATAACTTGCAACATCCAAGCTCAACACTAGATGGCAGGTTTGTGCACAAAAGTACCTGCGTACGGAAAACCATATTGTCATTTTGCTGTAGCAGGGATGCTGAGAATTGTGGTTAGGGAATTTGCTGTTAATTTGCTACCGACATGATAATTGCCTTCGCCCGTCTGCAGATTACAGACATAAAGTGTGCATATATTGTCTGGACTGATATTCGTTATACTTAAAGTGGTGAGCAGAATAGTGTCTCTGTTGTTTTATTAGTTACACTGAATGGTCACCTCACACTATGGCCAGGCACTCCCATACAGAGTTTCAGCAACAGAGGGAAAGCTCCTGAAACTTGCTTTATCGATTGTTCAACAGGGCCCTGCCCTGGGTCGGGTGGTGAAAGGCGTGTATGAATGCTGTAGCAGGCATGGCTTATTGACTTTTGCTGTAAACAAGTCCATTATGAGAGTGCCCATCCGTGAACGATTTTGGATTATTTTTCTTGACCCAATTCGAACCCCAGACTGTTCGTAAAAGTGTCCGCGAACTGTAGTTCGTGCTTGCAACGTGCAGCCTACAGCATCTAGTAGTTCAATGCTTTTGACATGCATGAGCACAATCAGTCAGCACAATCTGGCGCATCTTTTTTGGTAGTAACCCCGACTTTAGTAATGGACAACACTTGTTTCTCATTACGGACCAATCACCTCATCAAATCGAAATAATAGGTAATGTAATGAGTTACATGTTTGCGTGCAGTTATGTGTAATGTACTGCCCCATTCATCAACAATAACCTTCACCGCCTAAGTAATCATTATAGTGCCAACAACGTAACGTACCACCACGTAACTATGTACTGCATTTTTGGCAGTAACGCCTAATTTGTAAACTACTTGATTAAAATAGGACCCTTTTTAAGTAGATCACTGTTAGATCAAAGATATCTTCCGGTACCAGTAAGTCTGAAAAGCTTTTAGCACCATCGCTACCGTAAGCAGTTCTAGGACTCTGATAAGTGAGCCGGTGTCAGACCCTGGTGTGGGGGGCGGGGCACTGGAGCTCAGAAGTAGGGGTTTAAGTCATTTACATATGTTGTCTCGAGGACATCTTAATATGGCTAAAAAACCTGGATCCGCTAAAACCCATTCAGCGCTTGACCCTCAGCAGCAGCAGTAGCAGTAGCGAGCCATCACATGCTTCTCAAGGAGTTAACATGGGGGTATTTCAGCTCTACAATCACACAGCAGCACTATACATAAATATCAAACCACGTGCTGGATTTCGAAGAAAAGTACTTTGATGCACACCAGAATGAAATACCATATACAAATATAGCCATAACACACATTTCTGTCCAAGGCACAGTTCTCTCCATCTGCTTTCTTCTCTCATTCCACCCCCCCCCTCATAGTCTAGGCAGTTCCTCCACCTTTTAGGATAGGGTCGTTGTGTGATTATGACTAAGGAGCAGATGTTGTTTCTAAGGTCTCTCTCAGTTCAGTTTTTACAGTTTCTTTCCACCCGAGGTGGATCACTGCTTCAGGGCAACTGTCACATGTTCCTTCTTGACGCGCTTGCCCTTCTCCTTCTTCAGGGAGATACAACATTGCCGGCAAACCCCATGGAATCTATGCACTGGCTGGTGGAGCACCTGCCCTGACCACGTGGAGTTAGAAGTCCTGCTTCCGCATAGCACCCTTGCGATGTTCTGCGACTGTTGTGCAGACAGGAGCAAAGGTTCAAGGGCAGGGCTTGATCAAAGCTGGGCCGCATGCATTGCTCAGTGGGTGGGAGGGAACTGGTGTGGTTGGAAACCCCTTCTGTAGCCACGAAAAGCGGATTGGGATGGACGTGGGGCAGTTGAGAGGCCCATGGATCTGGTTGTAGCTAGAGAATCCTTGAAACGGTCAAACGTCGAATCCACCTTCTCTCCAAAGAGACAGTGCCATCAACAAGTATGTCCTTGAGGGAGGATTTAACATCCCCTGAAAAACTAGTCGGCCTCACCCAGGCATGGTGCTTCAAGTCCACCGTGGAGAAACCCGCCCTGCCCAGTGAGTCAGTCCTGTTGAGTTTGCAGCAAATGGTGACCTTTGCTGCGTCTCTCCCATCAGCAACTGCTTGAGAGAGTACAACCCGTGCCGCCATTGGGACAAGTGGCAACACTTAACGTCACAGTGTGTGAGAGTAGCGACCCAAAAGGCATGCGCTGTTAACAAATCGCAATGCCAAGCTGGGGGAAGAAAGCATCTTCCCAAATTAATCCAGCCTCTTGGATTCCCTATCTGGGGGCATGCTGGGTTATGCGCCCGAGATGTTAAGGTTTGGACCACCAAGTTCTCAGGGGTAGAGTGCTGAGTGCGGAAGTTTGGGTCCCCAATTGCAAGGCAATGGTGGCAGGCGATTGTCCTGTTCACAGCAGCCCATATGGGGTTCGGACCAGGTCCCCAAGAGGATGTCAGTAAGGGTGACAAGGAACAGGAGTAGGGGTTCAGATATGGAGACTCTTGGTTGCAACATCTCTGTCAAGATTTAAGTCTGTACTGCCACCAAGGGAAGCTGAAGGTCAAAGACCTCAGCCGCCCTGCCATTGCATATAAGGCTCCCTCCTCCAAAGCCACGGTAGGTGGAGAAAGCAGCCCAGTATCTGGAGAAGTATTCAGTCCACTGGCTTCATGGCCTGGCCTTCGTAACATGACTTTGGGTAGTGGTTGCATTCAAAGCACCACAGACGACATGCAGCTCCGTCACTGACCTCAGCAGGTGACAGGATAAGCAAGGCTTAAAACCCATCTTTCTGGATGCATTTAGTCAAGACAGAGCAGCATCTGCCATTATTATGCATGCATAAAGATATAAATAATGGCTAAGGATATTGGTAGAAACTACTCTACTAAAAAATGCTGGAGCTAGCTAATCAGTAGCAACAACAGTTGACTTTCCATTCTGCAGTCATGAACAGTTGTTCCTTTTTTAGCCTACACGGAGGTCTAATGAAGGCACTTTACAAGGTGGCCAGTTACAACTGAAAGCTTATTAACATTTGTCTTTATATTCTATTATCCTCTCTACAAGCTTTTAAAAGTATAGATCTTATGTTTCGCTCTAACATACTGTAGGAAAATATCCCTTTTAGACATGGTCACTCCCACTTTTTGCTTGGTATCTGATGCAATTTTGATAGCAGTTTACCGGGTTCCTGTTCTCTAGGCCTCGAATGCCAAATCTCTTTCCTTAAAACTGTACAGTTGTCCCTCCAATTAGCAATACTTTTAGCACCCCTTTAGCACCCCTGTAAGTCCCTAATAAATGGTACCCCTTGTACCTAGAGCAAGAAGGCTAAAGAGGGCCCCTAAGGGCTGCAGAATATATTGTTCCACCCTAAGGGACCTCTCGTTCGTTCAAATAACTTTATTTGAGTCATTAATTAGAATCATAAATGTTTACACAATAAAACATCTAAAAACAATTACAAAATTTGCACATATTCCCTTCCATAGATCTTAATAAACCAGCAAAATTAATCAATTTTAAAATAATCATGGCTATCCCCACCTCAGTTTGTACAATTGACTAAAAAGAAAATTCTTAGTAAAATGAATAAAATTAGATTCATTTTCACACTTCATAACGTTTCCTGATTATAAATGCAGTTCTAATAAAACTAAGTACTGCTCTAGAGATTACAGCCGTAGATAGTGCCCTTAAATATGCATAGCCCTCTTGATAAGAGCAGGGCCTAATAACGTTCAATATAGGTTTAATAAAAAGTGCTCTAGGGTATTTGTACAGGGAACAGAACAACATAAAATGCATTGTACTCGGTTTGGTCAGATTATTACAAGGACAGGGGGCTACTCTCTCACTCCAGCCAGCCACTTTAGGATAGGCCACTATAAGATGCATGCAGCGTTCCTAATTGAAATATTGTCAACAGAAAACGCGATTATACATGCAAAGTAAAAGACAAATAAAATTGCTGGGGACCTAATGCCCCATCATCTAACGTTCCCCTGCCTTGGTCAGATATCCTTAATTCAGTGCAGTATGCATTTTTTATAATCATTTTCATATTAGACTCCGTAGTATCTAGGTTATTATAACATTCCCCTAGGCCAATCGTATAAAAAGTATCCTTAACATAACGCAGTCAAGGGAGTTACATTGCATTATCCAGGTTCATACAATCTTTAAGGATACTCCTAGTGAATGTCAAAGTCTCTGAAGACCAGATTTTCGCCCATATGGTAAGGGGTGCAATTTTTATCCTATCTTTCACTTATTCCAGGCCCACCTCTGAATGACGAAATGAGGTTGAAGTACTACTCGGAATCATTAAAAGCCTTTTTTTTAATTTGTTCTCTAAAACCTGAATCTGATAACTCTTATGATAACCCCATACTCCAGCCCCAAAAGTAGCTACAGATAAACATTTGGATTTATATAAAATTATCATTTCTGTAACCAGTTTATTTCCCAATTTACGGGCAAAATGATACAGCCCCTTTGTTATTCTACTGGTCTGTTGGGCCCTTGTCATAATTAGTTTATCCTAACTCCATTTGTTGTTAAAAACATTACCTAAATAGGTAAAATTGGGCACCTTCTCAATGATTTTTCCATTCACAACGAACTTCCTAGTCTTAATTTTTTCCGGACCACAAACAATAATTAATGATTTACCAAAATTTACTTTGAGGTCCAGTCCTAATAACGTAAAATCAGTGAAGGCCTTTTGTAAATTATTGGCCGGCAGGGTCATTAATACCGTATCATCGGCATAGGACAACAGAGGGGCTACCTTCTACTCTTGGAAAATCCAGTTGCTGTTTAGTCAAGAAGGACTCTAGACCATTAGTATATACAAGAAATAGGAAGGCGCACCCCTTCCGTGGAGGCAATGGGCCTGGTCTTCTCACCTCCTGGTCCAAGGAGCACAGCCACAGTGGTGGATTCATGTAGCCTGCGTGATAGGGTAATAAGGGGATCTTCAAAGCCCATTTCCCCCATCATTGTCCATATCTTTCCCCTACAAACAGTGTCAAATGCGCTGGGCAGGTCCATGAAGGCCAGGTGAATCGAGACCCCTCCTGGCCTTCATGTACCTGCCCATAATCAGGGACAGGTTAAGACGCTGTTTGTTTATGCCCATCCCCTTTCTAAAACCACATTGGGTATTAATCCGGAAACATTAGCCCATGACTCCAAACGTGCTAGAATCACCATCCCCATAACCTCTCAGTGCCAACATGTAAACTGACATTGCAAGCTGCTTGCCATTGTGCAGAGAAAAGTTTAGACACAAATGGCACCCCACCTGTGCACCATGCCTGCAGACACTGCTTGCAGTATAGGTAAATCACCCCTACAGCCCTAAGGTTGAGTGCACTCTACTATATATATGTGGGCATATCAGCATGAGCAGATGTGCCCCAGTGATGGCTAAGTCGATTCTTAGATATTACAAGTGAAGAGGGTAGCCACTTTGAGTACATGTGCTGGACACCTAAATCTACGGCTTCACTAAAACTAGAGATGGTTGGTATCAAACATCTCTTATTAATAAACCAACACGGATTCAAGTGATGGATATATTGATACATACACCCAGAGGACACCTTAGAGGTACCGCCCGATAACCTACCGACTACAAGTGTGCTGGCTGACTGGTGTAGAGTAGCCTGCCAACACAGAAAGGTTTCTGACCCCTTGCAGGTGAGAGCCCATGCACTCGGAGGGCAAAAATAATGCCTGCTCCAGCCAGAGGTGATTTCACTTCCTCCAAGCAGGACTTCTAAGTGAACAGCATATGAAGGTAGGAGCTTCAAAGTCCTATGCTGCCTTTCGTATGCAACCCAAGGCTTTCCCAGACAGGGGAAGTGCCATCCCCAGCACCAGGCCCATTTGGTACCTGGACAGGTAGAAATCTTAGCTTGTCAGGAGGTGTGTCCCCCCTCTAAGCTAGTTCCACCCCTACGGTGGGCTATCTGATGTGGACACAACTATTAGAATTCCATCATCTTAGTTTTGGTGAAATTAGGTTCTATAGATCAGTGTTATGCCCACTTCCCACAGCAAGCAGTCTCATAGAGGGTATAGACACCCTAAAGGTAAGTAACCCAATTGCTACTAACGGTCACTCCACTTAACTTGTGTATTTAGGTGGTACCCATGAAACCAGAAACTTAGATTCAACAGATCAAGAAGAGCCACAAGAAACGCGAGAACCGAACACTGTTGTGGACTTTTTGCGCCAAACCCTGCCTGCACCAGTCTTGAAAATCGTGATCAGTGACTCGTGCTGCAGCGGTACAGCTTCCAAAAACCCATAGAGACTGTCACCCCTTTGCAATTGCCAGTAATCTCCCTTGGAGTACAGGAGCTACTCCCCTCCAGTCTGCAGGTACTGAAACCGCAAAGTCTGGTTCACCTAGTTGCAGCTCCCCAGCCAGCTAGAAACAGCCTCCCAGGAAGAGGACCCTGTGCTCCCAAAGATCAGATCTGTCACCCCACCAAGTGAGAGGATACCAGGACCAACAGGAGCCTCACAGGAACAATACCTGGGGACCAGACCCCTTGCAGCAAACAGAGCCATTGAGAGTCCAATCCGGACTCCCACTGCACCGGACCAGGCAGCTGTCAAGGGACGTCTGCACTACTGAGACCCACTTCCAGGGTGGCCCAGCTGTCCTGATTTTGCACCCTCAACCGGCCAGTCCAACAACCGCAAAGCCCAGGGGCACACAGAGCTCAGCCAACCTTTCCACTCTGCACCCGAGCGCCCCAGCCAGGGTACTGCTGAATCTGCTGTGCCCCCTTGTTCCCAGGAACATTGTGACCAGAGCCCCCCATTGGGACTTTCCAGACTTGTCCCTAAGTCACCCTCTGCAGCCTGTTTCTGCGTGGTCCCTCTTCTTTTCACCAGCGTAACTCGCACAGCTACTAACCCGAACAGCACCTCTGCACCCGGACGCCCTAGGACAGGAAAACAACTGCTGATTGTACTTTTGACCATGGCCCCCTATGACTTGCAGTCCCAAAGGAGACCCCCGGAATCTGGCCATAAATAAATTTATGCAACGTATGTCTTTTCACCCGTAGCGAAGCATTGCTGCCTAAGGACAGATTTGAGGGAACAGTTTACTTACCTGAATTTAAAAAGTACTTACCTTATAACAGTGTTCTTGGTATCAAAGTTTACATAAATACACAAGTTAATTTTCTACATTGTCTCGGATTTATTCTTGCGTTGTGTCATTTATTGCCTCTGTGAGTACAACAAATGCTTAGCACTACCCTCTGATAAAGCCTAACCTGCTCGCCCACACTTCCAGAAAAGAAAGCATTTAGCGTTATAATTTTTGCCTCTGTAAACCAATAAGGGTTGCCTGGACTCTTTACACAGTGTATCTCGTTTTGGTCCGCTCTATAAAGAGCCAGCTTCCTGCACATACAATGTATAATACATTTGTTCTCTTTCTACTTTCATCAGCCACGTTTTTAAGCATAGACACAGAAGATCTACTGCATGTTTTCTGCAAAGGCCTGGATTCAGTTTTCAGATGCGACAAAAACATAGTGATCACATATTCACAAAGAGACATTTTATTCCCTTCAACTTCATGTTTTAAAAGGGAGAACATAAATAACCTAAAAATGGGCCTGGTGCATTTGATTAAGAGCACTTACTTCATTTGTCCCAACTGAACTGATTACACAACTAATCTTCGTGTTTTCTTTTGATTCCAGATAAATTGCTTGGCTTTTGTGGTACCTGCAATGAGGAAAAGAAGATATATGATCAGCTCACTTTTGTGAAATCTTTTAAAGTGCGTTGATGTTTTAAAAACATGTTAATATGACAATGGATTTACCTGTTTTTGCATAATTGTGTTTAAGAAAAGAGCTGCACACTTCCCCTTGCTACCTACAAAAGGTCAACTGGCTGGCTGGAGGATACATCCCAGAAACTGGAAGCATGAATTAGAGACATTGCCAAATGGTCTGAGGAGATGCCTCTGAAAATGTGAAGAACTGATTCTAAAGATCTTGAAGCTATAGCAGGGTAGAATCAATTTATTGGAGCCCTACCATAACCCCCAACACCTTCCATTTTATATTTATGTATTTATTTATAGTTAAGCATGGATGGCAGTGTGCTAATCCTATGCTTAAAAACAAAACTCGGAAAAACAGAAAGATCGACATTAGAGGTGAATAGATTTGGAGAGTGGGTGTGGTTTTGTATAGTGTTCCGTATAAAAGAACTCCTTTCCACCTAAAACTTGTGAACTACTTGTGAACTACCCAGGGTTCCCTGCTCCTTTTTTTACATATATATGTGGCAAGGTAAGCCTGAAACTGAGTGATTTTGACTTATACAGGTCGCTCTTTATGTCTGCAGAAAGCTATGCTTCTTTGACAAGCTTCAATAAGAGCGAAAAACATGTGCCACAGGTTGCTTTTATTCATTCCAGGTTGGCTTCAACTGTATTTTACTTTAATAGTGTGCCTGAACTTGTAAAAGACTTATCCCTTTTTGTCGCAGCGTGGATGGTGCTTCTTAATCCTATGCTTAAAGACTTTCCTCAAAAAATGGCAAAAGACTTTGTTATGTGCATACCTGGAGTGTCAGTAGTGTCGAGTGTTCCATTTAAAGGTACGACTAAAGAAGCCATTATTACTATTATTTTTCGTTATACACCAGAAGTATTTTTAAAAATACTTGATTGATTAGATGCATGCAACTGTACTGAAAAAGGCTACATTTTTAAATGAGCTCACGCAAGAACAGAAAAATACTTCCAAAAAAACTGCTGAAACCATAGAAGCAAATAAATAAAATAAACCTACATATGTACACCAATACTAGCAAGCGCAAGTAGATGGTAGACCCCAAAATCATTTCTAAGCTTGAACCTAAAATCTCTTTGACCAGACAGATTGTATCTTTGAAAGATGTTAACACTAGAGCGAGTGGATCCGGAAACAAATCCTACTAAAGAGCCTGAGAATCTTTATTGCATTCATATACAACTGTCTCTGGGTCATGTAAGGACTGGTATCATGAGAGCAGATATCAAATGTATAGATGAGGATTTTGTATTAAAAAATTCTGTAGCTAATGTCATTTTCTTGTCTTAGAAATCATCACAAAAGAACAAGTTAGGCTCTTTCTGGTGCATACTCTAACTGCAGATTACTCACCTTGTGAATACCCCCAGGCGCCAGACTGGATCCGCATCTAGTTGTCCACAATTCATGATGATCCACTATATAAACAAAAAGCAAGCCCATCTGCACTTGCGCACTACCAACCGCAAGCCATGCAGTGGTGATATCAAATATGTTCTGTCTTTGTTTCAAGTCACCAATGCAATCCCTAGGGCCAATCACCTTTAATACCTAATTCCCTTGCAGAGTGTCTTCTAATTTCTACATAAAACCTCTTTCAAATCCTTAAACTAGCACAGAATTATGCAACCTACATTAGGAAATTAAATATGGAAACCAAATTAATGACTTTAACGATCTACATCAACTGGACCTGCTGTTATAAAAGTAATCTGGCTCACTGAGAATAGGGTGGTTACTTCTAATTTTAAAATACTTACAAAAAAAGTAGAGCAGATGCGGAGTCGGTGTAGCGAATAACGCGCATGGCTCACTAAAGAGCAAAACACTTAGCTGAATTCTGAACTAGAAAGGTAATAATCTGCAGCTTGTAGTGCTCTAGATTCACATGATGTGTACACCCCTGCCACCTACTCTTGGGCAGGGCATTAATAAATGTTTTTTCTTACAAGTAAAAGTTTTGGTTTTAAAGTAATTAATGAATGATGATCCCTCATCTGATATCCACAAAGCAAAAGGATAGACTTAACCTAAGATTGCGGTTTCTCCTCCCTGGGGTTCAGACGTATATTTCTTGGAACTTCAGGTCCATTGTCCAATGAAACAAAAATGTGACACCGTAAATTAACCCCCACTGCTCCAGTGAATGACATAGGCCACAGACTGCGTTCGAGCGAAAGATCATACTAGAAAACCTTGGATCAGGTCATATATAAATGACTCATGCAGGAGGCAAGAGGTGTGTGGAGAAAAGTCCCTTTAAATTTTGTCCAAACTTCACTAGTAAGTTCTTGTGATTGGACAAACATAGGCTCTATAACCTTTGTCTCTCAAGGGACCTTGACGAGAGGAACTGTGGCTTTCTCTGCATTCCAGTGTAAAGAGACTCTTTGGCACCAACGCTAGAGGCAGTGGGCACATTATAGAATACAGCACAAGGATTGTCCGAGCCATTACTGAGCCTAGCATCAAGGAGGGGGCAGGGGAGTCACAGCTTCACTTTTCCAGGGACCCAAGAGAAGCGAAGTCCTAAGTATGTGTCTTTAGAGGGGTGAGACAACACACTTTGAGGCTCTTCTCTCTAGGTCTCGACAGCGAAAGAAGCTTCACTGCCAGGACAAGGAACATTCTTGAAAGAGCCAAGCCTCAAGCCCAGAACCAGCCACAAAAAGGTTTCAGCGATCTGAGCTATCCTCTGTGCCTGTGCTCCCTTGATTCAGAAAGCTGAGCCTGGCACTAGGAAAGACTCTAGTGGTCGAACTTGAACCTAGACGTCAAGACATCCCAGCTCAACAGGTTAGCCTATCCACCATTGAACCAAATTGGATTTCAATATCAACTTCGAAACCAACATCAGTCCTGATCGACTATACTCCACAAGATAAGCAATAATCAGATGTAAGGGAGAGAAGGTTATATATCAGTTTTGACACAGGTCATATCCTAGCTAGACCACTTTCACAGCCTATGCCCTCAAGCCAGTTTATCCCGAAGCAAAGGAAGCTCACCTTCAAAGAGACTATCTCTTACGAGATCTGTGCAAACCCAGTTCCAGAAAGAAAACAAAGAGGCATAGGGGACAAATACCACCACAGCCCCCTTCAGAATCTGAATTATAGCACACATTAGTTCAGGACCCTACAAAAATGCCTGACCCTTATGAAGAACCAATCCCTCTGGATGAGGAGGCGACCGGTGGCATGAGTGAAATGTGGAGCCGGAACAACCTATCTTTAGAGAGATGTCTGGTAATCCATCAACCCTGGATGATGCTACTGCATACCACACAGTAATCTAAAAAGCATATGCGCACCAGAAAGTGCAACTTTATGTTGTGGAAAAAAAGGAAGATGTTCTTGTTGAAACCATTCAAAATGACAGGTCTGTGCAATACCTACACATGGTATAAAGCACGTTGATCAGAGAGGCTGGTGGTACACACAGCAAGGAAAAGAAAGAAAGAGGAGAAACTCCACTTCCTTAGGAGAGTAAGAGGGGTGATACCTTTGTGCAGACACTAAGTTTTCTTTATAGATCACAGTCTTAGAATTAAAAGGAGTGCAGGTATTACAATCCTCATACATACTTGGTGTTCACCATTTAGGGTGAACTTTCAATCGGAATGGAAGCAGAATTTGAAGAGTACAAAAATCTAAACTGGTGTTAAAGAGGCTCCAAAACAACAACATTGCATATACACATTCTTCGACCCAGTCAAAGCTAGTCTTTGCTTGATCTGGAAAGCTGGTTTTTCAATGTCCTCTGTTGACCAAAACCTAAAGACCCAAGCAAATTTGTCAATGAAATTAATTTTTTTGGCCAGAGCTCAAAACCTAATGGGGGAAAGGAATCCTAGAATTATGTCACGTACAGGGGCAATACTAGCTTACAGTCAACGTCATGAGTGAGTCACACAACCTTTAAAGAGGACGCTAGACTTCTCCAGGATTAAGTTTTCTTTATTCAGCGCAAGCGTATAAGCATTATAGCGACCACAAGAGTTGCTGCCTTCTCTTTCTTATTCATCGAACGTCTGGAACCCTATCACATTCTATATTCTAATACTTTTGTTCTATCACAAACAGGGAAGAATAACCTCATTACTACACATCTTCCCCTTTTACAAAAATGATTTTTTTTGGAACAAAAATGACATGATACAACAGATCTCTTATTTAAACAATGACATAAGATCTATACAATATATTTAACTACATTACTAAATCCCTACATTTATGCACAAATATTGTACTCAAACCTTTTGGGTTTGCAAATTGTTCTTCTATACCTTCCATATTGGTTATTCAGTTTTCCATTATCCTACTGATTATTTGAATTGACACCTTCGCTCAACTGGGTTTCTACCCTCATTCCATTTGCATTTGAAATATCATTTGTTTCCTCTGAATTCTCCAACTTGTCAACATCATCCATCAAATCATAATTACGTCTGTCGTTCTTCCTTCTTTTGCATTCATCACTTTCTGTGCTCCCATACATGCAATTAGCCAATCTGCTTAGATACCAAACTTTCCCATTTCTGAGTAATGCAGAGTTACTGAATAATGGGTCTACTCTAAAGGGTTCTGAAAATGTACTTTCACCTTTTTGTACCTTCTTTTCTTTCACAAAGTCCCCTATCTCAACCGGAACAAATTGGTTCTCGCCATCCTATGAGAACAAAGGGACTTTTATCAATACTTAGGTTAGGAGCAATTCTGAAAGCCCTCAACATGTTCAACACTTTAGTCTACTAATTCAGATTATTACTAATGGGTATTTTTTATGGAGCCCTTGATTATTCTATTAAAGTATTCCATAAGGTGGTTCCCCACGGGATAGTACATTGATGTGGTCTTGTGTAAAATGCCATTTCTTTCCAAAAATACATCTGACAAAATTGGGGAATCATGGTCTGAAATTAAACATTTAAGTAAACCTTCATTTAAGAATTCCTTGTTTAAAAAATATATTGTTCTTTGCTTTCCTGACTATGTACATTTACGGCCATTTAGAAAAATCATCCTCCATTAGGCCAATATGCCATCCCTGTCCTTTACCAAGGCATATTGGGACATGATATGGGTAACAATGGTGGACAATATGTCCTCTGCGTCTTATCAGAACTGCCGCATTCCATGACCAATTTTTCAATATTACTATTCAAATCTGGCCACCAATAAATATTTGTCATTCTGTGTGTCGTTTTTGAAATCAAATCCCTAAAAAAAAAAAATCTGCAAACCATAGGGTGGTACACATTTTCAACACCTTAGTAATACACCTTTCTCGTCACTCAATTAATTCCGTACTTCCCAAAACACATGTACATCTCTGCTCATTTTCCTTTTCTCCAGCCATCCATCATTAACATGCTTGAGAACCTGTTGCATACATTTGTCCATACTTATTAGTTCCTTCCATTCATCCATGTGTATGCCCACCACCCCTTCATCGAATACACCTGCTACACCATCATCTTTCAAATATTGTTCTCAACTATCATCAGCAGGTAACAGTATAGAACTTAAAAAAAATCTACATTTCTATTGATAACCCCTGGCACGCACTGTATGTCATAGATAAAATCCAGCACCTTGATGGACATACGTGCTAATTGAAGAGATGCTATTTGCAAACCTGTGGTAGAAAGAACGTTTGTCAAAGGTTTGTGATACATTTTTAACAGAACATTCTAACCCCACACATAGTGTCAAAAATGAGTAAGACCCCATCGTAAGTCTCTCTTTCAATGACTGCATATTTTTCTTCTGCAGGTGATAGAGCCCGTGAGGCAAAAGCCACCATCGATTCATTCTCGTGTTCATCAAATTGAGAAATTACAACTCCTAATCCTGTTTTGCTTGCATCTGTAGCAATACAAAATTTGTACTTGGGATCAAAAGCTTTCAAGTTTTTAAGCTAAGTTTTAAGTTCAACAAACTCCCTTTGACATTCAGCAGACCACATTAATGTAACTATTTTTTTTTAGCAAATTCTTGATGCAATACGTTTTTTCAGCAAAATTACTGCCATATTTTAAGTGAAATTCTACTAAGCCCTGGAATACTCTAACATCATCCTTGCTTGATGTCGGTGGAGCATTACATATTGTATCAACCAACAATTGCTTTGGTTTAATCCCCTTCCCACTGAGATTATGTCATAAATAGGTTACCTCTTCCTTAGCAAACCTTCACTAACCAAATTCTACTGTCAGCCCCTTCGATTCTAAAATTCCCAAAACTTACCTAATCATATTGTCATGTTCCTCTCTAGATTCACCCATGATAAGTATGGTATCCTGAAAAAACATTACTTTATCTATTCCTGCAAATAGGCTGCTCACAAGTCTCTGGAACATGGCAGCGCTGATGCCAAACCAAAGTCAACTCTTAGAAATTGGAAACATCCAATTGGAGCTATAAAGGTCTATTTCCTGCATTCTGGATATTGTTGTACCTGATGATATGCTGACTTTAAATCCGATGTTGAAAACCAGTGTGTACCCTTAGTGTTTGAAAACACCTAATCAATCCTGGGTAAATGATATGGACCTACTAGAATATCTGTTTAATTCTCTAAGGTCAAAACATAATCTGACCTTTCCATTAGACTTCCTGACTACTACCAATGGTGAAACCCATTCCGCTGATTCCACTTGTTCAATAATGCCATTCTCGATCAAATATTTCAACTCCAGAGTAACCTTCTCTCTAATGGAAAACAGACTATGTCTCACTTTGTATACGCGTAGTTTATCTGAAGGTTTTAATTTAATTTTATGGCTGAAATCTTTCAGCAGCCCGAACTTCCTGGAAATACACTAGGAAATTCATCTAGAACTGGTTTGCTAATATTCTTATCTATCTGAACAGACAACATAGGAACACAGGTTCCCCATTACTGTAATTCAGAATGATCCCTAATTCTCCCTGATCATACCATTTCAGCAACGGTGGGCCCTTTTCTGACACATATAACTTACATATAGCTTTTCTTCGCTTAAATAGGAATTCTAATCTACTGAATCCTATCAAGTCAATGTCTCACCCATGTACGTGTTAGTTTAAACATCATGCCTTTCTTGCCGATAACCCAGAACATTTTCAAACAATTCATTCCATTCAGTTTTGTTGAATTAGGGAAATGGTGGCCCAGAATCTGCCACTACTTTTACTAATACTCCATCAATGGTCAATTCAGTATGTTCAACATTTAGCACATCAAATTCAATGCAAAACACACTATGAGCATCAGAATCTTCCCCTTGATGATCTGACTCTGACATGTCTTCCTCTTGTATAAATATAAATGTATTATTGTTCTTCTTCTTGCATAATGTCCCATTATACTACAAATGGAACATTTTGATTGCATGTCCAACATTTCTTGTAATAAGCCAAATGTCTCGCACCTGTAACACTTCTTAAGATTTTCCTCTCTCTTCTTCCTCGTGACCTCTTTACCAGTATTTGGTGTGGCATTGCATGTAGCTTTAGTCGAGTAATTACTCCTCGTAGTGTTATTAGATTAGGTATAGCGCATGTAGTGCACAAGACCTGTGCTTTGTTTGTTGTATTTGCTTGAATGTGTCCTGTGCAGGGAGTAGACACTGACCAGGGTTCGAATGGCATCTTGTCAGTTGTCGTCCGATCACCGGGCCAGGAGGTCGCTTCATGTAGTGGGAGAAACCATTACAATAAACTTTGATATGTAAAAAAAGACTACCGTCCTTACTTCATCTGTTGTCGACTGGGAAGCTGGTTGCCACCAACCTTGTTCACCCACGCCGTGCAGAGAGGATCAGCTGATTATTGAGCGAATCGATGGTCGGAGTATCCTGGAGAGGTGCGGTAAAGCGAGTATCCTGCGTCAGCGAGTATCCTGCATCGTGACCGGACACACCATGGAGGTGTTCTCTACCAGAGGCCGTGCCTTTCAACATTTTGAGAAGGTTTGTCGGCTTGCTGAAAGGCTTGTGTGTTGTTGCTCAAGCATACTGCAGACGTCAGCACAACACGATTGACCGTCATCGATCACACGCACTGACGTCAATGTGCCAGCCATATTGGATTGGGCCTAGTTTGTTGCTGCTTTAATACAAGTATACTCTAACGAGCGTGTGCTTGGCAGCAGTAATGCAGAATTCCCAACATTGCAGCCAAGGCCTCTGCTCTGCTTCCTGCAGCTAGCGGTCTGGGTCTTAGCCTGCTGGGAGGTGTGATTGACCATTCCTGCTTGGACAATGTGCACCACTTCATTCTATAAGCTGTTAAGTTATCGCTGGAGGTGAGGAGTGTCCAGTTGGTTTGGTAGGAAGGGCGTGTTAACCACTGATTCATTTGACTCTGTCACCTTTCCAGGTCATAGTTAACTGTTGTCTGGCCTGGATCTAGTTAACCAGATTTAATTGGTCCTTCGATTTTTAGAAGCATAATTCGTTTTTTAAGCATTCTTATCCCGATTATGGCCAAGTCTCAAAAGTTTACTCAGAAGAAGCATATAATGTTCTGTTTCAGATGTTGCTCAAAAAACCATATTAGTAATTATGCAGGTTGCCCAGCTTTTAGTAAACGTATATTATGCAAAAAAGTAGGCCATTTTCAGAGTGTGTGTAGAAGCAATAGAAAACCAATAAGTGTTGGCAGTGTGGAGGCTGAGGTGGATACATGCACAAATTCACTAAGTAATGGGATTTTGACATTAGATTGTGTGGGGATCCCGTTACGATCAAGGGTCCTTTATGTATAGTCTCGATTGATCACATTTCACTACAGGTGAATGCGGCCTAAGGTTGCCCAATAACCACATTTGATGATCAATGGGGAAAGGGGGTTTCGTTATTACAATCTGATGTGAATCCTAAAGCTTTTGGGAGAAAAATCCATCAACATGATTGGATACTATGTGGGAATCGTACAATATTTAGGTAGAGAGACAGAAATAAAAGTTTCAATTGTAGAAAAAATGGAAAAACATTATTGGGTGGAGAGACTTAGCTTTATGGGGCTTTATCTGGTCCGGGGGGATGAGAACCCGATGAAAGTGGGGGAGTTACCAGTGTGTCAAATTGAATGTACAAGGATTTAGTTTGAGGGAGGTGTGCTGAAGGGCTTACTATCTGATTTCAAAACTGTGTTTAGTGACCATGTTGGCCTGTTGAAGGGCATGGAACACCACATAAGATTAGTGCCCAACACTCAACCTGTGGCTCATAAATTGCGTTCCATTCTGATGAGTGTCAGGGAGGAACCGAAATTTCCCTTGCATAATTTATGTTCGCAGGGCATCATTCAACACACAGTTGGTCGCAGTGGGTGGCTCCCACTGTGGTAGCATGCAAAAAGTCAGGAGAGATCAGACTTTGCGCAGTCCTGCGCGCTCTCAATAGAAATATAATCGTGGATTGTCACCCACTGCCCAGAATTCAAGAGTTATTGGAAAATCTTGAAGGAGCTAAGTGGTTTTCTTTGATTAACCTAAGATCAGCATGTCACCAGGTGGCCTGGTCTGTTGAATCTCACGATTTTACTACATTTGTGACCCCTTTTGTTGCCCAAAGGATTTTACGGCTGCCTTTCGAGCTCACATCAGCAGGTAGCGTAGTTCAGAAACTTATGGATACATTATTTCAAAACATCAAAGGGGTGCAAACATACTTGGATGATATTCTTTGGAGGAACATAATGATATTTTAAAGAGTGTACTGACTATCCTGAGGTCTAGAGAGATGACATTTAGGGCAGAAAAGTGCAAATTTGCCATACAATCCGATAACCGGGCCAGGAGGTCGATTCATGTAGTGGGTGAAACCATTACAATAAACATTTTCAACATGTAAAACCAGACTACCGTATTAACTTCACTCCTTCTTTTCTTTTCTTAGCTTTAATTACCTTAACCGGTTTACTTTCACTCTGAGATTCCTCTACAACAGCTTTTGCACATCTACCAGTTAAACCTAGCATTCTTCACTAAAATTATAACCTATTACAATGGAGCCTCCCCGTTCACCCATAATTAGCCATGTAAGTTTGGATTACTAGCATGCATTATAATTTGGTCATGACAAGTTCTTACTGTAAGACCCCAAATCTGCATGTAATAGCTAAATGTCTAAGTGCTGCAAAATACTCACCTACATTTTCGTTTTACCCCGGATTGCCTTGAAAACCTTTCCGCCTATCTTCAGCTACACATACTACTGGTGAAAAATAAGCATCTAAGTCTTCTAAAGCATGTGTGAATACATCACCTACTGCTTGCTTCCTGCCTGACTTTTTTCTTAATTTCATTATATGTTTGTAACCATTTCGGCCCTAAACAACATAAAAGTACTTTCTTTATCTTTTCCGGACTACATTTCCTCTTCAATAAAGTGTCAAATAAATTACAAAAGTACTCTTTTGAATTTTGACAGTTCTCATTTTGCTGGTAAACATCCCTCTGACGTTGACAAGTTTAGTAAATGTAAAGTGCACATAGCTAACAATATCCTGAGAACATGTGCTACTGTGATGAAATAGCTTGATGCCTGAAGATGTCACAATGCTTTACTACTTCAGCTGGCTATTACAAGAGGAAAAATGGAAAAGAATATTTGAACTGCGGACATAAGCACTGGAAAATATTCAGAGGTTTTCCCCTAAACAATCAATTGCGCTTCGATCATTTAGTAACAACCTTCTATGCATCATAAACATAAATGTACATAATATTTAAGGTGCTGACGCACATATAACTGCTGAATGCTAGAAGTGCTTTAAATGCCGGATAACGTATGTGATGGTTCGGATAAAGTATGTGATGGTTCTCATCAGGAAGTGCCTAATGCGCAGAAACACTCTCACATGAAAAGTTGATGCAAGGAAATGCCAGGTGCTCCCACCAATGTTGACTGAAAACACTTGAATATCAGAATGAGCCATAGTAATGTGCAATGTTAATTGAAGAAACATGCTGCTGACCCTTCATCCAGAATCAGGTATGGGAATGCGCCAGTTACATTGAGCGAACTTACAGCACATGCGCTTAAATGCTTTCAGCGCTTGGAGTGTAAAAGTTAATTGTAGAAAAGTGCTGCCAATGCTTCATCCACTATGACTAAAAGGAGTGTGTCAGTCCCACACACACACGCTTAAATACTTTTAGCAATTGGAGTGCTTCTAAATATGCACAAAATGTGCTCCTAACCTTACTCGCATTCCGTGAGAAACACTTTGAAGCGCATACACTCTCCACACAACGTGTGACGCACCCTGGTTACCTTCCAGATCTGTTGATGTTTCAAAATGGTGGCACGTACAGTTTGCTGCATAACGGGGTCAGGTTCTTGACCTCCTGCTTTCTAAGGTGTGTGCTGCAGATCGAACGCACAGTGACCTGCACCACTGCTTAACCATAACAGTTAAGACGTTGGAAAACAGTGGTTATCACAATCATCACGGTCAATACTTGAAACACTGTAGACTTCAATGAAATGCCCAATAACCTACTGAAAGCCCTATTTCTGATGCACATTTGCTCAACAGCCGTACATTGGTACCTGGCAGCCAAAATGTTTTGAATTAACTGCTGTACCACGGATCGCTTGAGTCCTTGTGCTGGGGCTTAAAATGTAATTTCTTCCTAGCTTCTTTTTGCTTCTTTTCGCCTCGTTGCCACTTTTGTAATAATGACACTGGACTTCTTTAAAATAACGTCTCCTTTATTCAGCCCCAAGCATATTACCAGTACAGCGAGCACGAGAGCTTTTGCCTCGCTACGCAATAACCTTCTCTCTCTCACCCATCAAACCTCTGGAACCCTGTCACATTTGAGATGTTATTACTTTCATTTTATTATAAACAGAGAAGAATAACCTCATTACCACACAACTCTACCAACACCGACTCCCAGAGGAGTTAAAAAATAAATACTACTACAAACACTTCGGTCCCAACCACTAGACGGCAGAATTATGCAAGGCATATTTACCTATAAGAGATTTCAGGCTGGAAAACATGGATAATCTTTTATAATCATGAACAACTCAATACCTCAATTTTTGTGCCTGACCAAAGAACACATTTTAATCAATTCTGAAAGTTATCTGAAGAAGTAAACATACATGAAGAAGGCAAATCTTGAGATTTTCAATTTGTTTTCTGTTTTGATTAGTTAATTATCAGTAAAAGAAAATCAATGGTATAAAAACATAGCTCAGGTGCTAGAGTGGATGGTTTGTGGGATCCTGCCACTCCTTATTTGTTGAGGTAGAACATTTTTGTTGTGTTGTCCATTTGCACCAGCGCTATCTTCCCCATGATTTGCTGTAATAGGTTTATGTGCTTCACTCCTTCCTGCAGACTCCATACGCCCCTGATCTTCAACACATTCATGTGAGCACCCAACCAGAGTGTGGGGCATCCGTTGTGATCCTGACTGAGGAAGTTAGGTTCTGAAAACTTCTGCCCACCATTTTAGTTTCCTGTGTGCTTTGTCTGTTCCAACCACTAGAACCCGAAAATTCCAGTCGCTTGTGACTGATGTCTCTTTAGACATTGCTGAATTGGTTTCATGTGGAGCCTTGCGTTTAGCATGAAGGGAATGCAGGAAGCTATTAAGTCCAGCAGTTTTCCCACTGTCCTCATTTTCAGAGCTTGCCCCTTCTGGTAAAGGCAAATCTGATCGGTCAGTGAGTTGATCCTTCTCTGTGTGGGAAAAGCCCTTGCTTGTTCGAAATCTAGCCATGCTCCTAGAAAATGCTTTTCTTTTTGAGGTGTTGGTGCTAACTTTTCTTGGGTTAACTTGGAGAACCCTAAATTGTGTAAGGTTTGAATTGTAGTACTTATGCTCACCTGGCGTCTCTCAAATTAACCAGTCATCCTGAAAAGGGTACAAGTGTTTTCTTTTCTCCTTCAATTGACCGCCACTGTGGCTAGGCATTTTGTTAACACACTTGCCACTGATTTTATACCAAATGGCAGGACTTTGAACTAGTAGTATACTTTGTATGCTACAAATCTCAGGAACGTCCTGTGTTTTAGGTGCATGGGGATGTGAGGGTATGATTCTTTCAGTCCTATGTTTGCCATGTAGTCTCCTTTCTTTAAGCATGGTATGACCTATTGAAGATTTGTCACCTTGAAATTCAGTGTCTTGGTGTACCTGTTTAAGGCTCTCAAGCCCCGTTTTAGGCTTTAGTATGGGCTTATGGGTCTTAGGCTTTAGTTTATGCTTACCAGTCCTATGCTTTTGTCCGGTTTTGGTATCAGGAAATAGAGTAAACTCCCTGCCCCCTCTCCCCTGTTAAGACTCTCCCTATTGCCTGTTTTTGCAATAGATCATCAGACTCTTCAATGAAGCACCATTGCTATTTTGGGTTGATTAAGGTTGTCCTTGGCTTGATAGTTGGAGGCTGTTTTAACAGTTCAACACAATATCCCTGATGGGTGATGTTTAGGATCCAGGGAGGTGAGGGAACTCCAGTGATTAATAACTCCTCTGATCCTTCCCCACACTAATGTTACACGTGGGGTGGGATCATAAGTGTGGAGGCACTTGCTTAAGGGTCCTAACTCTCTTTTTGGGGCTGATCCTCTGCCACTTGCTCTCCTTCGAAAGGGCTGTCGCTGCAGGCCTGGGTACTGCCATAGCAGTGTGGTCCCCTGTATTGGGTGTTGTAGGTGATTGAGTGTCCTGCAGCCCTCCTCTGCTGGTTGGTATTCTTGGTGCTTTGGTACCCCTGAAACTAGTGTTCTCATTGCTTGTGCTGTCTCGCTTTCTTTATTCAAGCTCTGCAAGACCTCATAAACTGAGGTTCTAAAGAGTGTCTCCGGTGAACGTGTAGATACACATCCCTGCACCTCAGGTTTAAACCCAGACAGTTTCAACCCTGCATATCTTTTCAGGCTGATACCCATTCCAAGATGTCTCATTGCAGTGTCCGCTGCATCCAGGAACAACTTCAAACAATTGTTTGCAATATGCTTGCACTCTGCAATTACATCTTTTGCCCTCTTTTTGTACTGATCTGACAGTTGTTGTTGCATCAGATGTTTGATTTCATCCGATTGCTGGTGACCATATCTGTGAAGAAGAGCTTTAAATTGGCTATGTGCCATTGTGTTGCTGCTGGCCGCTCAATCTTTCTGCCCACCATCTACAAGTATTTGCTTTCTCTGATAGGTGGAGGTCCCATGGTTGCTGGAATGTTGATTATCCCTTGGTGACTATAATCGAGTCTGCCTTGAAGTAAGCTGGGTCCTGAGAGGACTGTTTATACGTTTCTGTACCCTGGGGGTTACCACTTTGGATATAGCTGGCTCCTTGACTGCTTCTCTCCCTTGATCAAAGATGCTTGGTTGTATGGGAAGATATAGATTCTTCCTTTTTTATGATTCAAGCTTTTTTTTAAGCAAGAAACAGGATTCACTTTGATCTTCTTCCAACTTCATCCAATTTTTTTCTGCTGTTCTCTTGATGACAGAGTTGTAGTAAACAATGTCATCTGGCGGGGAAGGTCTTGAGATGTAGGAGTCAATACCTTCTTCCGGGTACTTCAACGTCAAACATTTCTGTGTCGCATTGTTCTGCATCATATTTCCTCTGCCGGTTCAGGAGTTTGCAGAGGATCCAAATCTGCCAGGTCTCACTCTAGTCCTGCATGATACTTCTCCTAAGTAGTGATTCTCTGTCCCATCAGAGCCTCTTCGAATTTTAGCTTCCTCAGAATAGTGCCTCCAACACGGCCTCGAGTCCCTTCATTTTCCCTTTAACATTGACAGTCTAGGTCTTCTTTTTCAGTCTCTCTTCCATGGTTGCGATCACCTTTTGGCATAGACTAGAGGCTGGTTTCAAAGGCTGTTTTTCCTTCCTTTTACCTTCGTCCACCACACAAGTGGCAGACTTGATGTGCTTCGACTCTATTGTATTTGTTTCGGCACCTAAGCATGGTGTTGTTCCCTGGCGCATATGTCCTTAGTGTGCAGGCCTTTTTGGTGTCTTTGCTTGTTCGATTTTAATTTATTTTGATTATAAACATCTCCTCGATGTAGGAGGACTCGCCTGGCACCACCTTAGTGCCATGTGTGGCCTTTTCTTTGCTGGAGAGTTGTTCTACAGGATCTACAGCATCAGACCCTTGAGACTCAGCCGTGGAGCAGTGTGCCCTACCCATGTGTGTTCTCCTGAGGAAGCAACATCCTCCTGTATTTTTTTAACACCCTCCGGTGCTTTTCGGTGTCGTCCCTCTGCATCGATTGTTGGTGATGTTCTCCTTCTTCTTGCTGTCTGCCTTCTTTTCTGTACTTTTTCTGTCAAGAAAACAAACCTTTTTTCTTGACCCTCGACCTGAAGTTTGACTCAGTGCATTCAGACCCAGTGGCGGGAAAAAAAGAATATTAAGGTGGCTACCACATATAGAAGATTCCAGGCACTGCACCCGAAGTCATCAAGGTGGGACTTATAGACAAATAATAGACGTTGACGACAAAAAAAAAATCATACATAAAGAAAGGACAAAAAACACCATTATGGACCAAACACAAGATGGCGGATTAATGCACTGCATGTGAATCCAGAAACGATGCATGCTGCAAGACATCAGTTCTACATAATATTCAAATATATTCTAATATTGTAAATATTAAAATATATCCCATGATACAGAACATTGGTCACATAACAATGATGCATACTATGTTATGTTTTGTTAATAAAAAGCTTATTAGGCGCACTAACACCGATTGGTTTGCTGGCGCTGGAATAGACAGTAACATGACCGTGGACATGGAATGTAGGGTTATTGATAGGTTTGTCTGTAGAGCCAGGTCTTTAAGGCTTTCCGAAATGAGAAGAGGTCCTGGCAGGTCCAGATCTCAAGAGGGAAGGTATTCCACAGACGAGGAGCCAGTGTGGCAAACCTACGGCCGCCAGAGCGCTTGAGTTTGAAAGAGGGTATCTGAAGGAGGCCACGATGGGATGAGCGGAGGTTGCGAGATGGTACGAACTTTGTGATAAGTTGGTCAATTAATTTGGGGCTTCTGCAGTGTAATGATTTGAAAATTGTGCATCCTGTTTTAAAGGTGCAAAGCTGGATCACTAAGCCAAGCCAATGAAGTTTCATAAGTAGAGGGGTAGCAGGTTGCCATCTGGGTTGGTTCAGAATCAATCTGGCGGCATAGTTCTGCACCATCTGGAGGCGTTTTGACAGATAGAGGGGGAGGCCTAGGTAAATGGAGTTTGCATAGTCCAGATGGGACAGCACGGTGGCGATCACTACCTCGGTGATTGCCTCCGGGGTGAGAAGAGACCACCTGGCCCACTTGGGCCTTCAGCGAGAGATCGCAGTCCACAGTGACCCCAAGTGTCTTTGCCGACAGTGAGGGGGTCGGGGCTTGACCCATATCTGGCGGCCAGTAGTGGGGGCCCCAGTGTTTGATGCTGTCTCCCGTTAGAACTAGCTCAGTTTTTCCCGGGTTTAATTTCAAGTGGTTTTGGTCCATCCAAGCTTTGATGTTCCTCATAGTCGATTGAAAATTCAAGATAGAGGTTTCAGAATTATCAATCGTGAACAGCAGCTGTAAATCTGCATAGTTAAACACCATCACTTGCTCATCTCTGAGGGCCTGAATCAGTGGAAGAATGTAGAGATTAAACAGGTGAGGTGACAGGGAAGAGCCCTGTGGGACTCCGCAGGTGATGGACATTTTGGTGCCGGCTAGCTCTCCAAGCCGAACTGCCTGAGAGCGATTCTCCAAGAAGGACATCAGCCAGCGGGCCGCAGTGCCCAGGACGCCGGCCTGTCTGACACGGTCGATCAAGATGGTGTGATCGACTGTGTCAAACGCGGCCCACAAGTCCAGGAGCAAAAGTGCCTGGGGAGAGCGCCTATCTGCACAGTCACTGCGTTTAGTTTTTGTGTAATTTTAGTATGTACACATTGTTTGTTTTCTCTTTTCCAAAAATATAAAGCTTTATAAGAAAATACCAATATGCAATGAATTCAACATCGAGATTAACAAAATTCTTAATCTTGGAATAGAAATGTCAATGTTAGGATGGCATTTTCTTCACAGCTTACCATCTTTTATCATAGTAGAGTTTTCCCTCCTCTATTCTAGCTTCAAATCGGTGTACCGGTGACTCAGCAGGGGTGGATGGGAGATGCTCAGGAGAGGAAGGAGATACTAATAAATCAGAAAAGAATATGAAAATTCACTATCAAACTGCTACTAAGGCACATATGCACAAACATATAAATCAATCAAAACAGCAAATACAATTGAAAAGTCTTACGTTTCTACATAACAAATTAGTACTCGCAGTTGCTGGCGCTAATTTGCGAAGACTGAATAGTGAAACAGAAAGACATTCTCCAAAATCATATTTATGCAGACCTTCTTTGGCACCAGTTTACGAAAGGTTTTTCAGTCCAGAATAAAGGTGAAGCAACGGGTTTGGTAATCGACATTTTCAGAAGTGTGCTTCATTATATTAAAGGGTTAATTTAAAATATTTGAATGAATTACAATCTAATGAAGTAACCTTGAATACATCCTTTATGATTAGACATTTCTCTTAAAAGCAACAGCTGATATTGGGCTCTTAAATGTGACCGAGGCAGAAGCCATTAACTGTACTTTAGGTCAATGGTTGGCGATAAGACACTCAAAATAGTAATTATTGTATTTAAAGTACTTAAATTATTTCCATACTATATTTAGGATGCCTGTCACTGTTAAAAGGAGAAGAGTGATTATATTGCCCAAGTAGTTACAAAGCCGGAGCAGATTCACTGCCCGGTCAGGTTTTCTGCTAGTACCCACTCATCTGAGCTTTAGGTAGGTTGGAAGCATTTCAGTCAGCGGGCATTAGGATAGATCAATAACTGACTAAAATGGGTTGCTGAAGGATATTTTTCTTTCTTCAACTTGGCCCGTATCTTTGATTGAAATGCCGGTGTCTGGATTGCCATACTACTAAAAGAGAAGAGATTCCAATCCATGATGGCTATTTGGTCAGATGAACATAACAGTATTAGCAGACAAAAAAAAGGGAACAAAACATGCACAAGTCATATTTTTCGTCTTTTTTTTTTTTACAGATACAGCAGAACAAAACAGTTGTACCTCACAGAGCTCTAACAAAGAAGACTATTTCTACCACAGCCAAGGGACTATGCCACCAAGGGTGCCCTTACTGCTGGACAAAAAAGATTTAGAATCCTTCACTTTCCTAAGCAATAACTAGAATGTGCCGATGAAAATGGGAGCTCCACCACTTAAGCACCCCCTGCATGATAGCTTTGTTCGATACCTCAGGCATAAACATGTTTTAAGTCTGTATATTATTTTAAAACCCTAGACTTAATTACTGTTTATTATGTTTTAAACCAAACAAAAACCCTGAAAATATGTTCACATTCACCATAGCACGGTTTTGGTAAAATGTTATGACATAATAAAGAAAAAGTAGGCATAACTTTGCATGGAACCTTCGTCATTCCTGTAAAAAAGAGTGAGGACCTTTTTCTAAACCTTTTTCTCATCTTCGATCAACTTAAATTTACTAAAATAAACGCAAAGTTGTGAGGAACTATAAACCAAAAAGAAGTATAACTTTCCTACTCTATTCACAATACTAACATGGTTTTGATCTAGAAAGGTGGAGCAAAGAGAGTGCCAGGAGATAATGGATGTTCACAGCTTCTTTGCTATGGGAATCGGTGGGTATAATTATTTAAAATGTCACCTATGTTCATAAAGATCTAATACAGATTGTAATAGTCACAGCAACCATATATCCTAGGCTGATTACAATAAAATATTTACACGCATAAGGTAACAAAATGGGAGATAAAAGCTCGATCCATCGTGGATTGACTGTAGATGGGTAAATAGAGGGTTATTTTTCAACATGCACGACATGCAGATACTACAAATTTAACAACCAAAATATAATTGTTTGGATAGCACTAAATAACAAAGGCAAAAGCCTGTGGGTTGAGGTAAAAAGACTCTGCAACCTCAAACTGTGTTCATAAGTCCAGGGGGTGTCATGAAGATGCATATGCGAAATCCTAGCTGTGTAATCACAAAAGGACATTTCAACAAAAGCAATCATGCAAACCTTTGGATGCCTATTCACTTCAGTAGCCATGGGCTGTAGGATTTTGGTTAGTTCTTATTAATAGTATATAAATAGTGAAAGGTGTAAAGTTTTCTGTGATACCAAATAATAAACTGTAATAGCGCCATGGATAGTGTTAGGCCAACAGACAAGAAGAAACCTTTCACTGCTGACCATACATTAAAACTAGGAAATTATATCATCCATAAATGCGTACTCCGAGAGGCATTTTATTTATTTTACGAAATATTACATCAAGTGATTTTGCAACCACTAAATGGTAACTCATACTGTTGCCCTTCTATTCAAAATGCAGTCAGCCACGTATTGCAACTGAGTAACAACATGCTTCTGCAACATAATAAAATGCAATAGATTATTCGTGCAAAAATATGTTATTCTGCAAGCTTACCTGGTCTTTTAGGGGACTTGACCTGGAAACAAGGGGGCAACCAAAGCAACAATTATAAGATTCTACAATCAATCAAGCTCTAAGATCAGTAAAATCTTATATACAAGTTAACATTTTAAGATGCTGCCAGTTCCCATCTGTGTCACAATGATTCATTATGTCCCCTGAATCTTATATCAGCATCATCAAATTTGTTAGCAGTAAAGTACATATGATATTCGCGTACGAGTTACTTACCTTCGGTAATAATGTATCTGGTAGAGACTATTCTAGTTGCAGATTCCTTAAGGTACAATTATCCCCAGGCTTGAGACTGGACCCAGAAAACTTTTTTGCCACAGCATCCCTGCGCACGGGGGGGCGGCATCACAAGACTCCGCCGAGGTGTCGTCTGCATACGTGACGTCAGTGAGGTCACATAAGTCCCACCCCGGCACGCCTACGTCAGTTTTCTTTGGAGAACTTTTCCGCGCCACAACGCGGAGCCACCAGACAAACTGTGGGAGCATGGGAACAGTGTGTGAAAGAGCAGAAAAAAGAGGAAAAAGGAATGGTGACGAACAACACCATAAGGAATAGTGCCAACACTGCAATACCCAAAGGCAGGGAAAGAAGAGAAAACCGAGCACAGCCCTGAGCAGCCACCCTGCCAGCATTGAGACAGCCCCCCCCTTCGATGCAAGGAACATATGTAAAATGTCATTACAACATGTAGCAGGAGTATAACCCCAACCAAGAGCACAAAGGGGAACGAGTTCCAAGACAAACAGAGAACGACAACCGTCCAAGGCAACCCCAGCACAGAGTATGACAAACTCCCAAAGGAACAAGGCAAGGCACGGCCAGATGACTCCAATCCATAGGTTAGAAGAGGGGCCAGGACCCTCGGCAACAAAGAGGGAGGGAGGGGAGGAATGAGAGTAAAGGCAAGCCTTAACCCCGGAGCAACCGGAGCAGAGGGGCACAGGACTACTGATAGACCCATCCTCTGAGTGCCAAAGAGGAGAGGAACAAAAAACAAGACAAATAATCCTGTCAAAAGGATGAAGAATGCACTCACAGAAGACATAGCCACCCACCGGGAGGCGAGTGCAGAAGCCAAAGGTCCTCGCAGAATGGGGAGGAAGGGTTGGCCGTGAAGGAATCTGCAGCTAGAATAGTCTCTACCAGATACATCGTTACCGAAGGTAAGTAACTCGTACATCTGATAGAGACTACTAGCCGCAGATTCCTTATAGTAGAATAGATACCCTAGCCATACCCACAGGGAAGGAGGGTCCCCACCAGCCTGGACATAACAGAGGGCCCCACAGGGGACCAGTCCAACAGATAGGGCGAGGAGTCCCACCCTCCCAGGCAAGGGAACCTTCACGAGCAGAACACCACTGACCCCAAGAGGGTTGCGGGAAGAAGAAGAAGCCTGTTCACACTCAATAGAGGAACCAAGGGCAAGGCCGAAGCACTCCACGCCCCTGCAAGGCCGCAGAACCCTCAGCCAATGCCAGGGAAAGGAATAGGAAGAAGAACAACCTAGAGGGCCCAAGGAGACGAGGGAAAAGAAGGTGAGCCCACCACAGTTGGAAGGCAACAGACCAGACAGAACGGCGCTGACAGCAATAGGGTAGTCGGAAGCAGGGAGGATAGCCCAGGACCCCCGGAAGACCGGGCAGGCAACGCCGGAAAGAAGGAGGAGCACAAAACCATCTCAGCCCCCAGGACAGAGAACAGGAAGGCGAACAGGAGCCCGGACACACCTTAGCGAGGGGCCGAGCACACGACTCAAAGAAGCAGAACCTGAGCCATAACGCCAGGCCGCAGGGCGCCACAAAAGTGTTTCAATCCAGCAAGAGAGTTGCATCTGCAACATACATAAACACCACGGAGAGCAGAGCCCCGAAGGCGACCACAACCCCTTAGCACAGCACAAGCTATATAACAGGTACCACTACCCCACATAGGGTTCGCTAAGTCCAAAGACATGGGAACCCTCTTTGGAAGAAACTTCTGCAGCAGAGGAAAAACGAAAGAACCGCAGGGGAAAAAAACCCTGCAGAAGGATTGTCAAACAGCCCAAGAGAAAACAGGAGGCCTAATCTCAGGGCCAAGGATGAAGCCCTGCCAAGAAACTCTGGATGGCTGAGTCTGCCGGGGCATCGAACAACAGAGTGCCCATTGAACGGAAGGTCAACTAGCCGCTCCTGTACATTTTCAGGGAACACACAGTCCGAAGCCAAGCATGGCGGGTCACCCATGCGCAGAATAGCCACAGCCGTGGACACTGCATGAGCGAAGGCCGCACCCGCCTCTGTAGGGCCCCGCGGTGGAGAAAGAAGATCCTTCGTGGGCGACGGCTATAAACTATGGCGGCCGTGCCCAAAGCCAAGCGGGGCGGGCAAAGGCCAGACCTGGAAGTTAGAAGGAGGAACCGAAGAGTGGGGGACCTGATGCTCCTCCGGTGAACACCGCGGCCTCGGGAATGGCTGGGAGCTGCCCTTTCATGACGCCGGTGTAAAAGCCACCACGCAGCGGCCTGTCCCCTGGGAGGAGGACACCAGCAGGCACCCAACCTCCGGAGAAGAGGGAGCGTCCGAAGATTAATCCGCGACTCGACGCCTGTCCGGTGCTGTAGAGTCCGAAGCCTGAGGCAGGACGTCATCACCATACGGCGCCGAAGGAGACGCCGGAAAGGGCTCCTCCAAGTCACGCAGCACCGGGGTCCGGAGCTGAGCCGGCGCCGAAGTGGCCAAGGGGCGGCGCCGGAACGGCACCTACTCGACATCAGACGAGGCAGCCGCCTTCGTGGAGGGACAAGAGGGACCAGGTGAGTTACAAGAAGTCCTCTGCCAGCCTCGGCCCAGAATGTGACAGAGGTGGTCCGGCGACCCATACAGCGCTGCCAGGGCAGATTCAACCGCCGGTGCCAGAGCGGCATCAGTCAGCCGTGGACAAGACCTCCGCCTGTCCAGAGGGCTGAGTGGTGCTAGGGGATGCGACCAGAGCGCCGGCGACCTCCCACCACACCACAGGGACTCCCGCGGGAGTTTGCGACGAGGCAGAGGTGCTGTGGTCCGAAGGAGGGACCCCCGAAGGGCCACACCCCAACAGCACCACATCCTCCAAGCCTGGAGCCAAGCTAGTCGGCGCCGGAGCCACCGGCGACGCCGCGGAGGGCCCCGCGCAATGCAAGGGATCAGCCGACGCCCAAGGAGGGGAAGGAGGAGGAGACGCCAGCGAGGCCTGCAAAGCCGCCGCATAGGTCTCCATCTGGGCTCTCGACGCCCCGTCACAGGTAAACGGTGGATAGGAGGGAGACATGCAGGGCCGCATCACCCGCGGAGAGCCCACGCCCCTGGCAGGCCGAACACCAGCCCCGGGGACAAGCTGCGACACTTACCCACCGGGGAGCGATGCTCTCCCGACCTTGGAGAGGGATAAGAACTCAAACGACGGCCATTTCTAAAACCTTCCTCCGAGGCTGATCGAGGGGATGAAGCCGAACATGAGCGACGCGCCAAGAGTAGGTTCGTCTGGCGCTCCCGCCTCAACTTCGGCTTGAACTGTTGGCACGCTTCACAATCAGTGGTGCTGTGATCTTCCCCTAAACCCCACATGCAGGGGCGTAGCCAAGATGGCGGAGTGAGCAGACGTACTGCTCTTGAGCTCCCGTCAACGATCGTCTAAGCACCGGCCCACGGGTCGTCACAGCCACAATCAGCCTATAGCCAGAGTCGGGCAGAGTGCCGGTACCGGCTGACTTACCTGGGGTGCGAATGAAGGTTGCAAACATTGGGGATCCAGCGCTGACCCTGCGGCGAGTCGACGGGAAGCTGAGACGGTAGGGCTGCGCTGCACGACTAGGGTGCCGGCAAGAGTCCACCGCGCTGAGACACAGATCCCCACACTGCCCTGTGAAAGCGGTAATTCCAGCGGTTGACTCCGGGAGGCAGCGGCAGCCTGGACGGAAGGCAGGAGCTTGGTGCGGTGCCGCGGTGAGTAGCAGCCTGCCATTTTGTGGAGGAAGCGCTCTGGGCCTCGGGCTTGCGAGACGACGGTCACGGGCCTGGGGACAGTGCTGCACGCCCACCCTGGGTGTGCCCAAGGGTCTGGCAGGGCCCAGATACAGAGCCCGGCGGCAGGAATGGCAGACATCTGGCGACGAGGTAGCGGCCGGACTGGCCTTCCTGCCCCGATGGCTGCTGGAGCCTGGAGAGAGACAATAGCCAGCACAGAGGGACTATGACTGGAGACGGAGGTGACCCTCGCAGAGGACCCTGGAGAGGCAGGTACCGGCAGCACGGCAAGCGGGAGGCAGCGAGACCCTGATCTGAGGCCCGGAATGGGGTGGCCGCCATCTTGGGGGAGCAGCAATCCGAGTCTGAGGCCCATGCGGTGGGGACGGAGACAGTGCAGCGCCCTACCTCAGGGGCCATTCTAGCAACTCAGTGGAGCCCAGGAAGGCACTTCGGCAGCCTCACGTGAGAGAGGAGCTCACGGTTTGAAGCGGCTGTGAACAGTTCCGCCTCCCCACCATCCTGCCTGGGCCTGGTGGACTGTGGGAGCCCGGAGGGGGCCGGGCCTTGGGAACTCGGGGTCCGGGTGAGAGCGGACTGCGGAGGCTGCAGCGGGTGTCTGGAGTGGGGCCGCTGGCTTACTACGGGGGTGATCGGAATGGAAACTCAGCCTCAGAGGCTTATAAGACAGCGTGGGGGGCCCTGTGGGGATGCAGCTGTGGGCCTGACTCTGCCGGCCTGGGTTGCGCGGGAGTGGGCCTCCGCCCCGGGGGAATCCAGGAGGGAGAGTGTTGGATCCGTCACTTTGGAGCTGGGACACGGACAGTGACGGGCTCGGGTGCCGCCAACAATTGATTCGGCGAAATCGCTACGGCCCCTGCGGCGGGACACTGGCGCTGGCTCACAGATCTGCCCAACGTGGTGGGGGCTGCAATGGGAGAGCGGGGATCTGTTGAGCTGCGGTACTAAAGGAGCAGGAGACATCTGTTGGACCTTGGTTTGGGACTGGCTTGGATAGTGGTCGGGACACCATAGCTCAAGGAGACGCCTGACACGTGACCTCCGATGTCTGCTGTCTGGGACATAGATCTGCGAGTCTGTGAGACCCTCCATTGCCCAGCAGCCAGACACACTAGTGACGCCACATATAGCTCCATACATACAAGTCTGACCCCGATGGATGTTGGGAATGCCTGTTACCACACTTAAGACTTTAACCCTCAATGTGAGGGGTCTTAACAATCCGGAGTAGCGCCGAGCGGTTCTGTCATGCTTGGAAAACACACAAGCAGACATATGCTTACTCCAAGAGACCCACTTGCTGGCGAGAGACTGCCACCGGCTACAGTCCCGCAGATTCCCCACTCAGGTCTTCTCCTCTACTAAAACTGCGGGGGTGGCGAGCTTGGTGGCCCAGCGATTCAAAGGGGAGGTCCTGCATAAGGTGGCTGATATTAAGGGTAGACTTTTGACCTACCGTTTCATCTTAGGCGGCCTGACATTTACTATAGGCTCCATGTATGCCCCGAATGAAGGCCAAGAACAGTTCCTACACTCCGCACTCACCGAGGCCACAGCCACATCAGACCGCAATATTATTCTGGGGGGCGACCTCAACCCAGTGTTCGATAACGTAAAAGATAGATCCTGTCAGCCCTCTCACCAGGTGGGCGCGCTCTCAACAGAGGGACTTGAAAGTCTGCAGGACGTAGGACTACACGACCTTTGGCGCAGATTTCACCCCCTAGATAGGGAATACTCTTATTATTCGAATGCACACAAGACATACGCACTACTGGACAATCTTCTGGTATCTGACTCAGTGCGAGCACTCACGACTACAGCTGAAATAGGAGTGGCATAATTGTCAGATCATACCCGGTACTCGCCACTCTCACCCTACCAACCGCATCACGGCCAGCCAGGGTATGGCGCCTCAGGGATACTCTCTTACACAGGGCAGACATAGTTAAGCACATACAAACCTTCATTACCGATTACCTCTCTCATAATACGAACCCGGACATGACTCTCGCAACTCAATGGGCAGCTCTGAAGCCAGTAGTTAGGAGTGAGTCTATCGCCATATCGGCTGCCGATAATAGGGAGCGCCAGCGCAAAAGGGACGAGCTCACACAACAGGTTCAGGAACTTGGGCAGATGCACCAGAGGACGGGTGCCCCAAGGGTGTGGCCTCAGCTCAAAACGGTGCGCTATCAATTGGCAGCGCTAGACCAGGACAGAGCTGAGTTTGCGGCTCTACAGCTGCGACACGCCTACTATACTGGGGGGTGATAGATCTAGGCACCTTTTAGCCAATAGACTGAAGGAGGCCCGTCAGCAGCAAGGGGTCAAGGAGATCACCCAACCAGATGGGACCAGTGTGTCGGAGGATGCTGCTATAGTGTAGACATTCTGGGATTTTTATGCCACTCTTTACACCAGCGATACAAAAGGGGATGATGGACGGAGCGTTTCAGCAAATCAAACACTCAACCCCAGTCAACTGATCTGGGTTTAATCCATCACCATTCTTTAGATCACTAAGCCACCCCAGTTCAGACAATGCCATATGCAAATCAGTCTGACCCTGTTGAACAGTCCAGCCCGAACTGCCAAACCATGTCTTCCCTGGACCGGAAACAAGCATCCTGGGACCGGCTTCGGATTCATAATCCTCATCAGCCAGGCTATCTTGAATCCAGTGGCCAAGTGAGCAAGGGACTCACGTCTGAGCATACCCTGCCAACTTAGGGCGAACAAAGCGATACAAAAGGGCCTCGCTAGACGGAGCTGAGGGAACTGCCCTCCTAGACTCTGTTTCCCTGCCATCTCTGACTACGGCTCAGGCTAACCATCTAGACAGGAACATCCAAACGGAGGAGGTTATAACTGCTATATCTCGTCTCAAGCTGGCGAAAGCCCCCGGACCAGACGGCTTCCCCACTATTTTTTCCAAGAAGTTTTGTACTGTACTTGCCCAACTCCTCGCCCAGCTTTTTTACTCCTTCCCGGACCAGGGAGCGATACCGAGTGACCTCTTAGAGGCCGCCATAGCGGTAATCCCCAAACCCGGAAAGGATAGGTCTAATGCGGGGCTTATCGTCAGATATCCCTCCTAAATGTAGACCTTAAACTGTATACAGGGATTCTTGCTGCTCGTCTTGGCCCCCATATGCCCGGTCATATTGACCCAGATCAGGCGGGCTTTATCCCTGAATGCCAAACATCAGACAACACCAAACGGATTCTCCATCTCATTGAGAAAGCTACTAGGGTGCCCGAGGAATACATGATGTTCACCATGGACGCAGAAAAAGCGTTCGACCGCGTCCACTGGCCCTACTGGTGCTGGAGAGGGTGGGGATAGGAGGGAGATTTCGTACTTTTGCCTTTAATTTTTACAGATTTCCCACTGCCCCGGTCAGAGTGAATGGGCACACCTCCTCTCGTTTCCCCATCGAGAGGGGTACAAGACAGGGGTGTCCGTTGTCGCCCCTTTTATTTGCCCTCTACATGGAGCCTTTAGCTCAGAAAATACGACAAAACTCGGAGGTCACAGGGATTACATTTGGTGGATACGTCCATAAAATTAGCCTATACGCGGACGATGTGTTAATCTCACTAGCTAACCCGAGAAGCGCCCTCCCGGCATGCCTAGCAGACTTGGATGCTTTTGCTCGAGCGGCTGGATTCAAAATGAATGCGGACAAGTCAATGGCCCTAGACCTTTCATTGACACAGTCCACTCTGGACTATCTGCAAGCCTCGCTTCCCATTCAATGGGGACGGACACAACCCCAATTTCTGGGGATACAGCTGGCTCCATCCCTCCCTGCAGTGGCTACCACTAACTATGATAGCCTACGCAGGAATATCTGCAGAGAAATGGGTCGATGGAAACACTATCCCCTCTCTTGGTTGGGCAAAATTGCGGCGGTCAAAATGACTGTTACCTCAGATCCTCTACCTCTTACGCACCCTTCCTCTTCGACCACTTGCCGGATGGATTCGGCAGACACAATCCGACCTAGCCCAGTTTATTTGGAGCGGTCGGAAACCGCGAATGAGAAGGACACTGGTGACACTTCCCCCACAGGAGGGAGGGCTGCGTGTCCCTGATCTCCGGCTATACTTTCAAGCTGCGCAAATGCGGCACCTGGTCGAATGGAGTAGATGGGAATCGGAGAAACACTGGTTGTTTCAGGACCAGGCAGTGGCGGAAAGACCCTTGCAAGAAATTCCTTTCCTGCGTAGGCCCCCATATTTGTATGCCTCGCACATAACGCGGGTCCCCCTGGAGGTATGGGATACTACCAGTATCAAGCACGAACTTACCACCTTCCCATCTCCCCTCACCTTTTGGTCGACAATCCCGATTTTACCTCTGGCACAGATTCGGCAGCATTTGCACATTGGAGGCCTGCTGGATGTCAGGTTTTGTGTCATATCTATGGGGATGAAGGGGTCATCTCATTTCCCCAATTCAGGCAGGAGTATAGTCTCCCAGAGGCTGAAAGACTTAGATACCTACAGGTACGGCACTGGGCACTCCAACCACAGGTGCGCTCGAGCGCAGATAGGCGCTGTTCCCCTTACGAACGTTGGCTCATGACTCGAACATTCGACAACAAACTCATCTCTGATCTTTATAAGATGTTGTAGGTCACACAGGCATACGCACATAATCCTAGTAGGGAACGATGGGAGAGAGAATTGGACAGAACGCTCAGCCATGGCTATAACGGTCCCATGAGGCACAGGGTCAAGGCTGATTTGCATATGGCCATGTCTGAACTGGGGCGGCTTGGTGGGCAAAATATCGATGGATTAAACCCAGATCCGTGACGGGGGGGGTGAATGCTTTGCCATTGTGCAACATTCCGTCCATCATCTTGTGTGTTTTGCTGTTCACCCTATGTGAGAAGGGTAAGCCCAGACGTGGGTCTCGTACTCACTAAGCCACTGGAGTCAAGCTATCCTGGCTGAAGACGGCTGATATCCAGAAACCGGTTCTAGGATGCTTGATTTCGGTCCAGGGAAGACATGGCTTGGCAGTTTGGTATGGACTGTTCCCATGAGGCACAGGGTCAAGACTGATTTGCATATGGCCATGTCTGAACTGGGGCGGCTTGGTGGGCAAAATATCGATGGATTAAACCCAGATCCGTGACGGGGGGTGAATGCTTTGCCATTGTGCAACATTCCATCCATCATTTTGTGTGTTTTGCTGTTCACCCTATGTGGGAAGGGTATGCCCAGACGTGGGTCCCGTGCTCACTAAGCCACTGGAGTCAAGCTATCCTGGCTGAAGATGGCTGATAGCCAGAAACCGGTCCTAGGTTGCTGGATTCCGGTCCAGGAAAGACATGGCTTGGCAGTTCGGTCTGGACTGTTCCCCTGAGGCACAGGGTCAAGACTGATTTGCATATGGCCATGTCTGAACTGGGGTGGCTTAGTGGGCAAAATAACGATGGATTAAACCCAAATCCGTGACTGGGGGTTAATGTTTTGCCATTGTGCAACATTCCGTCCATCATCTTGTGTGTTTTGCTATCTGTTGTATGTGACAGCCGCCACTGTGTTTAAGTGGAAAAGATGTGATCTGATATTCATATGCTATGTCGGAGTGTAAGGTATTTGTAATTGCACCTTCGTAAGATGTGATGAGATTTGGGTTTAGATTGTTAGTTGACATTCATATTGCTTATTTTAGTTTCTTGAATTCTAAACATAGGTATCAAAGGATGACAAGGAAAGGCTGTTGAATGGAAGAGTGCAAAATAAAAGTGAATGTTGTTACATGCAACACCAGAATGAGAAAGTTTTAGTTTCTTTTACTGAAGTATACGTTGTTCTCATTTTAAAGGATAGAGGGAATGTTGAATCAATATTTCGGTATACGTACAAGAAACAGTTAATATCGACTTTGAGAATGCCATTGATACAGTTCACTTGCTATTTATTTTCTGTCAACTGAAACACGAACATCAGCCCAATCTTTTGCAGATATGCGAATACACTAAATACGGACCTATGGGGCCAGGTCAGAATAAATTGGGTATTATCATATTCCTTTGATGTTGAACGAGGTACTGGTATGCACACTCTCTCCCTTGCA